>NC_050610.1:16250000-16875000 GCF_014743375.2 Drosophila subpulchrella | reverse complement strand
GGTGCGAGATAGTATCGAATGTAGCCATAATCCCCAATGGGGTACTCCACCAGCAGGGGAACCTCGGGGGCTAGGCATATCTTCACGCGATCCGCCAGCGGAGTGGCCTTGGTAAAGGTGTTCAGGTAACGACCAGCGAAAGTCTGGGTTAGTGGATCCTTAACCTCGATGGTCACGTCCATTTTGGTGCCCTCGCTCAATTGGATATTGGCCGAACCCAAATCTCCATTGGCCGAGAACTTGATGCCCTGCTTGGAACAGGCGATCGTCAGGGATTCACTGAACATGCTCATGTCTCGGCAAATGCGGGCAAACTCCGTCGAGGGCAACTGAACGACGCAGGAGTAGTCCGTATCCGGTATTCCCAAGTGATCCTGGTCCAGATTCAGCAGCTTGAGTTCGTAATCCGCGGTTCGTTCCTTGCCATCCGATTCGAAGATGAGTTGAATTTTGTCCGGCTTGTCGATGGCCTTAATTGTGACCGTATCATCGCTATTGGCGCACTTAAGCACCTTGGCCAGGGATTTGAGATCCAATCCCAGGGAGATATTGCGATCACAGCGGTACTTCACAAAACAATCCGATTGCAGACTCAGAACCACTAGTGACACATGCGAATTGTCCATCGACTGGAGCTGGAACATTAATATTTTAAACTTTAGTTATAATGATACAAATTTAGTTTCTAATATTATTTATAGTTCTTAGTTTGAAGAATGTTTGGTTGAAACATTTATCGAAAACTATGAATTCTAATTAAAAAGACTATAATACAAAATATATAAGAAGTTTAGTTTAAAATCGTCACAAGTTAATTACTAATTTTGATTTTATTATTTGGCTTTTATGGGAATCCCCAGTGACAAGTCAACCTGCAAGCCAGAATCGCTGCAATCCAGCGTTCCCTGGGCGATAATCTCTTTCAGGGCCTCAATGATCTTCTTTAGGAGCAAAGTCGGACTTAAACGCGCCTCCAACATTTTTGAAATTGTAACAATCGTTAAGTTATCCCGTTAATTTCGCACTTAATAAACATTCTGAAGTTAGTCAGCTGTGGGGCTGCCGGAGAGAGTTGCCAGACTGGCAGCAGAGCTTATTAGGGGGATTCCGAAAACAGACTTCGAAATTTTTATTTTTAATATGTGACTATAACATACATTACATTATATTAAATTAAACAATTAACATAATTGTTAAGAAATCGAGTCTTATGTTCAATATAATAGCAAATAAATGTCCATTTGTTTTTTTATTTCCTTCCATTAATGATTAATCCAACAATTAAATATGTATTTACTGTTTAAGCAATAAAGCACCAAATCGTAGGTGATTAATAATTTTAATTTATTTGTAACAATCTATTGATAATAATTTCATTTGCTTAAATTGTTATTTTTACATTTATGTAGTTTTAGTTTAACGCCCCTAATTTAAATATTTCTCCAAATCACTGTTTATAGATCTGGCAGCTCCGGCAGTCTTGGGTCAAGTTCCGAGTGGAACCAATTCATGCGGTTCCAGTTCCACTTCGAGTCCAGCCGTCCAATATGTTTACGCTGCACGGGCATTTATTTATAACCAATTGCTGAGCTTCGCGATGGCCGCCGCCCAGTTGGAGGAGCATGCTCCATCCACGGATCTCCATCCGGTTCGGAATCCCAGCAGCGACTGGCGGCTGTGGTGTCGCCTGTGCGCCAAGGACGACCTACAGGGCAACATGAATGTTTTCCTCAAGAACGAGGACTCCAGCGAGGCATCCTCCTTGGAACTGGCCACCGCCATTGGCAAGTACTTCTGGGTGAATGTGAGTGGACCCTAGAGCTCTTTACCCAGTCACCCATAGATTTATATTTACGTTTCCCTTACCAGATAACTCGGGGTGAGGAACTGCCGGAGATGATATGCAATGAGTGCCTCTCGCTGGTCACGTCGCTGGTGAATTTCTCGGATCGGATCACCCGTGTGCAGAAGCTCTACTGCATACTCCAGAGCACATCCAGTCAGGAGACACCAAATCTCCAGGAGCTGCGCTCCAAGTTCGGTCTGCTGGACGATGAGACGCTGATGGAGGTACATTATGTGGACAAGAAGCCAAAGCTAGATGAACAACTTGAATTCCTACCGGAGGAGTCGGCTTACGAGTTTGAGAACCCTCTAACTCCGGAGGAAAGGCAGGAAAAGGAGCAGGAGGATCAGGAGCAGGAACCGCCGGAGGAGGAGGCAGAGCAGAAGGAAAGCGAGGATCAGGATCCAGACTACGAGGCGGATGAAGATGCTGTGCTGCTGAAGCTGTGCGATGCCTATGGCATCCAGGAGGAGAGCTCCTCCAGTGGCAGCATGAGCGACTCCTCGCCAAGGCAAGAAAAGGCTGGGACAGGAGCCTCAGACTCGGCCAAACGACACCAGTGCAGCGAGTGCTTGCGAACTTACGCCACGGCCAGAACCCTGCAGCGTCACCAGCGGCAGGATCATGCCCAGACTGAACCCTCCTCAGAGCAACTGCAATGTCCGGATTGCCCCAAGAAGTTCCGCTTTCACTACCAGTTGGACCGTCATATCGAATTTCATGTTCCCCTGCGAAAGCGAAAGCAATATTCCTGCAATAACTGCGACAAAAAGTTCGCCACCAGTGCGTCCGCCCAGCAGCATGAGCAGTACATGCACCTGGATGAGCGACCGAGGCCGGTGATTTGCGAGCAATGCGGCGTGGGTGTGCACTCGATGAGCGCCCTCAAGGAACACGTACTGAAGCACACAGACTATGCCCCCTTCGAGTGTGAGGTGTGCAAGAAGTGCTTTAAGTCGGCCAATCGACTGAAACACCACAAGGAGACGCACGATCCGCATAAGTACATCTGCCCGGAATGCGGCATGCAGCTGAATTCGAGGACGACTCTGAATCGCCACCGGCTGGTGCACACGGATCAGATGCAGCACAAATGCGACTACTGCGGCAGGGAATTCAAGCGGGCCAAGGCGCTGAAGAACCACCTCATCCTGCACACTGGGCTCAAGCCGTACTCCTGTGACTTTTGCGATCGCACCTTTGCCAACGGCTCCAACTGCCGCACGCACAAGAAGAAGTCGCATCCCGAAGAGCTGGCCGCCCAGGAGGCGGCGGGCGGTGGAAGGTCTCATAACCGAAATATACCCAAGCTGGAAGCCCTCAAGGCATTGTGAGTTTACTCAATTAGGTAGTTTTATTACAAGATCTAAACCGATTTGCCTTTTTTTTGCAGCACCAAGAACAAGGATAACCTGTCGCCGGTGGCCACCAAACAGAGCGGCTGTTTTGCATTCGGTAAAAAGCCCAAGCCATCATCCATCAAGGATAATGTCAATCTTACTCCAGCTTCGAATCCCGCGCCTCCTCAAGATGCTCAGCCTGAACCGGCGTCCCAAACCGGAGAAGAAAACATAACCCAGCCCGATCCCCCAGCATCGACCATACCAACGATAGACAATATTTATAACCACATTATGATTGACTATCGCTGAGGGGGTAACTCAACTTTAAGTTTCATTGGCAATATGTAATAGAGCACGTTTTCCGAAACCAAGAAGCACCCTTGCTTGAAAACCACACGTTTTTATTTTCAAATTCTAATATGTTATTTTAAAATCTGTTTTAATATTAAGTTAAGTTGATTGTTTTAGAAACAAATTAAGCACAAATATTTGTGACTTGCAAAACAATATGATCTATGAAAAAATGAGTTGCTTAAACATGGTTTTAATAAGGGCTTATTAGGAAGTTGCGTCGGTGAGCGGGAAAATGGTATTTAAACGGTTCCGGCGATTGGCGCATGTGCCATGTGGGGTCCGGAGTCTGAATCAAGTCACCCCCATTTAAATCCAATCCTGGTATAAAGGAATTTAGTTCAGTTGACAGCGTGCGCCTTCCTCGTGTCCTGCTCTTCATTTAAATTTGTTTAAATATCTTACTCACAAACCAGTGTATTAAGCGGTTCAAGATGTGTGAAAAACCCTAGGATATTCCCCAAATTAAAAATGTCCAGTTTGGGCAATAAACAAAGTGTAAGAAATGTGTGAGTAGCCGTTTTACTCCGATGTGTGAGCCGAAAAATCAAAAAAATCGATTTCTCCCCCAATAAAAACAAAGTGCAATAAATGGCCATAAACGCCCGATGAATTTCAAATAACCAAACTGTGCTTTAAAACGTGAAAATTGTGCTTGAAAACGGGATGTTTTAAAAACGAACAAGGCCCATAAAATTAAATATTAATACAAATAAGCAAAGAGCAGAAACTAAAAGAGCAGGCAGCAGCTGACTAAAAAACTGAACGAAAAATTTAAGATACAAATCAAAAGTGTAAGTAATTTCCAAAGGAAAAATATAATTAAATAAAATATTTGGGGATCCCAAAAGTTTAAATAAATGGAAAGTGCCTGTGCAGCCCTGGTTTTCGATTCCACAGCTGTTCTCTTTGCATCGCATCCCTGGTTTTGGGTTTTCGGAATCAGTTCGCTCGCGAACAACACGAAAGAACAACACCAAAATCTCTTTGGCTGCGCGAATTTATCCAAAAAATCGTTGTTTTTCAATATTTTGGAATAGTTTAAAATGTCCAAGATGATTGTTTCGTTTTACCGAGTACCGAAAATGTGACAGTTTTAATATTACCCTTTGTTTTTCGAGAGTTTTTGTCGGCGTTTTTCCCACTTGTTTTTTTACGCACACTACGCGCGAGTTGCGTTTGTGTGTGTGTGTGCGTGTGTGTGAGCGTTCGTGTGAATAAAAAAATCGATTCTGTTGTAAGTTTTTGCCATTAATTACTCCGCCACATATTAAAGCTATACTCTTGAATCAATGAAAATGTGTAACATGTGTGTCCGACCAAGCCCCACAGCATAGATATCTTGTCATGCTGGTCGAAATGGATGCTTGTTTATAAAGACAAACCAGTCCTAAAAAAAAAGTGGCGTGGGCGGACTTGAAGTTTGCCATCGGAGACAGACTCCCAAAGTTGCCACAAAAATGTGCATAGTATCTGTAATCCGACGCAACAGTGCATTCTAAAATCGGTGCAGCAGGCCCGGTTTTATAAACCGTATAAGGCGGAGTTTACCAAAGGGAACGCTACTTCATTCGCGATTCTATTAAATCATATTGGAAATGAGTTAAAAAGTGGGTTTTCTATACCTAGGGTCTAAGATCCCAAAGATTTGTTGGCAAAACATAAAGTGCAATTCAAAATCTGTCCAGCTAGGCCGGTTTTATGTACTTATACATACCTTATAAGGCAGAATATGCTAAAGATAACTCGATTTATTTTGGTTGGTCTATCAAATCAAATTGGAACTAAGTGAAAATATGGCGTTTTTATGATCAAGGACGCAGATTTGTATCTTAACAGATCATAGATATAATCCCAAATCGGTTCTGCATATATAAGGTACAGCGTTTAACTCCCTCTTCATTAACTTTTAACCCAAGGCGAACTTATATGTATCTAATCCAATTGGTTTGTTAAGAAAAAATAATTAATGGAATATTTTTTATCGGTTTTGCTATATAGCGCTCAGCTTCCAACTCCCTCATCCTCAAAATAACTAACCCAAAGGGAACTTATATCTTAATCCAATTGGTTTGTTAAGATGAAATATCTTATGAATATGTTTTTTTTTTATAAAATATTTGTATATTTTGACTAATAATTTGTTAAAAGTCTTGCAATACAAAAGAGATAATCTAGAGATAATAGAGAATAAATAGCTGAGAGTCAAAAAATCATTTTAAAAAAGTTCTAATTTACTTAAATGACTTAAGATACAATTAGCCTTCGGCACTTTTTGAAATACTTAGTTGCAGTTTTGCGAATCACAAGAAGCTAAATCATGCCAAGTTAGATTTTAAATTCATTTACAAAACTCCAAATCATTTGAGCATTTAACGCTTGAAGATGAGTTGCATATTTTGTTGTGAGTCATAAGCTCAAACTGTTTAGCATTAAATCCTTAAAATCTAGTTGATTAGGTTAAATTTACTACCGAAAATTCTCACCGAAAGTGGGAATTAGAACATGGGGTTTTTAGCGAAATGGAAGATGCAAACAAAAGTTTCGGCGGTGGTAAAAGAAGGGAAGCCGCGAACCGCATTATCTTCTTGGCTTGACCCAAATTGCAACTGCAACCTCTGAACTCCCGCCTGTGGCCTTTGCTTTGTCTTTGTGCCTTCAACTTCATTGTCCTTCTGTGTCCTGGGTTTGGTTTTTTAATGCTTTTTTTGTTGCTGCTGCCACCCCAGAAGATTCGTACTTCCACTCCGCTTTTTGTTCGATTCATGCGTTTTTTTTATCATTTAATGTGCGGCAAGTTAATTGCCAAAAAGAACTTTGCCGAGCTGTTGCTGCTGTCGCCTTTTATCTGTGGCAAGTTTTTAAAGTATCTCATACCAGCGCCAAACTCATTTTAGCCGGGCCGAAATTGAAAGCTCGCCCGCCAGCCTCATTAGTTGGCAATTATGGGCCAAATGGCTTGTCAAAGTAAGAATTTCCTTATTGAAATTGTTTTGCCCTGCGGAACCGGGGAAGTAAAAAGATTCTCCACTTCCTTCGTTATCAATAGGGTTCGCTATTTTTTTTGCCTTGCTGCAAATGCTCATTTCCTCCCGCTTAAATGACTTTTCATTTCTATTTGACGAAGGCGGCATTTTAATTAGATATTTTGAGCTGAATACACACGACACCCGATACACCCAAGTGTGGAAATTCTTGGCTGGTTGGGACGGATGCATTCTACTTGGAAAAATTTGCAGTTTTCCCTTAGGGTTGCTCCGAGTCCAATGACCAGGCTAGGCATCCCCGTAATCCTTGCTAATGCGGGGGTGGAAGGAAATTGATTTCAGAGGGGTTTCTATTTTGGTTTTGCAGCCCTTCATGTCCTGGGTATAAATACGATTGCAGTTTTTAAATGTATCTGAAGTTAGGAAAAAAAAACTTATACTAATGTCAATATACATTTTAATTTAGTTGTGAAAATGTTGGGAAATAGATAACTTTAATTCCTTGTCAAATTCTTTTACAATTAAGTTGTGGTTCTTTTAATAAAAAACTTTAAATATTTAATCCACACTCAGTTTTGACCAAAATCATACACATTTGTATGTACATTTATTGGCTAGCTTAATAAATTTTCTAATTTAACAAATTTTAGATTCACTTCAAAGATAAATTTTGTATAAACACCAGAATATTCCTAGTTTTGCCATATTGTTTGTTGACATCACTATCTTTAAAGTGCACTCTTATCTAAATTGAATGTTCTTTATTCTTGTCAACTGCTCAACTGGCGCTACAATAAAAATTGCCTTGTGCTAGTCTCTGACCCATATCAACACTCATAAAATGGAAATAACACTTGCTGAACGCGGCCAACTAGCTTAATATCTTGGCCGTTAGTCAATTTTATTTGTTATCTATGTGTTTCCATGACTTGACTTATTTGGCTTGCTGCTCTTCAGCCTACGCAAAATGCCGAAACATAATCCACTTGGCTTAAGGGCCGTCATATACGCATTGATAAGCTTTGGTTGACTTTGTGTCATGGTTTTCAACGTGCGGGAAAATGGTTGTAGCTGTTTACTTTAGCGATAAGATGTTATGAATGAAATTTGATCATGCAGGTTGGTTACATTAAAGAATTCGGGAAATTATGCTTTCTATATTTAAATATCTATGTTCAAACGGACTAACAGACGAGCTTATTTAGATGAAGTCAAATAGTGATCCTGATCATGAGGATATCCCATTTATAGGATCACGTGTTACATACTTTTTAACAATTGCAATATACGCTTTTACCATTCGAGTACAAATAAGAACAACAAAGTCTATTTCTATAAAAAATAAAATATTTTCTTTTTAAATAAATGTGTTTTGTTATTTTTGGTTTGCTTAGCTAACATTTTGATACAATCATGTTAAGTTTATGGCAATCTTTCAAATTCTATGTTTTAACCGTTCTATAAATGATAAGAAATCTAGTAAGCCCCAAAAAGCATTAAATTAAACTTTTAGCTCATTGTGTAGACTTTCCAAGACGAGAAGCTTTTCCTTCATATAACATCGGGATTCAGTGCAAGTCCAAAATATAACTGCTTTTAAGTGCTCAAGTTGTCCTTTTGAATTGTAGCACTCATTATAATGTTATATCCATTTTCATAGTAGCCAAGCTTTTTCCGTATATCCTTTCTGTATAAAAGTACTCCCACATCTAGGGACAAATAATCGCGAAGCTTCTGTTCTTAATATCCAAAATATAACTACTTTTATGTGTTCAAGTTGTTATTCTGAATTGTAGCACTCATTGTAATGTTATATCCATTTTCATAGTAGCAAAGCTTTTTCTGTGTATCCTTTCTGTATAAAAGTACTCCCACATCGAGGGACCAATAATCGCAAAGCTTCTGTTCTTCATATTCATATAGCATCTGGCGTAATTTTAAAAGTTGTATAAAATGTATAATACACATTTTATCTTTCAGTTTATAACAAATTGCTATATTAAGCGTATGCCTTGTATAACAGTAGACAATCCACCCCCGCAAGTCGGAATGAACTACTATTATACATTCTAAGTTTTCTATAATACGTGTATAACAGTCCACAATCCACCCCTCTTAAGGCGGAATGCACAATTTTACATCATGATTGTTCTACCCCTAAATGTTTATTTCAGCTGTATAACAATGTATAACGTTGAACAATCCACCCCCTTTGAGACGTTATTTTACATCATTAGTGTTCTACCCCTAAATGTTTATTTCAGCTGTAATACAGGGTATAACATCAAACAATCCACCCCCTTTGAGACGTAATTTTACATCATGAGTGTTCTACCACTAAATGTTTATTTCAGCTGTAATACAGTGTATAACACTAAACAATCTACCCCTTTGAGACGTAATTTTACACCATTCTACCCCTAAATGTTTATTTCAGCTGTAATACTGTGTATAACATTAAACAATCCACCCCCTTTGAGTCGTAATGAACAACCATTATACACCCTGAGTTTCCCACCCCTAAGTGTTCATTTGAGATATAAAAAAAAGCGCCGATGACTCAAATGAACAGAGATTTCCCCTTCACTGATGGCAATGGGAATTGAAATGGTTTTCTTGCTCACTCAGCTGCGAAGCTAATGAATGAGTTAAAAGTGCATATTCCCCTATTTCAAATCCTCAGAGTGCCTTGCGCTGCCAAGGCTTTTGTGGTGTAAAGAAAAAAACTAGTAGCACGCATATAAATTGCACGTTATTACCCGGTGCAACTGCAACTGTAGAATCGGACAGACATTGCATCCCTTGACGGTCACATTTTTTGCAAGTTCTTTATTTTTGTTGCATTTGCATTTCGCACTAACAGAAAAATAAGCAACCCATGGAAAATGAGTAAAAAAAAGCAAAGCTTTTACTTTAATTAAATGCGTGCGTGCTGGGAGAGTTCCAATTTAGATTTGCTCTGACTTTGTTCTATATCCCCCAGATGTTGGCTCCTTGATTAACGGCAGTCGCCTTGGAGCTCCTTTCCACGATGCTCCTCCTGTTTCCTGGCTCCCCAATGATTTTGCATAGCACACTTTTATGCTGATTGAGTGCGGCTTATCTGCATTGCCATATGCCATGTGCTATATGGGGTATATGCGCCATATATGCTATATTCTGTATTCTGTATGGGCAGGAGTGCGTTAAGCCCAACTGAATTATGACATAACTCAACCGTTGGTCGTTTATGTCAATTGTAAGCAAATCAGCGCTCGGGCATTATCCATAAAAAAATGGAGACCGTATATAAGAAAAGTAACCGCAGCGAAAGCCGAGACAAATGTCATTATTAAAATGGGCATAAAAATAACGAATGACATCTCGGCGAATGTGGAGCGAGGGCGGATTGGTGACTCTATAAGAAGAATATATTAGTGTAGAAGAATATATAATATATATTAATAAATAATACTTTATTGTATATTTGTTTTTAACAAAAATTAAAGAATCTTATAATTTTGATTTTTTAATATTACATAGGGATACATTCTTTTTTATTGGTTTCCAATTTTGATTATAAATTGAAAATATCAAATTTTTAAAATTCGGAATTCTTTATTCAGTTAAGAACATACACTATCTGCTAGAGATGTAAATAAGAAAAAGTGTCCTAACTTATTTTTACTATTATTACATATTTTTGAAATTTTAAAAAATATTGCTTTCCATTAATAACAAAAATGGTAATACTCCATTGGAGGTGTATAAAAATATTGAACTTTTATGAAATTTCTGGCTTAACGATGCTTCTAAAGTGTTATAAACTAACTAAGCTACACATGGACCATGAAAACGTTTAAGCTCTGAATTTATGCAATAATAAATGCTATTTTGATATCATCCCTCGCATGTTGATGTTCAGACGCATCCTTTAAGCAATAAAATACCAAGCTAAAAGCCCTTCAAAATGACACAGAGAGATGTTTGTTGTTATTGTAGCTGCTGCTGCTGGTGGTGCTGCTTTTGCTGCTTCTGTTTGGAGCAAGTGCTATAAATTTGAAGTATTAAAACAGATATCGAATGGATTATTTTTAATATATGACCGGCCATATATTCGAGAGCAGACATACCATACAAAAGCTGGCTGACTGGCTGGCCACCGAAAAACTGCAGCCTGTGGCTGGCGAAAGAGCAGGCGAAAGCCCATTGATGCTGGTGCAGCCAAGGCGAACCGGATTGCAATTAGCCTGCTGCAAGTGCCTCCCACACCGAACCACCCAGCCCACTCCATCCACACCCACATATCGTTATCCTAGTCGAGTGTTGCTACAAATTGCCATCACCAGGAGCAGCAGCATAGACGTCGTTCCATCCAACCATCCACCCACCAACTTCCTCGTCGGCATCCGCATCCGCATTAGCATTGCCAACTCTCGAAGCATCACAGCTGGCATTTTCCGCTGCGTAATCCTTTTATTAATCCCCTTGGCTTGGTCTAAAATCCTTTACACTGCTGTTGGCACTTTTGCAAATCATGAAAAAGAAACCGCAAGCTTAAGAAAAATATGTAGTACAAGTGCAGCCTGTGGGCTCGACTATTTTATGCGCAGGTTTTGTTTGCAAAGCGATTATTAAAAAAGAGGATTGTATTTAACTTATTTTTTAGAAGGTAATATACCAAGTTGAGCTATAATGTGCTTAAATGCATTTAAAAACAGTTTATCTCGGTATTCATGTTTACAGAAAAAAGCTATAAAAATAAACATTTTATTGTGTCCAAATGTTTTATGGAAGTATTTTTTTTTTATGAGAATATAATATGTATTGTGGTTAGGCAAAACAAACCTTGTTTTAAGTTCATTTTCAGGACTGAGAGTTTAAAAGACTCTGAACTTCCCTCGATACCCTTTGATTATCCTTAGATAATAAGTAGCGAACTTAAGCAAAACTCCTTGCCCGCTTAACTAAAGCTTTCTTGCTTAATTTTCGAAAAATTCGTTGCAATGTTTAGCGTATATTAAAAATTAATTGGCCAAGGGTATATGTATATCCTTTACCCGCAGCAGTGCACCATTCCCCAATGTCCTTACCCCTTTCCCAAAACTCCTTCGCCCAGACAGCGTGGAATATTTATGCCCACCGTGTAATTTGTGTTGATTATTTTGCCTTGTTTGTTGTTGCTGCTGAGTGGAGCAGCTGCTGGTCCCGGCCAAGTGCTAAAAAGTATTACGCATTTCTTGGCGTATGGTTTTTTAATAAAGCGAATTAATCAGGACCTTTCCAGGGAAACAGTAAAAGCTGTAGGACGGGCAACTTCGGGCCCCTTTTCGCCGATCTCCTCCTTTCATCTTGCAAAGCGCGCGAGCTCAACATTAAAAATTCAAAATGCACTTAACGAAGCATAGCGCGTAAACCGATAGCCAAGTTTTGGCTAGGGTTGGTCCAGGGTGTTGTCCGTTGCGTCAAAAAACCCTTTTTAATGCTATTGGCAAAAGGTGCTACGTGAGCATCCTCCCAAGACAACCCGACTGTCAGAGGTCAGGCTGAGATTTGATCATCACAACGAATATTAAGTACATTACAAGTTCTTGAGCGGAAATAAATCTAACACTTATTAATACCCTTAGTATTTTTTCTTAGTATTTTATTAATATCTTAGTATTAGAAAGAAAGTTGGTCACATAAAAAGTTTGTTGCTCGTTATACAGTTTCCAATATAATGAATGCTAGCATTATTTATATAAGATTTGTAGACTTTCAAGATGTTTGGTATATACCTAATTCTTAAGAGTTCATTTTATTTTAACCATGCTAGTATATAACTTTAGAAAAATATTTAAAACAGAAAACATTTAAGGGGAATAATCTTCTAAACTATATGTTCTTAAGTCCAAAGCGTAATACTACATATATGAAAAGCTGTTTTTTTTTTAAATTTAAATAACAGGGAAATAAATATAAATAAATATATAAGGTAAAATAGTAGAATATTTAAAAATAAATAGTTTTTCACTTATTATTATGTGGTAAAAAGAGTGTTGTAAGGGCATTTTGGAGTCCACTTAAGTCACTTCTTGTCCATCATGCTTTTCCGTGGACGTTTTCTTCTTTTTGTCAAAAATATTGTAAAATCTTTTTGAGTTGGTGGCACTCTATCAACATTAGCCTTTCTTGTTGCCTTTTTTATCGCTGTTGTTATTGTTGTTGGCTGGGTTTGGCTGCTGCTTTTTTCACGCACCACGCGCAACGGGGTTTTGGGCCAGGCTAATTCAATTAGCTTGACTTTGCCACTTAAGCTTTTGCCTTTTAATAATAAGCAGACGGTTAAGTACTTTACTTAGCAGGGCAGGGCAGGCAACGACCAGAATACATTTAAATTACACGGCTGGAGGGGGGGATAGAAGTGAAAATTAAACAATTTAGTGCTTTTAACCTATCGGTTAAATCAAGACTTCAGACATAAATCATGGGCGGAAAAAAATAAGGAAGCGAACACGGTTGAGTGGGAGGTGTGTTAAATGTCAATAAAAGGAAGGCCAGACTCCTGCTGAGTATAAATGTCAGAGTCAACATGGCGTATGCGTAATAAATGTCATTAGTTTGCATGTTTGGGCGCATGCTAAGTGGGCGTCATATTCCATTTGCCTGTGCAATTGCACATAAATCAAATAAACAACTCAATTGAAATGTTAGAGCACTAATTTCATAATTATATTGTCATAGCCATTATCCTCCATCCATCCATACATACATACATACATCCGTATATCTTTTGTGTCCTGGCAGAGTGTTTAAGTATGTGTGTTTCCAGAGAGAATGAGGTAAATGAGGCAAACAAACAAAGGTGCTGCACACTTTTCTGGGCATCGCCGGCCACGTTTCAACCTTCAGCTTAATGAGTAAATCGTAAACTAATTGCAAGATAATTAATTTTAATTATTTGTGTATTTTACTTGTATTTCTTGGCGGCATAATCGGGCTGGGTCCGAAAAACCGGCGGATCCAACGGAACCATTAAAAGCACATTAGCTTGTTAAGCGATGGTTCACCTCTTCTCCTTCGTTTCTACCCTACCGCCAGAAATTCCGCTTATAGGCAATGGGAATAGCATGGCTAACACACACACGCCACACACACACACACACACTCGTGCAACTTTCTCCTCTGTTTGTTGTCCTTGCCTTGTTCATACATCATTATCATTAAAGCGTTAAATTGTTCTGTTGTCTTAGTATGTGTGTATGATGTATAAATTGCCTTGCGAGTGTGTTAGTTGGAGTTTTGGAAGTTTCACGTTTCAACCGACAACAATTCACATAATTTAGTTTGATGATTTGGGCGCTTATAATTGTGGTTTTTTTGTATATCGTATCGTATTTCTAATATATCACCCAGGGAATTCGTAGTGCATGATTATTTTTGATAATTGGTTAAGTTATGGATAGGATAATTATAATTGCGCCACGTTGATTTGGTGCAGATTGCAGTTGAACGGTGTATTCGGCTACCTGTTAGTTTTCGTGGTAATTGTCTTTCAAAATGAAAAATCATAAACTCAAAATCAAATATCAGTTATAAACCATTTAATTTAGGACCGAAAATTTGCTTGCGTACAATATACAATGCATTATGCATTAGGTTACCAGTTAGTTTTGGTTGTATTTGTCTATTAAAATCTGTACAATATGCAATGTACAAGTATTGTGTATTATGTTACCTGCTAGTTTTGGTTGTAATTTTCTTTAAAAACGAAAAATCAAAAATTCAAAATCAAATATTGGTTGTTGACAATTTTAATAAAGACCGAAAATTTTCAATTTTTTTTGTATAGGGTTACCTGATAAATCATAAATTCAAAATCAAACAATTTTAATTTTGAACGAGAATTCGGATCTGCATAATATAAGATTTCAGAGATTTTAATATGCTTAAAATCATTGAATTTGTTCGTCCTTTTTATTATGATATTTTTTCAAAGGTTTTACTTTTGAATCCAGGTATGATCTTTGTTATTTTTGATTTTACAAAAACATTTAAGATATGTTTAACTTTTTTAGGAAAGAACTTGGAAAGATCTCGATTTCACCCGCAAGTTTTATAAGGGAAAAAAAGACGTACGAAAAAAAACGAAACTTTCTTGTTACGTTTGTAATTTTTCTGGCTCATTTCCTCCCCCCAAATGTTGATGTACAGTAACAGACTTTCGTATGTATAAGGAATACTTTGTACATGTCAGGATTAAATATTCATGATGCAGTCGGTGGACGAGGGACAAACAGACATACATATTTACATGGGTATGGGATATGTAACATCTTCATAAGCAGAAAAGACGGCTACACTTTTATGCCTAAGACATTTCGTCTGCGAAATGTTGGTATTAGTTTATTTACCGTTACACGCTCAGTTACGGCTAACACAGACACACACACACACTGACTCAGTAGAAGATAGAGTCATTTGGCACTGCCATTAATGTAGCCGCTAAGTGGCTATGTCATGCTAGGCTGGTCCAACTCCCCAATATATTTAGGTATATATACTTCTATAAAAATAAAAGAGAAAAAAACCGAACCGCAAAAGGCTGTCAAGAGGGGCCCAAAAGATTTCCGGCTGAAAAGGGTGCGTGTCTTCTGCCAACTGAAGAGAGAGATGACGACGAAATGGAAGGCCTTTTGCATATTTCATAAGCAATTACTAAGCAAAACCAGCGAAAGCGCGTAGGCGGATTTCAGTCATTTGTCGTTCTTGCGTTGACTTACCAACGTATAAAAAATATATATATAAAAACAAAAAAAAATTAGCAACAAACATTAGTCAACAAAATTAAATCGCCACTCGTCCAACTCTAAATTGGCGCTGATGACAAGAAGTGCTTAAAAGTGGCCCACATAATTTATGATTTCATTTTATGACAGCACACACGCAACCCTCAAATTGTTCTTTATGCTTTTGTTTTAGCCTTTTTAAAGTCATTGCTTCCTATTATTTTGTTATTAAATTACATCAAATTGCTTTCACTCCACTCCGTGTGTCAAAGTTCAAAGCGATTGACAGCCTCCTCTCAAATTCCATCCCATTAAAAGCTGATTTTGTCGTATTACATTTGCCAAGCTATAAGCGTTGTAATGATTTTTTATTATTAATTTTTGGTTGGCTTGGATGATTCTTTGAAATGGGTAACAAATTGTGCCACCGCTCTTAACAAAGGGAATTACCTGTAAAAATAAATGAAATAATAATACAGAAATGATAATGAAGTGTTTGGGATTTTTAATACTAGATGATTTATGATTAGACAATAATAAAGATATTTGTTTAAAAATATTTTAAATGATTTGAAGTGCTTAACAAGAATTTCTATTTAACCATATATTAACGGAAGAAATATATCTGTATTTATTAAATTATCAGTTAAAGTATGTTCATCCAAAACTATAGCTCCTTCTACTGTTGCTAACTTAATACCCTTGTAGCTTCCAGGGATGTGATTGATTTCCTACTTCATCCAGTAGTCCAGTCCCTTTTAACTGTCCGGCAATCCCAAAAGCACATTGTACTATGTTATCAAGAGGCCCGGCAACACATTGCCAAATTACGACTTGATTATCTCTCGTAGCCATCGCTAAACAAAAGGCAACAATTATCTTAATGCCAGGTGCAAGAAATTAATGTCCTGTAAGCACATTTCAACACAATATAACTAACGAAGACAGGGACTATGACTACGTCTATGAGTATAACGATGTCATCGCACTTAATCTCCGATAAAGGCGTGCGTCCTTTGTCCCCCATTTCGTATTATTTCGTAGCATTTCATAGGCATAGAGAGGAGCACCAAGTGAACATCGAAATATAGATTAGAGAAAAGGCACCGACAAATCGCTGTCTGTCTCTGCCAGTGGAACTAGGACATGGCTTCAAATGCCTCAAACCCATTACAAGTCCTTTTTTCTTCTTCATTCTATTTTTTTTGCTACCTTTTCTACGCTTCGTAGTCGTTGGGTGTCATCTATTTGTATTTTTATGTGCTTACTGTCAACGAAATAATTGACTAACATTGTGAGTTCCTTGGGTTCAGCTGCGAGTGGTTAGCTGTTGACATCTTAAGTGAAGGGAAGAGTAAGTGCCGAGGAACCGGAAATGTTTTAACTTGTATTTAGATGGAACAGAAGATGGTATTCTTTAAGTAAAAAGTCTATTTAAATAAGGAAAAGTGCTTTTTCAACTTATGGTTCACAAAAATGATGACAAACAAAAAACTACATGAGTTTATCAAATCAAATAGATGGGAAAACCATAATACATTTCATTAGTTTTTCTTATACAATGCAAATACTAGCTAACTATAGATTTTATAAGTGATTATTTTATATGTTTGGTTGGGATTATACTTTTTTTCTCCTTTTTTTTTATCATAATCCTTGGTACCATACATTTCTTTCAGTCATTTTATGGCTTAAACGCTGGCATACCCTTAGGCTTTATGCCTTTCCAATGCATTGAGCCACAGCAATATACAACAGAAATCGGTGAAACTTTTACGAGTTTACCAGTGAAGTCCACCTGTTCGGCATACAAAACTAGGAGCCATTTCCCTTTTGACTACCCTATCATATACATATACATATCCATACTACCGACAATATTTGGTGCGTGGGGAAACCAATTTCCTTGGCGTAGCACTTACTGCTATTTTGGTAATATGACCATTTTATGGCTCACGCATGTGTAGGCGGTTGGGGACGAGAAGGTGCTAAAGCTAAACACGTACTACACAGGATAGGCAGCCTTCAGCGAGGGAAAGTAGGCAGATGAAATATGTGCACAGCAGCGGCACCTGCTTTTTTTTAATGAAACAATCTCTGCAAATATGATATTTTGTATGCAAACATGCAAAATATTGTTGCGGGACTCACCGAAAAATGAAAAAAATAAAAGACGAACACGAAAAGGTAGAAAAAGCGCACTCATCGTAAAAATAAATAAGCCTGGGCCCATGCTGAGCCGTGATGGAGGACTGCAAACGTTGGACTTGCTTGTGCCTTCAAAAAAAATAAAATAAATAAATAAACAAATATTTGCGTTGACAATAAGCTGAGGAAAGAGGGGAAAATGTACTATGCCCCCCAGAATATGATTTCTCTGGAATTTCAAGAGATTAACAAACGTTTTTTAAAATATACTCTACAGAAATGGCGAGGAAAGTAAATACTAGTCTCCAGATTATATGTAAAATCTACTTTTTTAAATCCAATTTTCAGTAATACTTGATTGGGTATACCCTTTTTCACAGAAGAATTACGGTTTTGTAAAAAAAAGTATGACCAGTTAAGGATACCGGAGAAATGGGAGCTCTTAAAGTGACTTTACAAGTTTTATAATAACATTTAAAAATAGTTTGATTTTCATTGTACATCAAGACATAATATAAAACATCAAATAAAAAATCAAATGAGCCTAAGGCACCTAAAGTCAAAAGATTCACATTTTTAATACATCAAACCATGTTTGGTAAACAAAAATTGTCAACTAAATTCTAAATAAGAACTCATTTATATATAATATATAAGGTTTTTTCATTTTTATTTACAAACAACTTCCCCCCCCCCAAAAAAAAACACTTGTCACTTCGTTTGGTGGCACTCAATACTCGTTTGAGGTATTGTATATCAATAATTCAATATTTATTTTCATTTTTGTCGCAATTTTCGGTTTCTTATTTTCATCTCAGATGAAAGTCGTAACGAGGAAATTTAATCTTTTTTCACGTTCCTTTTTGGTATCTTCACCTCCTGGCAGTTTCACTTCCTTGTACTCTTCTCGCTCTACCAATAAAATGTACGCCAATATTTTTTCTTTTCGTGGAAGGAGCCGAAAACCCAATTAGTTGACGATTGCGACGTTGATGTTGGCATTTGACATTTCAGTAAACGGAACTGACTGACTAGACCTTCTTATACAACACCAATTGAAAATGAAACTCCACAAATTGTATTTACAGCAATAAAGTAAAAATAAATCAGGTTTCCGTTGCACAGAAATTGATAATCAAATCAGAAAATAATTGAAACGACAACTATATTGCATTTGATTTTGAAGGTGTATGGTCTAATAATATTTTTTTAGACGGGAGATGTCATTATTATGAATCATACTTTTTTTAGGCTAAAAATAATGATAAAACGAGTAATAATAACAGGAATTTTTGTATATAAAATTTGGTTTTTTAGTTGTTGATTTTAATGTACTACACAAAAGCAAAATTAGGTTTTTAAATACAGTACTCTCTAGTTGTATTTAAAAGTTTCTTATTTATAAGTGTATAATTTTTGGGTTTTTTTCTGCCAGTGCCTGGTTGCTGCCTTTAAAATTTTTGCATTTCCTATCGAGTTTATCACTCTGTCTATCTGCCGCCCACAAATCTATATGGAATGTCGAACATAGTCCGTCTTCCGCCCACCCCACTAATTAGAATTTTGTGCCCTGATATTTCTCGGGCTTTTCTCTTTGGTCATTTGCACACTTTACATGGCTCCATGTCTTGTAGTCCCAGCGGAGAACGACATTTGTCTGGCTGTCCAGTTGTCCAGTCGTCCAGCAATGTGTCCTGCAGCCATATTATACCACCCAACGTTTCCGTTTCCTTCTTGGCTCCCAGCCCGCTTTTCCAACAAAGCTGTCAACAAATTAACTGTGACGCTTATGGGGAAGCGGACATATGGATGGGGTTTATGGGGTTTATATAGTAGGGAGTGTGGGTCGGCAAGTGGAACGGAGGATACTGTTTTCAGGGCGATTGGGCTCGACATGCTTGGCATGTTTTGTTTCCCAGTTTTAGGCGGGAATATGTGTCGTAAATTCACCCACACATTTCCCCAAGAGGCTCAAAGTGCCAGCTGCTCTTGGCCACAAATATTGAACAATTAGCTCTGCTCAGGGCAAACATTTACTGGTGATTTAAATTTTTCTGCCCCCTATACTTTACGCCAGGGAGTTCTTTAAATGCCCCTTAATCTATCACATTTGGGGATCCTTTCCTTCTGTATGTGTGTACTGTATCAAAGGGCATTCGAAATTCGTTTGGTCTAGCCTACAGTTTAGGTGTTAGCAATTGCTGGGCTTATAAACGATGTATATTTCTTATATAAATAATTCTGGTACGTGTGGTAATGATGCCGACACGTGACAAGGCGACAACAGGGAGGTGCTAAAGGATCTAAAGGAGCAGACGGAGCGTAAAGTAGACAAAAGGCGCTGAAACCAGATATATTTTTCGGCAATATTTATTATGGCAGCCTGCAAAGGTGTATAAATTTGCATGAGAAACTGCCTGGAAGAAAGTAACACTGCGTGTGTGTGTGTGAGCGGTATGTGTGAGGTCCTTGAGCAGGAGAAAAGCACTGCATAAGCAAATAAACAAACAATACATAAATTTTTGAGACCAACATGAATTGTATGGGGGCTCCTTATGCCGGGCACGTTTTCCTTCTTTTTTACCATTCCATCTCTTGCCGCCTCACAATGTTCTTGGCTTTTTGATTTTGTCCTGCTGAGCACCTTGACTATTGTCCTGTTTTTTTTTTTGCGGTGGCTTGACATTGGCTTTGATAACAATAATAATCATAATAATAAGAGCGTATAATACCAATCATTTTGTGACCCCTAAACGTTGCACACCTTAGCTAAGGTCCTTCCCCTTTTACTAATAAATACAATTGAGCAGTATACTTTTATAGACTGTATATTTTATTTTCTTTCTTCAACAAAATTTGATTACTTATGGCTATATTTATATATATCACAATATTGATGGGCCACACATCATCATCATTTTGGAGGTATCTGCAATAAAGAGGGAATAAAAACATTTATAAAATTATACCAAATGTTTATTTACACTTAATAAAATGTAAAATTTTTATATCTTTTATTTATAGGTGATGCAAATAAACTGAAAAGTGCTGTAGAGCTGAATGGACAACAAAATTGAAGTTATGTTTCAACACGTGAGTATTTTCTTTTACATTCTCCTAATCTGTTACTAATATTTAAAGAACTCTTCTTACGAATTTACAAACATGAGAGATATGCAGTTATTAAAATATATAAAATAATCTTAACTTATGAACATTTTCAGGAAGCTTCCTTTTGAAATACTTATTTGAAAATAAACTTATAATAGAGCTGTTAATGTTCCTTATAATTAAATATATTATAACTAACTATGCAAAAATATAATTGAAATATTATTACAAAAAATTACAAAGAATAAGACTTAATAAAGGGGAACTTCAAAATATCATCTGGGTAACAAATCAATAAATCAAACAATAAACCCTATAAAGCTGGATTTAAAAGTTAAGAACTCTCGCTAATGACAATTTTGCCGTTTTGAATTATTCAGTTCTCTTCTTAATCTTATCTAAATACTTTGCTTTTAGCACATGATCCTAATTTTCTAAAATTGATGATAATGTTTCTGTTTTAAAAAATCTTTAAAATATCTTTTAAAAATATCTTTAGTATACGTTCTAGGAAACATATTTACCAAAATCACTATGACTATTGGACTTTTTCCCATAATTAAGTGTTAAATTTTTTAAAATATTTAGGAACACAACTGTAAGAAAAAGGACTTTAGAATGCTACTTAATACTTTTTAAATACATTTACATTTATTTGTTTAAGTCGTTACGGCAGTAATCCATAACCCCTTCAATAGACAAGAACTGAAAAAACATTCGCATTTTCCCATACTGGTCAGGCAAAAGTCTTTCCCTCGGCTATCACATATTCATCTCTTGCTCATTTGTCAGGGCTTGTCAAATCCGGTCAACAACTTAGCACACCCTGAGCTCTTCCCAAGGAGTTTATTTTTTGCTATCCCTTCTTTTTTTGCGATTATCAATTGGCATACGTGCCAAGGCAAGCTTGAGAAAGCTTTTCAAGTGTCTAGACTTCTGACAACTATGGAATGAATGCAGTAAACAGTTGCCCAAGAATATTTGCCTTTCACTCAAAGTACCCAGGGATTGACGGTTGGGGAGGTGGTGTGCTAGAGTGATTTGAATCTGTTCAGAAATGGACGATGTATCCCGGCTTAATTACTTCGTTTGGTAAGCAGAAATGGGGAAGAACCCGAACCCAGTGCCCCAATCGAACTGATTTGATTGTGGGCCGGCTCGTTTAATGCAATATTCCCCATAAAGAAGGCTTTTGTGTGCCAGTGTTGTTTCCATCTCATGCGGGTCCTTTCAAAAACTTTGTAAACCGGTCAGGAATATCCTTGTCATAGACCACACACACACAGAGACAAGACAGACACACACAAAAGTAACAAATTAAACTGTTCCTATTTGCAAATGAATTGTGCGTGGCGTAATTTCGCAGAAAACTTTCTAAGGGATAAGGATGGAATTGGTATGGTTTGCACAAGGCACACACGTTCCTTCCGCTTGAAATAAAATAAGTAGTATAATACAGAAGGCAACTTTGCTGGCATCGAAATTGAAATGAAAGAAAAGGATTCTTGAGAAAAAAGAAAAAAAAAAGGGGGGAAGGAAGCTTTGTATCTCTGCTGATATCTCTTTGTGCGTGGTCGTGTGTCCTTCTGTCTTTTGTGGGTGTATGTGTGTATCTACGGGTGTTTCTGGTGTCCTGGCCTGGTAGAAACTTTTTGTGAGGGCCCAGTTCCTTTCTGGCGTTTCATACGCTCAATTGCTGGTGGTTAGCCGAGCCCGTCTGCGTGTTCTGGTCGACAGTCAATTGAAAATGAAATTGGTAAAAGTTAGCCAGAAACAGAACCGAAAACTCTTCGGTGTGTGGGCATCTGTTCTTTTTTTTTTTTTTAATGCTGAGAAGATACCCACAGGGGGATTGAAGAAATGCAGGGTTACGTGCGGACAAGCATGCATAATGAGACCCACGATCCTTTGGATACCTGGATGCGGGTTACCTTTGCAAATTAATACTAAAGAGACGCGTAAAAGTATGCAATGCCAAGTAGCAAGCAGATATGTACGTGCCTGCTGCACAGTGTGTCCTTTCTCCCTCCTGAACTAAAAACGAACTCTTGCTCCTTTATTTTTATGAATACTTATCGCTACTTTACTCTTTGATCGTAAACAAAAAATGTACGCAAAAGTTTTCTTTGTTTGGCGCATATTTCATCAATGGACACGTCCTCTTGTCTTGGAATTTTTATAGATTCCACTTTTTGAGTGCATTTGCTTGTTGCGTTGACTACGCATATTCCCCTCTATTTTGTGCGCTTTGTCACTTTTTTTTTACGATATATCAGCGAACAATTTGGCTCACACACACTTTGTGACAGATTGTTGAAGATTATGTTCGGCGAAGTGGAGGACTCTGGGTTTTGGGTGCCAGAAGGGATTATCTGGGATGCGTTTTTAGTGTTCAGCTTTCACTATGTCATACATAATTGAAAAACACTTTAAGGTAATCAGGTGATTATAAAAAAAGTTAATAAACCTTTGGGGTTTTAACCAAAAAACAAGCAGGAACTTACAGCATAAATCTTTAAAAATCTGTAACACATTATAAAAAAAATTGCATAAATCACCTATATTTACTAAAACTGTTGGGCCTAGAATTTTAGAAAACACATTTTCGTTGTGCCGTTTTTACATAAAAATATCTTTTCTATTTTACAATCAAATATTAGAAGTGTGCCTAAAGAGAAGCTCTCTAAAGATATAAGTGCTAGTCCTGAAGAGTATTTGTAAACTGTTTTCCATTTTAAAATGAAAACATTTTATAAAAGCCAGGTGGCGGCAAAAAAAATATTTCTCTACAATGTCTGAGCACATAAAAAACACTTTTTAGAAACACTAACGGCGTCAAAAATATTTTATTCATTGTTTCTTTGTAATAAAATAAAAAAACTGATTATCAAATAATTTTGTATACCTTAAACAAATTTTAATATAAGTTTAAACATACTTACTTTTTATACAGCATTTATAAGTCAACAGAGTCGTCAATCAGTCATCGTTGTAAAAAGTATCTTTGGCACACCTTTTTTAGACTTGTTATCCTCACTTCTGAAAAATAGAGCAAAAAATTGTTTTGTTTAAAGAGACTGTGAAAAAATAAAAATGTGGTTTTAATTGCAAAGTATAAAAAAAGTGTCAGTTCTACATTTCTCTCGATTTTTTCGTGATTTCTGTGCTGAATTTGTGACAAAGCTAATGCTGTTTGCTTTTCCATTCGCCTAATTTTGTTTGCAATTGATAACGGAGACATTTTTTCCATTTGCATTTCGAACTTTTTAGGTCTGAAATGGGATACAAATGCATTGTCATTTTTTTTCCTTCGTGTTCTAGCTTTTTCTGTATATTTATGCAAATGAATTTGATATCGAACATTTTCATCTGGAATTTGATTTTACTTTTTGCTGAATATTTCCCATGCAAATATGTATGAATATGCCAATTGAACTGGCTTAGTTCTTAATCCTAATAAATGGTAAACGTTTGTCAATAGTGGAGGCAAACAAAAGTTGGCCCCAAAACAATTATATTTCTTTTTCTTTTTTTTTTGTTCTGACCGTTTTGTATGTCAAGCCGCACAAGCAAATTCACATGTAAGAATAAACATAATTTCACTTCATATGTGTAATAGCTGTTTCTTTTGAGAAATTTGATTCGTTGATGCTATGAAAAAATTGCGGGAGAAGTATAATTTATATGGGTTTTTAAAAAAAAGTGTCTAAAAGTATGCTGAAGAAAAAATAACGTCGTTTTTTAAAAACGAATCTATTGCACTTTTAGATAATAAATGAATTATTGCATACTTTTAGACACCTTTGTAATGTATTTTTTTTATAACATTAGTGGTTTGTGTGGCATTACGGATTATAATTTTGTTCTATAAAGTGTATTTAGCACTCTAACAAATTAATCTGTTTGATTTTTATGTTTATCGCTCTCTAATTGCATTTATTGTCTTGTAGGCATTTTATGGACCATACCGTGGCCCCTTTATTTTGGTGGCATTATTAGCAAACGCACTCGCACACAAAAGAAATCGCACATAAAAATTTATTACCACCACTCCGACACCGTCGCAATTTTTTCACATTAAAACCGCATAAAAATAAATAAAATAAAAAGCTGGCGCAAAAGTAACAAAAAAAAGAAGATATAATTTCTTTTTGGTGGGATACTCACATGAGCAACAAATGCACTTCATCGGCAGATCTTCCATCTTCTTGGCTTTTTGTTTGGGTATTTTCCCAGTTTTTCCCACGGCGACTGCTACTGTGTCGTTTACATATCGTTTTTGGCCCTCTTCTCCTTCTTTTTTCTGGGCCACGTTGCGCTGTCTAAACGATTTACGACACTTTTGCCAACTGCCTGACGCACACACATTTGCAATATTGTTTGTTTGTATGTTTCTGTGTGTGTGTTTTGGTCTGATATTAGCATTAAACAAACCCACACACACACAAACAGGAGTTAACTTGGCCAAAAGGCAACACAAAAATGCCGCACACGTTCGTTTTTATTATGTTAAATGTCTCCTGGGGCCTTGAACGGCATCTCAGCATCTGCAAGTTGTTGTTTCCATCTCTTTTGGTTGCTTTCTCCTTTCTCCTGCCGCCTTTCTCCAATCTCCAATCTCCATTTTATTTGGCTTTTGCTAACTGTCACTTGGCTTGTCACATTTCACATTCACTTAGACTGCAGGATTAAAGCAGTAGCGCGCCAAAAAGTATGCTACCCAGTCGAAATTAGCACAGGCTTTTTCTCGCTTTTTTCCTCTCTGAACTGCTGTGATTCGCCTTCCTGCGAAATGTCCTGCCAATGCGTCCTTTTAGCCGATTTCTGCTTACAGCCCGCCGCTCCAGTTGAAACTGACGACTGGCGAACGACGGTCAAAGTCAATGGCGGGTCTTTCGTAAGTCCTCCAGTTCGTTTTTCACCTTCGGCGGTGAGCTCGGTTTTTTGAAAGCCGAACAATTCCGATTTATCCACGTTGAAAGCTCTTTTTTTTCATCTCATCCATATCTCTTTGAGTGAGTCCTTGCTGAGAAGAACTGAGCTGGTTTAATAGCATCTTAGCCAGTTCTCTTTTGAGTGTTATGACTCGAAAATGAATTTTTGAGTGAAGTTTGTAAAAGCCTCTGTTAACTTTAGAGTTCTCATTTTAGGCAGATCTCTTAGAGTCAGGAAGACGAGTTTTAAAGGCTGGGTGTTCTATTTTGAGTTGAGTTTATAAAAACCTCTGTTAATTTCACAGAGTTCTCTTAGAGTCAGTAAAACGAGTTACATTTCTTATAAGACCTGGTTTAAAATACGATTTTGAGTTGAGTTTAACATAAAAGTAACAAATTTAAGATGAGTTTTCACCATCTAAGAGAATTCTCCCAGGCTCTAATGTTATGGCATAGAAAGACTCCATATTTATCTCAATGCTAATGTAGAGTTTTAACTCCATCTGATAAATAAGTTGGTTTTAATTTAAAGATGTACTTTTAGATGCCTCTCTTAATTCAGAATAATATATTATATTTTAAGTTGTTTCTATATCCCAGAAGCTAAGGACTTGTCAAACGTATATCTGAGATATTTTTAAAGGAAGCTCAGCAAATTATTAATTTAACAAGAAATATTTATATAACCATATATTTTATTTGAAACGTTTCAAAAGGTATTATATTAAAATATTTTTTATACAATGTGAAAGATTAGTGGTAAATCATTTTTATTGTTGTGAGAAATGTTTTGAGTAACATTTTTTTAGCGCTGTTAAGATCATAACATTTTGAGCTCTGGAGTGAACTTCAGATATTATATGAATTGCTTGGCTCTTAACATTTTTCCGAGCAATACCTTTATTGAGCTCTGCTCAAACCCACTTTTGAGTGGATGGTATTGTCCAGATTTTCTCTTTCATCTCTCCCAGCTTCGGGATGTCGAGTTTCCTCGGCTTTTCTTCTCTTTGGGAAATCCACCACACAGGACTCGCGTTCGGCACCTCCTCGGGCTCGCTGATTGACTCTTCGGCTCGATGGGCGACACACAAACGCACACACTTGACTCGAGGAAAAACACGAGCACGGCTGCTCCTAGCCTTAGCCAATCGTAAAAGTTTTGTACGTATTTAGTACAATTTCGGGATTTGGCAGGATGTAACGAACGTGTAAGAAACAGAGCGCGTCCTCCTCAGCCGTGTGTGCGATAATCAAACAGCAAATATAAAAAAAATATAATCGAAACAAAATTCGTAAAAAAATCTAACAAATCGTTTGGATACAATGATAGTGATATACCAAAATACATGATATCACCACGGATATATAATGATATAGCAAAGAGCAAAAGTCTTTTAGGAAATCCAAATCCCGGCAAAGTGATTTTAGTCAAGTTAACCAAAAACCAAATCGTCGAAGTCTTCGGCTTGCCTCGGTTCAACCCCCGCCCCTCTCCTCATGTTGTACTCGTATGTGTACTTGTTTCTGTGAGCGTGCTTCTTGCCGCAAGCCGGTTAAAAAAAATATTTCGATAATTACAAACCACCTCAAGTTGTGGGTGGGAAATTTCCGTGAAACGCGAAGCATAATTAACGAAGAATAACTGAGGATGCCGATAATACCTGGCAGATAAATCGGTAAAAATTTAAAGCAGAAAAAAATTATCAAAGCCTTTGTGTGTGTGTGTTTGACCTGGAATTTTCTTATGAATAACGTTAAAGTCCTTATCGTTTTGGCCCCAGCTAATAAGAAACGCCAATTTTGTCCCTATTCGAGATGGAGATTGAAACGATTGCCCAGAAAATCTTTCGGTATCCCCCCAACCAATTCTTCAGTAATAGTGTCGTTTCCTTTATTTGTCCTTTTATGTTTACCTTTTTTTTTTGGGTAAGCTTCCTCGTTTCGTCGTGGTTTGGTTTAGTTTCCTCGCACACAATTGAAAATTCAATTGATTTACAAAATGAAGTTTACTGGTTGGGACGACAGATACTTTTTATCTATTTTCATTTGCAGTTTTACGAGCTACTACCATTTGTGCCATTTTTTTTCGTCTTCTTGGCTTAAAGCAAAACTGTTGGCCATTTTTCACAGTTCCTTTTTAGGGGTTTGTTGAGGTCCTGGAGGGGTTTTCTCTGCAGTTTGGTGCGAAAATAACGCTGCGTCCTAGAAGGATTGTTGCGGCTGATGTTTTCGTTGGTTTCCGATTCGGGTGTGCCGAGTCGAGTGTGTGTTTGTGATTGGAGCGGCCTAAAATCGTTTTAGGACCAGCTGCGAAGTGATTTTCAGCTAAGGCAAAAAGAAAAAAAATACGAAAAAGTACAAAAATAAAAAAGGCCTGCAGTGTGTGGAGAGTGGGTCCTGCAGATTGACATAGTTATGTCCTCGGCGAGTAATGGGAAATCCTTGGCAAGAGCTCAAGAAAATTTAAGTTTTCCTTTTGCGCTGCCCTTGCCAGTGCTAAATCCGATTTTATACTTACTTAAAGCTACAATGTGCAGTGCTGTTGACCTCAGAGTTGTAAAAAGTATTTTTAATAATAAATAAATTGTGCTTAATTTTTGCAAGGGATTTTCGTGATAATAAACATGCAAACTGATTTTATGCATATAAAAATGATATAATTTATAGTTTATGAATAATTCATAAATTGATAACATGAAAACAAACTAAATTTGATATTAAATTAATCTTTGAAAGGTATACTTTATATTAACTAGTCAATTTTTCAGTTTTTCAATATGAATTAAATTCTTTGAATAGTTGCTTTGTCAAAATGCCTTTTAAATCTTAAATAACAAAATTATGTACATTTCATAAATCCTTGGCGAGTATTTAGGATTTTTCTTTTGGAGGAGCAACTTAATGCCAGCAAAAGGCATTATACAACACAACTCAGCCTCACATGTCTTCCACTACTTGCCTCAAGAAACTTTCTCCGTTTTGGTGTCAAGAGTTTTTATTAGAACTAAAGGCGTAAAGAAGAAAAATTGCAGAAAAAAGTTCCTTTCACTCAATTTTTTTTTTCATCCAAACTTGAAATGAGGTTCGCAACAAAAATGTTTTTTCTGTGGTAGTAGAAAATGATACGTATACGACATGTATGACGAATACCTCAAATAGATTGCATATAAATATAAGAAGAGCTTTTTGGGTTGAATGAAGTAATCATAAGATCTTGTTGTCGACAGCAATAGTTATAGGCTAATTTATGGTTTACATTAGCCTAATTGAAATTATATCGGTTTATATATATCATTCAAAGGCCTCTCAACGAGGCTAAAACAAATGTGCTTAGAGGTTAATTAGGTGCTGACCGAGTTGAGATAATTATGCAATTTGTTCGTTATATATTAATTGGTGACTAGTACTAATGATTGAAAATAGGAGATAAGAGTAACCGTTTCTCCTGGGCAAAATGTGAACAGAGGTCCTATGCTTATGGGCCTTAAAAGCAATGGAAAAGCACTTCAACGAGCCCCCTTCTGTCTGTTCAAATAGCGTTTTACCAACCGTTCGTCATGGCGTGGTTGGCGCTATAAAGGCGGCCGATTGGCCACACCCACGCTTTTTCCACGCTTGTTGTTGACGTTTACAATTTGGTGTTGAAAACTTCAGCTGGAAATTGGGTAATACTCGTGATGATGGCGTTGGATGACTGCATCGAAATCCTGCATTAAGTACCCCCGTGTCTGTATGTATGTGTAAGCGAAGGGGTTTTGCAACAAAGAAATTTTAATTTATATAGAATGAGTTTGGGGGGCGGTAGGTTTGGTAGGTAGGTAGGTAGGTAGGTAAATCCTTCCATTTCATATCCCTTCGCTGCAATCGTCAACATTCCGATGTTCGTGTTCTGTACTCACAGTGCACTTATTCACTCGCACACACACTTGCATACCAACGAAAAAAAATCCAATTATTTTAAAACTTTTGACAACTGCAACAACAACAGCTATGAAAACAATAAGAAAACTGACTGAACAGCCAGAGGCAACAAAAACAATATATAGGAGAAAGTCGAAAGTCCGCAAAAAATCAAGCAGAAAAAAGGAAGAAGAAGAGCGTGAGTGGTTGAAAAGGGTTGCCAGCCATTATAACTTCACTTGAAAAGTTTAATTGATTTTTACAAGTGCATATATATAGGGGGCGATGGATGTATATATGGTAAGGATTGGGGTATTGTGAGGAGTTCAGGCCTACCTGCAATCGTGATTTTTTTTTTATTCGTTCAGCTAAGTGGGTCTATAACTTGGTGTAAACAAAGTAGATGCAAAAGAGCTGTAGAGAGGGTAGAAAAGAAATCAAAAGTAGCATAGGCCCCCATGAGCTGAGGTGCAAATTGGTTAGGCTCTTCCAATTGGTTTGGCTTTTATAGTTTGTACAATTCTTGCCTAACTTTTTGGTTTTTTATTTTCTTTTTTTTTTTCTTTCTATTGGACTGTTAAGCCTGACTTTTTAATTGCTGCTGAGTGTGCTCCTGTTACTGTAATTATTGGGTTAGCCTTTGAGGGATTTGCTTTTAGGTGATTGCCTTAATGAGTGCTCAACGTTAGGCCAAGAATTTGGAATAAGTCAACGATTTACTTTGTTCGCAGCAAAGCGTTTAACTAAATTTCTTGGGATCGCATGTGTAAATTCTGTTATTTGGTTTTTGGACTTTACAGACAATTTAGATGACATCTTACATTAGATTTCCTTTACTTTTATTTTCAAGGAGCTGGTACTTTAATGACAATGAAAAATACATTTATTTGCCTTTGTAAAAATTTTGCATTAATTGAACTTAAATTGATTCTTACTGCTTAAAAGTTATTTGTAGGATAAAGATTTAAGAAGATTAAAAATGTATTCTTGCGAGAGACAAAAGTTTAAATCAAAAATATATTTAGTTTTGATTTCTGGAAGCTAAACGAGGCCAATGGATTCACATTTTTCCCCCTTTGCCACAAAACCACACACAAAGGTCTCTGACAATTTAAGCCAGGTCGACTGACTTTTATCCTTAACAATTGTTTTTCCTTTCTCTTTTTCTCTCCCCTTTCTTCTGTGTGTCATTTCTTTTTGCAGGAACATCAAAACGGCAACCAAAATTGAATCACAAAAAAAAAGAAAAGAATAAATCAATAAGACAAAAGAATAAACTGCATATCTCAGATTATATTTTAGATATAAATCATATAAATATAAGAGTTCTTTAAGTATTAAGTTCAGGTTTAGGCAGGTAAAGGTATTTGGTCAGATAAGTAACAACAGCTTCCCTCCACATGGTAACCATAAAATGATGATACAACGACGACTGAAATAAATTTGGCTCTTGGAACTGCTACGGAAAATGTCGACAACAATCAATATGTGTGATCCACAACGACAACAACTTGTACAACCGAATGCGACGTGACGACAACAATTGCAAATATTTATAACGCATACGACATGTTGCTATCATGCCAATAATGATGATGACATCGCATTTACTAACACATCTTGTAATATCCGATGATTTTCGGCTTGCGAAAATGTATTTAACGAACGATTGAAACATCCATATAATACTAACTACGACTATAAAAAATCAATAACTTAACTACAAATACAAAATACACTCAACCCTACACTGACCCACAAAAAAATAAACACCCCACTTGAAACAAATTGTGTTCATTTTCCCCTATCGACTTTCAATTTTTGAATTGGCACCTTCAGCAAAAGCTTAAGTGCCATTTGGCGAAAGAGTGAGTCCGTCAGCCAAATAGTAAGTCTGACAGAGACATAGCCTGTGTAAATAAAAGCATTTAAAATTATTAAGCATTGTTGTTGTTACCAACGGTCGACACCCCCAATTTCCGACTATACAATATCTATATATTGAAATAATGGGTCTGCAGATGACAGCAGCCAGTCCATTTGCAGCTCTCAGCCTATTAGTGTTGTTCTTGCTCACCTGGACCCCCACAATCGTCGATGCAGCCCGTAAGTATTAGCCTTAAATTGTTTTAAAAACTTTATTAATATTTTTAATATACTTGACACTTTATTTTTCCGGTCGGCCATATTTATGCCGCCACTTTACACACAAGTTAGGCTAAGTTTACGTTAAGTTCCGCTCTTAATTTGGAACATTCTTGCCAGCGAGCTCAACTTTCAAGTGGAGTTGAGTTTACTTGGATTTCAGCTAAAGTTCGCTCGGCTCAAGTGCTAAAATTAACTTGGACGAGCATAATATTTATAAAGCTCAAGCATTTGAAAATGAAAGAAAAGAATTTTAATCAGTTGAAGCTCAAATTAGCCAAAGCAGAATCAGGAAAAGGAAGTCTTGAACAATTTTAATTAAAAGAAAAGGAGTTTGATGGCGATACCAATATTGCTGTATATACTTACATACTTGGGGTGATATTTTAATTAGCAGGGTAGACCCAACTTCTGTGGTTTTAAAAAGCATCGATTTAATTATCACATCATATTAATGTTTAATGGTATGTCATATCATATCATATTATATTATATCGTATTATTTCATATCATATTATATCATATCATATTATATCATATCATATCATATAATATCATAACATATCATATCATATCATATCTTATCATATCATATCATATCATATCATATCATATCATATCATATCATATCATATCATATCATATCATATATCATATCATATCATATCATATTATATCTTATTATATCATATTATAGCATACCAAATCATATCTTATCATTTTATCACTTTTAAATAAATATGCAACTGTTATTTGATTATATCTTTTAACCTATAGTGTTCTTATTTTTAAATGTTCACATGTGTGGGTATAATAGATATAGAAAAAGTAGCCTTTGTGAATAATGCCTTGTAAAGAACCCAGTTTTCACAAGAAACCTGTTCCGTTTCACATTCTTGCTAATTAATGAGCACAGAATTTCATAATTTGCTTTGCTTACATTTCGAATTCAATTACCAATTCCGCCTAACCAAAGTCCGGCCCACTGGAAGTCATTTTCGTCACTTAGGAGAATGGAAAAACAAATAACAATCAAAGTGTTGACATTTCAGAATTGCAGTCAAATGTGGCTCATATTTTGCAAGGCCTTTTGTGGAAATGGAGGTGGGATGTGCAAGTGGAAGTGGAAGTGTCGGGGCTGACTTGTGCCTCCTGGCGCTATCCACTCGCCGTGGCACTTACCTTTCATAGACGCTTCATTTCATTTCAGAGGGGTTGCAGAATGGAAAACTGGGGTGGGGTACTGGGGTGGCAAAAGCGGTACGTGGAGCGATAAACAAGCTGCAGGGGACGACAGAGTCAGAAAAACAGGGCAACACAAACATTGCACATCCTGATGTATTTTCTGGTTTTGTTGCCATTTTATTTGTTGTCGTTACTGGGTAGCTGGTAGCTGGTAGCTGCTGCTTTTGCTTTTGCCTGCTTTTTCCCCTGGTTAGCCTGCAGTTTGCAGTTTGCAGTTTGCAGTTTGTCGCACCTCTTTTTGTGTATGTGGCATTAAATTGAAATTTATGCGGCACTTTGCCGCGTGAAATGTTTGTACAACTCGTTGCGGGTTGCGGCTAGGTCCCTATTTTTTTTTGTGTTTTGTTTTTTTTTTCCTGCCGAAGCTCTTCGGGCGTTGACAGAGCGACAAACTGTTGGACAGCAGCATTGCAGGCGAAAGTATCTAAAAACATATGCAAAACTGTTTGCTGTTTGCCATGTAAATGGTTTTTGGGCCCTCACTACCGGCTTTTTGTGTCTCGTATTTTTTTTCTTTTTGGTTTTAGCCCTGCTTCCACCCACTTTTCGGCCAGCTAATTTGTCGTTTGTTGAAAATTATGACACAAAAGCCCCGCTCGACAATTGCCGACTTAACTCAACTGTTGTCCAGCTCCGAAATATTTCACGCAAAAGGCAACTTATTTCACTTTTGGGTTTTTGCAACAAGTTTTAATTAATTTGCCGCAACTCCGCAGCTCCAATGCTCCAATCTCTTGCTTTCCTTTCATTTCACTCATCAGTGGCAAAAAAAAAAAAAAACCAAATTCGAGGAGCAGGAAAAAGTTGATGCTACGATAATTTGAAAAGTTTTCGTTTAGACAGCGAGCGCGGTCCAAAAAAAAAACGAACTAAAAGATGGGAATGTGGAACAGCAAATGTCAGAACGGCCTGGGAAAATCGCTACCTAAACTAAAGGCGAACGGCACTAAACTATATGTGCGTACCCACCCATATAGGCTATATTAAGCCGCAAATAAATGCCAGAGCCATAATTAACATATAGCAAAAGTTTTACCACTCATCCCTTATCCCTTGGCAAAAAAAGGCGGAAAAGTGTCTGGATGAAATATGGTTAAAGTCGATTTCCGCTCGTGTTTGCTTTTGTGGGGAGAACTAATCCGAAATTGATAACTTTCGGCTTGATGGAGTTCGCCAAGCGAAAGGTAATTAAACAGCAGACGTGAGAGTAATCGGCTGGGTAAGGAAATTCCAAGGCAGGCAATCACAAATCAATTCCAAACTTTTCCCATGGATATATATTATTTTAGGGGGTTTTTATAGATAGACCATCAATACGCTTAAAGGAATATCACATAGATTAGTAAATATTTTAAGTTTACCTTACAGAAAAGTGGGACTTATATTTTAAATTAAGAAAGGGTTAGGCAATTTCACGGCTGGCAATCACATATTAAATCCCAACTTTCCCCATGGATGAATGTTATTTTAGGGAGTTTTTATAGATAGACTATCAAAACACTTAAAGGCATAACCAACAGATTAGTAAGTATTTTAAGTTTATTTTGAGTTTAGCTAAAAGAAATCATGAATTTAATATTTTGAATTAAGGAAGGGTAAGGAAACTTTAAGGCAGGCAATCACAAATCAATTCCTAACTTTTCCCATGGTTATATGTATGTATATTATTTTAGGGATTTTATATCTTGCTTACCTATCAATACGCTTGAAGGGAAAATCTAAAGGTTACTAAATATTTTTAAATCAGTTATAAGAATTGGGATTTTAGATTTAGATTTATAAAATATTTTTGAAAAGCACTAAAAGATATTGTTTATAGTAAATTCCCCATGGGCAGTTTTATAAATACAAGTTAATAATGAATTTAAGAAGTCTAGGAAAGTAGCAAGCATAGCTCAACAAGAAATGTGATAACGCCCATCAATTGTTTTTCCTGGCACTTGGGCAAATGGTAAATGGCCAAAGCAAAAGCGTGTGCAATTTGCTAATGCCGCATATCATTATATTAGCAAACATCCCATATAGAAATGCTCACGATACGCATATATCTGAGTTGTTCAACAATAATAATGTCCCGACATTTATCACATTTTTTTCGCGTTGTTCGTCGACGGACAAGTGACCAGCTAAAGTGGCTCTAAAATTTCAGTGCCCAAATGAGTGGAGGACCGCCCAGCCCACCTCCCACTTAGTGGGTTACAAAAAGTAGAAAAAAAAAAACAGTAACAAAAAAAAAGAAGGAACCAAGGAAGAAAAGACGGAATGAAAGAAAGATAAATAAATGTTGGCAACAACAAAGAGCAAAGCGCCATAAATCTAAATAACAAATTTTTACGAGAAACGAGACCATAAATAAGATGTTTGTTGCGGCCTAGCGAAAAATAGTGTGGACCCCCGAGGGGGGATCCCCGAAATGGTTTTGTTCGGACCACATCCCAGTTACCATTTCCCAGTTCCCATTTCCCAGAGGTTGTCTCTGGCCAAGCGGCAACAATTCACCAGAGTTCTGTTAATTTAATATTATTACTTTTCATTACAAGGCCCTCTCTCTTCTTATCCCCAAAATGGCTGCACCAAAATGCTATTAGTTTTTTTTTTTATTTATTTATTTTATTTATATGCCTTTTTTGGGGGCACGGGAAGGCTGCCCCCTAAATGTCAACACATTATGTTGAGTGGAGACGGACGCTTTTAGATAAATCAACATTTATCTGCGACCATTGCTGACAATTGAAAATGACCGTCTGTATCTTTTGGCTAATTACGGCCTATTAAAAGCGCTAAATGTATTTTTGGCAAAGAGCCTATATTTATCACAGTTAAAAGGAAAACCAAAGTTGCAATGGAAATGGGAACACCTTAAAATCTTGATGGTTTCGTAGTGTTACATAACATTTTAACAAATTTTGTTTTATTATTAGATTGATTCTTTTCTTTAAGTTTTCATTTATTTTAATTATAATATTATTTTATTTTGTGTTGTATTTTATAATGTTGTATTATGTTATATATTTTATATTATATATACTTATAAAAGGTTTAGCTGATTTTAAATATACATTTTCCAATTTTACTTTACCTTGTACAATTTTTTATTTGTTTAAGGACATGCTTTTAATTAAGTTCTGCCCTCTTAAAATTATTAAGCTTAAAGGCCTTCAAGATTCTTTTAATGCAAATAATTGCATTTCACTTTCAACTGTCTCGGGACAATTTGGCATTTTTATAACCACTTTTTGGCTGGCCACTTTAATTAGAAAAAATGTTAATTTAATGCTTGGCTGGTTTTGCAGTTGACTGCTGGTTTCGGGGTGAATCGGTGTGTTTTCGGTTAATTTGCCACTTGTTTTCATTTGCTTTTACTGTGGCCCACTGATGCTGGAAAGTATGCCACACCATCCGTGGCCATGAATACTTATACTGATATGTAGCAGCTACACTCACAACACGATGACAATTGTTTGCCCATATGTCCCAGTCATATTTTCGACAAGCCGCAAAAAAAAATAAAAGGAAAGGATAAAACCAACAAAAAAAAAAAAAATATGAAAGTGGACAGTGGAAAAACTGAACATTTTGCCGCGAACACTTTTCATGTAAATGGCGAAAAATAAAAGTTTGGTCGGCCGAGTGTGTGCTAAATGATTCATGAGTCATGTGTGTGAAGTGTGCTGGGAGATTGAAGACTGTGTGTGGATATGTTTGCCCTGGGCCAGAAAAGTGCTTAACTCGTAATTTTTGTTAGCGCTGCCCTACGTGCAAATAAGGCCACTGAGGCCGCGCTTTTCCCTTCTTCTCCCCGTTTTTTTTTCCCTAGCTCACTGGGCTTTCTCCGCCTGGCTTTCTCCTATTCTCCCACAGCAACAATTTGAGTGCATTTTATTGTAGTTGTATGTGTGCGCTGGCTGCGCATGAATATTGCAGCTGATGAGCCCCTGAGCAACGGCAAAAAGGGTCAAAACTTTTAATTAATGTTTATGGCTGCACTGCGGTATCCAGTGACTCTCAAGCCTTTTAACTTAAAATTTATAAAACTATTTCTTACCGCTCGTTTTTTTATTTTTCAGTTTTGCCATCTTTATCTTGGCTTCTGCCAATTTTAATTAAAATTTTTGTTTCGGTAATATCCGTATACCCATATGTGAATCAATACCATTTAATCGATTACAGGAGTATGAGTTGAACAAATAAAATATTCAAATCATAAAGTCGTGGGTGCTGAAAGTGGCGTTAAAGAAAAGTTTTCTTTCAATAATTAATTTACACAAGTTTGGTGACATGTGCTTAAATTTTAAATTATTCATAATTTATGGTAGGAAATAAGTACACTTTTTTGCTACAGAGTTGTAATTAAAACCAAAGTAGAGATTAAAGAACATTTGTTCAATAATTGCATGAATTAATAAGGAATATAACTAGAAAGTAATTAGCAGGGAAAACATAACATTTCGCTGAGAAAATAATGAAGCGTCTTATGGCCTAGTTAATAATATTAAATTTGAGGCTTGCGGGCCTTTAAGAATATTGGTAGCACAGTTTTGGGTAAACAATCGTTCCGGTGGCAATCTTAACTCATCTCTCCACTTTAGCATATTTGGCCTAGACATGCGTGTGTTTCCCTCCATTTTGTGTTGGTCTTTCTTTTTTCTTCTAATTTTTTTTTGTTTTTTGGAGCTTTCTTTCCGCACGCAGGGGAATAATTACAAAATTTATGAGCACGACAAGGGGCGTGGTCGGTCTAATAATTGTCAATGTGGGGGTGGAGGTTCTGTTGGTTGGGGTTTTGGAGGTTGGAGCTCATAAAACTGAAGTAGTTGTAGTTATGGCTGTTTGCTGCCTGATTTGCATGTTGTTCGTTTCATTTTGGGGTTTGGTTTGGTTTGGTTTCGCTTTTCTTTTTTTTTTTATGGGGCGCACGCCAAGGGGTTAAACCGGCACGCGCTGGAAAATCTAGAATTTTGTTTTCCTTCTGGTTTTCTTTTTTTCATTTTTTTTGTTTTAATGTAATGTGCATTTTAATGTCATTATTTCTGCGTTGCTTTAAGCTGGCAAAAAGCCACCAATGCAAATTGTGTGCATGAAGGACCAAAACAAATTATACCAAAATGTAGAGAAAGCGGACAATGTTGGGGGGCTAAAAGTGAGCTATTTTTGTGTGTGGCACATAAAAACGGCAACAGCAAGAAGGGCGCCACAGAAACCACCTTGCCACACTTTCGTTCTCCTTTCAGTCAGACAAAGCAACAGCATTGTCGCTTTTGTGTTGCATAGTTGACATTGTTGGATTTCCACAAAAGGTGTAGCCAAGTCGAGCATGCCAAGGGTTGGGATTGGGTGTGTTTGGGATGGTTAGGATGGTGGGATGGTAGGATGGTTGTAGGATGGTCGGATGGATGGATGGAGCGACCACAAAGCACACACACACACACACACCGACCAACTGACTGACACTCGCCTACGACGGGTTTTACATTTGATTTGCTTTCGCCTTAGTGTGATATTTGTTTTACGCACACACAGTCACCAAAAAAAGAAATAAAGATAAAAAACCAGGGGTACTGAAGAGGCAGCGCTACAAAAATACCCAGTCAAGGCAAGAAGAAGCTGTCCCATGTCCTGCTGTCCACCTGTTGTCAGGTGCGTAGCTCAGAGCATTTGCATTCCAGAGGGGATTCAACGTGGCCATGCGAAATTCCCCCGGGCGTTGGCCGAACGAAGTGCCAAAAATAATATCTTAAAAGGTTTTATTTGGATAAGACAGTGGTTAGCTTTAGTTTTTTTTTATTTAAAGAGAAAATGTACTAAAATGTCATTAAGCGAGTTCTTTAGGTTTTGAGTAAAAAGCTGGAACTTGAATTGGAATCAAGCAATAATTTTTGGTTATATATTTACGACATTAAATTAAACGTGAATTCTTTAATTTCCAACTAAAACAAAAGAAAAAACATTTTAAAATCACATTGCGCGAATTCTTCAGGTCTTGGGCAAAACAAATAAGTGCTGTTAAAACTAAAACCCAACAATCATATTCGGTTATATTTTTATGACATTGGGATAAACGTGAATTCTTTAGTTTTCCACTTATTGACCTTTTCCTAGAAAAATAAACAGAAACCTTGAAAAACTACAAAAGGGAAAGCCTCTAGCCTTAAGATTACATTCACTTTAATCTGGCTTGTCTTAGCTGTCCCAATCTGCTCGATATAAGCAGAAAATTTTCCCAAAATCGATTGATCCCCTTTGGGATAAGCCCCTGGTCGGGGGTATATGTGCATTCAACTGCAGCTACAACAAAGCCGTTAGACAATTGCGACAGTTCATCTTCACACCTCATTGCTCTGGCAAGGTGGCTCAAAGACCCGAATGGCTGGGAATGAAAGCACAGAAAAGAAATCACTAAGGGAAGGACTTACCTCTTTCTTGGCCACTTGCAGAGAGCGCATAAAAAAAGCTTGCATAGTTTGTTTTTAGTGGCATTTTCCTTCATTCCGCTTTCCTTTATGCGTTTTTTGTGTGATGTTTTTTTTTATTTTTTTTATTTTACTGTTAAACCTTTAAACTTGACAGGGTTTGGGCTAAATTTAAAAAATAAACTTTGCCTTTGGTCAAAAAACCTAAAGGCAAAAAGTATTGGAAGGAAACCTTGTTCTTTTATGTAGATTAATTTTGCACCATTGTATGGGATTATGATTAATGATGCATTTCCCGGAAATGTTAAACTTTATGTGATTTTTTTTTATTCTCCACGAATTCGATCGAAAATCTTCAACCATTTTACTCTCACCTCAATCTTCCACTTTGACACTGCATACACTTTGAGTTAACTACTTTGGGGAGCAGCGCTTTTAAGTTTTCTTCCTTTATTTCTAAGTATTTTTTTCACACTGCACCAACCAGCCATGCGAAGTTTTCAATTGTTAAAACTTTGCACTTGAGCGATTTTTGTGTAGCATATTTTTTGGCATATTTGCGCGCTTGTATGTACCAAGCACTTTGCAAAGAAAACTTTTCAATGTGGTAAACACACGCAGCACACATGCATAACTATTAAAAGCCAACAGCAGCAGCAGCCGAGAGTAAAATGCATAAATAATGTAGACAAGAGGGTGAAAAAAGTGGAGGAGTAAAGGCCGCACGGGAAAAAGGAAAATATTTAGTTCTTTTAGCCACGAAACCGAAGATGCAATACACTCGAGACAAGAATTTAGCAAAAATATTGGTTGTCAATTACACATTTTATTGGACACAGCTGAGAAAATTGAATTACAAAATATTTTATCATGTGATAAATTATCCATTTTCTTGCCAAATCGATATGCACAAATATCTTATACTCTGAAAACTCAAATTGAATTATTGAGAAAGAGAATATGTATGTTTTTATGCTACACAAAAATGTAATTAAATATTAAACTTCAGCTAGACGTTCATTAGGCTCAACAAAAGAAATTTAATTACAAACTTACCCATATGCGAAGTAATCACATTTTCAGGTAAATATATTCAAGAATATTGAATGTTAGAATATAATGCAGAACGTGATATCAATTAGGCATTTATTTAATACTAATTAAGTGAGAAATATTGTATAGTGTGTATTAAGCATATGGAAAATATGTGTATCTGTTTTCACACAATCCTTAAAATTGAATTAAATTACAAACATAGCCATCATTTGATTTTCAGGAAAATGTATTTAAGAAATTTAAATAGCCCACAGTTTTTTTTAGATTTTATTAATAATAATAGAAATGTATTAAATACTAGTCAACTTAGAAATGTTCAATGCTTATTATGAAAAATATATGTATTTGTTTTTGCAAAATCTTAAAAATTAAATTTATTTATTTATTCTCAGGTTAAAAGGCAATTGAGAAATTAAATTAAAATTAACAAACTTAGCCATATGATATTTTTAGGGAAATACGTTCAAGAAATTTGAATAGCCAACAGTTGTTCTCCATTTTCTTTTTGTAAATATTAGTAACAATTTAAATATAGAATTAGATAGTTATTAGTTCTGAACCTAAAATCAATATTTTGAAATATGTGTGAATGATATAATAAAATTCAAAGAAAAACCTTAAAGAAATTTGAATAGTTGACAGTTTTGTCTCTTCTTTGGTATGTTATTTTTGTTCACAAGTTTTTTTTCCACACATTATGGAAAACTTTCTACTAGAGCGCGCTGATAAAGCTCTCCATCTCGGGGTATATAGTTGGTATATATGCACGAATATGGGGTGGTTAGTGGGTGGTGGTGGTCTAACTCAACACTAACAAGCGGAGGAGAGTACTCTGGTACTCTGGCCAAATGGCGTGGCTGGCTGGCTGGGTGGTGCGTGTTTGCAGCGCGTTTTGAGTTACCTTTTGGCCAAGTTGTTCGCTGTCATGTTACGGCAATTTTACGCCCTTGCCATTTCAGGGGCATTTTCTAGCGACAAGAGACAGACAACGCAAAAGAGGGGCGGTGGTAAAAAAAAAATAGGGGAAAAAAGAAGAATAAACCCAGAGAACGAGCGAAATGTCAAAGCATTAGAGACATTTTTCATATTCCAGCGCCAACGCCTTAACTTATGCAGCGAAACTTTAAAGCCGTGGCCAAAATGGCGCTCATCGTTGCATTTTCCTGCTGCCGACCATGGCTACTCCTTTTCCCCGTTTTCGTTGGAATTTTCCGTAGCCGAGCTGCAGTTGCAGAAATTGATGCTCGCTTTTTTGGTTGCCAACATCACCACCACCACACCATACCCCATCACCATCCGTACCCATGGACAACCCACTGAAATTGGTGGCCAGCGTAAGCACTTTTGCATTTTTAGCTGAAGCAGCTGGCGGAGGTAGGCCCAACATTTGGAAAACCCATCGTCCTATGTAAATATGCTGGCCAAAAATGTAGGAAAAGTAGAGAAACCATAGCCATTGAGTGCACTAATTTCAAATTATGCCGAGGTAGGCAAATATGCACACATTCTGCGAAAGATGGGTGAGCGAATGAATTGGTTTCGACTTCCGCCAGGGAACAATTTTAAAGAGCTCCCGAGTTTCGAGTGCGAGCGAAACTATGTTTAGGCATTTTTGGGTTTGGTCCTTAGGGCACAGAAAGGTGGCCGAGTATGCGTCATAAATAAGTGGTCAGGCTTAAGTTTATTTCGGGTCTTAAATTCCAGACATTTGCCATTGAGGGTTAGGAACACTTTAACCGGTCGAGAAGAAAGTTTAAAGAGTTTTCGAAGCGAAAATAATGCAAATGCTGAGTAGTTTCTATGGTCTTTAGTCTTTTGAAAGGCTTATTTATTTTTAGATAAAAGCTATTTCAAGTGTGAAGAAATAGGCAACATTAAAACTATTTTTTTATAAAAACAGTATAATTTATTTGCCAGATGTTTATGTTGTTTTTAAAGTTTCCACTTTTTAAAGATCTTTTTTTTAACATTGCTTATATTAGATAGTAACCAAACTATTAGAGTGCAGTATTAACAAACAAAATATGCTAGATATAATAAACTTAGGGTTATAAAATATGACATATTTCGAAAAAAAAACCTTATGTAAGATTTTAATTTTCATATTTTGATACTCGTATTCCTTAGTGCCTTATTGAATTAAATCCCATTGCCTTAACTTTCCATGTTTACCATAAACTCATCATTAGCCCCATATTTGCACTCATTATATTCAACTAACTGGAACATTACTGAGCCCCCACGGGCCGTTCATGTTCCTCACAAGACTGGCGTATTAGGAAACCCAATCAGGACTCCGCAAAGGACGTCTTTCAATTAAAAAGCAAAGCACAGGCGCGATAGCAGCGAACTTAACAGGCATCGTTGCTTTTGGCCAAGTGTCAATAGCAAAAAGTGGCTCAAACCAAGATGACTAATTACGAGGCTTGTCAGCGCAAAAGGGCGAGACCGAGAATGATTTTGAGAGGGAGCAGAGGGAAGGGCTACAATGCAAGTCAATTAAAGGCGTTGTCAATGGCGAAAATTACACAAACGAGGGTTAAATAGAAGGCTAATGTGTTTAATAGCAAGTGAACCTAATCTATGCAGAACTTAAAAATTAACAACTTAAAGATCGAAAGACAAAGGCGCAAATGTAGGAAACATAGTAAATGGAAAAAAGCTGTAGGGAGACATTGGAACAAAATCAAGGCAACAGAAGCAGTTACAACTGTCAGCTAAAATGTAGCCACGTTAAGTAAAACGGACTTAAAGTTTTAACAAGCTCTCATCCAAGTGCCTGGGAAGATGAGATGGAGATGGGGCTGCCTCTGTAGTATAAGCTCCTTTTTCCCCCCTTTGCCAAAGACTACAGAACTGGGGGGCCAACAAAAGCTACCAGGCAATGGAGACGAAGTGTTGCTTCTTGCTATTTACTTATTTTGTTTGCATTTACTTAAATCGGATGAAGGGATTTGCTGCTTAGAGCGCGACAAACTTCCCATTCTCAGTGCCACCAACTTGGCTTCATTTTCCTGCTTTATTTATTTTTTTCCTCTTTTGATTTTTCTAAAATGAACTCCTGGATTTTTCGTTAAGCGAAACGTGCAGAATTCCAAAACCAAAGTATTTCCCTTCGACTTCTGATCATTGACCATTGTATAACAAAATAAATCCAATAAACTGCCTCACCATTATACCCATCATCATCATCATCTGTCGCCTGGAAACCTTCTTGAGAAAATCGGATCGCTCACCAGCTTAAAATAACAAAAGAAACGAATAACCAAACAACAAATCACCAAGGCCAAGTCCCCTTTCTCCCCCTATTTGTTAAATCCTTTTTATGTAAATAAATTCTCAAGTCCATTTCCAACATATTTATGCGCCATTTTACACACTACGTCAATGACCCGAAAAAAAACCGCTCAAGAAAAAAAAAAAAGAAAAGGAGAAGACCCACACAAAGAATCTGTGTAGACATTTCGTTCTGTAAATCCCATTAAGAAAATTTTCGTTTCAAAATAAGAAAAATGAGCTTTCGCCGCATTAGAAAAGAAAATAATCAAAGGCCAAACAACAGGGGCAAAAAAGGGAAAACTCGAAGGTAAATTTACTGTTGACTCTTTATGTTGTCCATGGAATTTGTATGTCGTTCTTTTGGCACCCCTTTGATAGGATAAGGAAACCAAAAATTAACTTCAGTCCGTTACGGGTTTTTGTTGTCCCATAGAGTTCCGAACAGATGAAGTGTTGTTTGGGTCAAGAGACAAGTGTTGGGCGGGTTTAATTCGGAGACCTAACAAGAAGCAATAAGAACCAGTAAGAAATCGAATAGCCCATTTTCGATTTGTGATTTTTGGGGGAATTTGTTGGGGGTTTTGTTTTAGCTATAAAGAGGGTCTCTGAAAAAATGTTGTCCATCAAAGTAACAACTTAGTAAAATAGTGTTTCAAAAATATCTTTAAACATATTAGAATTCCAATTGTAAAAACTATTTTGAATTTTAAAAGTTCTATAAACCTCTGAACATTTATAAGTACAGTTGACAACAGAAACGGTTCATAAACCTCTCTGTTTTATGACTGTACCAAAATTAAGAACTTTTATGATGAAATGTTATGTTAAAATTTGCCCTCATAAATAAACCACTTTCATAAGCAAAGGAACCAGCATCAGAACTTTTTAACCCTGCACTCCAATATAATATTTCAAACTATCCTAGCCTGATTTATGTGCTCGCCCCAGCCCTTTTCGCCAAAAACTTAACCCTTTTTGCGCTATTTATAATGCTTCTTTGGCGCGGCTAATTGAAAGCTCTATTCGACGCTGACCTTTTCGCTTTCCATTTCCAAGGGAACCAACTTTGGCTCTTATCAGTTACGAAATGGAAATTAATATTTAATGCTCGCACATTTTTGCCTTTTTCCGCTTTTTTTCCTCTACCCTGTTGTGGTTCCGGTTTCCATTTATCCGCAGGCGAGGCGAAAGCTTTGAAATGTTAGACGCTGCTTAAGCCTCATTAATAAATAATACAGCGAATATTTAGACATGAAATACTACGACCCGGAATAGTAGAGAAAGGACAGGTTTTCTTGTTTTCAATAAACATTCAGCTGATCAATGTGAAAGCATTGATAAGCCCGAAGAAAGTTTTTGGCTTGGTTCGGCACAAAAATTTGTTTTTCAACCGTAAACTTTTCTTTGGTTGCGCTTAAACGCAGACAGGAAAAACTTTTGTGGGTAGGGGGTTAAAAAAAATAAGAGAAAAAAAAAGTTTTTTAACTGGTACGCCTGGGCCTTCTGGTTTTCGCATCTCCTACTTGTTGCCTGCGAAAGTGTTGAGTTTGGTGGACTGGGAAGAAAAGGAGGCCTGGCAGGCAGGCAGGCAGCATCTGCTAAGACAAACATAAATTAGATGCCATTGTCCAATGGAATCGGCCAACGGAGGCAACCGCAAACTTTGGTGGCCCCTCTAATGATGCCACATTCAGACGCCACCGACCGGCGGTATAAATTAGCCAAAAGCCATTTCCCGCTAGGTGGCTTCAACTCAAATTAAATGTTAATTTCATGCCATCATAATCACCAGGGCCGTCGTCCTTAGTCGCTGTCGTGGTCGCCACACATGACCTCATTAAGGCCAAAACCGTTGGAACAGCATTGTTGCCTCGTCCAGCCAGGGATATATATATATATATATATGGAGGTATAATAAAAGGGCCGGGTCCAAAAACCACATCCCCAAGCCCACAAATATACAACAACCAATTGGATGGCGTCGTCGCGTTTCCACGCTTACTCTCTCCAAATAAACTGTAAAAATGTGTTTACCGACAATTTTCTACACAATTTTATATCCCGCAAGACTCGGATTCTCGGTCTCGGTCTCCGACTTTTTGTTTTCGCCTGGAATTTCAGCAAATTAGGGTGCGCATGAGGTCATATTAATGTGGTTAATTACAATAATTAGAAATTTAATTAAGGTATATATGTGGGTGGGGGGTGGTTGAGTTTTGCCATTCGAAGAGGGTCTCTCGTCCACTCGAATCGAAATTACATGTTAAAGTGCTGTAAAAAAGTGGAGGAAAGCAAAAGAAATTATACGCCATATATAAACCGTATAAATACAATATAATTATGTTTCGTTGTTGTTGTGGACATGGGAGGGGGTTAAGGGTAAGGGCTAAGGGTCAGTTGGTTTTCGACATAGTTATTGTGCTCAGTAAGTTAGTCACTCTACTACTAACAGAGTTGTTGTGGTAAACGAATTGTAACTGAAATTATGCAAATATAGAGGACCACGGAAATAAATGACAGAAAATTATTTAAGATGATTTGTTTGGTTAGGATAGTAAGGGAACCTAGTGCCATAAACATCCCTAAGAAAACCAGTTTTTACCCACAATACACAAAATTCCACTGGTAATTTCCTCTAATACCTTTCCTTCGCCGGTCTAATCTAAATACAGTCATAGATCATAGAGTAAGTTCACTACCCTTCAATTATATCTGGCCTGGAAGGCCCAGCACATGTTGTTAAGCCACCAGAACCGTAACCAAAGGCACCCGTCCCGAAAACCCGGAAGGAAGGAAACATTCTGGGTGTTTATGAGGGGTAGACCATTTTATGACCCTTGGCCAGCCCACATGACCTCCGCATGCCGATGGTCTAAGAACCCAGAATTTGAACATAGCGCGCCAGAAATGTGCGTTTAATTAGAGCTTTTACGTGTCATTGACTTGCCACATATATTCCAACAGCCATACACAAACATTCCATCCGGTATGCCACGAATTGGTATTAAGGATCCGATGTACAATTTGATTTGTGGCCCATGGTGTTCGATTTATAACATTGATTGCTGGGAAAATGCGTAACGAGTACTATAACGATAGAACAGCATTATTTTTTACAAAGGATTTTCTTACTTTATATTATTTTATTTTATTTTTAACACTTATTATAACCCTTTTTATTTAAAATCAATCTTAGCATACATAAACAAGTTAAAAAAGAAAATCTAAAAGGATAATTAAATTAAATTACTTTTATATAATTTTAAATTTTTATTAATAAATAAACAAATGTCAATTTAGTTCTTAGGTAAGTATTAAAACATTAATTCATCAAAAAAAAATTAAACTAATTTTAATTTTAGCAAACATAAAAAGGTTTTTAATTTTAAAAACATTAAAGTTATAAAGAAGTCTTTATTAAATCAAATCTACAACGAAAAAATACAAAAATACTTTGATTATTTTAATAGTTATTTATATATAAGCCGAACTAAATTAGTTAGATTTAAAATAAACTTGTTTCTAAAAAAGATTTCAAAATATTCATTGTTAGCAATACAATGGAAAATATAGATAAAAAGGTTGGGGACCAGTTAAGTAATAAAGTGCCACTATGAAGAGGCCTTTATAATTTAGTGGGTGCAAATCGCTTCGAAAGTTCCCACGCCAGGTGAATACCTCGATTGTTGGCTTACTTTAGCGCTGCTTACCTTGTCTAAGCCTGCCATTCTTGACTTCAGAAAATCTCAGAGCCGAGCAGGATTCTCACATTTTATTTAGTTTATTATGTAATGAATATTTGCGAATCTCGCCGTCTGCAGTGGGGAAAGGGCGTGGTCGCGGGGCGGCGGCGGAAGAAAGTAACAGGGGGGGGGGGGGGGGGAGTAAGAGTGCACATAGCTGAAGACTTGAAGTAGATTTAATTTGCGTATGAAAAATTCCTTTTGCAGTGGCAGTAGTGGAAGCAGCAGCAATTCCCCAAACGAGTTAGCTCCAGAGTTCCTGGCTTCTGCTTTCTCCCTGCTCTTTTCTCCCTCTTTCTCTCTATATGTGTGTGTGTGTGTGTCTTTCTCCCGGTGCCTGTGTGTGTTTGTGTGCAGTTGTTTAGAGGATATGCATAAGAATGCCTTGCATTTCCGTTTCAGTATAATGCGAGTGTGTTGGTGAGCTTTATTTTCAGCGCTTGTTTTTCGCAAACAGTGATTTCCTATTTGCCTCCCTCCCCACCAACTATTCTATCCCCACCATTTTCCCATTCGGACTCCCAATCTACCATTTCCCCCCCATTCCTTTCACCCTTTTGGGGCGGCAAAAGTGGAATTGCTCCGAGTTTATTTTATGCTTTGAGCAAAGTTTCGTTGCATATTTTAAGGCAGTTTTGCCGGCTGCAGTTATGTATGTACTATGAGGGGGGGTGAAAAAAAAACCAGAACAACCAGAACAAAAACAATCAACTGCGATTTGTTGTGGAGAAATTGCAGAATTATGCAAAAGTCAGAAGGCCACCCACCATACAAACACCCCCAATTTTATCCGCCTTTGGAAAGCATATTTTCCGTGCTTGGCGAGCGTTTGTCAGTCATTCAGTCAGCCCAGATGGACAGACAGATAGACCGACCGCCAGACAAGATAGTTCAGGCATTTGAAATAATTTGATGTTTTCATATTTATTAAATTCCCCCCCGCCAAACACCCCCCTTGTGACCGACCTTTGGCAAACAACAAAGTGCCAGCAAATCAATTACAAACCCCACACACACACATACACTCGACTATCCAGCTTGAAATCCTTTTGGAGTTCGTTGTCCGTAGTTCCATAGTAGTGCCTTCAGTACAATCCGTTTGCATGTTTGATGCCTATCTTTAATTAGAACGGTGCTGGAATTGATGACGGGCCAAGTCAGCGGCTCGTTTTGTTGAATGGCGAGAGCCTGCCTCTATCACCGGGTAATTACCTGACAGGAAATGCAAATCTAGCCAAAGGATACGATTATTTTTCTTTCACATCTAAACTCGATCGAGCCGCCGCTTCCTGCGGAAAGGGGGCGTGTTTTCAGGATCCTGTGTGTGTGTGTGGGCTTTTTCTGTGTATTGTGTGTTTGCCTTTTACCCATTTTAAATAAAAGTTTCGACAGCTTGGCACAAATTTGTAACGAAAAGGGATTTTCCGAACGGCCCGTCTCGGTCTCATCATAATCAACGATGGCTGTCGAGCAGCTGCTGCCGCTGCTCACTTCTTTGGGTCACATAAACGGCAACATGTCAACCTCAAAAACCGCAAAACTTGGCAAATAAGTTTTTTTTCTCCCCTCTGATTCTTACCCCTAAAAGAAATACCGGAAAAGCGGCCCGTTGACTGCTTCTTCGATTGAAAATCAACTCTCACACGCACGGCCCAGGTTCACACATGTGTGTGTTGATTTGACGCCGCCAAATGAAGGTGCACAGTGTCCTTAAAAATGTGAAAAAGTGGTTTATATTATGTTTAATATGTTTGGTTTTTAAAAAGGCAATTTAATATAATTTGAAACGTTGAAATTTTTTTTTTTTTGGTTTTTGTAAATGTAATTATAAGGTTTTTTTACCTTTCCAAGATGGTAAATAATTCTCATCAACTTTTCAAAGTACAATTTCAATAATGTAAATGCCAACTATCGTTTTTAACATTATCAGTACATTTGTATTATTTTCTGTAATTGCTTAAGCCCTTAAAAATAATTTTTAAGTATCTGAAATATCAGCAACGCAACATAAAAATTGCTAAGACACCGTGTAATTTATTATAATTAATCATGAGTGATTATTATCGGTATTAACATAAATTGAAGATTTTGCTAAGGCATAGCGTCCGTTTCTTAAAAATCATTTGTTATTGCAGCAAGAAAAACTTGTTAAAATTCAAAACTTTTCAAAACTTTTCAAGCTTGTTATCCCACTGTGTGCTGGATTTAATCCGAACAGATATTGTGCTTCCTTTCGCTTCGAGGGGAATCTGTAGCCAGGCGTTATTTTCAATTTAGCTGTTGATAAGCATAAAAATCACTGGGTTTTCGCTTTAAATTTGTATGTAAACAAGCCGGGGACACACGCGCCCGCTTCCTAACCCACAGACAAAAATTCTGGCAGCTTCCTTTGCCACATGCTGCTCATCCACTATTTTGAAGGCAGTCACTTCAATGTCAAGCACCAGCGAGTTCGCTTTTAGCCAGGACGATTCTCATCAGCATATCAATGGCGGTGGCCCCGAAAAGTGTGCTATGATTTTTTCCCATTTTAATTACACAGAGTCTGGCGCGTCCTTGTTACTCTCCGTGTTCCTGCAGCGTTTCTAATTTTACGCTAGACAAATTTTATATGACTGAATTATGTTGTATGAACCATGGCCAAGTGAACTGCCCGTTAATAATTTGTTGTACAAAAATAGAGTATAAGGGAAACGCAAAACTTTAAAAGCCTGCTTTTGGTTTTTCAGTTTTTGTGATTTTTTCCGCTTTCCAGTTTTTCTTCTTTTTTTTTTATTATTTTAATTAAGCCACGCCAGCTCCGACTTTAAACATGGCCCCAAATCAAAGTTGTCTGCCGCAGTTCCTTCAAGTATCATCAGCCCAGCATCACTTGCATACCAAAACAGTCTTCTCCGAATTTATGCTTAGCATATGCTTACGATGGCAGGACGATGGGATGGAGGGACGAGGCCAAAGGACGTGGGCCGTGTCCTGGTAATGACAAGGGCTCGCTCAAAATGGGGGACGCACGGATACGCAGCCATCCAAAAAAGGACAACAAGCTTTATTAATGTTTTATGTGCATTGTGTGCCGCATACTAAATAGCAAGCGAAAAAAATATATATACCTACTACCATCTCACCAACAGCGAGGAAGCGTCCCGCCACGGACAATGTCAATTGAAAAATCTCATCCATGGACTGGTCCCAAAAAACAGAGAGACTGGGATGAGGGTCGGTCAATAAGCAGGCGAAGGCAAACTAATTAGTTCCAATGAGCAAACAAAATGGGCACCATTCAGCAATAATGGCTGTAATTGAGGGGTATCTTAAGGTATTTGAAGCCAGCATGAAAGAGAAAATAATAGGATATAAGAAAATATTTGGGATATTAATTGCAAATTAAAAGACATTCTTAAAAAATGAGCTTTTTATGTAATTCCTAAGAGGGCAGAAGAAATATTTTTCAAATTAATTTTGGCATTTTCACTAGATTAAAAAAAAATGTTCCAAGAATTTGTAGGTTTGTATTTAAATCTTTGATATATATTTTTTTAATTTATTTATTTAATTAAAATAAGAAAATAAAAAATGTATCGTCAAGAAAATCGCTGCGCCTATACCAAATAAATAAAGTTCCTGAAAGTATGCACTAAAATATATTTCGAATCAGAAAGATATGTTTTATTTTATTCGGCATACTTTTAGACACCTTTAAATTTAATTTCCAACCAAAATTAATTGCTGATGTAACTTTTTTCACTCCTTAAAGTACTTTCGTTATCGATTTCAATGTGCAAGATTCCAGCACCCTCTTGAGTATTATCCCCGCAGATGAATACAATTCGAAGAGGTATCAATTCCACCATTTGCGTGACAGTTTCCCTTAATTTTTCGCGGAAACACCTGGCGGGAACAATGAAAATGCACTGCCAGAGGGAAAAGCAGGGAGACAGGAGACGTGAAGGGGAGACCGCAAAGCATTTTTAATTAAACAGCCGCGCGAGGCGAAGAAGTAGAAGAAAATGGTAAAGAAAACGGAGCCAAGGAAGCACAGCTTCGACCATAAAATAAATCCACGCCAAAAGTATGCAACAAAAGTTTGCAATTAAAATTCAAATAACATGCTGGGCGGATGGGGGGAAAATGGGAAGATTTCTGTGGACGTATGTCTATATGTATGAAGAACAAACAACTCAATGTGTTGAAAGGCGGCAGACAATTCTTAGAAAACCGCCAAAGCTCACTCCTTGCCGCACCATCAACCACCGAGACATATGTGCCCATGATTCACACACACGCGGTAAATGTAATAAAGCTTTGCCATGCCCTCGTCCTTTTTCATCCTGCTCCAAGATCCTCCAGGTCCTCCTCTTGGTCCTCCCCCGCTTACGCAATTCCGTATCATGTTCACCATGCGTTGTGCACTTTTGCGGGCAAAGTAAGATGTGGGGGGGAGCGAATATTGGGGACTTCGCCGCCTGGCAAACATCATCATATTCATTATTATGACAGTTGTTGTCACAATTAAAACAATAACAAAAACAAAAGTCGTAAGTTTACATGGTAATTAAATATTTTAATATGCCTGCGTGGCTGCTGAAAACGCGGTGGATGGTATGGTATGGTATGAAATGGGATGGGAAAACAACCATACCCCGCCATTTAGCACTCAACTTGGCTCCCATTTGGAGAGGCTTCGCAGTTTGGTTTTTGGTCTCGGTTTTGGTTTGAGTCTGGGTATTCTAAGAGGGTCTCTTGTTTTTTGGGGGACTGTGGAAATGAAGAGATCGTCGGTGGCGATGGTTAAAATTGCCAACAGCTTGCCAAAGTCTGCAGAACGCAACAAATTGTCAGCCATTGTGTGTGAGTGTGTTTTTGGGAGCTGGTCGGTACACTCAAACAAAGCACTAAGAGGCTTATATATGTACTTCCGCGGGGGAAATAATTTATTATGTCAGTGGGAACATTTTTAATTCATTTTCAAACTCAAAATTTCCTAGCTCAAGTACTTTTTTGAATAAATTATAATATGTAGAAAGACAACAAAGCAAGGGTTAAATATTTTATGGTGCTACAGAAAGTTATATTAGGGCTTTAAAGTCAATTGAGAACATGTCTAAAAGTATGCAATAATTCCGGATTCATTAGGAAAAGTAGCTTCTTTTTTTACTGCATACTTTTAGACATTTTTATAAGTAAAAGCATTTTATGATAATATTTTAAAATATTATTACTTTTTAAATATTTTAATTAGCATATTAGGACCTTTATTATTTTAAAATAGTATAGATATCCTTTTCCCCAGTGTAACTTTAATTTTCTAATTGTGAAAGTTGTGCGTAGAGAGTGGGTACCCTCCTCCACCCTCAAATCTACATACACAGTCAACCACTTGAACACTCATCATCCTTTAGCTTCAGATGTCATCATATGAGTGATTTCCATTCTATCCCAACTGTTGCTCAACTTTATAACCGAAAGGAGTGGGGTGGTGCATGAGTGGATGGCGGTTGGCATTTCGCTATGCATTTAATTACAACTTTATTTAAATATTTTCCGCGCCATGTTTTCTCGGTGACGCTGTCAACATTTTCGCATGTTGTGTGCTGTGCCCGTGCCGCTTAAACTTAATTTCCTTCTCTCCTTTTTCATCGGTTTGGCATTAATTAATTCAATTGAATGCTGCGTCTGTCATTTCCGCTGGATTCGTTTACTCCATCGTCTTCGTTTTAATCTGATTTGAGGCGCACAGCGCACTTTACCGGGGCATTATTGAATTTAAAAGAAACTTGTGCCCCGATATTGCTTATTTCGGTTAAATAAGACAATTCATTCAATTTGTGGCCACTAAATCAACCATAATAATAACCACAACAAATGGTTGGCCGCATACAGAAAAGCTAAACGAAATAAAAGGAATGTGTGGAGGGAAAGTGGGTAGAAAGTACGGGGGAAAGCATCAACCAAGCCGCAAATTCAACGCCCAATTTGTGCCGCGCTGCTGCTTCCGTTGTCAATAACAATTTACGGGATAAGAAACAGGACGATGCGAAGGACAATAATCGAAAACAGCAGTAGTAGTAGTAGTAGGAGAGTAGCACAGCCGGTCAGTAGAAAATAAATTTCCTTTCTCTTTGGATGGGGGCATCTTTTTTTTTTTTTGTGTTCCTCTAATATTAATAATCCGGCATACGCAACGGACCGCAGGACCAGAACTCGGGACCCAGAACCCAGCACCCAGGACCTTTAAGGACCCCGAGTCCAAAAGCGATCAGCCATCTCTAGTCGAGGCCCACAAATGAGTTTGGACAGTAAAGAAAGAAAGTAGCAGTGACGATGGGGATGGCGCTCCTAATATGTCACTGTTGGTGCCAATAACAATAATAAGCGGCAAAACAAAGCCTAAAAGCTGCCAACCATAAATTCACTTGGCAGTTTGAGGGGGCGGAGTGGCGTTGGATAGGCGTGGCAAGACGTTGACAATGTCAGGATGGCCTGCAGGATACAAAAGGAACTGTTGAGTGGATTGTAGTCGAAAGATGGTGACCCCAAACCCAAAAATCCTGAGCCAATTTGTGCTGGAAATTTATGAAAAGTTCAATTTATTGTGCGACATTATATCAGCACATAGTTGTTGCTTGGGAGTCGGGCCTTTTTGTCCCTTTGAATATCCTTGGAAATATTTTTGGCGAAATGGTGCCATTAATTTAAAATCCATAATCCATAAATGATGGTTAAGAGAGAGGAGAATTTCATAAATTACTAAGGTTCCAATAAATTTCTATATTTACCCTGAATATCAATCACTTATAGGGAACAAAACAAGTAAACAACATACAACCGACTTTTCTGTGTTTTCTTGAGTTTTATTTTATTTAAATGCTTCTTGGCTTTTGATGGTTTTTGTGCTTTTCAATATCCTTGGAAATATTTTTGGTAAAAGGTGGCCTGTAATTTAAAAGCCATAAAAGTGAAAAACTTCATAAATAACCTCCAAGTTTCCATTAAATTTCTCTGTTTACCCTTTAGATCATTCACTTATAGGCTACAAACCAAGTAATCAATATACCCCTGACTTTACTGCGTTTATTTATTTAATTAAAAGCTTCCTGACTTTTGATGGTTTTTGTGCTTTTGTATATCCTTGAAAATATTTTTAGCAAAAGGTGTCTAGTAATTTAAAATCCATAAAACTGGGGAATTTTATAAATTACCTCCAAGGCAACAATATACTGCACTGCTTCTGGAAATTTTGATGGTTTTTGTGCCTTTGCATATCCTTGAAAATATTTATGGAAAAAGTTGGCCAATAACTTTAAATCCATAAGGAGGGGAAATTTCATAAAATACCTACAAGGTTCCATTAAATTCCTATATTTACCCTTAAGATCAATCACATATAGGATAAACACCAAGTCAACAAAATTCAACCGACTTTTCTCTGTTCTCTCGAGCACTCGAGCTATATTTTTTATATTTTATTTAAAAACTTTCTGCATTTTACTTGTGAATTACTCACACATGAAAGAAATGTTGGCATATCAATTTTTATGCCATACGCATATGTATTATTTTAGCATTTACATACGAGTGGGGTGAGTGAGGGAGTTTTGTGTGTTAGGTAACATATGCCATAAATTGCCTGAAGTGCTCAACCGACTTTCTGTGCTCCCTCATATTTTTGCTACCAAACCATTTTTCAAGTGGCGAACAACAAATGCCTTGGCATTATTGAAATTTCTTGTTTTTTTTCCCCCATTCCCCTCCTTTGTTTTGTTTTTACTTATGTTGTTGTTTATGCGGGCCAGACAATAACCCTCTCTGCGTCGCATCAATTTTACATCAATCCATATCGAAATGGTAGTTTTTTTTTTTGTTCCTACTTTGCGTTGAAGTAAGTTGATTTGCATATTTTTGGTATTTTTACCCTGTTTGTTCTCGATTCTTTCACAACATTAGCAAACGCATCGCAGCTTGACTTTGCAGTCCGCCCCTCACATTCACTTTTTCGACTTTCGGTGCGAAGTGCAGATGAAAAAGTCAAATTTTACGAAATTTATGGGGAAGTTTGTCTTACAAAGCGTCTTGTATTCTTGTGTGTGCGTATGCCATTTTAAAGTAATTTGGATAATTTTTCATAAGCTCTGGCATTCAAAGCAAACAGAATTTGTGCGTTTGATATGATATTGCAACATGTTGTGGTATTTGTTGTACATTTTGAATGACTGTTAAAATAATTTGTTTTTATAAATGCACAAATATTTAATATTCTTTTTTGTGGTATACTTGAATTAAAATACATTTTGTATATTTATCTGGTAGATAGAATACTACAATTGTTATTTCAAATTCCTAAACAACATGGCTTAAGAGTAATTTATTAAAGAGCTTAAGTTGGTTTAAATACATTTCTGTGGGAAGTTTTTTTTTGACAGATCTGTACTTTAATTAAATATTTCTAAATTTGGAGCCCATTTTATGATTTCAGAATTTTGTGTACCTGCTTCTGATGAATTTCTAAGATACATACCTTAATGTTCTATTTTCTGGGGAACGAACTCACTGGCAACAAATTAATTAGTTAAGCTTTGTTGTCATATTGTATCTTCATTAATTAAAACCCCTCGCCAACGCCAAAGCCCAAACGAAAAACGCAAAACCAAAACCTTGATCCTCAGATTTGCTCTAGGCATAGATAATGAATAATGAAAGCATGAAAGTCATCGCGAGGGATGGGATGCCGGCATGAATAACTTTTTGCTCGTTCCGTTCTGGGAATTTGGATCGGGCAAGCGTTTTGTCAAAAAGTTAAGTTGTGCATTTTTCTGGCCAATAAGGAAATTATTTTACATGATTCAGCATATCGAAAAAGTGAAAGTAATTACAAGCCAAAGCAGCACTATCATCTTCATGGCGTATAAAGAGTCATCACAAGGCTTAGAAAAACGAAAGAGATTCCTTTATCTGTGCAGGAGAGGCATTTCCAGGATTGTTGTTGATGCATGATGATTATTACTAGAAAGGTATTATACAATTGTTGGTATTATTATTAATGCTTTTGCTATCTCCTGTTGCTAGATACAGCTTCAAGAGGAGGTATACTTATTGGTAAAACATTCAAATATTTATTTTTCAGTTCTCATAGCTTAGCGTTTTGAAGAAACTCATCCATTTCATTTGAATTTTTGTTTTCTGAGGCTTTTATCGAGTTACTTGTCCTTACATTATTATAACAGAAGTTTAAATATTTTGCAACTCTAATAATGTTCTTGATTTATCCTTTTGCTATAATAAACTAAAAACAGTAGGGATAGTTTTTAACAAGACATTGAATAATTTATTTTAAATTTTCCACAACTTAGGTGAACTAAGAAATTAACTTTTTGTTTCTCTATTAAGCTTAACTGTATAATCCTCAGCGAATATATTTAATCTTCTAGTTATCTTAAGCCCTTAATTTAATTTTCTATTTATATAAGGTGTTCAGACCAAAACTGATTGCTCCGAAAAACAAGCACTTCTTAACCGCTTTTCCCCGATGACTGCCAGCCACTGAGTTATTGATTTACTGATTGAGTTGGGCCCCTTTTCCGTGGCATGGGCGTACCCTTACTTTCCTTTATCGGCAGCTTTTTCCGCTGGTCCCTGGCTGCGCGTTCACTTGCTACCTTTCCTGTTCCTGTCATACCATCGTTGTCCAGGTTTACTTTCGAGTCTCTCCCCTGTGGTTAGATAACCAGAATGGAGGCGGACCCAGAGGCAGAGGCGTTTGCAACCCGGTGACAATGCGCGCACATGACCCCTTTTGCTTGACCTCACTTATCTTACTTAGTGGTTTAGTGCGTCCATGGTTCTCATGGTTCTTATGGTTCTCATGGCCTGTTCAAGTCTGGTGTTGGTCAAAGACAAAAGCCCCCGCATCCCTCGGCACTTTTTGATATTTATGTCGCCAGCTGTTGGCATTAGTGGGCGACTGGCTTTTAAGGCGAACAAATGTTGGGTGTGGTGTATGCGGTGTTTTGTGGTGTTCTGTGGCAAAATGTACGGACACACAACCCACACATTTTGCTCCCGTTTTTGTTGCTATTATTGCTGTTGGCGCATTAGGCTTCGGGTCACAAAAGCTTAGGCTTTCTGGAAGAGTTTTTGCGGCTGCCCAATATCCATTCCATACCCATCTGTTCATTTTTTTTGTTTCTTCCCAACCGTCGACAACTGATGTGTGTGCGGGCAATAAACTTGTCGCTTGTTATTATCGTCTTAATCGTCTCCGACTCGATTTTTTTTTTTTGGGACATTAATGTATATATATTCCTGTACTTTTTTTTTTGGTTCTTTTATGTACTACTCCCGCCCAGGTCGTAATTGCCTGTCTTTGCAACAGTTGGGCAAAGTATGAAAATTGATGAAACTTTCAGTAAGTACTCGGTGAACTTAGTTCCACTTGCCAACTTCTGGACGACCTGAGGTGCTGGCTTCGCTCCATGAATTTACATAAACCCTTGGACTAAAGAACATTTATCAAATTTTGAAGGTACCTACATGTTTTCATGACCAGGTTTTTTGACAATGCTCTTTGGGAAATATAGTACTTTTAATGTTTGATATAACTGAGGAGTTCATTGAAAGGCTAGGAAATTGATTTTCAAACCATTTATATTAAAGTTCTATTGTAATAATAAATATAAAATAATATAATATATAAATATTAATCCATTATAAATTTTACTCTAAGAAACTGACAAGTATTCCATCTAGCTTAAAGGTTCCTTTACTCACAAAGAGTATTCAAACTTCTTCGCATTGTCTTGGGCGTATGTTTATTTTTTTAAATAATGCGTTTAGGGCCACGTGACAAAGTTCTGAAACACAAATGCCTATAGAGTCCTCTCTGTCCTCCACTTTCCTCCATAATCTCGACGCGTCGCGACATTTGCTGCATAATAATAAACAAAAGCAAAAGACTCTAGACGACGGGCAGGCAGAAAAAAAAAGTCAGCGACAGGCAGCGATTTGAGAAACAATAAAACAAGGACTAGCCGAGAATGTTGAATGGTATGGGGGGTCCTTCTTCCATTCTGTGGAGGCTTTTCGTTTGCCCAGGATGAAACAATGGGCCAAAGAGAGGCAATGCATACTTTACGGCTATATGACTGTAGGCTTAGCGACAAAACATTTATGCTTTGTTGGATTTTGTAAAGGAAACTTGGGACCTGACGGGATTGTCTTCGTCTGGTAGTTTTGTCAAGTTCAGACCGCGGCGGGAGATGAGGATACATATTAATTCTCAGCTCAAAGGTTAAGGTGAGATGGAGATACAGAAGTTTGCGCTGGATTGGGAACCAGCATGGTATTAGGTTTATAAATGGGCAAGGAAAATTGGTGGGGGTAGGTGACGTTCAGAAGATTGAGCTGAATGTTAAATGTACTAGTTGGGTTCGCAGGGAATGTTACCTGGAGAAAACGATTTTTCTTGTCGAAAATGGAAATTTGCATCTCAACTTTGATTAAAACGGAAGATAGGGAAATATTTTTCAACTGTCATATTACTTAGTCGAGGAGAAAAACCTCTAAGTTAATTGAAATTTTTAAGAAAGTCTTAAATTTTTCAAGAAAATGATAAAATTTTCATATAATTTTTGTGAAAGTTAAATAGAGCATTAAATATTTTATCCGAAAAACAGGGGTATTTTATTTTATAATAGATTGTATATTTCTAGAAGGCTCGATTGCACTTTATTTTTTTTTTTTTTTGAGATTCGTTTTACTGTAAGGTATGGATATTAGTATCTTAAACCATTAATTTTGTTTAATATATGGCTCTAAATATGTATATTTTTAAAAATTCATTGAACAAAGCGATAACAAGTGTAAAGAAATAGAAGTCAGGTGAAATCTTAATGAGGTACTCTCCCAGAATTTGGAATTCCCGCTTCGTATTTAGATACCTCTACGGAACGTGAGAGCATCTTATTGAAATACATGGAATTCATTTTAGTTCCTCAACTTGACACCGGCTTAGCGTGTGTCTACCGAAGAACTTTCGCCAAGTGGCAGCGGCCAAAAGTGTTTGCCAGAGTAATTTCAGCTATTTATCAAGGTATGACAATGCGGATTTCGCAGGCATTTAAAATGCCAGCAAATCTCAAACTTCAGATTCGGCCACGTGTAGAGTGGAGGCATCTGAAAAGCTGAAAGCTGAAATCCAAAAGCCGAAAGCCGGAGGCAAGATGGCACACCTTGGCTACCTTGAGCTTACTTTGCATTGTTTTTCTTAAGAGCCGACTTAAGTGCGGCTGGCTGTTTTGTGCCAAGCAACAACATTTGGCTGCCAGCCATTTTGCGGCTGTTGCCTACTTACGGGCGTTGGGGCCTTAATGCGTGTGTTGAAGCAACAACCATCGAGAAACAAGAAACAAGAAACAAGGCAACAACCAGCAGGCAACTGCCAACATCAAGTATCAAATGCTAGACAAGTTTTTCGACTGTCCATCTGCCTGGCGGCTCTTTCGGCAGCTTATAAATAACGCAAATTAAACAAAACAGCAAAAATGAAAAAGAAACTTTGTGGCTGGCAGGAAACTTTTTCGTCCATCATGATCAACGTCAATATACATACGTATATATATTATATATATATATATGTATATGTATACTCAATATAATTTCTGTCAAAAGTTGAAACTAATGAAAGCCAAAAGCCATGCTAATAATAATAAAACTTTGTCCTGCACTCCTCCCGGCAAACTTTTTGCATTGTCCCTGTCGCTTTCACCTCCTAAAACCCACACACTCACTCACCCAAAATTCAGTTGACACTTGGGCTTTAGTTCGGTTTTGTGATTGCCCTGGCAGTAGATACACCTATATGCATCGAATACATTTCATAAATATTATGACAAGCTCAATAAAATATCAAAGCATGCTTACTGGGGCGTATACGTGCGTGAAATGAAAGCAAAGCAGGGAGATTTTTTAATGGCTATTGGATGCTCTATGTGATATATTGTAATAAATGAAAAGAAATTTTTATTATAACAAATATAAATGTTTAATATTTCTATTTGGATTGATTTGCAATTTTATGAGCATGATTTTTTTAAATGTCTGAAAAGAATCAAACCCTTTATTAATGTCTTTTGAAGCCTTCGACATTTTTATATATTCGATATATTTATTTTGATTATTTTATAAACTTAATATTTTTATTTCGATTATTTTATCGATTAAATTCTTTGTAATTCTTTTAAGTTTATATTTCTTTTTTAAAATATTTCGAAAACCTGTCACAATTGTAGCTGTTGTGCCTGCACTTGTAAGCTTCCTAAAATCCCCTTCAATTTTGGGGATCTATTTAGGCTTTGGTGATTTTGGTTTTTCTCCCGCCCATTTGGCAAGTGCCCGGGACAGTTTATGAAATTGCCAGGTTGTCTGCAGAACATTCTCTTTTCTTGTCATCATCATTGTCCTGTTCTTGTTCTTGTTCTTGTTCCAGTTCCTCTCGTCTTTGTTGTTTATATGTCGTTTGTCGTCCTGGCTAGCTAGCAATCATAAATTGCTTGGGCCTATGCTCACCGAGGATTTTCGTCTACAGAGACCAAATGTTTTGGGGGCATGACGACGGACAACGGACTAGACTAAACCAAACCACGTGTGTTGCGTCTCATAAAGTTTGCGGCATTTTAAGCTGCCCCAGCTTACTAGCTAATCCCGCCTAGAAATAATGAGTGTTGCCATGTGGCCGAACGTCTTGGTCTTACTTTCCTTTTTTAAAAAACCAAAAGAACACACAGATAGATTGTAGTGTTTTCCTGGGTCTGACCAAAAAACAACAAATCCCCATTTAATAGAGTAGGCGTGAGTAGGGTGGGCATTGAGAAATTCCGCCATTAAATATGCTGTGGTCTATGAAATCTTCCCTATAAAACAGGGGCTCGAATAGTTTTTCCGCCCAGCTAAAGCAAAACCACAGGACAGTCAAGTTAACTTTGCCATATCCTGTATGGCATGTCCATGCCTCTAGGCAAAGGACTTTCTCTCCTCGACCCTCTTTGCACGTGTTGACAATTTTTTGGCCACAACTTTACATTAGGGCTAGAAGCAAAAACTAATTATATTAAAATGTCATGGAAAATTGTTCGTTTTATAATTTCTTTTTATTTTTATTTTTTGTCTTTGCTGTTGGCGTTGGCATTGGTCGAAAATGGTTGCTGGGATTTTGAGTTTGCCCAACCCAGTTGGTTAGTTTATTCAGTTTAATGCATACACAAACGTGTGAGTTTGCCAAGTCATTTTTGGCACAGGAACTGGTGAAATGTGGCTTCGAGTTATGGGGCTAAAAGTTGTTGGCGAAACTTTGCTAAGCCTTTTAATGGACATTTAAATGAAGAGTTAAGTGGGTCAGGCGGGGGAAATGTTGAAAACCCAATCAACACAGTCGATAAGTAAATTGGAAACGAAATGGACGGTATTTTCTCTAATTGACAATCCATAAATATTTGATGCTGCATCAAACCGGTTGATAGTTTATGACCAAGTTTACTTTTGCTGGCATCCAAGCCAAGTGGAGGAGATAATTTCCTTGAAATGCTTTTATTTTAGGTTGCCTTGACAGTTGACAGCTGGTGAGGCATCTTCTTCAGTAACCTTCTTGAAAGGGTTGTTCAGGGAAAGTTGGATAAACAAGATAATCAACTTAAAACCATGCCTTTTAAATTATATGCTTTTATCACCTTTACATCAATGTCAGCCTGGACAAGGTGCTTTCTTACAATTTTAACCACACTGGAAATAAAAATAATATTTGTAATTTGAATGATTTTATAATATTTCATATTCTTTTAATTAATTTGAAATTTTTAAATTGTTTTATATTATGGTTTTATGTTATTGGGTATTTTTTTTTATAATTTAAATTAATTTTCTCAGTGCTTGGCGGAAGTAACACGCTTTTAATTTTGATTAATGGCATCATTGTCGACATTTTGGCCCACATCATTTATATGGCTGACTGACCTCGCATTCGGCGTAGGCCTTTCTAAAACTTTATCCCAAAAGTTTTCTATTTTGTTGTTATCGATTCCATGATGAATTGCTCCCAGCGATTCGGTTGACACTTTGTAGAATCCCAGCCAGAATTTCCTCGAGTCCAGAAGAAATACGTTCACTTTTGCAATTTAATTAAAATTTTCCACTGCATACTTTCTGAAAGAGTTGGTCATAATCGCTGGTTGCCTTTGCTTCGGTGTTTCTCAACTGGCGTAAAGTTTATTTTTATTACTCTTTCAAGTAACATTAAAATTTAGTTGCATACGCAACAGCTCAGGGGGTGGGGAAAATAGAGGAAGTTGGGCGTTTGGCTATAAAAATCCTCCAGTGTAAAACTATGCTGCGCTTTTATAAGTATTTTATTTGTAGCATCCCGACGGAGAAGGTGGAGGCATGAGATTCTCTGTTCCTTAGACTCAGCAGATTTAGCAATGCTTTGCCAAAGTTGCCGCATTAAAAATACAACACTAGGGTTGAGGGTTCAGGGTTGAGGGCTGAGAAGTTGCTGGGTTGTGCCAAACACACAGAGTTGCAATTTGCCCATTGAAGGAGGATTGGGAATGGGAAAAGTGCCCAGGGCCAGAGAGTGGGAAATGCAATGAATCGTTAAATTTAGCATCGTATTTCAATGCAATCCAGTAGAACGAAACGGAACGAAACGAAAACGCTTCTGATGCTGACAGGTGAATTGCAGCTGTCAGTCAGTGGAAACGACAGAGCCCGAGTTCGGCTCATCTTCTCGTACTCGAAAGGCATCTTTTTCCTGTTTTTCCCCTGTCTGCCAAATGATTTGTCGCCAACATGGCCACATACATATGCATGTACCTACATAAAGAAATACATACACAGAAAAAAAAATCCCGTTAGTATTAATATGATATTTGCATGGTAAATATATGAAATATCATTTTTACCATTGAACATTGTACATTTTATATAGGTATTTCTTTAATATCCTCTCTCTCAAATCGGAAAAGAGAAAAAAGAGAGAGATGGCGCCTGAATCTACTCTGGGTAAGAGTGAGACATCAATAATAAAGACTCTCTTAAACATAAAAATAGAGCAAAAAGCATGATGGCGATAAGTCAAATATGTAAAGTAATATATCTTATATCTATAGATAAAATTAATACTGAATTTCATCAACATGATCATATCATATCATATACCTTCGTTTTTCTGTGTACCTATATATGGACTTATAGAGCCGGTAAAGAAGCTTAGCAGCTCATCCTCTCCCTGCACGAGCATCTTATGACTATTTGCAATGGAAGCGTTTCCATTACCAACCTAGCTATACAACCGAAAACCCCTTTTTTTTTTCTTTCCCATAAAATGTTACCCACTCGCACTTTGCACTTATTAAAAAGCCGTACACTTGATGTGGGGTAAATTCTGAAATTCTGGCTTCGGGCATAAATTGCCAGAATGTAGACGCGAGCGCAGGAGGCCTAACTTTCAAGTTTTTCCCTAACTAGGCCTGGGGCCATAAAACCCAGCTGCATACTTTACGATTCTATCCAGCATATGTATGCTGATTTTATATAAAGTATATGTGTATATATAGCACACGAATCCACATTGCCGGCTAAAGTAGAGATTGAGGCATATTCCCTTTTTCCCGTGAATGCCACACGGGGTCAATTTTTATGAGCATTTTGGCATATTGGAAAATGGGGCCAAAAGTTATGGGTATAATTTAAAGGGGATAGCACAAAAAGAAAAGAGTTCAGAGGTGGCGTTAAAGGGGGGCAGACATATCATATATATTTGCCGTAATTTAGTTGGCCGCAGAGGCCAAGGCGAATTTGCAAATATAAAGGTTTTAAAGACTTAAGGCATAAGTATCTTAAAATTGTTAAATAAATAATAATAAATTAATTCAATTATATAAAGAACTGATTCTGCTTGTTAATTTGCGCTTCAACTTCTAATGCTTGAGTGTAAATCTAATATATTTAACATAAATACATATTGGTAACATTGTTTAGGATTTTAAAAGCATACTCTTGTGTAAAACTAATTTAAACTAGAGACCTTGTTCAATATTTACATTTAATTCGAAAAATACCACTTAATTTTTTTATTCCACTTATCATCATTTTATGTTCCACTTGACCTATTATCAGATAAATCTATCAATTTGAACTTTAACCCATTCTCGTTTTGTCTGAGTCTGTTTTTCTACGCCCCTGATTGGGCAAAAAGCTTATAGAATATTTTTTTTTCATAAAATCAATTTGAATTTTCTATTTCCCGTTTTGCTTCTTTTTTGTAACTCTTTTTTTTTTTGCAGGGGCCATAGTAAAAATGTTAGTATTAATTTCCATATAAATTGCTTGAATGCGCGTATTGGTATTTGTGCCCGGGTGTGTCAGTGTGTGTGTGTGTGTAGGGCTTAGTGTGAGAGTGTGTATCTATAACTGCACATTTCAAACGCTCAAATCAATTTGCACATATCAACAACGAAATTGTTTGCTCAATGTGGACTGCCAATGCTTTTTCCTTTCTTTTTTTTTTTTTGTGCCACACTAACGTGCGAAATGAAAAATCAGCAAAAAGTTGCACGCGAGCAAAACTTGGCTGCAGTTCAGATTCCTTGATTTTCCACCATGCCACCCACTTTGATATCCCGGGGCCTGTGTATCTATGTAATCTACAAATTTCATTTGCTATGCCTTTAATCTTTGTAACAAGAAATGAAGTATCAGTACCCACAAATAGCACAAACATAATTAAATTTATTTAAATTTTATCTCTGTATTTTCCTCCTAAAATCAACAGCGAACAGCAGTCTTGGCAATCCGGCAAATAAACCAAAATCCCTGTTTTATGGCCTTAATGATACGCTTTTTATGAGTCGGCACGGAAGTGTCTTGAATGCTGTCTGTTTGGCTGTCTTTTTTTTTTTTTTGGTCTTCCGCATTTGCTTTTTCCTTTAGCCATTGCCATGCCATCAAATTGTTTAAGCAAATATAAAACTTTACAAACGCGAGAGAAAAAAAATGGGTATATATTTACAGAGAATTTGCGTTTGCCTCTGAAGTTGGCATAAAGCGTTGGTGGAGAAGAGCTCATTACAGCCACAAAAACCAATATGCTTATTGCTGATTCGCCGCCAGCTCAGAGCCATGGCTATAAAAACTGTTAACGTAAGCGTAAAATGCTTTCAAGTGCTACGCAAATCTAGCAAATCTAGCAAACCCACGATGGAAAACCATCTTGTGGGTTGTAAGACGTATCACTTCGTTTCTCCCCACTCTTTGCCACATCTTTTATAATGAGCAAAAGAAACAATTGTTGTTAGGTGGCAAAATTATATTTCCTTTTGCCAATTTTCTGCCTGCTAACTTGGCTTAATTTTTGCACGTAGAAAATTTCAGTAAAGTAGAAAATCATTAAAATTTAAATTGATTTAAATATTCGACAAATTTTGCATTATAAATTGCAAACATTTTTTTTTCTCCTGCCGCCTTAACTTATTGCATTGGCAACGTGGCCAGAAAACTTGTCCGACCAAAGTTGAGCCCAGAAACTTTGGTAAATGATACAGGCTGACTGTGCCGCAGCAACAGCAAATTTGCCTCTATTATGGCCAGGCATCGCAAACCAAAATAGTCTGCCCACAAAAAGCGGTAGCCAGAGGATGCTTGCCTTGCGGAGAACTTTAAATTATTTAGAATACTCTTAGACTGCATAGAGTACAATGTCCCCTATTTTTTTTTGCTGCCCCTTTTTGGGAAAATACAGCTGGTAAATATTATTTATTTTTTAGTTCAATATTATTTACACTCAGACAAATAGAGAATATTTAAAGTCCAATCTGAAATGTTTTCAATTTGAGAGCTTGTCTTCTTACTAATTCGATAAAAGAAGTTCTCAAATTCAAGACAAAAGTGCTCTTGATTTTGAAATCGATAATTTATGTGTTTTGAGAAGAAAGTAAGTCTGCAAATCGAGAACACTTAATTTTGATTTTCAGAGCTTAAGACAGAATTGATCTTTATTTACACTTAAGATCTAGAAACCGCTTTTATAGAATGGTATTTTTTTAGTGTAGTTGCGAGGATGGGGTGAATTTAATATCGGTAGATATATTAATTAACTTAAAATTAATTCATTTAAATTGAAAAACCTCATTTAAAAAACCTAGTCAAATTTAAGTATTTTTAACTATAAACCAAACACGTCTTTAAGTATATTTTATGTATAAACTTAAGGTATTTTAAAAGTATTTATGAAAATTGTAGTTTAATAAGATTAACTGCCATATAACAACAACGCCAAAAGTCCAATCAAAAACAATTTAATCAAAACTTTAACAATAACTCGCGTTAATCGAAAGCAAATTTGTCGTCGATCTCGTGAGCGCGTCGTAACGTCATTACTAACCGGTCTGATGCCCATTACAGATGCAAATTATTCGGATATACCATATATACAATATCTCACACGTAAGTCTGGGCTGGGTCCTTAGGTTGTGCCGTTGCCCAACCATTTAAATAACGCGTTTTATATTTAATTTCAATCAAAAAGTGATGCAAAATGGAAAAAAATAATGAAAATTCATAAATCGAATTGATATGTTGGATAAACTACTTTACGTTCTGGGTCGAAAGGAGCGTATATGTATATATAAATATATATGTTTGTATGACAGCAGGCAGGACATGATGCTATTGCAGCATGCAACATGCACATGACAATATTTTTGCTGGTTGTTTAACGTTTCGTGATTTTTGCCAGATTTTTAATGCCACACATCTGTTTTCCCTGCCGCCGCCGCCGCCGCCGCCGCCGCCTGGCTTCCCTATTCCCGCCGAATCCTGGTATCCTTGGTATCCTTTTTGCCACACTCACACATCGGCCAGTCACGTACGTTACGCGTGTGCGCGTCACAGTGTATGTGTGTGGGCAAACAACATGCGACGTTGTATTGACAGCATATTGTGACAAATGTGTAAAAAGAATATATGGAAACACTCGCTCCCAGGATCCAGGGAAAAAGCGAGTTGTACGAAATAATGGAAATGCATTCGAGTGATGCAGCACAGAAGGCTTTAAAAAGCGGCTGATGCCCACTTAATGCTTTTGTCAGACGAGTTTCAAAATGCATATCAAATAATAAAAACTCTTTTGTTTAGGGGTTTACCAACCCGATTAGCAAGGACAAATTCGGGGAAAACATGTGTGGCACGCAAAAAAACAACAGCACTCGAAACTTTAAATATCTAAGCTCAACATAATATCTTTTGGTCCGCGCTTGAAGAGCCTTTTAAGCCCAGATAGTAACCCACATTTGCCATGTTCTTTTACTACCCTCCACAGATCCACCGGAGATCATCAGGAAGCCGCAGAATCAGGGAGTTCGAGTGGGCGGCGTTGCCAGCTTCTATTGTGCGGCACGCGGTGATCCGCCGCCATCGATAGTGTGGCGCAAGAATGGCAAAAAAGTTTCGGGTAAGTTTTTGCCTCGAAAACGGGTCTTCTTCGCCCGCCCCCCTCCCTTTTTAGGGCCCACTCAACTCTAAGCCTGGTGGTTTTATGTCGTTCACAGGAACCCAGTCTCGTTACACGGTGCTGGAGCAGCCCGGCGGGATTTCCATACTACGGATTGAGCCCGTACGGGCGGGACGGGACGATGCCCCATATGAATGTGTGGCGGAGAACGGGGTGGGCGATGCCGTTTCCGCAGATGCAACTTTAACCATCTATGAAGGTAAGTGCCATGCCGTCGTCGACATCATCGTGTGCAGTTATTTATGGCCTTCGAGTGCAGCTTCCTAATTGAACCCCACTCGATGGGGTATGCACTGGGGGAAATTTCAGTAGAAAAAAAATTTAGCAAGAACCTGAATCTTTTGTGTATGGGAGTATAGGAGTTTTTTTTAAACAAAATTCAAGGAATTTTATTATTTCATATTGTCAGAATAAAAATACCAAAAAATTCTATAAAACTTCAAAAGATTTAATAAATTTTCCCTCTATATAGAAACAGCAGTTGTTGTGCTAAAACTAACGTAATATGTTAATTTAGAAATATACATTTTTCAAACAAAAATATTTATTACCTATAAATTCAAGGTTTTTTAATGAATTACGTATTCATATTGTCAAAATAAAAATACCAAAAACTACTAGAAAACTTAGAAAGATTTAATAAATTTCCCCCTATATACAAACAGCAGTTGTTGTGCTAAAACTAACTTTATAAGTTATTTTAGAAATATAATTTTTCAAACAAAATTCAACATATTATTACTGTCAATGAATACCGCAAAATACTAGAAAATTTCAACAGATTTTATGAGCAGTAGTTTTTGTGCTAAAATGAACTTAAAAACTTATATCATATTATTGCGTTGTGCTCTTCAAAATATTAAAATCAGAGTGGTACTTTTATTTTGGCAACTATTCTTGCAACACGTACTTAGATTTTTTTTTGTGTGTTTCAAAACAAAGTTTGTATTACCCATCTAACTGAATCCTTTTATTTTCCGGTATAAGAAGAAAAGAGTCGTGATAGAGCGACACAAAAAGTTTCGTTTAGTATGCGTCGCAATGTAAACTACGTTCATACATTGATTTTGAATTAAAACTGGGCAAAGAACTTGGCGTAAATGGTAAACTTTTGGGAAGCCCAAACCACCAGGCCCCCAAGGGTGGCGGTAGAAAGTTATTTGCCAGCTTGTTTGTGTGGCTTAAATTACTTGCCAAAATTTACTTTTGCTTATTTACAACTGTGCAAAGGATAAAGTTTTTGCTCTCTAAGCCTAATCAAGTCTGTGCGGGGGGTGGGGGCGGATGGGCTTGGATAGCCAGGCAATTGAACTAATTTGCTTAAACTGAGAGCAGGCCAAGTATTTGTACATTCTCATCTCTCCCACTCTTTTTTCCCCATCGCAAAATTATAAACAGCAAAAAGTTCAATAACAAAAATTGCTCTCCCTAATGGGACTGGAGCGTGGGAAAAGGGGAAAAGTTATAACTTTTAATGAGATTAAAGCAGCAAATTATTTGGTAAATCAACTCCAATACAAAATACATATTGATCGATGGTCTCTGGATGGTTGAGTTTATTCAAAGCAGCTTCAAAGTCTTGGCAAAATAATTAAGAGCGTTCTTTGTTTATAACATAATTAAAATGTTGCAATGTCTTTAAATTGCTTATATTGTTTTAGTACATACAGGAGATATTTATAATAGTTTTTACGTATTTATTAGATTAGCCAAAAAGTAATATTGATTAGTTTGCCTTGCTTTTAATTTATGGAGGTCCTGTTGCGTGAAAAGCTAACGAGGCGAGTAAATTACTTTACCTTGGCCTGCCTTTTTAGTCTTGTGCAGAACTTTTACCTTCATTCGCATGGTTGTTAGTCCGCGCTAAACTACACTAATTACTTCCCCCATACACCGTATCCCCATTTATAGGATTGGGGGCTCCTCCACTCGCTTTTGAGTCTATCAGCGACCGTTACAACCTGCCACAAATCAAATGCACACCAATTACGTGGCGCCAGAGTGCACAGAGAGCATAATCAACTCGCATAATTAACAACTAAAAATGCAAACGTTGCCACTACTAGCCGCATAAAAAGACCAGGATAGAGACATTGGCTAGAGGTAGAGGTGGGTAGGTCCAAAACCGACCTAGAGTGTATCAACAAAAATATGTTTCTACCCCTTCTTTTTTTTTTGCCTCGTTCACCTGGCCTTTCTCTGTGCAATTTTCACACATTTTGCGGTTCCCTTTGGCGGCCTCATAAACAACCAACAAACAACTAACCAAAGCCCAAAACAACAACAATAATAAACAAGCTAAAATAGCTGGCAGACAGTAGTAAATTATAAGTTGGAGCTGTAACTCCTAGACTCGGTTATAAAAGTAGTGCACATTACTCATACGCCGCGTACATAAATTTTCCACCCCAGCCTTTGGGGTACGTAATTATTTTCCGTTTACAAAATGTCTGCCAAACACCTGGAAGTCATCAGTGAAAAATAAGAGTGGGTGTGCGATTATGCTTGAAAATATGGTGAATAACAAAACAGATTTACCATCAAAATGGTGGAAAGAAAGCGAGCAAAATTACATGAAAAATGAATAAGTTTTACAACTTAAAACCAAAATTTATTACCCCTTTTTGCTATGTAGTATCCTGCAGCTAGCCAAAATAACCCACATTTTGCTTTGGCACTTAATTAAAATGTTGCATTGTTAAGAGCACAACATTCATCTAGAGATTCAGCTGAAAACATGACCGCCGTCCGCTAGATAACAAAGTCACACAGCCATGAGCAAACACAACATGGCTAAAAGGAAAAATCGTGGCTTAATAGCAAAATAATAATGCAGCTAGCAAATGGAAGACAGCATTATAATAAATATACCAAAATACCGAAAAACCGAAAGGAAAATTTCTAGGGAGGTGGGGGCAAAAAAAACTTATCGCTTGCTATAAATTTAGTCAGAGCGTGCGGAGAACAGAAGCAATCAGCCAACAAATTGTAAACAGTAAATTTCAGCAGCCAGCAAATAAAGGGGCGGTGAGTTGGCCAAAAAGACTGGGCCACATTAGCACTAAATCGCAACGACTAACGCAGTCAGTTGGTTAAGCGTTTCGGGCATAAATATACGCAAAACAAAAAAGAAAAGGGGAGAAGGATGCTCTGAAGCCACGCCTCCAACGCTGGGGAGATTTATCCAGTAGAAAAGGGAAGCAGCCAGCACAAAACTAATCTTTATTTCGATATTTGCATAAAAAACAAACATGTCAAAAAATATATGTATAAAAGCGGGAATCCGCTTCACACGGTTCAGACTCTATTTTCCCCTCATTTTTTCTTCTTCTATTTTAAACAGCATTTTTGGGGGAGTGCATAAAGCTGCAAAGGCAAAAAGGGGATTTACACAATCCGCCCCCCTTTTGGCCAAGATATTGCACGACAGGCGAGGAGACAGAGTCACGTTACTTGCAGGTGTTGCAGGTGCAATCTATCCAAAAAACCTGGCCCGTGTTGTAGTACCGGCTCGGGCTCGTCGGCTTTGTGGTGGAGGAGGAGTTGCAGGTTGCAGGATGGGCGCATGGGGTTTGCAACACCCGTCGCTATATACACACACATCGCTGTGGCAAGTGTTTTTGATCTCGCGCTGCTTTAGCCTGTTGAGAATTTTGATTAAAAATGCTTTCACGTGAAACTCAAACGTGCTCCTCTGCATATGTGGGAGCCTTTATTGGCATTTGGGGTGGCGTTTATTTTTCCACGCCACTTTCTCCCTCCGTATGTGTGTGAAAATTTTTACATTGAGATTTATCACGCAAAAAATAAAACAAAAACAAAAAAGAGTTAAATATACAAAAGGCGGTGAATGTGGAAACCAAGGTAAAAAAGTTAAGCGCACAAAAAGTGAAAAATATAAACTTGCCACATGGCATGGCAACTTTTTACATGCGGAAATTAATTGCCAGTGTTTGGATTTTGCCAGTGTCATATTGCGATTCATTATCTAATGCAATTAAGTAAATGTTTGTATCAAGTCTTTAATTTAAAGGTTTCCAATTTAAAGCGTATTAGTTTCTATGATTTTTGGTGTGAATTTTATTAATTTTCTGTTTTACCAGCCCATCTTGTACTTTATTAATCTACGGAGCATTTAATTATTTTCTTGTAGAACCCCCTCTATTTGGTGCCAAAATATTTGTAGCTTCCGCTGGCGTTGTCTAGACGGCCAAAAACAGCTAATGAAAGCCGCTGCCTTACTGCAAATTGCAATAAAATCATCAGAAAGGCAATCTACATGGCCGCAGAGCAAACCCAAAACAATTTGCTTTTAAATTTGCCTGCCAAAAAGCATTTTAGCACCTCAAACGGCTAACAATCTTCCCTGGGTTTTTTTGGCCCTGTCGTTGTTCTGTTGCCTGGAAAATCCCTGGGCCAAAAACAATATGCTGTCCGACGTGGAGGCGCAAATAAATTTCATTAATTGCCAGCCGAAAAGGAGACTGCGATGGCATCGTTCTAGAATTTCGCAGTTGGGAGGAGGGGGGCCGAGAGCATTCATTAATCTCACTTTATAGTAATAAGCGGCTTTGCTGGTTACGGGTTGGTTTGGTTTAGGTTTGGGGTTGGGTTTTTTCCTGTTTTTTACCACCCTTTTTTTTATTTTTTGAGGGAGGGGTGTGGATGGAGAAGGGATTCCGAACTGTTGGACCATTAGTTGGTCTTGATTAAAACGCTGGACTGAACGGGGAAAGCCGGGCCGCACTTGTTGCAAAGTCAAATGGCATGTCCCGGGCATTGGGGAAAACTTCATCCTTGCTGCAGCTTTGGCCCGCTGTGCACACATAGACAAACATTGACAATACACTGGGCGCATTTAACTGGCCAACGGCATTGGCCACATCCTCGGCCACCAGGACTCCTCGTCCCTCATCCCTCATCCTGGCCGCTTTTCGTTCCGAGTCCTTCGTCCTTTTGGCCCTTAGCACCGTTTGCGGTTTGCCTAAAAAGTCATATTAATAATGAAAATTCCACAGTAGCGAAAAGTTTAAATGGGCGAAATTTGCTGCGGAGCAGAGCTTGCTACTCAGGCCCTGCAGCAATGCAGCTGTGGCACCAAGCTGTGCCTGGAATAAGGATCCTGGCTGCTGGATCCAGAGACTGCCCCACAATGAAGTGTGTGTGTTGCAAAGTTATTGGGCTTATAGCTGTTTATATTTAATGTATGACAAAAGTGCTGAACTTAAAGAAAAGAAGTAAAAAAGTGATCACAATTGAAAAGTTGCAGTAGTTAAACTTCGGTAACTCCTGACAATATAAAATACAAGCTTCGATAACTTCGATTACTTCATTATTATTAGATAAACCATTTAAGAGGATTTTACAACACTAACATTTTAAAAAATTGATTTTTATTTATCCCTCCGGTTTTACATAATATATTTAGTCGATTTTATATTATTTTTATGGCTAACAATTTTGTACAAAAACAGGATCCAGGACTGCCCTACAATGCAGCCCTAACTCTTGACAATATAAAATTCAAGCTTCGATTACATCGATTACTCCATTATTATTTCATATATACTATTTAAACCATTTTACAACACTACATTTTTTAAAATTGATTTTAATTATCCCTCCATTTTTTACATGATATATTAAATCAATTTTATTTCATTTTTTATGGCTTACAATGTTGTAAAAAAAACCGCTGAAATATAAATGCTTGTCACTTCATCTTCATAAATTATCTTTTATTATGGCCATTATTTAAAGCGGCAACCACTAACGATTTTGAATAAATTTTGCCACTAAACACAGCTCGCTGCTTCTCGAATTTAAACCAATTAAATGTTCATCTCGCTCACTCGCATTTCACTTAATATGATTTGTGCTGCCGAAAAGCCATAAAGTGGCGGTCTAAATTGCGAAAATATTTCAAAAAACTAGCACATATATGTATATATATTTGGCAATTGCTGAGTTGCGTGTGAGCAAACCGAACCGCACACGAAAATATCAAAAGTCGTCGTCTTAAATTGGTTAACTTGGCAACTGGTTGGCTGCCTTTTCAAATGGAATGCGGCAGCAGAAAATTTCCTACCAAGTATATTGCCAGTTTGATGGAAAAGAGTCCACAAATAGTTGGTTTAAATGAAGGAAGCCCCAGGAAACGAAGATTTTAATCAAACGAATCGTAAGGGCTTAAAACGCAATCAAAACCGTATTTGGAGATTAGCCAAGTTAGTTTGAATTATACATGCAATCGAAGTGACGAGAGGAAAATATATGTTATATCATCTAAATCGGATTTCCGTTTCCTGCCGGCTGCGTTTTCGTTTTATTCCTATAACCCCAATATACACATTTTATTATGCCGGAAAATGCATTTGAAATTCATCAGTAGAAATGGGTAGCATACCTAGATATCCACATGGCAGTCCGCCTTTCCATCAATATATATGTATATATATATAAATATATATTTAGGTACATATATATATAGTGTATATCCCCTGTTCCGCCTTCAATCAACCCACTTTTGCCTTTCTCGGCTTCCAAGTAAGTGCAAGTCAGTCGCCTTCCTCCATCTCAATTTTTTTTCGGTATTAAAGTTTCACATGTAATGACGTTAAATAAAATTGGAAGCGACTTGAAAAAATTGAACTTTTATTGGCTTTCCGAAAAATAAGAAAAACGAAAATAGATATGAAAAGTGAAATTGTTAGTTCTTATATGCACGAAAGCGAAGGCCACGGAAGTTCACTATAAAATGTAATTTATTTTTGAAACTATTCCCATTTTCTACTCATATCCTTTTTGTTTCCCTTCTGTAAGATGGCAGTTGATCATAATAATAGCCTTGTGAAACAGATTGTAAGGACTAGAGCATCAAAATCAGATGATGAAGGTTTAAGTTTGCAAAATGGAAGGGGGTTGGGGTTTGGTGTCATGTGTAGATTTACTTTTATTTTTTCGGTTGTCCATTGGCATTTATATTGAATATTGAATATATGAAATGTTGGCTATTCAGATCTCTAAAACCAACTGAAATAATAAAGCTTTGTGTGACTTAATTAATTCCCTCCCGCTGTGAGTTGTTATCAACTGGGAGTTACCCCGTGCAACTTGAATGCGCCACCACAGAAAACACAATCTCGGGGAGCAAAGTTCACCATGTTCACCCAGCCATTCATACATAATTTCGGCTCCTATAAGCAGGCCACTGTTTGTTTATTATTCTATTCCCGACGAGAGGAACGGGAAATATATATACTATATATATTTTTTTTTAAAGAACTGTCTTTGTTTGTGTGTGTTTTTAGCTGCTTTTTGGCTCTTTGTTTGGCAAGAGTGCATTGTGCAGCAGCTGGGGGTTTTTGGTATCCAAAGACCACAGAGGAGCCAAAACAATGATGGAGACGTTGTCGTGGTTATATTTTTGGCTTGCTAAATAATAAATGCATTTACCACGACACTCCGCGAAAATTCCGAGGAAATGGGAAAACTCCAATTGCTCTAGTGAAATATACTTTGCACTTCAACAGCGAAATGCCTACAACTTAATCAAGCATTTTTCCGTGATGTAAAGTTCTCTGTTTGTGTTTGCCTGCCAGGCAAATTAGATGGCTTGATTGTGTGGGAAGGCTTTTCCCCATATGTATGTATATAGGTACACCTTGACGTGATCCTGACACGTCTTGACATACGATGCCACTTACGATATGTCTTTGTTTCCACGTCCTGTGTGTTTTGTTTATTTGTTTGTTTGTTTGCCCCCGACTTGCCAGGCCTTTTTGATATCTCAACTTTTGGCGCGTGGCTTTGGCGACACTTAGCGCATTGTAAATCGAGGCAATCGTCTGTCTGACTGACTGTCTGTCTTCCTGGCCTCGTTGATATATATATACATGTATTATCGGGGTCACAGAAAGACAAAGACCTTCGACTTGTCACAGGGTATCACTTTATCCCTCCTCCCTCCAAAAAAAATTGGTGCTTATTTATTTATTTTTTTCATTACATGTGTTACAAAGTTTTGCATTTGCTTTGAGCTTGTCACACATTAAAAACAAAAAAACAAAAACTTGAAAAAAAATTCGAAACATGTGAAATTTTTCTACCCCTCCTGTGGGTTTTTATTTGGGTTGCTGTTTTTATTTGTTTGTTTCTTTTAGGATACGCAGAAAAAGTTTCCACTTATCTGTCATGTGGAGTTGGGTTCAGTGGGGCGCGGGCGGGGAATGGAAACAGGTCATCCTTTGTCAGGCATTTGACATGTGGCATAAATCGCGTAAAACAATTGTAAACGAGTGCCGAGTGTTCAGAAGTGCGGGGTTCCCATTTCACCCGAAAATTGCGTGAATCGCGTGTGAAAAATTATTTCAGCCTGTCAGGATGTTAAAGATCCGGCAATAAGTCAGGAGTTAAGGAAATGCCTTTCGTTGAAATATTATCCGCTAGAAGCTCTAGGATTTTGCCTATCCCACATATATATATTAATGTCAACACTCGCTGGCAGAAGAGTCTTAATTAATAATTGGATTTTAGCCGGAAATTTCCATATTTTTTAAGGCAAATGTAAATAATATTTCTCTCCCTCACTCGGGTAAATTTCCCCTTTCCCTTTTTCTTCTTTTGGCTTATCAGCTTTATACCGCTTTATCTTCTATTGCTACCCCTAAAAAGCTCTCCGGCTTTCGCCCATAAACATTGTGTTTAACTTAATACCAGAGAATGTCTTATTTGGCACTTTTTTCGGACATTTCATCTCATAGTTTATCACTTACTCTTGCCGCCCAACTAATTTTAGCTTAGCTCAACCGTTTCCTCGACCTTTTTTTTGCCGTCACCCCTAAAACGAAATGCTCAATGAGCCATGCAAAAAGGCGTCAAATGCCCTTTGACACTGACCAACAGCAGTTGGCGAAAAGAAAAAAAGAATGAAAGGGTCGGGTGAAAAAATAGTTGACCGGCGTTTCCAGAGGGCGAGACCTATCTAAATGTCACTGGCTTATCACATATGAAATATCACATAAACTAAAGCAAAATGTCAAAGTTGCAGCCAAGTCAAAAAAGGGTTAAGGTTGAGCCGCCGGGGAAAAAAATTGGCTTCTGCTTTGACTTGTATGATTTACGATGGCCTCTCAAAAATATTTGTATATCATTTTTATTTTTTTTTTATATTCCGAACCGGTTGTTAAAAGTTAATCAGTTGTTGCTTTTCCTGTTGTTGTAGTCTGACGATGAAAAATGGTCTTGCCGAGTGACTGACATTTCATTAAAATAAAAAAAAAGCAAAGAGAGGGCCTGAAGAATTCTCGAAATGCCAGCACTTACACAGTCAATTGCACAAATCTGGCCAAGTTCGGGAGCCCATTCGTGGCTCGATTATAATTTAATCTAGTGTGGTATGTGCGACAAGACGACTCACAGACTCTGGAACTCAGGAACGTGATGCCGCGCACACATTACCATTTCTCACATCGTTTTCTGTTTTGCGCCCGCTAAAAGAAACAAAAAAAAAATGTATATAAATATACCATATAGGGAGGGGGACCCAGGCGAAATAGAAGTGTCTGTCATTTTTATAAATAACATTTTGCGAGTATGCAGAGCGTGCTTTTTCGTACGAGAAGAAGGACCAAAGGCAAAACATCTCTGTGTGTCATTGTCACCGTATACCCACCATACAACTTGAAATATGTGCCAACAATTTTGTAGTATCATAACAGTGCATACTTTCGGGCGCCCCAAACCGATAAATCTGCCTCAGCGTAATTAAAGTAATTGCAAATGGAATTCCTTCCAGTGTCGCTCTTGAAGGCGACGATTAAGCCATTTATGCCAAGGCAGCGGAAAAATGTTAAGCACTTTCCCTTGCCCCCCATCTCCTTGGGCACTGAACTTGAATTTGTGTGCGAGTCGTTGGCTAATTAAAGCATTTTGGTTAAGGGTAAACATCAGCAAACGGAAATTCGTTGTGGAATTTGGCTGCTCAGCTAGCGCAAATGATGATGTTCAAGCCCAAAGTCAAGTCAGCAAAAATGTATATGTGAATTGTGGCCCAAAAGGGTCTTTGCCTTTGCCTTCATGGAAATGAGGCTTACACATGAAAATGCAATCAAAAAATGTGCAGACTTAAAGTTTTATGTTTGCCAAGTGTAAGTATTTATAATCTTTGTAGCTTTGATGGCCTTAATTGTGGCATTAATGAAGGAAAGCTTGGCAATTTTCAACTGCCCATACGGTGTTATATAATATAAATCCTTGGCTACAACCACATATTTTAAAGCGATTTGACCAAGTAAGAATTAAAGTTATTAACATTAACAATAACATTATTATTAACATTTTTAGACCATGATTTAACTCCTAATAAGACTTATGGTTTTTTTTGTACCACAATATAGTTGGAAATATATGATAACCTTTATCTGTTCTTTATGCCTACACATAAACATTTTTTTTCTATAACCTATGTTATGTTTTATCCAACGAATATTTTTTTTTAACGGCACTGCATTTTTTCTTTAAAAAAAAGTATATTCAGAAATGTTTTAAATAAAATACAAAGTAAATAATACCGAACTTTACTGATAAAGACGTAAGATTTTAAAGATTTAACTTATTTAAGGCACTAATATATAGTTTTAAATAGTTGCTTAGTTAGTTGGAAAATACTTTCTTTAATAGGAGCATAAAAGGATATTTTATACAAAGAAGGGCGTTTAAAATCCTTCCGCTCATTATAAAATGCAGTGCAGAACATTAACCGCATCTGTTGGTGGTGGTGGTGCCACCAACTTTTGCCCCACCAGGTCACCCAGCCAGTGTGCTTTTTCATAATTTTCCGCACACAATGGACATTACTAGCCTTGAGCCAGTTGAACCCGTTCCTCCACATATGTATGGTCTGCATTTGCCTTTGGTTAGTGGGGCTGAAACAACCGGAATACGTCCAAAAAAATAATAAAAGAAACCCCCCTCCAGCCATCTTTAGCTTACAATTAACCTCAAAAATGAGTTTCCATTAAAAATGGCCCGGAGTCATCGATGTGTTGGCCATGTGTGTCGCTGCATTGTTGCTGTCTGGGTTCGCCCTCCACAAATTGTGGCTGAAACAGCGCCAGAAACTTTACGACAGCCCAACGTGACGTATGTTCGAGCTGTCAGTTGTGTTTAATGTTCTGCATAGCCTTTTCTTCCCTTTTTTCTTTCGTATTCCCCCACTTTTACTTGTTCTCTGTTTCTTGGTATCCTCTGTGGAACTTTAACAGTGTTATCTTTTAAAGAAAGTAGTGCTCTACCTTGCGAGTTTCCTGAGTTTTAAATTCTGTTAGATGCTATTATTGCTTTCTTTATTTTTAAAATATTTAACAACTTAACGCTAAAATGGTAAATCATAAAAATACAAATTTAAGATGATGTAAAAATCTCTCTGTTAATAGATTTTCTAATATACTATTACCTGGCAGCTTCAAGTTTGCAGTCGTGACAGCTGCACACCTCACACAATAAATGTCCAACGCATTAATAATTCCATCTCCATTGGTTTTACTGATGGACTTGGGGAATAACAATTACACTCTTGACCGTACTAATTGCCGGACCATTAATACGAGTACTATTGATTCCATTTCCCCCACCCATTGAAGAACGTGCTTTAATTGAAAGAACTTGGAATGGTCTCCGGTGACCATGTTTTATTGCAAAACGAAGTCTTGACCACTTTGAAATTGAATTTTAAATTAATAAACGTTGCGGTTGCATCAAGAATTACAAATTTATATGCATCGTCCTTCTTCTTCTCGGTTGTTCTCGCTCGGGAGAGTTCCTGCCGCGTTCCAGGCATTGTGGCCAAATCTATGCACATTTTTTTGTTAGCCAATGCCCCTCGAAACTCCGCACCTGGTTCCTTCAGCCTGGCTCCATCTTGATTTTGTTGCCTCTTGTGGGCATACCCTGTAACCACAGGTGTGCATATATTAGAAGGATGGAACTCCAAACTGCGTGATAAAATATCTTTAATATTTTGCTATTTGAAATGTAAAAACAAGGACTACAGAATATATTTTAAAATGAGTTCTATCAGTGAATAATAATATTTGAAAGTCTATAAATATTTAAAGCCTTTGAATAAAGTTTGGATAGGTAAATCTAATTATCATAGAAATTTCTATGATTTGGTTACCCAAATATATATTGTTTAGCCATTGAAACTAACTGATTTAAATAGATTACATCACCTACATAAATATATATTCCGAATAACAAATAATAGTATAATATTAATTTCAATATAACTTTGGATAAATCAAAAGCTTACATTTAACAAACATATAATCCAATTGAATATCCCCAGAGCTTGTCGATAAATTTCAATATTAATTTATTTTATTGCCCCGCCTAATAGGGTATTCTTTGACTCTAGTAAGGATCCCTCAGACTTTTTTCCGCATATAAATCTTGGTTTTAGCCGACTGCTCTTTCTTACCGCCTTGCGCCACCCATTTCTACCATTTTTTTTCGCAGTAGGTCCTGCCTTTTGGCTAGCTGCTTGTATTTTTTATATCGTTTAGTTCCCTTTTCACTGTTTCCTTTCTCTTTTGCAAATTTAGTTCGTTTTTTTTTTGTGTGTTCGCCTCTTTGTTGGCATGTTTTGCTTTTGTGGTTTTAATTCTATTTTCGCTATAAATTGTTTCGGTACGCTAACATTTTACAAGGCGCCAAGCGTCGAGAGCGCAGTGTGGCCGTGTTTCACAGTTGGCTGCTGTCCGTATCCTGGCTGTCCGTATATCCTGTCCGTGTCCGTGGCTGCATCCGTGTCCATGTCCTGGCATGCAACTAATTACATTTGCATATCTATATCTAAGGGCTGAAGTGGAAATGCGGCTCACCGATATATATTTCCGGCCCCCCAAAATCCCAAATGGCAAACTGAAAAAGAGATATCGCTTTGAATATATATATATATATATATATGTAAACATCCAACGTCATCGCCACTCTGTCGCCGCAATCAGCATAATTATAAACTTCTTTTGCCGAGTTTTACGCATTTGCTTTATGAGCAAATAATAAGACCAAACAACTAGTAGTAAGTAAAAAACTTGTACTGCCAGCGAAAGCAATTAAGAATGCACTTGTTGTTTCATGATAATGACTTTGATAATGATAATAACGATGATGATGACGGCAACTCGAGCAACTGAAGCTCATCTCATCGCATCTCATCTCATTTCATCTCCATTTGCAGCTGGTTTCTGCCTCTGTCATTCGGACACGCCCACACGCACGAGTGCTTCTCCTTTTTGCAGCTATACATAGTCCTTTTTGCTTTAATTATGAACTAATTAATAAGAGAGCCCCTCCTCGCCGTTGTCTTGTTTATCCTTTATGTCCAGCTTTTTTTTTTTAATTAAATGCTGGCCGCCTTCTTGACCATTCCTGCAGTTATTCAATATAAAATAAGATGGAGTGGAATGCTCTCGAACATTGATTAATTTACTAAAACAAACCAAAGCTTTAATGGAATTTAAAAATTTATATTGAACTTTTGTTTGTCCTTGACACGCTTATTCTCTCAATAAAAAAATGGCTTTTTCTTTATTTGTTTATATTTAAATGAAGCCTACACAGCCACATTTTATAAATCTATAATAAATGATATACTGAACCAGCATAATTTAAAATGAGCTGCAAGGCAAAGCACATTAATTATTTAAGGCGGTTTTAATATGCACATGCATAAATTAAGCAAACATTTTTTGAATAAAGTTCATATACATATATTGTACAAATTAAAGCTTAATTAACCAGAACACATTTCTTAAATAGAGTTTTTAATTGCAACTTTTTTTCTGGGCGCTTTAAGGCAAGATCTATCCATTTAATGAGGTTTCAAAATATTTATAACCCTTCAATTTTCAATTAAACTGCTTGTGTGTGATTTTAAGGTGTCTCTATATACAGACAAGTTGCCCAATGACAATATAACGATCTATTATTTGTAATTAATTTGCCTTTACGGCTCTGCCACCCATCAGTAAACTACAGGTAAATTGATTAAATGAGCTGCACATGGACTTGCGTACAGCCAAGCGGACAAACATACGTATATAATTAATAAACAAAACGAACCGCACATATAGAGCATATGTTGATGCCTGGCAAACAGGAAGTGGACCCTATTACCCAAACCGAATTCCAAACTCTTGGGGTCCGAGTATCGCGATGTGTGTGTGTGTGTGTCCACAGTCATTTCCCCTGACATATGCATCCGAAAACGGGCACGAAATTAATAAAGCTAAAAGCATGCTACCAATAATGTTTATAAATTTAATTATGTAAATGCCTGGCCATAAAAAACAAAACCAAAAAAGAAAAAATACAAACACAAAACGAAGGGATTCAGCAACGAACACCGCAATGCAACAAGAAAAATGTTAATAGATGTCAAACACAAATTGAAACGCAAACGAAGTAAAAATATATTTACGAGGGGTATATGGTAAAAAATTCGGAATATATATTAAATGATGCGCTAGGTAAACTTTTAAAAATAAAAATGTGGAAAACAACATGGCTAAAATAAGATTGGGAAGAGATGCATGGCAGGGAGCTGAAAATATTTGGCTCGCATATGAAATTAATTAAATTTTTTCGCTGTCAGTTGAACGTTAAATGTCCTTTGGTTTATGGTCGCTACCTTCGCTATATAGTGCCCAGATTCAGTGCAGACCCCCCCCCCCCAGTTTCTGGTTCATTTTTGTTGATTTCCCCAGCACGGCGTTGGGTTTTTATGGTCCCCAGTATTCCGTTTTTTTGTTTTAATACGTATGTTCGTTTGCATTTTTGCATTTCCGTTTGGTTATTAGTTTTTGTACGGCATTTCCGGCATATTTATGCGCCATATGCGACGCTTTCTGGTTTTCAGTATGCAAGTCTGGTCTGCATTATTCCTGTTATTATTATTATGGCATTACTGTCTTTATTAAAGCACGAGCGGTTAATTAAAGGAAATGACCAAGGAATACTATATAAAGTTATTTTGCTGTTTCTATGACTTATTTTAATAGATCTCGAGGTAAAATCCCAGTACTGGGATGAAAACGGCAAACATTTTACTGCATTCCCGGACTTTTGTGCGTTGTAATAATTTTTTATGCACCATGTCAGCAGAAGCACTATGCACAGCTTGCAGCAGTGCAATGGTTGTCATATGTCAAAGTGCAAAAGGTAGTTGCCATTATTTATACCTCAGATGGCAATTCCCCCCTGCCAACCCCCCCCCCGTAACAATGGACTACATTGTGCTTTTTATGGGCATATTTGCAATAAATAATATATAGTATACACCGGATGCCCGAATCAGAGTGCCACATCCAAATGGGGAATGGCGAAAGGCACTCAATTATATGTGTATGCGGTGTCCAGCGTTTATTGCGAAATGTAATTATGCAACTTAATGCAAGTTCATTTCAATGTTTAACATTCCATTTACATATATGAGAGATTTAAGGCTGGGGCGGCGGTGTTTCGCGGAAACAAAAATACCAATGAATTGAAATGGCAGTACAGTGGGCATTTTGATGGCAAGAAAGGAAAGCGGAAAGCGAACAACTACTGTAACAAAGAGCCAATTAAAGGGCTAACAATGTCGGGGGCCGGCAGAGAAGAAAAGTTTTTTAATTATAAGTTTAAATTCAAAAACATTTAAGCTGCCGGCGGCAGTGAGTGTGTGTGTGTGGCTGTGAATGCGCATAAAAGTCTGTTTGTTGCCCCATAAAAGTATGCTATAAAATGCTGAACGCACTCACACACGCGGATATGCAATTGTAGTTGTGGCCTGTAAATGTAAATGTAGTTGTAGTTGTAGTCCCGCTTAATGGCCAGCATTGTTAATTGCGTAGCATAAATCTGTGCAGCAGTCGTCGCACATCTTGTTTCCCATATACTTTATATATATATTTTATAACCCACTCTGCTCGCTCTTCTACTGCCAATTGACCGACTACCAACCTTTGACAACAATAAAACGGAAACGGAAACCTTTTCCCCCCTATTTTTTTGTTTTCTTTTATTTTTTTTTTTAACTACAAACTCGCATAAAGCAGACAGATGTACAAATGCATGGGAGAACCAGTTGCCTGTTACATGTAATTAATTTCAAATTATTTATACATGAACGCCCAGACAGTGAAAATGGCAAAAGTAGCATCACCATCAAGCTAACAAAAATAATAATATAAAAAAAGAGGAGACCGGAAAAGAAACATTTTTATAACCACACCAGCCTGCGGTGTTTATGCCATGTGTTTGTTGGTCTCAATTAAATAGCTGGCTTTAAACAAGCGGCAAAACAGTAAATAAAAAAATATTTATCAATAAGGAAAAGTTGAAAAGGAAAAACGACTTAACTGAGGAAATATTTGCAGGCCTTGCAGCAATCTGGGTTATTTTAATAAAGAGTCTTCGGTGTGAATTTATTAAAAAGAAGCGAAACGGAAAGATAAATATTATAGTAAATATGTAAATATTTATAAATTATTTTTATATTTATTTATATCCCTTGTTTACTTGGCAAAAAAAATATAAATATAATAAATAATACAAAATACATAACGTTTTATAAATGTTAATGGTATAAATGAATCGTAGAAAAATATTATTAAAGTTGGCTGTAAAACTTGACATAGGTTAAAGATACCTATATTGTACCTAATATTTTTGCTACAAATAAAACGAATACATAATACAAAATACATAACGTAATGTAAATATTAATAATATAATTAAATGGTAGACAAATATTATTAGAGTTGGCTGGAATAATTGACCTAATTATTGGATTTAAACTAGACGTAGGTTAAAGGTACCTATATTGTACCTATTATTTTTGATACAAATTAAACGAATATTTATAAATTGTAATTCTCTAATTAAAGCAACTTTGTTTCTAAATATTTTCCCTTTCATTAGCATTAAAATTGCAAGTAACTCTTCTGCCAATTGGTACTTCCCAGTTGGCCTAATTTGAAACCAGTAATATGGTTTCCCCTTTTTTTCGGCCATCCAGGGCATTTAGGCCACCCATAACTGGGCTGGTCAGTAAAGCCGCGATTGCGTTTCCTTTTGGCCCTGTGTTTTTGGAATTTATTTGTTAACTGGTTTAATGACGCCCCTGTGCACCGCTCGTTGCTCATAAATTGCTTGCCACGCACTTTAAGCCGCAATTGTTATTCTGTGCGTTTATTTGCGCACACGGACATGTACGACTTTCATACTATACATACATGTCTGTTTGGGTGTGCGTAAATCATAGCCTTTTGGCTTCAGCCGTTAAACTGGGCAGTATTAACTGCTGGCCGGATGCGTGAATGGCCAGAACCATCCTTTTGGCCCCCTATTTCCCCTCCCCTCCCCTGACCTCACCATCATCATTTGGCAGCAGCTGCGTTTCAATAAGCACATAATTGAATTCTGATCATAAATTTGCATTATGGCCAGAGCTTCGCTGGGTTTCTGGCGGCTTTCAGCTTTGGTTTTGGTATTTCGCTTGATTTTTATATTTACCACCTGCATGCAAAGGCGCCAGGATCGCCAGTATTCGGGGAAGTCAGGTGGTTTATGCCATAATTTTACCCAAAACGCACATTTGCCAATTGGCCCTGGGGTCACGTGGTATGGGGTCGACTCAGCAGATAGTCGTAAAAACAGGCTTCATGTAAATATTTGAGGAATGCCCACTAAATGAGATGAATATAATAATACAACAAAAATCGGAAATGGTACGAGGCTGTGCTTTTTGGGTTAAAATCCTGGGGGAAAGAGTTTCCGGAAATCCCTGTAAATCATTGATATTTGGGTTTCGTTTTAGACAAATTTTACTCACGTAAAATATTTATTTTTGTAATTGAAAACTCGGAATTTAGAACAAACAATATCTTCCACAGAGAATGGTGAAAATGATATTATGAAAATAATTAAACAGAATTTTACTTATGCGGCCCTTTAATGCGCTCTCCAATTACAATGTTTGTCTGTTCAACTACTCAAAGATCAGGTTGCGCTTTTTGGGATAACATTTTTGTTTCGTTCTCGTTAATATTTTCTTTCATTTTAGACACACTTCATATGAAAAGAAAAAATCCGTTTTGTTTTAAATTTTTTATTTCAACATTTGATTTTAGAGCAAAGAATAAAGCATCCTGTGTGGAAAGAGTTTACGCAAATCCCTGTAATTAATGAATATTGGAGTTTAGTTTTACACAGATTTCAGTGAGAAAAAATGTTATTTTTGTTCTTTTGTATTTGAAAACTAGGATATTATCTTACACGGCGAAAATAATTAATCAGCATTTGGTGTTTATACTGCTTTAATCCGCTTAAATACATTATATTCCTATTCAACTAATTTTTATAATCAACAAAATATATATAAAGGTTCTGTTTTTATTTATCCTTATGCCTGTCTAAAACCAATTACATTTTAAATTAACTGTCCACTCAATAAATCAATTTGAAACAACAGTTAAAACCACTCAGTGTTGACCCCGCCAACTCGTATTATACCCAATGGCTGTCATAGTTTGGCCTCGATATTGCAGTAAATTACGAATGATATGCAAAATATTTATTTACAAGCTGGCCACATTTGCTGTGTTCTCAATAAACGCAATCTCTACCAATCCACTTGAGGCTTGTAGGGCATTTTTGCTCAAGTCTCTCTAATTGCCGATGTCGAAGGTTTGTTTCGAGGGGCGAATCCATTGGGGAGCCTTGTCTTAGATTGAGCATTGATTGTTTTCAATACCGCACAACAAATGCGCCTGTCAAAAATTAATCACTTACACTTAGTACACACCATACACACCAGTCCACATTGTCTGGATATATATAATATATGTATACATAGCATATTAGACTTATGGACAATGCCTGCTACACGCATTTATAATTGAATTTGGCTTTTGTTTTTGCCGCTGCTTGTGTCTGTGTCTGTGTCTGTCCAACTTGGCATGTTGTCGGCAATCGATGGCTCGTCCTGCGTCCTTCGTCCTTCGTCCTTTGTCCTGGCAACTGGCAGGCGCCTGAAAGCACGCAATTTATTTTCATTTCTCTAATAGACTTATTTAGACAGTAGGTGGCTGGTAGTAGGAAAGACCGCGCGTGTGTGTGTCTGCGAATCGTGATAAATTATTTGTAATTTATTAATTTATTTATTAATTTCGCCGTCTCCTTTATGGCTATTTGTTTGTTACGGCCTTCTGGCGCGTTTTCTTCTAATGTTTACTGGACTTAAACGCCGCGTGATCTATGACAGCAAATGGGTCAAATACCCCCACAATTCGTTGGCATAAAATCAACAATAAATCGAGAGTAATGCAATTGAAATGTACTGAAGTTGAAAAATCGTTTCGAAACGAATTAAGATTTTTTATTCCTTTTTTTTTACGACTTGCCTTAAACCTTACTCACTTAAAGTTTCCCCTAAACCTAGGGCATCATTAGCGAGAACTATCCAAAAAGAAAGTGAGGTGTTTATGTGTCTCGCTGTCTAAATATAACAGCTTTTCTTGCTTCTCGCCTTTTTTATTGCATACCAGTTGGCGTTTAATGGTCAACACGCATGCAAGCCAAAAGGCGTCTTGTGTTCGATTCGGTTGTCAACTTGTGTTGACAATACAAATGGATTTCCAATGATTTATTATCGCATTAAAACGCATTAGAAATGGCCAAGGGGGAAGAGACTAGTGAGAGTAGGGGTCTTATATAGAGATGGGTTGAGGAGAAAATCGGATAGATCCGCCGCATACCTTCCGGGCATTTTCTCCTTCGTCCTTTTGCTATTCGTCGCAATCGTCCTTCTTTCATTTTTTTTTTTCGTTTACTTCGCCTTGCAGTCCCACTGCGCATTCTGTGGAAATGCATAAAAATGAGCCATAAGTTTAAAAATTTATAAAATGCGCCAGCCAGGCCATAACTGTGAGGAGAAGACCAGTGGCACAAGTAGAAAAGCTGTAGCATCAGCAGCCGTAGTAGTAATAGTAACTGGTCGGCAGGCGGGGCCGCATTATCAAACGTCTGGTAGAAGAAAAAATTAAATTAAATTGCTAACGAAATGCAGAACGAAAGAGAGAGTCCCATTTGGGGCGAAAGAGACGGCGGACGTATGTTAAAATAGACTTCGACAGTCATGGCTTGGACGGAGAAATTGAAACTCTGGCTCACTTCAAAATCCACCTCTCTCTCCAGCTCAGTATCTCATCATTTTGCACAGAGAAAAAATCGTTAAATCCTAAAAATTAGGATTTTAAAACACTTTTGGATTATGTCATAAAGGTAAAATCATTAAAAGCAAAAAACAATTTAAAAATTCTAGATGTATTTTAAAGACATCTGTAAATCTGGCTAAAACCCAAACGTATTCTGTTATGTGGAAATTTAACTTGATATTTTGATATTTTTCTAATATTTTCTTGAAAATACGTTGTTTGCTTCGAAAGATTCTGAAACAATTTTAAGAAAATGTTTCTAATCTCTTCTGACCTCTGTTACTTAAATCAAGAAGTTTGGAACGATTTCTAGACTGCTGCTTCTAAATAAATTGAAATTGAAATCGAAATTGAGAATATTGTGTTCTCAAATATCCAAGTCAAGAACACTTTACGCTTGATTTCATGAACATATATTCTAGAAAAATTGAGAAGAAGAAATACTAAAATCAAGTATATTTGCTCTTGGTTTTTTGGTTCTTTAGTTTTCTTAGTACAGGTCTTCTATTTATAATCTTACTTGAAATTCTTTTATTATTTTTCCAAGATGATAATTTCAAAAATATCATTTAGTTTGCTTCTCCTTGCTTTTTGCCTCAGTGTTGGCCGTCTTAGGAGTTGAGTCGATTCGGCTATCTGGAAGGGCCGAGGGACAGCAAGGACACAAGCACCTAGCTCCGAGTGCAACATCGTAATGCAAACTTAATAAGATGTACGCTGTGCATGTCGTCTGTCAGTGGATACACATGCAGCCATCAGACCGGACTGACATTTAGACAAACAGACAAGCCATCCAAGTCCCTCAGTTTGTCAGACGAGGAGGACATCTCGCAACCTTTTTCCATCCACATTCACATCTGAATGGACAGGACACTCGAGGGCCGGAATCGACAAATGGTTTTCCGAGCATTTTACAATTTTCATATACATTATTCCCCATATATACGTAATCAGTAAACATTTTCCAAGTTACCAACTAAAGTGCAGTTGGTATTATATCGATAAGGGTTTAATGCTGGATTGTTAGAAAGCAGTTCGGTTTTTAATTGATACACAAAATTGTTGAGCGACTTAAAGATTTGAAGTAACTAACTTACTACCTCCTAGGCTGTATGATGTTATTATAATTAAACGAGGTTCCCCAGGCTCCCAACTGAAGCCCCCCCAGCTCATTGCCGTCTGCCATCAGTTCGTCAATTCATCTAAACTCAACTCCTTGGGCGGGTCCTTCGGCCAGTGCTATTATCTATTAACTGCCATCATGGCTGCCAGCTCGAAGGACCCTTGAAGGCGCCGAGCCTCGAAACTGGAGAGCTCATCCGCATCATCTTCTCGGGCGTGACTGCATCTGAGCCTTTATGAGTGGGCCTAGAAGCGACGGCAATTAAGGAAACGTCGGCCTCTTCATTACGCTGATCAATGGGGCTCCTTGATGTCACTTATAGGCAAAGCCAGTCGGTGGTCGGTAGTTGGTCGTCGGCAGTCCAAGTCGCACACACCCAGGCAATCCACATGCGAATCCGGGAACAGGAAGTGTTGACTGGCCACAAATTTGACAACGTCTTGGGCATGAAACTTCCTCTGGTTGCTCAGGGTTCCATTTTGGTTTTTTCATCCTTGCTATTTTTTATTTTTTTTTTGCTTTCTGAATTTCTGTGAAGCCGCCGGCACTTGCGGCTTTATTGTTGGCATTGTCTAACATCTTTAGCCAGTTGTCTTTTTTTTTTTCTTCTTGTTCCGGCCTGCCACTAAAAAACGGTTATTTACTCTGCCAGGGGCTCTTCAGCTTTGGCTCGTCTTGTCGCACACTTTTCACTTCCCATTTCCCCGGGATCCTTTGGGTTCCGTCCTCCCCATTTTATCCCCCCCTGCGGGCCTGTAGAGAGTGTGTCGTCTACTTAACACAATAAACACTCAATTTTCGAGCATGTTTTGTTTGGGATTTTGCCTTAACTATAGCTGGAAACTTTGCTTAGGAGCCCCGCAACTGTTTGCACAGTCGGTGAGGAACTTTCTACGGTCGGTTCGGCTCTGCCATCCAACTCCGGCCTATAAATACATATATCCCAAGATTGTCAATTGTGGACGACTGTGTGGCTGGCATCGCTTCTCCCTCGGTTTTGATTTGTTTTCAATTGCTTGGCTGGCTGGCTACTCAGAAGGAGAAAAGTTTGCCGAGAATAATCCGAAATAAGTTGACACCAAGTTTGATTTGCTTTGGATTGCCTGATTTAGCTTTTGTCTTTTCTTGTTCATTGAATTTTATATAAATTAAAAATTTATTTTACTTTCTAGAAGAGAGAAAAGCCATTTGAAGCTTGTAGAAACTATAATTATTTATGTTGTTTGAGATTTTGCTTTTTTTTGTTAATATCTTTGAAGTATTTTGATACAGTCAACTATCATAATAAAAAGATGGCTTGTTAAATTTTCTAGTCTTTCAATAACCAATTTCTTATTGAAAGCCCTTGAACATTTCTTAAGACTAGAATTTAAGGGAAAATCAAAATATTTGTGAGCCATACATAAAGTTTATTTTCCTACAATTTAATCATATTTTCAACTCTTTTGCCATGTCAGTTCACACTTTGTGACGCTTCGGCTGGGTTCTAAATTTTCCGGATCTGCTGCTTTTGCTGCTGACCAATGGAAAATGACATTTTAACTTGCCTCGGGCATAGGGGAGGTCCCAGAAATCCTTGGACAGACGACGACTTCGAACCACCGCTCGGCCGCAACATTTCTTATCAATCTTAAAAATGCATGAATAATTAAAATATGCAAATTTATGCTTTGTGGAGAGCGGTCGTTTTCTGTGTGTTTTTACTAGCGGTGACTTTAAAGCCAAAAAGTGAAGTTTGCTTTAAGCATTTCGCTCGGAAATGTTTGCCCATCCGTGCCGCAACACCTTCTTTCAGTGACATTCATTCCAGCGTGTACAGATTCTTGCGTAAAACGCACCACACCCACCCCTTGTAAACAACCTATTATCCATCTCTTTGACCAGAGACAAAAGATGAAAAAAAGAAGAAATATACACAAACATGGCGTGAAAATGCGCCTTTTGAAAAGGTCTCGATAAGGCACAAAACCTGAGTTTTAAGAATCTGAAGCCCGACGGATTCCATTCATCCTCGATGGCGGGTCAGTGGCACCTAAAAGCAGACGCGATGCAAATAAAGCCCTTTTTGTGTCGGCTAATGATGTTTATCGTCCCCAAGACATACACTTCATATATGAAAGGAAACTGTGGGCATGAGGTTCTTTGGTTCTTTGGTTCTTTCCTTTTTTTTTTTTAGCTAATTTATTAATACCTGTCGCCGAGATCAACAAAGGTGGTGCTGCCTGCCGTCTAGTCGTGCCTTTTGTTCCGGATCCCCTCAACTTTGACATTATTCATACATTTAGCCTTGTACATTTTCACACCCGACGACAGCTTAATTGAAATGCATGAAAATGTCACAGAAATTCGGCAGACTGCTGCTGCTTTTGGCTTTTTAATAAATCCCCCTTTATGCCCCTTCATCGGTTTTTGGCCACGCACTGCCACCTCTTACCATACACTACACATAGTAGCATTCCAAACCATCCATGCGTTCTATATTTTGTGTGTTTTTTTTGGACGAGGTTCTGGCGTCACATCCTATGGCAACACATTTTTGTCTCTACTCCTACGGTTGGTCCTCTCTAATGCTGTAAATTAAGTGTTGGCCAGCTTTTCCATCCACCCAGAATTTTCACCAAAATTTCCGTTCACACATGGCGAACAACAACGAACGGGGGGCTGAGTTTTAGTGTTAAGTGTGAACTGTTGTTGTGGATATTTTGGGCGGCACTTGTCGTCAGTTGCATGAGCAGGCTGTGCAATTTTTGTCACATAATGAAAGGTTTTCAAAATGTTAGGCAGCGTGTAGAACGTACCATGAAAATGCATTATAGCCGGTCGAAAGCAGGTCTATCTATGGTGATTTGGTAGAGTGAGCTAATCAAACAGAAAGCCTATTTAAGGGTTTCAACTAAATTTAAGAACTCTTAAATGTCTCTAAACTCATTGGGAAAATACTTGGTCTTTGTTTGTGAAATCGCTTTTAAATGTAATGCTAGGTGTCTAAAATTATGCAACAATACTTTGAAGGCTCAGAAGTACAATGATATAAAATTACTGCCTACTTTTGGGCACCTTAAATCACATAAAAAGTGATTTCATAACCCTAGAAATTTGTGTGGCACCCCATATATTGTTTTTTATTCTTATATCTTATTTATAATCTCTTGATACTTTTTTCTCTAACTATATATATATAAATTTTTTTTTTTGGATGTTGACCATCCTACCATAGACAAATATTTAGTCCTTTTCCCCCGAAAACGAACGAAACATAACAATTTCAAGAGTGGATTTATCCCTTTACGCCAGTGAGGACCTCAGATTTTTTCAAATTTGTCCAAGTTTGATTGGCTTTTCAATGTTTTTTCATATGCAAACGTTCGGGGCTTTTTTGACTCAACATTTCGAAAAATGGTAGCCATTTCAAAAGAGGATTTATCCCTTCAATTTTTGTTTTGTTCTTTGATACACGCTTAGTCGGAGTTTTGTCACTGTTTGCACTCATGCATATTTGCTATTCGAATAGAATGCACTTTCCTACATTGTTTAATAGAAATGTGCAAGTTTTATTTGTTAATTTTGGCCCAGTTTCATTATTTTCCATTTGTGTCTGTATTTTTTTTTTTTTGGTCCTTTCGTTTTTCGGCCTGTGTGCGTTTGTTTCGTTATGCATTTGCGAGGAAGTGACACTGCAATAATAAATAAAGCAACGCGAATGCAAGGGGTGATGTGAAAATGACTGAAAATGGCAACAGACAATATGATGGGTTGAAGGGATGAAAGGGGTTGAGAGGGGCAGGACATTTGGGACAAAAGGACATCGGGACACGATGTGTGGATGCGGATGATGATGATGATGATGACGGCAACGTCAAATGTCAACATCAATGCTGCCGTTGTTTATTCTTTTTGCTACTGTAGTTTTGCATTTTATGCCTTTGTGCAAAGCATATACATATTCACAGGCAACCGCATTTTTTGTCTCTGCGTTAAAATTTTAATTTCACGCTGAAAACACAACACAAACGCTTACACAGAGGGTCCCCAAATCCTGGCATCAGGACTCCTGTAAAAGGCGAAAAAGCTCCAAACAACTAAGTGAGAGGCAAGACATTTGGGGCAGGATATTCTGGAGGGGGGATGTTGCCAAGGGTTGCAGCAGTTAAAAGAGGACCAGAGGGCCAGAGCAAAAACAACCGACTGCAACTAACTTCTGTATGCCCGTTTATTGTGGATTTTGTCGCTGTTAAATGTTTCAGTAAATGCCAAAAAAAACAGGCTTAGAAAAGTCAAAAGGGCTGCTACAGCGAGCAAATACCCTTGCTCAAAAAATGAAAATATATTATTTTAAACCAGCGGTCGTCAGCGTCCCATTAAGCGTCTGCTCAGCCTCTGCCGGCACACATACAGCGTTGAACAGCAGTCGTCACACACTCATCAATAAGATGCCCCAAATTACTTGAACAAATAATAAACAAAATGTCATTGCATTCCATGCCGAACGATGTTTTATTTATTTTATATTTTCATACCAAATTTAAAAAATAATTTCCAAAGAAAGGGAAGAATCAGATAGCTTTTTTTCTATCTTCCCTCAAAAAATGAAAATATTTTTTTAGCCAAAGAAACTAATACAAAAGGTTGCTCTTTTTATATGTCTGACACACTTATTAATTTTATTTTTTTTCTAAAATTTTTTAAAATGACTCATAACCATTGACCTGGTGTTTAAGAATTGATTTTCAATGTTTGGAAAAGTGTTGGAAAGCGTAATTTTGTAGACAAATTTAAAAAAAAAAAAATGTGGTTTTCAGTGAAATTAAAGTACTTATTTAGGACACACTTATTCATTTTATTTGTCCTAAATTACTTATATCCATTGACCTGGTATTTCAGAATATTTTTTTAATGTTAGGAAAAGTGTTGGAAAGCGTTATTTTTTTGGTATGTAATATTTTTATACACTGTAAAAGAAATTTTTTTTAAAACTATGTGGTTTTCAGTGAACTTAAAGTTATTACTAGGACCAGATGTTTGGGCTCTAATTGAGTGATTTTCTTTAGATATAAATATTACGAAAGATACCGAACCGGTTAGTGTATATAACTCTATCGCTCAAAGAACCAGAATTGCCAGCAACAGTGGGCAGATGGAATGCAATGCCAGCTGCTGCCGGCGACGATGGCAGCTGGAATGATCCGCATCCGCATCCGCTTGCTTCTCATCTGCATCCGCATTCGCATCCGCACCCTGATCCCCCCCCTCTTCCGGACCCCCTTCTCGCTACGTTTTTGCCAATTGCCATGGCCGCCGACGGATTTAATTGGAAAATGTAAATGAGCTTTGTTCATTTGAAAGATGCAGTTGGGAGAGCAGATGACAGTCGCAGCCGGGGCCACTTGACAGCCACCGCGAGAGTTTTCTTTAAGCTTGTCGCACAGAAGGCGAAAAAAAAGTGAAATAAAAGAAAATAAAAAATAAAATAAAATAAAAATGGGTTTTCGCCAGCTGGGGGAAAGGGCAGGAGATCAGGGAAAACTGAGCAGTACTGAAATTCCCTTAAAGCTGGCAAGCGTTGCAACAAAGGAAATGTCACCCAGAGGTTGGGGTAAATGCTGACCTCACACAAATACTTATATGCATACTGCGTGTATGTGTGTGTGGGGGGGGGGGGGGGGGGGTGTGCGGGTGTATAAGTGTGGGAATCCCATTGTTTGACTTACAAAATGGCGTAGAAAGCGCCAACAAAAGCAACTGACGACGCAGCCAAGCTTTCCACACACAAAGTACAAAAAAGAAAGCACAAAAAAAAAATGGCAGAAAACGGCAACTTCCGTATATATATAAAAAAAAAAGAGTCATGTAAAACAATACTTTGCTCGTATGCGTATGCGTATATGTATGTGAGACGCCATATTGTTTGTCCAAAACTCCTAGGCGTACCGCCCTCGCGATTCCCGCTGCTTAAAACTGGCATATGAACACATTTTCGCAACTCTCTCCACTTGCCTTTCGCAACATAATAATTTTTAACCCTTTGTTATTCGCGACTTTCTCTCCGTTGCAGGCGATAAAACACCCGCAGGCTTTCCGGTTATAACCCAGGGTCCAGGCACTCGCGTCATTGAAGTGGGTCACACGGTCCTCATGACATGCAAAGCCATCGGCATTCCGACGCCAAACATTTACTGGATTAAGAATCAGACAAAGGTTGATATGAGCAATCCCCGCTATTCGCTAAAAGACGGTAAGTGGTTCTAAAATACATTCATAACATATCATTTAATATAAAAAATCATAGAAAATTAAATTCAAAAGTAATTTATTACCACAGATTTAAAACCCCAAAAAAGGTGTCTAAAAGTATGCAACATTATGTTGTTAGCTTGAATTTTCAATTTATTCCCTCCGAAAGATGAACTAATATTTCAATGCATACTTTTAGACAGCTCTCAGTAAATGTTATCGATTTCACAGTGATTTCTTACCATTTCTTAATCTGAAAGTGATTATTATGCTAGTGATGCTAGTTGCAAAATACGGAATTAGAATTCAATTATAGTCAAATTCCTATTTCAAAATCCTAATTTTAAATTCCCTTAAAAATGTGTCCAAAAGTATGCAACATTATGTTGTTAGTTTGGAAGTTCAATGTATTACTTCCGAAAGATAAACCAATTTTTCATTGCATACTTTTAGACAGCTCTCAGTAAATGGTTTCGATTTCACAGTGATTTTTTATCCTTTCTTAATCCGAAAATGATTTAGTTTCAGTGCTAGTTGCAAAACACGTATTAAGAATCCAATTATAATAAAAGTTCTATACAAAAGTATTTACTTGCTGTTTTTGTAAGCTGAGACGACTAACAAATTTTAAATTTGAGTTTATAGGCAAGCGTGTATTATCTTCCATCTGCTATACATTACGTTAAATTAGGTCCCCCCAAAAGCTTTGATGGGGAAAACAAACGACTTCATTTATGGAAATTCTAGATCCAGACCGTGTCCGTTACCTTTTTGAGCGGGTTCCATCTGCCTTATTTTATTTTATGTTTTTTTTTTGCTTTAGCTGTGTTTTTCCTTACGCTCATTTGAATTTCTTAGGAGTTTACTTACGCTTCGACGCACTTTGTGTCGCAAGTTTTTGGGCGCTTAGTTAACGTTTGACTTTTGTCAGGTAGCATCCATCCAGCTACTCTCACCTGAGCAAAGTTTGTCCTTTTGAAGCGCAGAATGGATGGGAGACCTTTTTCAGCTTTCAGAAACTTTCCAAATGTCAACAAAATGTCGGCAGGTCCTTTAATCAGGCGTCGCAGCACTCGCAGCATTTGATAATTATGTGTTCAATGTCAGGTCGCATCGTTAGCGCCGATCTTCTGCCTTCTGTGTGTCACATCAAAGGGGGCAAAGTGGGCAACATAGGCAAAACTAACACAAAAGCTGCCATCTGCAGAAGCCGGGGCCTCTGGTCATTAGAGGCACAAATATTGACATTAATATTGACATTAATATGCATTAAAGAGTGCCCTTTAAAACGACATCAATAATGGTCACGTTGACAACCGAAATGGGGGGTGGATGGGGCCCCTCCCTTTGGAAAATGTGGGGCATTATTTCAATTGCGAGGACGCGGCGATCGGACAAATGCTTTCCAGCTGGCCATCCACCTAGCCGGGCCTTAACAATTGGAACGTGTTGGGCATGGCAAGAAAACAGGCAGGCTGCGTTAACAAAAACATTATGCCATGTCCTTGCTGGTCCTGTGATCCAACCTCTGCCTGTGGCGCCGCAATGCTAATGAAATGGTCGCTTACGCGTAATGACAGGCGGCCAAACAATTGACTGTTGGCTCCATTGAAGGGTCCTTCCCATACAGCGGCTGACTTTCAAATGCCCTGAGATTATCTAAGGTCCTTTTTTATGGTACAGACCTACAGATTATCTCTGTTGGCGATAGGAAAAGGTACGAAACCCCTAGTAAATACGTACATTATTATTATATGTTTTAAAGGGCATATTCAGGAGGTCAGTAAATTCTAAATACTAAGCTCAGGAACAGGTCTTAAAGACATTTTTGTATTTTTGTACTCATCAGAAAAACTAATTTGTTTTTTTATGTAATATATTTAAAATCGCTGCATATTTTACATTTATTTTTCTAATTCGTATTCAATTAAAACACAATTTTTTTTGAGAACTGCTTGACAGGATAAGGTTATTTCAATGTTTTTTTTGCCCTTATTCAAATTTTACATATATTAACAACATATACATATTTTCCCCTAATAGAAACTGGTACTACTCAATTTTTGGTAAAAAAAATAACATTGTTATTATATTGTGTTTGTTTAAGCGACAACTAAATAATTGTATCTTATATTATCTTATAAAAATTAAAACCCTATAAAAATAACGAAATGGATTTATACAGTACTTAGTACTACTACTAAGTTAGTAAAATGTATTCCCCTAGGCGACATTGTAACCATAAAAATGAGCAGGCTTTGGCAAATGGCTTCCATCATTATATTCAAGCGAAGTAGATTGCTTGGGTTTCCCCCGACTCCTCAATTTGCAACCATTTGAAGCGCTAACCAAACCAAACTATCCATCGCCTTTTGGTTGGCCTACAGCGATGCAAATTAAAAACTGTTACATGTATTTCCCCAAGGTGAAATTATTTTTACCGCTTCAACGATGAGACTCGGACTCCATGCAAACATAGTAAAGACCGGGGCTTATTTGTTGGATTCGGTTATATATTTTTTTGCTCGCTTTTCCACGGATGTGGAGGTCGACTAATTTAGCGCAACACGAACCAAAGTGGCCGTGTTCGCTTGTGGATAAAGCAGAAGGAGAAGGTTTTTGCGGGTTAAATTAGTTTTACGTGGGCCGAGTAACTTCTTTTTTTTACCCCCACCAAAGGTGAGGAATTGGTGAGGGGAGGTTCGGACCAGACTGGCACCATCTTTGGCGCGTTAAACGAAACGTAAAAGTATTTCCGCCAGCTAAATATCCTTTTGGGTGCCCTAAAACGTACCTTCTACACCCGCATTTCCGCATCCCCGCGCCTAAAAGCGCGCTTTAAATTTATGAAAATAAATAATTCGCCCGAGGTGAGGTTTTGGATGGGTTTGTTCGTTCTTTGCTCTATTGTGGATACTGTGAGAGAGTCCTTCGTCCTTCGGCCCTTTGTCCTGGGTCTGTGCATTCCCAATGACGACAATACCGAGTGGCGAGAGAATACATATATTTCGCATAATAAGTTATGCAAGTCATGTGCCGTTTTATTCAATTAGCACTTTATGGTCCTTTATTGTACCACTCCCTCTACTCCTTACATCCATGAATTTTCCCCCTGAGCGCGTTGATTTTTCGGTTATACGGCCGCCGCCTGCTAATTAGAGCCTGCAGGGACACGAATGTGGGTGGGGTTGGGAGTTTTTGGTCCTCTTTTAGGGGTACGTGAGTTATCAAATGAAAAGTAACTCGGCGGCAGTCGTACTTCATTTTCTTCGCGCCATAATTAAATTAGAACTTTATTATTTTAATAAAACCGTCTCGAGAGCCCGAAGGACCTTATGGCGTTCCCGTACGCTCGTTCTCTTTGTCGCACACCCAATCGCCTTAGCTGGATATATTAATGTGATTATTATACACTCCTCTGTAGTACTATTAGCCCTCGGGTAAGTGGGAATTTCGCTAGGAAATACAAAAGAACGGACAAGAGAAGGGATATGGTATATATGTTAGTTAAGAAATAAGAACGCTGGAAAAATCTTTAAAATAATTTTAATTATCTTTTTTTTTTTTAAATATACATATATTATATACAAAAACATCATTATAATAATATTTCTTTGAAAATTTAAAGCCCATGAGGGCTCAATACTTTTTACCCGAAGTACTTTGCATTCGCTGATTTATTTCGCTCCTTGGGACTTCAATGTTTTCCACTTCAGCGTATGGCAAAGGCAAATGACACCGGTCGCACTTCAATGCGCAAATAAATTTATAAATAATTTATTTAAAATTACTTCGTGGGGCATTTTCATACTCTTTGGCAGTTGGTAGTTAATTTAGTCCTTCGAACCGAACCAAATCGAAACGAAAGGGGTCCAAAGAGTAGGCTGCCAATAGAAAAGGCAGCGGGCAACGACCAGCGACAATATTATTGAGTATTATACCTTTATTTTTATTTCGCCAAATAGTCCCCCAGGGCTTTTGTTCAATAAAAAGCATAACGGAAGAAATAAAAAGAGAAACCTTTGCAGTAGTAGTGACCACGGTTTTTCCCTGTTTCCTTTACTTAACTTATTTTTTTTTTTTGTGAAAAGGTTCTGCCGCATCGTCTGGGGAAATTACATTTTCAGGGTTGGAATTCTCATTGGCAAAAAAAAAAAAAGGGGAAAGGAGAAGCAGAAAAATGTTGGGCCTTTTCAAATATCATAATTTGGCTTTTAAGCAAAAGAGGCTTATCAGAAATTGGTTTCGCCTGAGCCAATTGTCTTAATGGGCTGTGTGTGTTAGCAGATGAACTCAACTGAAAGGAAGTGTCAACGAAGGGTCTATCAGGGAGCAATTGAGACGATAATGGTTTCCTTTGCCTGAGCAGGTGCAATAGCAAATTGTACTCGATAGACTTTAATACGCAACTTTATATCAATTTATTTGAAGATTTAAAACAACTTGACAACAGTTGAAAATCTAGCAATCCCCCCTTAACACAATTATTCCAACTCAAACGCCACTACAGCACTTTGTAACTTTTAATCTGCTTACATTTATGTTCATCCAAGTCCTGACACATTGCTTTAAGTGAATCTAAAGAGCCACATCTTGTGAACTATAAGCAAAACATGATAATAAAAGCGCAGTTAAAATTAAATACAACTTTCCTCAAGTGGATACTTAAGTTTTAACTATCTGAATATTGAGTTGGATTGCTCGCAGTATTGCCGGCTGGGTGTAAAACAACGAATAGAGGCCATATAACTCGGAGCAGGTAAACCTTAATGCGGGGGAAACTGGAAAGCAACTCTCAAGACCTGCTTGAGACTGTGTGTATAACCGAGAGAGAGCTCAGCTTGCAACATCGTCTTATTTTTTATATGACATTTTTATGCCTTCCTTTGTTCGAAACTTGCACGTGGCGACCAACCCAACCCCCTATCCCAAACTCTACTTTCTCCAAAAAGGGGTGGTGTAGCAGCAGCTGCGACGATGATGGCCCCTCGACCTGCGACCTGGGCTCTGAGCTCCACAACTCTTTAATTGCTGGGCTCCATCATTACAATCGCCTTGCCACTTGACGTGACCAACCTGTGGGGCAAGAGGAAATGCTAAAGGGGATCCAAGGGAAAAATGGGGAAAATGCGGGAAAAAGGGGGTCTGCACGTAATTATTTACTTGAGCCGTAAAACTGTAGTTAAGGCAAGTCAACTTGAAAGCATTTTGGGAAAAGTTTAATGCTTAAATTATGAGCTTCTCCTTGTCACTGGGCTCCTGCTCGAAAGAGTTGACAGTCACTTTTGTTGAAAATGAGACAGTAATTGCCAAAATGTGCATGACTAGAACGGCTTTCTCCCAGCGGGGGCATGTCCTGTTTTCACTTGCCACCGCCTTCCCAAGTCTATAAGATTGCTTGGAATGGTATGGGGGTCAGTTGGGGTTGCCTTCTTCTTTTCGGTTGACGATAAGTCGTCGTCACTTGCATTACCCAAATTGAAACTTTGCACACTTTTATGTGGATGAACTTGGGCTTGGTTGGCGCCAGTCGCCCCATAAATGTCACTTTGTAACGACGACGACAACGAGGACTACTTAAATTAAAGCATAATTAAATTAATAATCCCATTTGGGCGTGCAGCCAAGCATTTGAAGCTGTAGCTGAAGCTGAAGCTGAAGCTGAAGCTGAACCTAAAACCGAAGTCGAACTCAAACGCGAACTCGATACCAAATCCTTGGCAAGGAAAGTGTGTGCGTTTCGAGCGGAAGTTGCAGAATATGAAAATGACTGCGCTAGCGGAAGTGCAGCTATGTGGCGTGCCACATGTGTGCCACGTCCAAACTAACCCGCAACCAATGTCTTGCCACATTGGCAGCGGCTACATAATCAGGTGCATTGGGTTCCGCTTGCACCGACCCAATGGGAATTTTGGGTCCCATTGAATTGCATTACACTCTGGTGATTCTAAGTATTATGTTTTCTTGAAAGGCCACTGAAACGCTTCAAACTTTCCTTATTTAAACTTTAAAATTTTGTTTTTAATATTCTCTAAATTTCTTAAAGAGCTGGTTTATTTCTAGTTTAGTTGAATTGCATACATCCCCTATTTTACCTTTAAAACGTTGTTTGTAATGTGCTCTAAAATCCCAATAGAACTGGTTTAAATGTAGTTACGTTCAATTGCAAATACGTCGAGTACAATCCTCCACATGTAACTGGTCATACCTCATTTAACTCGTAAATGTCTTATTCTATTTTTTTGAAAAAATATTTCAAAGTAAAGTTTTTATTAGTACAGCTGTGTTTTTCCCAAAAAGTAAGAAAACAATATAAAAAATATTAAATGTCACCCCTCATTGAAATTGTAAAAATACTCATTTTTATACTTATTAAAGCGAAAAACAGTAGTAAAAACTGTATATATATAGTATAATATAGTACATTTAAATTTAAAAATTCCACAATACATTGAAATTAGTCCTGGGACTCTTTAAATGTGACTTCTGTGCCAAACCCCTTTGGTTAAAAACGATTTTTCATGAAATATTCACCTGCACACCGGCCGGACAACTTTGCTAGCCTGTCCATTTGTTTATATTTCTTTTTTACGACGCTTGAAAGAATTTTTAATTTTCATAAGAGTGGCACACGCACGCGGCAGAGACAAGGCCAAAAACCCGTGGAATGACTTACATTCGGGACGCAGAAGGGGGCCCAGATGTATGCTAGCTTAATTTTTATTGCTACAGCCATCCTGCACGCAAAGTGCTTGGCTCGGCGGCTTACGTTAATGTTTTTGGCAGAAGGTTGCCCAGAGTTTTAATGAAACTTGCCTTCATAAATTTTAATCAACGTTTTCCACAGACATTGTCTCTTGTTCTTCTCCTGTTTTTTTCATAAATTGTATCATTTGTTGTTAGCCCTTTACCTTGAATAATGTCAGGGGCATGGATGGGAAAGCTTTAAAAAAATAAAAGTATGTTTGTTTGGATCGCTGGGCCACACATGTCAGCCAAAACGAAAGTGGTCGATTATTTATAAAAGTTGCAACATTTAATGGTTGTTTGAATGGTTCAATGGTTCCTAAACAATGGCATCGACGGTTGGAGACAGCGGCGTTGGGGGAATTCTGGCTGCGCAGGAAGTGCAACAAGCGTAATAAATGTTCAGCCATACAGGCCAAATAGTATGCAATAAATTTCGCAACAATCAACTTTGATGCATGTTGTAGGTGAGCGGCAGTAGTGTCGAATAAAAATAAAAGCACACGGCATCCTTTTCACAACCAAAACAACGCATAAAACACAACTCACATCCTACAAATGGTTGCTGCACTAAAAACCGCACAGCAATCTACCCAGCATACATCACTTTTAGCCAGTTTATTTTTTATTTCCCCCCATACCATCTCTACAAATATATTTTTTTTGTATCAAACACAAAATGACAACCATAATAAAACGGAAAGGTACATAAAATAGACACAATAAACATGGCTTTAGTGCGAACCAAGCGATTTTGCAACATTTAGCGTTGCCCCGTTTTTTACTCCGATATTTACATGGCAGTAGCGTAGTTAAAGATCCTTTTCCGGGGGAAAGTCAATCCACCAGGATCCACTTTTAATCTTTAAAAACAAGCCCAATGTAAATTAGAAATATACAATAGATTTTGGGGTTTTAAAAATTCCTAACTAATAAGTTACATTTATTTATTTTAAAATATTAATTTATATATAGTACCCCTCTTTTAAAGCCCCTGTTCCTATTTTTTACTGTAGTGGAACAACTGAAGTCATTAAAATGAATCAGTCAACTGTAGTAGATTTAACTCTTATATTTATTTATTAATGTTCTCTGTTTGTTATTCTTTTTTGGGTATAAAAGCATATTAAAATTTGGTATAAGTTACAATTGCGTTACAAAAAAACTAATTGGAAATTGTATGATATTTTTATAAGATAAGTGCATTTTCCTTTGAAAATATTAAAATATTTTTTAAATAAAATTTGTACTTTACACAAATGATAAAGGTAAATACCAAAAAAAATCTGTTCATTTAAGGAACTAAAAACATTTTCCATTCCACCCACACTCTGCTCAAAATTAAGCCCAGTATCATATTAAAAGAAAATACGATTTTGTAATTTAAGCCTTCCGCTTAAGCCTGATCAATACTGCTTGTATATGCACAAAATGCGGCAATAAATAATTAAACGATAATATTGCATATGAAAAACTCTCGTTTCGCAAATTAATTGTCATATTTCATGCAGATTTTAAATTTGCTTACCTATATGCATACACACACCCCCACACACTTTAATGTGGATATTTGTGTGCATATTGAATTGAGGTTGTTGATTAATTGTATGGGAGAGAAAATTGAATATCGAAACTCAATATGATTAATTTCGCCCAAACATACGCACACGGTTATACATTTTAACGCTTAGAATTCCACACGTGGCTAACGACTCTCTCATGCTTCATTAAAAATGCTAATATGATTTTGCGAAAAGTATGAAATAAATTTGCAAAATAAATTATAAACCAAGCAAAACAAATCATTGCCTCTCAACTATGTCTCTCTAAAATAATCGTGTGACATAATAGTTATTGGTCAATTAAAAAGCGCAATAATGCCATAACTTTATGGTTTCAAACAGAGCCAAAATGAAAATGTCAATCAAACCAATGGTGAGCTGGGAAAAATATCTACAAAACTGTTGATTTTAAAGCCAATGGATTTTCTGGATAACAAAATCCTGAAGTGAAGTGGATTTTGTTTACGTAAATGTCATATTGTCTACTCATCGCCGACTCGTGCATCATTGTTTATTAGTCATATAAATATAATGTCAAAGTGATGTCGGTTTATGGCTTTTTCCCTTCCAATCTCCAAAAAGCTCCTCCCGTTTTTCCGCATGTGTGTCATTCACATTAGCGTAATATGCCGGAAAAGCGAGCCTCAATATTTAATAGATGCGTTGGAGTGTGTCTTTTCTCTTTGGCAAGAGATTGCAAAATTTTCGTGGGGTCTGGTGACTTGTCGTAAAATTTATATGGCTTTTAAAATCATATAAAAAGTGTTAATTTTCCATGTGTTGCTTCTCTTGATGCCGAGTGGATGGATTCCCTTCATAAAAGAGCAAGGTGAATTGAGAACCTTTTTATGGGGGCAATGAGGATAATGTGGGTTGCCTATTAAAGTGATGTGAGATAAGCAAACATCATTTGACTTTCAAATTTATTGATAAATCTAAGATCTTACGACTTTGTTACGGTTAAACCCCAGCCCACACATAACCCAAAGGCGTCATAAAAGGGCGTAACAAGTAAAGGTTTTGCTAAATAAACATAAAAGTTAGTCTACCTCAAAAGCCAAGAAAGGGACATGTGTTTAAAAAGGTAATCCTATATTTAAGCTCTAGTTGGGTCTTAAATATCATACAGTTGCTGAAGATTTATAATGAGTTTTGTAAGCTTTGATGGTATTCCCTTCATTAGGATTATATTTAACGGGTAGCTTGTTTTTCAAAATATTAAATATTTTAAAAGATTAAAGAATTTTTGTAGTTTTTGGTTGTAAGAAATATTTCAACACTCCAATCAAAATTCAAAATTGTTTGTTTGACAAGAATCGAAAATATTAGATTTATTTTTAAAAAGTTTTTTTTAGCTATTTTGGAATTTATTTTTAACTTTTAAAAATAGTTATTTATTTAATGGGTATCTTGTTTTTTTTTTAAATATAAAATATTTTAAAAGATTATGAATTCTATAGTACTTGCTTATAAAAATATTCCAACAATCCAATCAAAATTCAAAAATGTTTCTTAATTGTATATCTTGGATTTATTTTTCTTCAAAAGTTCTTCAACTTATTTCTTTATAGTTTCTATAGGATTTATATTTACAAAGAACTCTGGAATTTATTTTTAAACTTTTAAAATAGTTTTTCTTTCTTATTTACATGGAACCATATTTACATTATTTTAAGACTGTTCATTCGCCTAACTTAAACCAAAACCTAATGGCATCCGCACTCCTTGGCCACTGCATTATGGTACTTGGTGAGGTCGATGATGTCCTCGTTGAGATATCGCAGGATAGTTATGGCTCCTAGAACTGTGGGCACGCAGCAGGGCTTGGGCAGATGTGGTTGCTTGAGGTGCATCAGAGTTTGGACGATGGCGTGGTTGGTGGCATTCATTTTGGTGCCCAGCGGGAAGTTGCAGCCACCGCCGCAGAAGTAAGCGTCGAACTTTTTGGGCGCTATCACCCAGTTGTGCATATGCAGCTCCTTGAAGTCCACGGTGAAATTGAGGCGTTCGCAGGTCTGCGGTGGTCGATATAAATCGACGGGTGGCCGTGGAGGAGGTGGTGGGTTTCCTCCACCAGCTTTTCGCTTCTCCAGATCCCTTTTGAAACGAAGCTTCTGTATTTTCACCAAGAGCTCGGGTCCATTAAAATAGCCGACGATGAAGGGTTCCAAACTGGATCGACTGGCCTGTGGAGCCACCAATCCGGCGGCAAAGGTGCTCAATTGAGAGTCACCAATGGATATTCTCAGCTCATTTCGCCGCGGCAAACCCCTACTATTGAATAACCATGTCCTTAGAGTTTGCGTTAAATTAAATTCCAACCAGCCACGCTGATTTGATGTGGTGTTCACGGAGCCCAGGATGCGATAGGAGTAGTCCTGACGATTGTCCAGTTTTCGGTACACGGACACAGTGAAGTTCTCTCGCCGTTCCACCAAACTGGGTTGCTTGTATATCCTTAGCATGGCCTGAACCAAGCTCAAATCCATTGGCACATCGTTGGTATTGAAGGTTATGTGCATATCCAACTCGTTGTCCAGTTCCTCGGGCTTTACTTGACTCGAAAATGTAAGGATGCTATTGCAACTGTCAATCTCCTGACGATCCTCGTTGGAAATCAGAATGTCATCGTCCAGAGAACGTTTGTGGCGCTGATGGAGAACCTCTATGGGTTCTTGGTCCTCGCTAATCTCATTGTACACTTCCAGCAGGAATTTCGAAGCTGAGTTGTGCAGATTGGGCTCTGCTTGACGTCTTGGTCGGTCACCCAAATCCAGGATATCAATCATCTCCATTTGTTCGCTCAAAGGACGTTTCTGGTATATAGGCATCTCAATGTGACTATTGGTGGTTAGATATGTGGTGCCACCCACTAGACATATCAGGTTGGTTATCACAAACAGGTTAAACATTTTCAAGGTGTATTCTTGTCAAGTGTCAGATTGCTACTGACTTTCTTGCTCTAAGAATTGTGTCTTATATTGTAGATCAGGTAGCGAACTGGATCACTTAAAATTAACCCTTTCTATAGGTAGGTTATAAATGAGAAGCATTTAAAGGGTTAAGCTAGTCATTTTATGAAACCAATTGGTTGAATGCTAGGTAGTCATAGTCCACTGTTCAGGTAAAAGCTGAAAATGTGGCAGCTGTTATAGGCAATCAGAGTCAAACCACCAATACGCATATTTACCTAAGGAAGTCCTTTAAGAACTACATATTAAATTAAATTGACTTAAAAATTAAGATCACATTAAATATAAATTAAACAATAAATTAAAAATCTCCCCTTTTCTTTCAGGTTTCTTGCAAATAGAAAACAGCCGCGAGGAGGATCAAGGAAAATATGAATGTGTGGCCGAGAATTCTGTTGGCACGGAACACTCGAAAGCCACAAATTTGTACGTGAAAGTCCGTCGTGTTCCGCCCACTTTCTCCCGCCCCCCAGAGACCATCAGTGAGGTGATGTTGGGTTCCAATCTGAATCTTTCCTGCATAGCCGTCGGCTCACCTATGCCACATGTCAAGTGGATGAAGGGTATGTTAATGGTTGAGATGTTATATCTGGCCAATCATTAATTATTATTTTTATTTAGGCTCCGAAGATCTGACTCCCGAGAACGAGATGCCAATCGGTCGAAATGTCCTGCAATTGATTAATATTCAAGAGAGCGCCAACTACACTTGCATAGCTGCCTCCACGCTGGGGCAAATTGATTCGGTTTCGGTGGTTAAAGTGCAATGTAAGTGCATATTATTAGAAAAGTTTAAAAATAATTGTTATTATTACACAGACAAAAAACACAAGGATCAGTTTGAAATAAGCACTTTTATCATTGAATCTTTAAAAACTTTCTCAAATTATTTTCTCACTGCCTTAGTCTGATTTTTTAAAAAGTAAATCTACATATTCCATTAGACCTTTAACTATTCTTTAAAAATGTATTCTAAATTAAATGGTTTTATAAAAATTTCGAAAAATTGAATTTCTTACTGGAAGTAGTGACAGCACTAATCAAAACCATTCGAAATAGAAAGGAGAGCAAAAAGCAATATGCTGAGCAGTATAAAAGTGATACACCCCGTATATAGATCGAATTTATACTGATCAAAATGATCATCATATTTATCAATATTTTTCTCTGTGTATAAGTTTTGCTTCAATCACTACCTCTTCTAATAAATTCCCTTCCTATCATTCAACAGCTCTGCCCACCGCACCCACCGATGTGCAAATCTCCGAGGTGACCGCCACTTCGGTGCGTCTGGAGTGGTCGTACAAGGGTCCCGAGGACTTGCAGTATTACGTGATCCAGTACAAGCCGAAGAACGCCAACCAGGCCTTCAGCGAGATAAGCGGCATCATCACCATGTACTATGTGGTCCGTGCCTTGAGTCCTTATACGGAGTACGAGTTCTACGTGATAGCGGTGAACAATATTGGACGTGGACCGCCGTCGGCACCGGCGACTTGTACCACCGGTGAGACAAGTGAGTATCGCGGATGAGCTGCTCGCTGCTCCTTGGAGGACATTTAACTAACTGCTGCCCCTCTTCTACCGGTCTCTTTCACATGCTGCATAAAAAAGGATTTTTAACCAATTTCATTTTGAATTTAGACTACGCTTAGGTCCCTTTTTATTTGCCCTGGTCCATTATGTCGGCAATCGTACTAACCCTTCTTGAAAATGTCTATTTGTCCTTTCTCTCTCTTTCGTTCACATGCATTTGCCTTCTCAGGCGATTTCTCATTCGGTGGCACAAGTAAGTATCCTTGGCAAACAAAATTTTATGGTTGGCCAAAAAATTGCCAAAACAATTTCAATAACAATTGTTGAGCAGCACAAAATCCGAACCGAAAAATGTGAAAAGGGTAAAAAAAAAATAAAATAAAAAAAGTGGGAGTAAAGAAAGCGGAATAACAAGTAGCTAGATAGAATCAAAGGTAAATGCAATGTTAAAAAATCGTTGCATACGCAGCTGCGATCCAGAGCCACGAGTCCTGGCGCTATCCTGACGTATGTGAGTGGGCGTATATGTGAAGGGCGGGGGGGTTATGATATCCTCCAATCCTGCCCTGAATATCCCATAAAGTTTGCATTGTTATGCGTTCGTTGTGGATGCGAATGGTTGTGTGTTGGGTGCCTGCAACGCTGTTTTAGCCCTGGCAATTCCCGCGTAAGCGTGCGCTTGTCAGACATGCCTTTCCGGGCCACTTCTGCTTTTCCCTGGTGCCCTTCGTAAGGGTATTATAATTTTTATCAGGATCTAGGAACCCTATCTCAGAAGCAGCGATTCAGAAGTAGAGATTTTAAAATCTTTTTTTAGGAAAGTATGTATATATCGCATTCTTATGCTAGGACTAACTTTTTTTTTGTATTTTCTAACATTTGTTTGATATATTATATTTTTTATTCTTCTGCACAGTTAGGGCCAATCAGAAAAATGTAACATGAAGTTAAAATGTGTGAAGGGCACATCTTTACGGGGTCTAAATTTTAGACGATTCAGTGGAAATTTATTCTGAAAAACCTTAGGAAGATTAGTATTTGTACTTTTACCGACTGAAAAATGTAACCAGAACGTTTCCTTTACTTAAGAGTTTACAACCTTCAGTTACAACCTATCATTATATACAAAACTAAAATATTTAGAAATACAAGTACAATATTATTTTAAAAAAATTTAATATCTCCAACAGAACCAATAATTGTCTTGGTACGGTATTCCTTGATTCGTTCACTTCCATTTTGCCATATAAAAGCAGCAGCTGCATTTGCAGTTCCACTGGCAGATCCAAAGAGCGTGTCGTACAAAAGTTGAAAACTTTTATTGCCGCAATTATGCTTATCGCTTGCCCAATATCGTTTCGAAATAATATTTCGATAGCAACGTTTATGGGCGGTTAAAGCTGGGCTCCTGGGCCCGCAGTACTGGCATCAGCAGGTCAACGCAATGCTTAACACGTGTCACTGGCTTAGGTAGCAGATGAGCCAAGTGGATAATCCCCAGCTTTCTTTATGGCTAGCAATATTACACTGCCAAGGGTGCGAGTACATTAACCGAATGGGGGGAAAACCAAGGTGAGGCCATCTTACGCATCTGCGTCCAAAAATGGCAGATTAGAGAAGTAAAATAAATTCTTTAATACTTAAAATTTAATAATTTATTCATATTTCTATTAAATACAAAGTAGACTGTGTGCATCTAGAAAATAATTTATAAATCTAATACTTTACCTCGCCATTAAGACAAACTAGTTGAACAGCAGAATGCAACATATACATTTCTCAAACGAAATGGAAATTCCTTTGCCTCACATATATGTTAGCCTTTCATATTTCACATAGTCAGTGGTATTAAATGTAATATCATTGTACCCGGCACTGACAAGCTCGTTGTGCAGGACCAATGGTGCAGTTAATTAGTGAAATGAGCTTTTGCTGCATTAGTAGTAACAAAAACATTTGAAAACGGCAACTGTTCTTGAGGGGCAGTAATCAAAACCCACAATTTGGGCTGAAGCGCCTTGAACGAGTCTTGAACACATCCTTTCGTCAAGTAATCAGATATATGGCCTGCACATGCTCCTGCCTCGAAACCCTTTGTGGGTGAAGATGGAGAATGGAGAATGGAGGTTGGGAATGGGGGTTACGATTTAGTGCTATGTGCTCGTGTTATAAGGAGTAGGCGTGTGCGCAGGCATGCAAGGATACATATTAATGGAGCGTATCCGTATGTAATGTATATGCCCTTAAATGCAGCTTACGTGATGCTCCGCATCCTGCATCCTACATCCTGCTCCTACACACACACACTCATGCCCAGGCTAAGAGGAAATTTTTGCCCGAATCTATCGGTGAATCGGTGTGTGCGAGCTGCATGCAAATCTTGGCTATAACAAGCAATGGACCAGGCCAACACACATTGGGGGTAGCACTTGGGTAACAGATGAGATGACTGCGATATAAATTGTGGATAAAACCATGCTGCTGCTGCCGCTGCACCGTTTGTGGATATTGCAGTAAAATTGTGAGAAATTGGAATTTATTGATTGGCCATTAACCAATCGGTTTTCGACTCGCTTACATACCCCATAACGCTCATAAGGAAAATTGAGTGACGGAGGAAAATACCACTAATTGCCATTCATGGCGTGGGCGGGGTTTACTATTTTGTTTTTTTTTTGTTTACTTTCGGGAATGTGGGGGGGTGCCAAAAATTCCAACGATGATTTTGCGGCTGTCAATGCAGTTGAACCATGCAAATGCATGACGAATAGCCAGATTCATGCTTCGCGGGAAATCATTGTTGGGGGTCAGTACACAGAAATCAGTTTATAAATGCAAAATTCAAAATTCTCACTATAACAGCCGCTAGGCTTCAACGCGCCATAACAATTCCCTCAATTTTCCCGGAAATGCAGACAGAACGCACCCGTTTCCCAATCCCAATTCCAATTCCATTCCTGCGACCATGAAACGACATGAAATATACGCATCTCTAGCAGGAGGAGCAGTAGCTGAAACAACAACCGACCGTTCATTGGGAAAACAAATTGTGATGGATGGGTATTGTTGGCCTTGCAAAACATTTGCGTTGCCCTAATGCCCTGCCCCTTTATTTTTTTGGCCTCCTTGCCTCACTAGTTTCTCGATAATGGCATTTGTTTACCATCCTGTGCATTTCGCCCCAGAAAATCATTTAGCAAAATTGCATATTTATGAGTTTTTGGGGGAGAAATAAGGAAGATAGGGTCCTGTGGCTGGACAGCATATATTTAAATCATATTATTAAATACCAGTCAAATAAATGTAATGTAAAAGAAAGGATGTGCAATCAAAATAGCCAACTACCAGATTCAATTATTAAATACACCTGGAAACATTGTTATATTTGGGAAATTCTAGATCGACTGCGTTTAATAATAAACAATCATTTTGAGATATAGCTTATTGTGATGTGATAGGTAGTTATATACTATGTTTATGCTATGAATTTCATGCATTCTCCAATACATGAAATTATAATAGCCCCTGTTTATACAACACAGACAAATTCATGAAATGATATTAGTAAAGCTGTCAAATTTTTTGAATTTGATATAGGCTCTATAGAGTAGTAGGCTGTGAAGTAGGTTGTGCCTCAACTTTTCATGCATTGGGACTGAATTCATAGTCAACTTTCGTGTGTTATCGAATTTATGAAATGGTGTTTATGCACACACGAATTTGCTCATTTCATGAATTGATTTCATGAAATAGGCATAGCATAAACACAGTAATAAATACTAGTCAGAATAACCATATATTTTTAAGTACTTAAACTGGTTAGGAGGTATTTTTAGAGATCGACTGCATTTGATATGAAACCATCATTTTGAGATATAGCTTATTGTGATATGATAGGTAGTAATAAAATAAATTGTTTTAGGTATGTTCAAGATACTAGTCAGAATAACCATATTTTTTCTTAATCCCCAAGCTAGAAAGCAGTTATTTTTCAAGGCAGCCATAAATTTTTGAAATTCGTTTAGCCAGTCGGATCTCTACGTTGCCAACTACCCAACTAACCATTGTTATATGCCCAATCTATGCCATGACAATGCTAATATCACCCGTTTCCCCTCTGTTTCCTCCCTGCCTGCAGAAATGGAAAGTGCACCACGTAATGTTCAAGTGCGCACGCTGAGCTCGTCCACGATGGTTATTACTTGGGAACCACCAGAGACGCCCAATGGACAAGTGACCGTAAGTACCTGGCATCAAGTGCGCATATTAAACGATAAGATCCGAAACCCGGACACAGGGAGTCCCGGAATCCATGGCCTGCAGCCCGCCACCCGTAGTCCGTAGTCGGTAGTCGGTAGTCCGACCAACGCAGTTAGTCACGTCAGTCCGATGGCCCGAATGGAGGGGTCCCGTCGAAGGGAAATTGGCAAAATGCCTTTGGCCATGTTCGGGGGCAGGAGGCCATTGCCGATTCCGATGGCTGGCGAACGGTTGTATGCAAATCCTAGACACCTGTCCACAGGTCTCCATTCCGAGTCGGCAATCGTTGTGGTCTCTGGTCTCCGGCGGGGCGGGATGTGTTTGCCACCGGCCTTATAGGTCCACAAATCTCTGACCAGCAGCGATATATCATTTTCGGTTTATCAGTTAATGAAAGGTGAAAATCGGATTTGGATTTCGATTACAGATTTTAAATAGCTTGCATTTTCTTGCTCTGATTTAATACAATTCTTCTTTCTATAATTTGTTTACCTTAGCTTTAAAATAAATATATTTTTTAACAATTTGGTATAAATTTCTGGATTTTATAATAATTAAAATCGTAAAAAAGATAAATTATTTTTAACATTATATTGGAGTGATTTTTTTTTATAGAAATTATACGTTTAGATATAAGTATCTATAAAAACGTTTACCAGCTCTATTTAGGAGTTCAAAGCTAGAACAACAAAATAATATTATAAATAACGATTAAAATACTTGTTCAAGTAAAGCGAAATGAATTAATTGTTATTCCCTACGTTCAGTACTTGTTTTTTTGATGAAGTAGGGATATGTTTAAATTATGATCCATCCAAGAATTTATGTCTTACCAAACCTAACTTTTTTTTTTGTATGATTTAATAATATGTTTATGATTTAATAATATTCGATTTAAATGCAGCTTAGAAAATTGCGAAACCCATTAAAACTGGTACATTGGATATAAATATTTGCCTTATGAAGAAACTACATCCATAATCAATGTCTCCCATAACATAACTTCTATCTTTTTAAAACAGGGCTACAAGGTGTATTATACTACGAATTCAAATCAACCGGAGGCCTCTTGGAACTCACAGATGGTGGATAATAGCGAGCTGACCACAGTTTCGGAGCTGACGCCCCATGCCATCTATACAGTCCGGGTTCAGGCGTACACCTCGATGGGAGCCGGTCCCATGTCCACGCCGGTCCAAGTGAAGGCCCAGCAAGGTAGGCTAAGCCAAATTGATTGGGCAATCAGCTTCAATTAGGCACATGAAACACACACGCACAACCAGGCACACGAAACACATCGACTAACGTTGCATTTTGAATCGAGCACATTTTGCAATTTAATTGCTCAACTCAATCGGCCCACATAGATCACACCAATTATTTAATTATAATACAAAATGTCAGGCGTAACGTGTGTCCTTTCAATGAAATATTTATCTCTGTCCGAGCACAAACACCGACTGCACTTGTGGGCATGTCCGGCAGATATTCATTAACTTGCTGCAATCATTCGATATAAATGCGTATATGGGATGCAAATGCATTTGACCGAGTGTATTTTAGGCGCTTAAATGGGTGGGGGCGTGTCCACTAGGACTGACTAACTGCTATTTGTGGCCATCTTAGGCAGCTTTAACTGCAACAATAACTAACTAAATACAGGGGTTAAACTTTGAACTACCAACTAATAAGTCTTTACATTGGGATCTATGTAAACTGCAAAATGTCCCCTTCCGTTTTTGGGTCAAACGTGACACTTGAGTTTGCTGGGCCAGAAAACAGAAAAGTTGAGAAGCTTTACTCTAACTCTTTAAGTCTGTAGATATATGCATGTGGTATTTGTATATATTTTGCCAGCCTTTTGGCAGTTCGAAAAATGATTTCGGTTTGTTCATTAAACCGTAAAACTTCAAAGCGATGACAGGTTCTTCGGTTTCCCTGGGGGGTAAAAATAATTTGAAAATTGATAATCATTTTCTTTCTCTCTCTCGCTCTGGGTTTGGGGACACCATCTGGTTTTTGTGGCAAACGCTGAAATATTCAAACATGGTATGGGGTTTGTTCGATGGCTGTATAGATGGACACATCTCAATCAATTTCATGCAAAAAGCCAATACGAATTCAAAATGCTGATGCAGCGATTGCTGTGCGTGTGTCACCTCATCAATATCATGCAGCATTTTGAATTGGAAACCAACCGAATCGCAATCGCTATCGGTGGGATCCATCGGCATACAAACAAAATGGCATGCCCACATTGATTTGTTTGTATATTATTTAATTTCCGTAATTTCCGTTTCATTATTACCAAACCGAAAAACCAAATGCAATTCCCAACCGGCGAATAACAACGACAACCCTCTGGAAATCCCCCAAAAACCCCATGGAATATGAATTACGGATATGTCTACAAAAGGTGTGCCATCGCAACCGAGCAATTTCCGGGCAACCGATATCGGCGAGACCGCAGTCACACTGCAATGGACCAAGCCGACGCATTCCAGCGAGAATATCGTTCATTACGAGCTCTACTGGAATGACACATACGCCAATCAGGCCCATCACAAGTGAGTTTCGGGTTACTATATGTGGATGTGGTATCAGTTCAAGTTCTGAAATCCAAAACTAAACCATTCAATCATTCTCCCCCATACAATCATTAGACGCATTTCAAATTCGGAGGCATATACCCTTGATGGCCTATATCCCGATACTCTCTATTATATCTGGCTGGCTGCTAGGTCACAACGGGGCGAGGGGGCCACCACACCGCCCATTCCGGTTCGAACCAAGCAATATGGTAAGTTGTCCAATCCGCCATCGAACTCTATAACTCTTTAAGTTAGTTCAAACCGCCGTAGACGTACAAGTTTCCATAGGCTTAAGTACAACGAGAAACTGAGTGATTTCAATATACAAATCCACATATTACATATATATATATTTATATAAATTAACCCTGATACATGAACATGTGTCCATAAACATGTAGTTGATTTATTCAGTTACCCAAACCATAAAATGTCTGAGTGTGAAATTACATTTTATTGAGTTGTGCCTTCGTGGAAACAGGTAAAGTGTGAGCGAATGCCATGAATAAATGATATCGAATGAGTGTTCCTGGTGTGCAGTGAGTTTTTTGCACTTAACCACTTATATCGTAACTATAAATACCCATATCGATATATATATATATATAGATTCATATTGTTTGACATGTGATTGTTATTGTTACTTGCAAGTTAGTCTTAAGTTTTAGTTGTTTAGATGATATACTCTACAAAAAAGCAAAACATTTTATTAGTTAGATTATACAAAGTTACACGGATTACAGACAAATATACATAGCTTACACATAAATATAGAAACTAAGACCTTTAGCATTACACACATAATACATAGGAAATAAATGTTTAAATCAGAGTTTAACAGAATGCAGAATATTTAAAGCCAAAGAAATCAGAGAAATGCTGGGTACTTAAATATATCCAAGATTAAATTGGATTCGTGCTTTACAATTTTTCGAATACCTAATACAATGGTATCTCTGCAATCTGTTGAACTAATCCAATTACAGACCAAAATTCACTGAACAATAGCCAACAGTCCACAATCCACATCACACACAGGATTAGACCAAAAACATCAAACGCAACCGACAACATTTCCAGACCAAAAACACACCTCTTCAGTTTAAGTTCAAATTCAAAAACAAATTGCACGATAATGTAATGCAAAATATTGGAAGAAAGAAAAAAAAATGAGAATGTATATTTGAATTTGTGTGTTTTGCATCGCTCGATTATATTCCATTTATCATTTGTGGCTCCCCCGAGTGTTAAATCATGTAAATTATGCCCAAACAATTTGCAACTTTAGACCACTATTTAAGTGCTAAAATTCCTAATGCACTTTGCACACTGCACTCTGCACTCTGCACTCTGCATCAGAAGCACCGAGACCACAAAACCAAAAACCGAAAATTCCTTAACTTCTTCCTCTGTCTGCCTGCATCCAGTGTCTAGAAAATTGATTTTGAATGATATTTTAATAGACCGGCGCGAAGACAAATGCCGGAAGTGCAAAGTTCTTGGCAGTGGCATAAATATCACTTTTGGTTTCCATATTTGCACGTTTTGCATATTCGCATAATTAAAATGTAAATGATTGTCTGTGCCACGGCACTTAATGTGGCTCAGACGTTTGCCACTAAAGACAAGCCACAAAGTTATTTTGGAATTGTTTTTAGCATTTGTGCTTGATTTTAAGTTTGAGTTCCTGCCTGCAGAAATTTTGCGAGAATTCCTAGTTTCTTAGTGGTGCCTTGAGGGGCACTTGTATTGTTCAGTTAAATTTCTACCTTAGCTATACTGCCTTTACAACTTTTCGCACCTTTATTACTTTTCAGTTTCGTAGTTTATTAATTTGTTCTTCTCTATATGTACCAAAAGTATGCCAAATTCCCATGGTTTATGCAAATGAATGTCTTTTCGTGTGTGTATATATGTAAATGTTGTGTGATTGTTTAGTTCCATTTATTTATTGTTTTCCTAAGCTATGCATGACATGATGGGTATGCTTCTCTCGTAGTTAGTTGGGAAAATTTTCAGCTCAAAAAGTCGTTACCAAAAAATATGCACAAATTATTGACGAACGCAAAAAGGAGTCAACATTATTTGCATAAACCATTGGATCTATGTCTTGATATTTGAATTTATTTCGATATATTTTTATGCCTATATAAACCATGTTATTCCCTATGATTTTAATATTTTATTTTGCTTTTATGGCTTTTTCGTTTCATGTTATCCATTTTCATTTGGTTTGACAAAATATTTTTGTATTCTCTGCGCTAATTGCTGATAACGCTATGAACAAACCAACTCTCATATCCAAAAAAAAAAACAAAACCATGGCTATGCATCAACCAACAATGAACAACCCAATAAACAACCCAACCAACAAACAAATCAAATCAAAAACAAAACCAAAAAATCAATGCACACACAAATACGTTCCGTTCCCATCTATGTAATTAGTACCAGGTGCACCGCCTCGAAATATCACCGCCATTGCAACCAGCTCGACAACGATATCGCTTAACTGGCTGCCGCCGCCCGTCGAACGATCGAACGGTCGGATCATATACTATAAGGTGTTCTTCGTGGAGGTGGGTCGCGAAGACGACGAGGCCACCACAATGACCCTCAATATGACCAGCATTGTGCTCGACGAGCTGAAGCGCTGGACAGAGTACAAAATCTGGGTACTGGCCGGCACATCCGTCGGCGATGGGCCGCGATCCCATCCCATCATTTTGCGCACCCAAGAGGATGGTATGTATGCCAATAACGATCTTACCTATGCGTAAGTCCTATCGTAATTTTTCGTTTCCCCCTTTATACTTTACTTTATTTAAATTATGTTTTTACCTTACTCTTAATTTTACACTCATCCTAAGTTATGTTTTAGTCATTTTTTTTATCTCGTTATCCATTATCGTACCCCCTGAGAAAAAAAAATATCAACCTGAAACTAATCGAACGTATTTTGTACAATTTTTGAATTTTGATATCGGGAGCATTCACCACAGGAGCGGCTAAGCACTATGGAGCGTTATCTGATATTTATCAAGATATCTATATAATTTTTCAGTTCACAAATATTTATCTTTTTAACCAATTAGCTGTAAATATGCGTTTTGAAAACAGCTAGTTATTATTTGTAGTATTGTCAAGTATTATGATTTGAAAATTCAGAGGTCTGTCCGAAGACTGGCTAATCAGACCAGTTAAATTTTTGCTTAATATAAAAAAATTTAAATTCTATATTTTAGCCTTCCCGGCATTTTTCTTCTAGTCTGATCTTAAACCTATTTAAAAATATTTATAATACAAAGACCGTCCAGTTGTATAGGATCGCTAGGGATCCATTAACTATACATTTTCAATGCTAAGATACATATTTATGCTGTCTCTTAACATATACCATATATTATTTAGTTTTGATTTTATAATATTTTCCACCTTTCTTTACCTTATGATTTGTGAAAATTCGTTTGTATATTCAAATGAAATTTTAAAAACATCTACAAAATTTTCTTATTGGCACTATGAAATTGCATATTTTTTGGCGCAATTTTTGACTACTTTTTTGCACAAAATCTTCTATGAAAAAAGAAAATATCTCTTTTTAGAAAAACTCCTATGTATTGTGTACTATATGCAAGCAAAAATATTTTTGTTCCTTTTACTTCTTGACTCGCAATCGTCTCGAGAAATGCACAACACCAAGATATATCTTTAAATATAAATATAAAGAATCAAATTTTATAAATAAATATTTTTGAATATAATGCATCAATTGTTTGTGGTAATTTGTATAGCACCAAAAATCACCATGAACTCAATGTAATCTTTTTGTATTTTTGGCATTTTCATATAGTTTTTGTAAGCACAACACCAGCACACGAGCCTAATTCCCCCCAAAAACCTATACGCAAATTTGATTTTAGGTTGTTTGCATTAAATATTTTATTAAATTATTTGCATAATTAAATGTATGCAATTATAAATGTAAACACAACCCAGGTGGAGCCTAAGGAGGGGCTATAACCATAATAACTCCCGTTCCTGAACCCAATAAATTTCCCGCACATATTTCGTACATTTTTTTTTTGTATTCAAATGTTTACCCAAAGCAAATAGCGCAAAATGTTTCGCTCTATTTATTTATTATTTTTTTTTCCTCAGTTGGCGCTCACCTGCAAACACACCTTTGCCAATACATCTACATGTGTGATATTTACATAAATGCATACATATTTAATAACGTTTACAAAAGCTCGGTGTACTATAATTTTTGAGCCCTAGCCCAGTATACAGCTCTACCCCTATCTGTTTGGTTTTTGGCACACGGTTTTTGCACTTTTGTCACCAGTGGCAGCTCAACACATCCCACCACGAATGCCCCAAAAGCCCCGCAATGTCGCACGTTTTTAAATGGATTTTTGTTTTTTGTTTATTGCTATGCAAATAACGAACGCAGGCACAGCAAATGACAAATCCTTAAATTGATTTCTGCACAAAATTAACCGAACTTTTTATTTACGCACATAATTTTGTATATTTTGTGTTGTTTACCCATTTTATTAAGTTTTATTTGCAATCACCTGCATGTTTGCACAGTTAACACATTTGCATATTTGCACTTTTCATCGTTTGCCCCAACATCCCTTAAAATGTTTTTGTCCGATTGAAAATGGTTTTGGAGCTGTGAATTACTGTTCCGTATTTTTATTTCATGCATTCTTAATTTTTTTCCCAGCACTTCTGTGATGTTACCCATCAGAATATCACAGATCAAATGTATCCATTGAGTTTTCTATTTGAGTAAACCTGAACAGCCATGACCCAAATACATTATAGTATCCTTTTCACTCATAAATTCCGTTCAATAAAAAATCCATACATATCCAAACATCGTTTTAACCTACCTTCATTTGCTTGTTAGCCGTTAACTTGCTTGTTCAAAACAGAAAACAGTTTTCTTTATTAAGTACCTACTCAATTTGTGTGTTTCAAGAGCTCAACACCATCTGAGTGTGGTGGCCCATTCACTTCATTTTATTTTGGCTAAGCACTGTAAATTAAATGTACTTATTGTTAAGCACCTTAGTGTACGTCTCACTCGCTCTCTCACCCACTCGTTTATTGTGACACGCTCCTGGCATCTTTTAGCTCACTCTAGATGTTATAATAAGCTTAGAATTAAGTCTGCAGCACCGATAGCACCGCACCTTATGCACAGGCTCAAGCTGAGGCAAAAGCATACACAATGCGATCTAGAAGGACACGTAAATGAGTGAATGTTTCTGCAGAAAGTTTACAATCACTTGCAGGGCTGCTCAGAGAGAAATAATCGTGGGTTCGAAATTTAAGCGGATCTATAATAACTAAAGCTCGGTATAATAAAAATGTACGGGATTTTTAACCAGCCTTCAGCAGTATTTAATAAATAATGAATAGTATTTTCTAGTTCTAATAAATAAAAATAAAGAAACCACTTTTAATAAATTCTTAGTTGTCAAATGAAATAAGAAAACTGGTTTTAACAAGCTGTTCAACTAGTCGGCTACGTAATACCATAGTCCTAAGGAACGTGCCTAAACAAACAAACTTAAGGGATTTTTAACCAGCTTTCGGCAATATTAAATATAAAAAAAATATAGTTTTTTCTAGTTCTAATAGATAAAAAAAAAACAATTTTTAATAATTCCTTAGTCGTAAATTGAAAAACAAAAACTAGTTTTAACCAGCTGTTTAACCAGTCGGCTACTTAATACAATAGTTCTAAGAAACGTGCCTAAACTGAATATCAAAGTATTCCATTTTCGTTAATATAGTTAAATGAAATCCAACTCTTTAAGTAGGGATAGTTTTCTCTCTGTGCAAGACCCAGCAGCAGCAATAACAGCACCAAAGCACCGCAACGGCATTGAGCTATCTGTGACTGACTTGAATTTCGTTTTAATTGTACTCAATTTGGCATAACCGGAGGCGAACGGCCACATATCTCCAACCAAAGCCACCACCCTTCCACTTCCTTCTGTCGCACTTGTAGCCAGCGGCTCTCAAGCTGCAGTAGAAGCATCTGGGCCAGCATTAAAGGGTCAGCACATGGCAGTACTTTATGTACATGCCATTTTAACCATATTGTTTTTTTATACTAATTTTAATACCCAGTACCCGAAAAAATCTAATGGTATAATGTGTTCGGAATAGACTGCCTTTCTGACTTTATAAAATATATATATTTCTGATAATAAACTAGAAAATCTAAAATTTAAAACCTCTGCACAGCCTTAAGTTTGAAAGATAGAATCGTCGACCTTACTTCAAAACCTATATTTTTCTATTTACCAAACACATCCCAAATTTCATATCAATCATACGAGTTGTTCGGTACCAGGTATTCAATGGTCGGTACTCTCGACCATAACATTCTTCACTTGTCCTTTTTCTACTAATTTTTGTGTTTCGTATGTTGGGAGCGTATTTCGTTATGATGTGATGCGCTTGTTAGCTGCCACAGCACAAATGCAAATGCAAATGCATTCCACCTGTCTAAAGCTGGGCACTTGCTTTTCATTTTGTACCGCTCTTCGGGTTCTGGGTCTGGGAAAGATTCGTAAAGCAAGCAGCTACCCCTTTGTGCACCCAGACAGTTGCACACGTCCTGCCCACATATACACCAAAATATAAAACATACTATACTATATATATATGTTATATGGAATAAAATAAAATAAAAAATAAAGTTAAAAAATGAGCACCTCGAGCATTGGAAGCTTAGCACGCGCTCCTTGCTTCGTTTGTTCCATTCAGCACAGAAAAGGAGCACGGGAAAAAAAGGAATACAAAATAGAGAACACTTCTACGGTAGCATTTTAATTATTTTATATTTTTAGTGCACTGATGTGTGTGTGCGTTGGTGTGTGCGCAGGTGTATCTCGCACCTGGTGTGAATGGATGTGAAATGACAAAAAATGAGACAAAAATGCAGCATTTGACCCCTTCCATCTGCTGCTTTCGGCTGAAAAAGTTAAGCAGATGAGCTGCCAAGCTGCAGGACACTAATGAAGCATAATTTAACATTTTTCTGCTGCCAGTTGCATTTGAATAATTTGTATTATGCATTTATTTAACATTTTTAATGAACCCAAATGCAGTGATTGGGGGCAAGGAACCGCCAGGCAGCGAATCATTGTCTAAGTAATGAATGGTATACGTACAAAATTATCAAATATGAGATCTCAATTTAAAGAATATTTTAAATGAATATATTGGAAAGATACAACTCCATAAGCTATATACTTAGAAGTAGTTGATAACCAGTATTTTAGGGTATAATTAAGCTTTATAAATGTGTGTCATATTATCTTAAAATTTATTGAGGTAAGTTACTTGTAAAATTTAAGTTAACCCATAAATTATATTAATTGGGTGTTCTAAATCTACAAACTACCACATAATTTTGGAAAAAAATCAAAGTAAATTGAAAAATCATAAGAACACTGTACAGTATCAAAGCGGTGTGCCAACAAATATGTAGATTTTGTATCATGTTTTCCATCTTTAGTTGTTCACCTTTCCCTTTCTGGATTTTAACCACTTTTGTGCACTAGTAACCCTTTTTGGAATTGTATACTGTAAACTAAATACCTATATTTTATATCTTTTTTCACATACTATTAAAACAAAACCAAATAACTTTGCTTGGCCACTCGCACCTTGCACCAATTGCTCTGTTTCGTGCACCTTTTTTTGAATGCAAATCAAAATGGAAAAAAAAAACCAAAAACCAAAAAAAAAACAAAATCTTTTTGAAACTTTTTTGATGTGAATACGAAATTATTGCGAAATTTGATTTTTGAACGCAACCTTTAATGGATGGTGGTTTATATCCTAATATATAATACAAATAAAACATTTTAAAACTATTTAGAGAAAAAGAGTGAGTATATTTAATGGTTGACTATGTATTATGTTTAAGAATGCCCCATAGCAAAATACTATCTATACTATACATCTCTATTTCTATACCTATACTCTTTTCCCAAAAACATATTTTTGAATTGGTCCAGAAAGTTTTGACCGATAACTAAAAGAATTCACATCTCTTTTGTTTTTTGATATGTTTCTCTATTTCGACATTTTTTGAAAATCTTACCAAACCATTTAAGAGGTCGGCAAGGATTTTTAATGCTCTTAAATAAGCAGCATACGTGTATAGAAAAAATATATGAACTATTTTTTGATTTACCATTATATGTTTTTTGCACACAACCAAGTAACAACTTTTTGAATGCTTACATGTTTGTTTTTGCTAAGTGAAACGAGATGGACATCGAAATCCAAGTGTTTGCGATGGCCAACATTTTTTTGTGTACTTTTTTGCCACCATACTCCCTAAGTAATGGTCTATACTATCTTAAATAATACTATATCTAGGTATAAACTGCACCTCCTACTAAATTTTGAGCACCTATTGAGCAACCCCTACCACATACCAATTATTTAGCACCTAAGCAGCACTTTGGTTGTTTGGTTCCTCCAGTTCCGACTTTTAATTTAATTCGAATCTGTTTTTGTCTGTGATGTGGTGATGGCATTGACTTGGAACTAGGTTTGTTCTGGTACTACCACATATATTCTTGTATATGTATTACTCATAGGTTCTAAGCACCTAGTATAATAGAAGCCATAGTCTCCTGTCTGTAAACTAAAAATATATAATATAAGATCATGTACTACAGTGTTAAGTAAGTTAATGTTAATAACCTTAGGTCTTAAGTTAAGCTATCTATATATGTCTCCAGTTGTTTTCGCCCTTGTGAGTACCCTTAGCTAATCGCAATTTTCTTCGGCGTCGCATTTAGTGCCCGGAGATCCACAAGATGTTAAGGCCACGCCCTTGAACTCCACATCGATACATGTCAGTTGGAAACCGCCACTCGAAAAGGATCGCAATGGTATTATTCGTGGCTATCACATACATGCTCAGGAGCTGAGAGATGAGGTGAGTTTTCTGTCTCTTAAGGGAGAACTAGGAAAGATTAACAAGATTAGAGTTAACAGATTACAGACATTCGAAATTAACTTTTTTTAACCGTTGGTATATCCAAAAAACCATGTTTTTTGTGGATAGCCCAAGAACAGCTTCTTAAAAACCATAATCAAATAAAATCGAATTTGAAAAGTTAATTTGTATTTGCTTATAATCATCTCTATTTGACATTTTCAAACAGGGCAAGGGTTTCCTCAACGAACCCTTTAAATTCGATGTGGTGGACATGCTGGAGTTCAATGTCACTGGCCTGCAGCCGGATACCAAGTACTCCATCCAGGTGGCCGCATTGACCCGCAAAGGCGATGGCGACCGGAGTGCAGCGATTGTGGTGAAAACCCCTGGCGGAGTGCCAGTTCGGCCAACGGTGAGTCTGAAGATCATGGAGCGGGAACCGATCGTGTCCATCGAACTGGAGTGGGAGCGTCCGGCGCAGACCTATGGTGAATTGCGTGGCTATCGACTTCGATGGGGCGTCAAGGATCAGTCTTTGAAGGAGGAGATGCTATCGGGACCCCAGATGACCAAGAAGCGCTTCGACAACCTGGAACGCGGAGTGGAGTATGAATTTCGGGTGGCGGGCAGTAATCACATCGGTATCGGTCAGGAGACGGTAAAAATATTCCAGACACCAGAAGGCACACCCGGCGGACCGCCCTCGAACATCACCATACGCTTCCAAACTCCGGATGTTCTGTGCGTTACGTGGGATCCACCTACCAGGGAACATCGGAATGGCATAATCACCCGCTATGATGTCCAGTTCCACAAGAAAATCGATCATGGCCTTGGTTCTGAGAGGAATATGACGCTCCGCAAGGCGGTTTTCACAAATCTGGAGGAGAACACCGAGTACATCTTCCGGGTGAGGGCCTATACGAAACAGGGAGCCGGTCCCTTCAGTGACAAGTTGGTCGTGGAGACGGAACGCGACATGGGCCGGGCACCTATGTCCCTGCAAGCGGAGGCCACCTCCGAGCAAACGGCGGAGATTTGGTGGGAGCCGGTGACGAGTCGAGGCAAGTTGCTTGGCTACAAAATTTTTTACACCATGACCGCCGTCGAGGATCTGGACGACTGGCAAACGAAGACGGTTGGCCTGACGGAATCCGCTGATCTGGTCAATCTGGAGAAGTTTGCCCAATATGCCGTGGCCATTGCGGCGAGGTTCAAGAACGGATTGGGACGTCTTAGCGAGAAGGTGACGGTAAGGATTAAGCCGGAGGATGTGCCCCTTAATCTTCGTGCCCACGATGTCAGCACCCATTCAATGACGTTGAGTTGGTCGCCACCCATTCGGCTAACTCCGGTTAACTACAAGATCAGCTTCGATGCCATGAAGGTGTTTGTGGACTCACAGGGATTTTCGCAGACCCAGATCGTTCCCAAGCGCGAGATCATCCTGAAGCACTATGTGAAGACCCACACGATAAACGAACTGAGTCCCTTTACCACGTACAATGTGAACGTGAGTGCCATTCCATCGGATTATTCATACCGTCCGCCCACCAAGATCACGGTGACCACCCAAATGGCAGCTCCACAGCCGATGGTCAAGCCGGATTTCTATGGTGTGGTCAATGGCGAGGAGATTCTGGTGATACTGCCACAGGCCTCGGAGGAATATGGACCCATCTCGCACTATTACTTGGTGGTGGTGCCGGAGGACAAGTCAAATCTGCACAAAATACCCGATCAGTTCCTCACCGACGATCTGCTGCCGGGTAGGAACAAACCAGAGCGTCCTAATGCCCCCTACATTGCGGCTAAGTTTCCACAGCGTTCCATACCCTTCACCTTCCACCTAGGATCGGGTGATGACTACCATAACTTTACCAATCGTAAGCTGGAGCGGGAGAAGCGTTACCGCATCTTTGTGCGGGCTGTGGTGGACACGCCGCAGAAGCATCTCTACACCTCCAGTCCCTTCTCAGAGTTCCTATCGCTGGACATGCGGGAAGCTCCGCCAGGTGAGCGGCCCCACCGCCCCGATCCCAATTGGCCCGCGGAGCCGGAGGTGTCAGTGAATCGCAACAAGGACGAACCAGAGATCTTGTGGGTGGTGCTCCCGCTAATGGTATCCACTTTCATCGTGTCCACCGCGTTGATTGTTCTCTGTGTGGTGAAACGTCGCCGTCAGCCATGCAAAACCCCGGATCAAGCGGCCGTTACTCGACCCTTGATGGCCGCCGATTTGGGAGCCGGACCAACTCCTAGCGATCCCGTTGACATGAGGCGTCTTAACTTCCAGACACCCGGCATGATTTCCCATCCGCCCATACCCATTTCGGAATTCGCTAACCATATCGAACGACTCAAAGCCAACGACAATCAGAAGTTCTCGCAGGAGTATGAGAGCATTGAGCCGGGACAGCAATTCACCTGGGACAACTCCAACCTGGAGCACAATAAATCGAAGAATCGCTATGCCAATGTCACCGCCTACGATCATTCCCGTGTCCAGTTGCCGCCAGTGGAGGGCGTGGTTGGATCGGACTACATCAATGCCAACTACTGTGATGGCTATCGGAAGCACAACGCCTATGTGGCCACCCAGGGACCGCTGCAGGAGACCTTTGTGGACTTCTGGCGCATGTGCTGGGAATTGAAAACGGCCACCATTGTGATGATGACGCGACTGGAGGAGCGAACACGCATCAAGTGCGACCAGTATTGGCCCACTCGCGGAACGGAGACCTATGGCCAGATCTTTGTGACCATCACGGAGACGCAGGAGCTGGCCACGTACAGCATACGGACGTTCCAGTTGTGCCGGCAGGGCTTCAACGATCGGCGCGAGATCAAGCAGCTGCAGTTCACCGCCTGGCCGGATCATGGGGTGCCCGATCATCCGGCTCCGTTCCTGCAGTTCCTGCGCCGGTGTCGCGCTCTCACGCCACCGGAATCCGGACCCGTGATCGTTCACTGCTCGGCGGGAGTGGGTCGAACCGGCTGCTACATCGTCATCGATTCGATGCTGGAGCGAATGAAGCACGAGAAGATCATCGATATCTATGGGCATGTCACGTGCCTGAGGGCGCAACGCAACTATATGGTTCAGACGGAGGATCAGTACATTTTCATCCATGACGCCATCATTGAGGCCATCATCTGTGGCATGACGGAGGTGCCGGCCCGCAACCTGCACACGCACCTGCAAAAGCTACTGATCACGGAGCCCGGCGAGAGCATCTCCGGCATGGAGGTGGAGTTCAAGAAGCTGTCCAATGTCAAGATGGACTCGTCCAAGTTCGTAACGGCCAATCTGCCGTGCAACAAGCACAAGAACCGCCTGGTCCACATTCTGCCATACGAATCGAGTCGTGTCTACCTGACCCCCATCCATGGAATCGAGGGCAGCGACTATGTCAACGCCAGCTTCATTGACGGCTATCGCTACCGATCGGCCTATATCGCCGCCCAGGGTCCTGTGCAGGATGCAGCAGAGGATTTCTGGCGCATGCTCTGGGAGCACAACTCCACCATTGTGGTCATGCTGACCAAGCTCAAGGAAATGGGCAGGGTAAGTTAACCACACTCATTTGTATTTTCTGGATTATAGATTCAGTAGTAATTTAGTTTAAGACTAAATCCTCAACCTTAGCCTCATATAAACTAATGCTTTTTCTTTTCACAGGAGAAGTGCTTCCAATACTGGCCTCATGAGCGGTCCGTGCGCTATCAGTATTATGTCGTGGATCCCATCGCTGAGTACAACATGCCGCAGTATAAGCTGCGTGAGTTTAAGGTGAGTTTAATATACTTTATTTAATAATAAATAACTGGAAAACAAATAAATCCTCTTTGTCTGTAGGTAACTGATGCTCGAGATGGATCCTCGCGCACGGTGCGCCAGTTCCAGTTCATCGATTGGCCGGAGCAGGGGGTGCCCAAGTCGGGCGAAGGCTTCATTGACTTCATCGGACAGGTGCACAAGACCAAGGAACAGTTTGGCCAGGATGGACCCATCACCGTGCACTGTTCAGCGGGCGTGGGACGTTCGGGTGTCTTCATCACACTGAGCATCGTTCTAGAGCGGATGCAGTACGAGGGAGTGCTGGATGTCTTCCAGACAGTGCGCATCCTGCGTTCCCAGCGACCGGCTATGGTGCAAACCGAGGTGGGTTTCACACAAGATTTTTAATAGACGCATGGAGAATTTACATCTGTTGTTTTTACTAATTTAGGATCAATATCACTTCTGCTATCGCGCTGCATTGGAGTACTTGGGCTCATTCGACAACTATGCCAACTGAGCTGAAAACTCATCGACCCTGCGTTCGTTGCATACTTATTTCGAACTCTACGCATAATACGCATTTACGATATACACGGATATCATAACTCTAAAGTATTATAGCCAGCTACTGCCCACACTTACTTAATACACCTATACTTATATACGTGGACATGTTTAGTTGATAAGCGCACCCCCCGCCCGATGGTTATGTTGCAATTACGATTACTTTGGGGTCTCGATCTTTCACTAAGTTTGATTTTATTGATAATGTAAACTTAAAAAGACTGTTACACGTTTAATTATCAGAAATTTATATATCAGCCCATATGCACTTCTATATGTGCATCAAGATTTTGCTCGCTAATGGAGGAGGAAGTCAATCAACTTGTTGTTCGTGGAACTGCCACCAGAATGGCCATGAATGGGGCGGACCACTGGAAACCGATACATATTTGAACTAAGGACTTGGTAGCTATTAGTCTTACCGCCTAAATCAAATCTCGAAAGCATGGATAGGGTCGAAAGTAGAAGCCATTTGATTTAAATCGCAATCTTCTGGCGAATTGGCAGCAAATTCCAATTGCCATTATAATATATAAACGTATGAGTAATACAATCAATCAAATAACGCTATGTTAATCAGTTTTTATGCCTAGGTTGTTGGAAACCAGTATAAACAATCCGTGCAATTAGTCAAAAGTCTTGCATAGTGCATATTCTATAAGGCAGCTAGATTCTAAAATAAGTTTTCAAACACGACTTAAGTTTTGATCTCCCCTATAATAAATGACGAATTTGAAGGACTGATCGATGTCTTGGTAGCTAACAGACGGTTCTAATTCTTAAAACCGATAGGAGACACAGACGCAACTTCCAGCTAAGCAGCTAATTGAAACTTTAACCTCATTCCCACAACTTCTATTCAGTTCCCCAGTACATTCCTGTATATACCACAGTCGATACCCAAGCTAGCCACGTATGTATGTGTAATTTAGATCGAAAAGCTAAACAATTATTGTACCTAAGGTGTATGAAGGCATAGATATTAACCAAGCGAACAGATTAGAATGATAACTGTAGATATGTACTGTAGCATATAATTTTTACCATAAAATAAAGCAAAACCAGCAAAAAAAAAACATAAATCAAGACATTGGCAATAGGTGTTAAGGTACATAATAATGTATATAACTGATAAGCTGTTTTGCAGAACGTTTAAATTCGGCCTCGTATTTATACATAAATATATACAAAAAGTTAGCAAGCAAATGCTTAAAAGCAAACACTAAATTATTAGCTGAAACACATGTTAAACAACAATAGTCATATGTAAACTAAATATTTATACGGAATAAAAGTATTTGTTATAACAACTTTAGCGCGTTGCCCCTGCCAATTGGATCGGATGTGTTAGGAAGTAGTAAATTTTGCGGCGATGTTGGCCGGCTGGGCATGTTTGGGATGAAACGAGAGATACTAAATTAAACTATAGCGCTAGCAACAATAGATGTCTAGATAAAGGTACCCACGCAGAGTGTTGCAATCGTATTAAACTTAACATATAAATCAATTGAAAAGTACGAATATATTGTATATTACACAAATTTGTCGGCTTGTCAAATTTTGTTAAAATATAAATTGTTTTATATGTTTTACCAAATAGAAAGATATAACAATTTTAAATGTAACATGATACACAGACAAGCAAACAATATAATGATTATACTAATCGAGAAACAGATGAGCGTATGTATTTCGCATTAATTTATGATTAAGAATATCATATTACGTTTAATAATACCATACAATTAATTTATCATTTTCAAAAAACTGCAAAACCGAATGACAAGAAATAATAAAAGATGAAATAAAAGAAAGTAAGAGACTTTTTGTTTTAAGTGTACTGGCTTCCGCTTTCATTTGTTGCCAAACGTATTAGCTTCTATCGACTCTTCTCTCTTTGTGATGCTGATAAGGAGATTTCATCATTCTAGATCATGATCGCTCTCCTCTTCTGCCGAAGTCAATTTCACATTTCATATCAATTCAATACTAATACATTAATGAAGAGGCGATTCGTTATGTGTGGCAAGGGTATAAAAATCCGAAGTCTGTTCCAAAATTTTTGAGTCGAATTAAGTCATGACGAAGATGCGGTGCACATTTATATTTTTGCTCTCTGTTTTGGTATGTATTAAAAAAAAAACTGATTCTTTATTGAATCGTATGCATATTCCGCAGAGCCTTACCTGTGCTGCACCTCCAAGATCGCAAAAGGAGATCCTGTCTCAATTCTTTCGCTATGCCGAGACCATTCGTGGCATTCATATTCACAATATGCTGGGCGCCTTAGTTAATGTTTTGCAGCAGATAGTGGATAGTGTGCCGGTTGAGGAACGTGGACCGGGAACATCTGTCCAACAGAGCTATATTAACCGCGGCAGGAACCTCCTTCAGCATGGCTCTACTGCTGAGAAATATGAACACATCTACGGTCAACCAGGCGATGATCTAAATGACAGCTTATCTGAGTTTCAAAAAACTGAAATGTCCCGTATCGCATCAAAGGGCTATCCCAGTGAAGTCACCAAGGAGTATGAGAAATTGCATAATAAATTTACGGAAGGTGCCACCCAAATGAAAACGAAACTGACTCTGGCAACCATAGCCCAGGAAAGTGAGGTTTTTAATGCGATTAACAAATACATAACTTCTAATGATGTTCAGCAACATGAAACCCTCATAAAAGAAGTCCTGAGATTCAAAAATAAGTACTAAACGACTGTAATAAAATAAAACCAATTTAATACACCTTTTTTTAATGCAATTTGATTTGCTCTTAATTATCAACTTAGTATAATAAAATTGTTGTCATGGCTTCCAAATTATTATAGGGTAATAGCTTTTAAATTTTTCAATTGCTTGATAAGAGATGTTTTGAACAACCTTAATACCGCCACAAAGTCATACATGAATTGGAGTGTATTTTCATAAACAAATATATTTGGGTCAAAAATCGAATATTAAAAAATTATAATTCATGGCAAAATCTTTTGTAATTCTTTCCTATAGATCAAGGTCTTTCTTCGATATCCCTTATCGCATTTTTAAAAAATACTACAAAATATATCAGAATGGCAAAGCTAAAGTGGTAAAATAAGGAACACATAACAATTAGGCTTATACCCTACATTGTTTCGGGTGGGTTTGAGTCGGTCTGATCACGTTGGGACAAAATGTTAAGCGGATCCTCACTGCGTAGGTATCCATTGTGTTCTGGGTGATGTTCAAAGATCACTTCTCCCCGGATGACCCGCACCCGGGGGCCGTGAGCTCGAGCTGTGAACTTCACCTTGCCGCAAGTGTCAGGACGTAGGCGGCGATGAGCTCGTAAACCGCTGACGACTACAAAGTATTTATCGCATCCATAGCATTTATAACGCTTCATTCCAATATGGCGCAAAAGATGGGAAATCAGAGTTTCCCGATGAGTGAAATCCAATGAGCAAACCTACAAAGATACAATTGATTACAATAATATTGACAAAACACTGTTCCATTGCAGTATTAAATTATGCAACTAATGCTACAGATTAATCCTTACCTTTCATTTAAACGGCTTTTCTTCGGTGTGAAGACGGTGGTGCACACGCACCTGACCAGGAGTGCGGAAACGTTTGTCACAATAGCTGCATTTGTGCGGCAGCGCGCCGTGTGGATTGTCTTGTGGATGCGTAGGGCCCCGAAAGTAGTAAATACTTTGGAGCAGTCCGTGCACTGAATCTGAGCACTTTTCCCTTGACTCTTCTTACTATACAAATAATTTATCATTTTCAAAAAACTGCAAAACCGAATGACAAGAAATAATAAAAGATGAAATAAAAGAAATTAAGAGACTTTTTGTTTTAAGTGTACTGGCTTCCGCTTTCATTTGTTGCCAAACGTATTAGCTTCTATCGACTCTTCTCTCTTTGTGATGCTGATAAGGAGATTTCATCATTCTAGATCATGAGCGCTCTCCTCTTCTGCCGAAGTCAATTTCACATTTCATATCAATGCAATACTAATACATTAATGAAGAGGCGATTCGTTATGTGTGGCAAGGGTATAAAAATCCGAAGTCTGTTCCCAAATTTGTTGGTCGAATTAAGTCATGACGAAGATGCGGTGCACATTTATATTTTTGCTCTCTGTTTTGGTATGTATTAAAAAAAAAACTGATTCTTTATTAAATCGTATGCATATTCCGCAGAGCCTTACCTGTGCTGCACCTCCAAGGTCACAAAAGGAGATCCTGTCTCAATTCTTTCGCTATGCCGAGACCATTCGTGGCATTCAAATTCACAATATGCTGGTCGTCACAGTTAATTTTGTGCAGCAGATAGTGGATAGTGTGCCGGTTGAGGAACGTGGACCGGGAACATCTGTCCTAGAGAGCTATATTAACCGCGGCAAGAACCTCCGTCAGCATGGCTCTACTGCTGAGAAATATGTCTACGTCTACGATCTACAAGGCGTGTTTGAAGGTCTCAAGGACAGCTTATCTCAATCGGCACCCGAGTCAAAAACAATTGGAATGAGCCTTATCGGATTACTGGGCGTTGCCAGTGAATTCGCCAAGGAGGATGAGAAAGTGCATAATAAATTTACGGAAGGTGCCACCCAAATGAAAACGAAGCTGACTCTGGCAACCATAGCCCAGGAAAGTGAGGTTTTTAATGCGATTAACAAATACATAACTTCTAACGATGTTCAGCAACATGAAACCCTCATAGAAGAAGTCCTGAGATTTAAAAATAAATACTAAACGACCGTAATAAAATAAAACCAATTTAATGCACCTTTTCTTAATGCAATTTGATTTGCTCTTAATTATCAACTTAGTATAATAAAATTGTTATCAGCTTTCATGGTCATGGCTTCCAAATTATTATAGGGTAATAGCTTTTAAAATTTTGAATTGCTTGATAAGAGATTTTTTGAACAACCTTAATACCGCCACACAGTCATACATGAATTGGAGTGTAATTTCATAAACAAATATATTTGGGTCAAAAATCGAATATTAAAAAATTATAATTCATGGCAATATCTTTTGTAATTCTTTCCTATGGATCAAGGTCTTACTTCTATATCCCTTATCGCATTTTTAAAAAATACTAAAAAATATATCATAATGGCAAAGCTAAAGTGGTAAAATAAGGAAAACATAACAATTAGCTTATACCCTACATTGTTTCGGGTGGGTTTGAGTCGGTCTGATCACGTTGGGACAAAATGTTAAGCGGATCCTCACTGCGTAGGTATCCATTGTGTTCTGGGTGATGTTCAAAGATCACTTCTCCCCGGATGACCCGCACCCGGGGGCCGTGAGCTCGAGCTGTGAACTTCACCTTGCCGCAAGTGTCAGGACGTAGGCGGCGATGGGCTCGCAAACCGCTGACGACTACAAAGTATTTATCGCATCCATAGCATTTATAACGTTTCATTCCAATATGGCGCGAAAGATGGGAAATCAAAGTTTCCCGATGAGTGAAATCCAATGAGCAAACCTACAAAGATACAAGAGATTATAATAATAATGACAAAACATTGTTACACTGCAGTAATAATTCATGCAACTAATGCTACAGATTAATCCTTACCTTGCATTTAAACGGCTTTTCTCCGGTGTGACGACGGTGGTGCACACGCACCTGACCAGGAGTACGGAAACGTTTGTCACAATAGCTGCATTTGTGCGGCAGCTCGCCTGTGTGGATTGTCTTGTGGATGCGTAGGGCCCCGAAAGTAGTAAATACTTTGGAGCAGTCCGTGCACTGAAACTGAGCAATTTTTCCTTGATTCTTCTTTGACTTCTTTGAGCCATTTGATTTATCTGGATTTTTCATTGGGGATGTTGAATCTTTGTTAGAAGTAAGATATGATAATGCCGGTGTTTGATCCTTCAAAGGTGCTGCATCGTTTTGCAGAAATGGCAAATTAACAGTCTTGTCTTGATTTGGAGTAGATTCTGGCACTTGTGGCTTCGTTTCCAAATTCGTTGGCAATGGCACATGCGCAAGCTTAGGCTCAGAGTCTGATGAATCCAATGAGAGAACTAAAGTGGAGATAAAAATATGTTAATTGACTACAGATGATCAGTGTAGAAAAGAAAAGTGATAGAGAAGCTTGTATGTTCCGTATCTGTTCCTGGTTCGAAGCTCAAACGGCCAGGCTCATCGGAGAACATTTTTTAGTTTTATGTTCGTGCACTTTGTGGGCATAGAGTTAAAGTCTCAAATCTCTACAGCGGTATCCGTGCACGTTTTTTTAACGCCTAATAATAGAGCGGCAACAATATATATATACTTACTTTTGTAAGGCATTAATATCACTTTGAGGCTGTTCAATTTTTCTTGGGTCAAATCATGCTTGCTAGTCAGGTGCATTCGAAATGCACAGTGCTTCTCGAAGAATCGCTGGCAATGCGGACAGGTCCACATAAAACGGTAGAGTGGATACTGGATCTGTAGTTCCTTGGCCACTATAAAACATAGTGGGTTGAGAGTCAGTTCAACGGGCTTGGGTGCATCTGGACCAACCAACGGAGGTAAAGGTGGAAGATCATTATTTATCTTTGAAGATTGCAGCACTGTTCCCGGCAGTGGCAATGTCTTCTCTATGGAGCGTATTTGATTACGAAATTCCGTAATTATCTTCATGGATTCGGGGCGACTTTCCGATTTGTTAAAAGCGTCGACGAGGAAGCAGGATGATCGGCTGTGGGTTTGAGCCGGCAACACAGTTTTGATAGTCGTAGGGTTGGAAATAGTTGCAGTATTATCCACCGATTTGACTTTGCTTATACTTATCGCCTGCGGAATTTTGAGGACACTGTTCAACATTTCCTTGTCACTCAGGCTAACTGTATGCGATTCCTTTGAGGCAGTCGGCGCTTGAACTGGCATCTTAAAGATTTTAGTGTTGGGCGGCAATTTAATGACCATGCAGTTGCTGGGCAATACTTTCAGTACATTGGCTGCAATCGGAGGCTTTTTCTGGGGCACTGCAGTTTGGCTAGGACTTGTGGGTATCTTTAAGTTATTAGCATTCACTGCCTGGTTGTTTGTCTTGTTTAGGGACGCCACATTTGAGTTGGGTAGTCCATTCCATTTAACAGCTGCAAGAGGAAGATGTTAAGGCTATTTAAGACACATTAACATTAACAAAATGCTTACTTTTTAAATCCACCTGCACTTTGCCGGAGCTCAAAGCAGGCAAGCGCAGTTTGTTTCTTAGTGGAGTTGGTATATTTGACCAGATGGTTTCAATGTTGTTAGAGCGCTCCTCCTTGATGATAGCATCCGGCATTTCCTCGTCCTGTGGTTCCAATTTAACGCTGATCGGGGGATTGTCTTCAAAATGCATTTGTTCTCCTTCCTCCGCGTTGAGCGGCTCCTCTTTTATCTGTACATCGCACAGTGTTTCGGCAGAGACTGGTGTATTTACTGCCACAAGTTCTGGCTTGGAGGATAGACCCTGCATGTACTGCACCCGCCCGCAGTGGAACTGGCCATGGTTCCTATGCAGACTAAGGCTCTGGTTGGACTCGAAATGCCGACGACAAGTGGCACAGACATAACGATACACATATATGTGCCTCTGCATATGGCTGGCCAGGCAGTCCGCGTCTCTGGCCAAGAAATCGCACACCTAAAAGGTTCGTTTTTTAAAGATTTTTAAAATGATAGACTTAAAGAGCCCACCCTGCAACAATAAACATGTCCTGGCGGTGAGTGCTGGCGATATTCGTGCTCAAGGATCTGTTCCAGAGTATCCATCCAAATGCCACATCCCAGCCGACAGAAATGGCGGTTCATTTCATGGTTGACTCGGTGCCCTGAGAAATCCAGGTGACTTTCAAACACGTAATGGCAGATGTTGCATTCTTTTGGGGTTGGCTTGTCCTCCGATGAAACTGCGAGTAACTGCAAATACAATATGTCACATTAATACATAGTTAATAAATATAAATTATTTTGTTTTGATAATATAGTTAGACAACTCAGTTTTGCTTTAAAAGTAGCTTACACTTTAATATATTCTTTTTTTATTACTTTTCAAGTAACGTAAAGTAATTTCAAAGTAGTCTTATGATCTTTGAAATACTTTAATAGTAAAAATTAAGATTAGGTAATAGAATTAGTAGCAAGAAAGTCCTACTCTAGAAATGGGTGTAGTCCTTTGAGAAGGATTCATGTAAAAAATATAGTTTCTTAGAAATTACAAGATCAAATGTCAAAAAGTATTCAAGATTTTAAGATATGGTTCTTAAATATATAATTTGATCCCAAAACGGAATCTTCACTACGCCCCTGGATGGCATTTTTAGGTTATATTTACCTGCTGCTGATCGAGTCCAAGGCTGGAGATAAGTGTTCCCTCGTCCTCCGATACCAAACGGTTCCTAATCGGCAACTTTATCATTTGGGAGCTCTTTTCCAAGATTTTCAAAGTGTCGCATGCTGAAGATTTGCAGAAATTCGCAAGAATTAAAAGTTAACGGTATAGTGCGTAATAGAACAGCGACACCCATACTCGTGCAAACAAACAGCACAAACACACGCATGTGAGCGGAGAGCATCGCAGGCTTACCGCTCAAAAGTTCGACGTCCCCGTCCGGCGAATCGTCCTGCGGCTCCAACTTGACCCTGGCGTCCTTGATGTCCATTTCCTGCTTGACCAGGGCCAAGTCCACGTGCATTATTTTCCGCTTTTAGGATATCAGATCAGCAAATATGAATATGAAGAAGAAGAGAAGAGCATCGCAATAAATACCGCTGTACAACTGCCGCGATCAGAGAATGACTATCGAAAGGCGCAGCGTTGCCACCCCCAGCGATGCGATGCATGTGCATATCGATAGGTGCGTTTAACCACCACCAACAAATTGGGCACAGTATGACCGTACATGCAAAAACAAAGATTGTTGCAACAACAATATTTTCTGGTCAAAGTAAACAAAACCAAAAAGTTTAAGGAAATCAAGGGAAATCTGGAGATATGAGCAACAGCGAGGATTCGCAGCAGTATCTGAACGACATGTTGGTCAAAGAGGAGGACGAGGCGTCCGGTGGTAAGCGGGAAACCAACTATGCTTACCAGTATTCTTAACTTTTGTCGCCCACCACAGACGAATCGGACAAACAGGATGGTGGGATTATGCTGAGGGAACAGGACCGCTTCCTGCCCATCTGCAACATCATCAAGATCATGAAGGTGCCGGTGCCCCAGAACGGCAAGATTGCCAAGGACGCACGCGAGTGCATCCAGGAGTGCGTCTCCGAGTTCATATCCTTCATCAGCAGCGAGGCCATCGAACGCAGCGTAGCCGAGAACCGGAAAACAGTCAACGGGGATGACCTACTGGTGGCCTTTAGCAATCTGGGATTCGACAACTACGTGGAGCCACTGTCCATTTACCTGCAAAAGTACCGAGAGGTAAGTGAGGTTGCTTTATCCATCTCAATTCCCTCTAATCGAATTACCTTGCCCACATCAGTCAAACAAATCGGATCGCAATCTCTTCCTGGACGCCAGTTATCCTCATACCGAAGATGGATCCTCCACGAACGAGGCGGGAAAGCAGTAGCACCTGGTTTGCAGACCCTTCTAGTTAAGGTTATATAGGTAGTCCTGACAGTAAAACATAATTTGTAGTATAATTCAACGTGATTCTTTAAAAACTTGCAGTTTAATATACATTTTAAGTTTTCTAACTAACGTCTAAAGTAAATACAGGTATATTATTTTTTTTTATCTACACCATCTTTAAGATTTTGAATTAAAGTTGTAAACTATGTTTTTAAGTTAATTAATAGCACCTTCCATTGATTTACTTATGATTTAATAATATGCAACTGCAGTCATACATAAATTTAACGAAGCACAGTCAAACTTAGGATTTGATAATCATTAAACACACTTATTAAGAAAAATTGCTCATACACAACTGTATAACAAACAAACCTGTTCATTTATAAATAGAAAATAAAAACATAGCAACCACTTTAACTTGGATCTGCTCCTCCATTACAAATGTTTTCCTGGTCCGATAAAGGTTCATTCTTTACCTGAACTTGTTCCATTTTATGGTAATTTATATCCAATAAATTCAAGAGATAGGATTGACCCACGTGCGCACTATAAAGTTTACCTGTTTTTAGCAAGCTACAACCTATTATTCTTGCAATCCATTTTGTTTGGGGGAGGCACTTATGTAAACTATAGTTTAATATTAAAAGTCCTAACTTATACCTATATAAACAAGATAAACATTACCCTACTTTAACATAAAACAAGCTTTGATTTTTTTTATTGTATTATTTTAATGTGGTTCTTTACTAGTTTTCTGCAACATGGGCAGACCAATGAAGAGTCATTTGTTTTCGCTTTCGCTGTAATATCGTAAAGACAGTTTGAACACATTTTAAAATGACCACATGGCATCAAAGCCACATCCCGAGGCTTGTCATTACATATGATGCATTTAAGGACGTCTACCATTTGGATAGGTCCAGGTTCAGGTTCATGACACTCCTCTTCATCCTGCCCATTGTCGGAATCCGTATCGGTGGTTTCCATATTGGAGACCCACTGCAATGGCTCCATTTCTTTATTAACAATATCCTTATTGACGATATCCTTAAAAAAGTCATCAAGCGATATTTTTTGCTCATTAAACTCATCAACTACTTTCTGAATTCTATTTCTTCTACTCCGTTGTTTGCTGCGTTTTTCGGTAGGAGCAATCAGCAGTTCTTTAGCAGTGTTACTCAGAACAGTTGAAGCAGTAAAATCTTCATCTCGAATCACTTCCAGGAATTTTAAAAATCTACAGTGTTTCTGTAGCTTTCGGTCAAGCGTTGTGTTAAAGGACTCCAACGAAATTGTCGTGGTCATGTTTTGACGATGGACAGTAAATTTCTGAGGGGTAATCTACAAAAGTTTTTAAGAACAATTTATAATTTTCTGTAGTAAAAGTCATCTTGCTCACCTTAATCATCCATTCCTCTTCAAAATATTTCAAAAATATTTGAAGTACTTTATGGCTCTCCTTTGGCAAATTTAAGAGGTCTAATTTTAAAGTCGCAAGCATTGGTTCTATGTGCTTTGGATCAACCAATGCTAAGCTTTGAAATTTTTGGTACCAGTTGTAGGAGTTAACATTTCTTTTTATAGTAAATCCAAAGGTTTTAATACTCAAACTTTTCTGTCTTAAGGCTTGGCAATAATGAAACCAACAACTATTTAGAGTTGCTTTTGGAAATATAGCAGTTAACGCCTTACGAAGGTCCGAATCGTAATCAGTCATAAAACTGGCCGCTTCAAATTGAAAAATGTGTTGGTTTATAAAGCCAAAAAGATGCTTATATGCCTCGGTAGACTTTCCCGACAACAAAATATAAATGAAGGGATATGTCTAAGAAAATATAAATATTTTACAACATGCTCACAGGCAATTACCATTTACTTACGTGATCCATAAAGTGAAAATGGACAACAATTAAATTTTTGTATCCACATGACGGTACAGTGCTTAACGTCCCATCAATGGAATACTCACGTTTGCCTGGATTGTTTTTTATAATTTCTGAAATACTTGGTGATAGAAAAATAGTATAGGCAAAATTCTTTTCCAAAATTGTTTGCCGATAGAATGGGCCTTTAATATGCTTGGATATGCCATATTCAGTCAGGAACTCTTCGTTTTCGAATAGCAATTTTGTTTCGAGCGGTGATGTGGGATTGCTGGGCATTCCTTTACTTTGAATTTTAAAAAGCTGTCTTCGAATCTTTAGGAAATTCACCAGGGATCCTGCTTCCCCAGCTTTCTGGCACTCTTCTTCAAAAATTTCCCTAATTCCTTTTCTTTTTAGGTTTTTTTCGCACTGGTTCTTTACAGCATTTAGCAAGTTCAATTTTTTTATTAATGCCTCTGGAGGATCATGATTGTGACGGCTATTTTTGGACAGAGTGCATGTATGGTTAGACACTTTGGCAGAGACGTTACAATTTTCTACATAACAAACATAACGCGAAACAGTCTTGGTCTTGCTTTTGATTTTGAACAACTGTTTCGTACTGGTTAAAAAGAGTAATTTTGAGTTTTTACGCAGTCCCGAAATATATTTAAATTCGCTGGTTATGTACGAGGATTCTGAGTCCTCATCAACTTCCACATAATCAAAATCCGATGGATTTTCATACGACATTCTGGGTTCCTCTTTAACTAGGATATCCATATCTTGTTCTATTTGACAATCCTCTGAAATGAACTCCTCTTCTGCCAGAGGCTCCACCTTTACAAGGATATCCTCCCCTTGTTCCATTTTAAGTTCTGAGCTGTTAAACTATCCTCTGTTACATTATTTTAGGCCTAAATTATTGAGATGAGGTTCTTGTTCCCAACTGAGATCCACTGTAGGGACCGTTGAACAGTAGTTTGCCCAGTAAAAATTATATTTTCCCAGTTTTCTTAACAATTAAGAATTAAACAAATCACAAAACTCGGTTTATGTTGTATTATTAAAAGCAGCTGTTAGACCTGCCAACTCGATTACCTCCTTTTATACGATGAATACTTTTTCCATATTTTATACGATTAGTATTCATCGTAGATATCATACAAAAAACCCGCCGAATTTAAAATTAGAATGCTAAGTTGACAATTTTTAAAAACATAAATATTTAAGAATGAAAGTTTCGTGTTAATCTTTTGATTAAGATTTCACTATTTTTCTTTTGGTCTATATCCGATTTGCCAAACCTCTCCCATAAAGGAAGGACCCAAGTTAAGACAAACTATCTTAAAATCGGTTAGCTTCAGTTTCAGTAATTTGTATATTTAGAAAACCTCCATCTATTATTGGGTCATCTACATGTCTACACATATACGCTCAAGGATATTACATAATACGTATGTATCTATAGTTTATATATGTATCATGGAAACTAAACACATTTCTTTCACAGTTAAAGTACGTATGTATAAAAAGTAAAAACAAAAACTTAAGGAACATTGTGTTTGTTTCTTTGTATGGCATATTCTCCTAAAGCCACTTACAAATTAATAACGCATTAAAATCACCGGTAGAGACTACATGGTAAAACTAGAAGACGTGATGTGGCAATGGTACAATGAATGTACAAAAAGGTCTATAAAATGGTACAGCTAAAACTAGACTAAAATGATTCCTTGTGGGTAGACTAAACCAGCAGCATGTCGTCGTTGTCCATGGGCTCGTCCTTGATCCGATTGCTGGTCGGACCACTGGCGTAGTCGCTGAGGAATATGTTCGTATCGTCGTGGTTCAAATGCAGCGTGGGAATTGCACCAGGACGCAATTCACCAGGCTGGGCAAAACAATGCGACTCAAAGTGACGACAGCAGATGTGCTTGGAGCGGTCCCACTTTGGTATGGCCTCGATCTTGAGATTGTAGCACCACTTGGCGCGCTGATTGCGCTGCTCCGGAAAGTCCAGCATCGGCAGCTGAACGTTGTCCACCTCGCAGATAACGCATCTTATGGTCTTGTCGGTGGGCAGGTGGACCGAGCAGATATGTTTGCCCCGGTATCTCTGAGTATCCGTAAGCCTGAGTGCTTGGCACCACTGTCTAAGCAGCGAGGGATCTTTAAAAATAAAAATAAAATTTTTAAAATAAACATCTAAATTTTGTATTAGCTTAGTGCCTTACTTACCACTGGGAAACTTGTGGAGCTTGACATTTCCATTGTGATGGCAGTCAGCCATGCAACAGGTTGCAATGGGGACGGGAGGATTTGGCTTTTTCTTAACTTCGACCGAGACACCTCCTTGGGGATTCAAATGCCGCGTGGGGATGGCGTTGCGCATGAGACGCCTTACCCCAATCAACTCGGGCTCGAAGTGACGGCTGCAGATCAATCGCGTATTTCGCTGAGTCTCCTTGAAGACCATGCCCGTTGCCAGCTCCCAGTTGCGGACGGAGGTGCGGTTATTGGGCAGCCGGAACAGCTTGATCCCTTCGCCACGGAAGGCGCGGCAGTACGGGAGGCAGCACTGCTTGACCTTCCACGGCGGAATCGTGCCAGGAGGCCAAGGGTCGAACTTGGAACGTCGCTCTCGCTTGATGCGAACCTCCGGCTCCATTTCATCGTCCTCCTGTAGGCCATCCTCGTCTTCCTCGTCCTCCTGTAGGCCATCCTCCTCCTCGCCGCCGTCGCTTTCGGCCTCACTGCGATCTGTTGCTAGCTCCTGGCACTGTTCGTTCGTGAAGATCTTCTCCGGCACATTGACGCCCAGCTCCAGCGTGGGCACCGCCCAGGGGCGCAGCTTCCTCAGGCTGATGCAGTGCGGCTCGAAGTGAACGCTGCAGATCATGAACTTCCACGGACGCCGCTCATCGTAACGGATGCGTAGGTTGTGCATCCAACGGTCTTGCTGGCGCCTCGATTTGGGGAACTTGTATATGTGGACGCCGTGCTGAGATCTCTGACGCTGGCAATGAGCCAATGAGCACTTATCGTATCCCGACTTTACCTGGTTGTAGGTAACCTTCTCTTGCTTAACAGGAAGACGTAAATGGCTTTTCCAGTTTGACTGGCTAAACGATAGTTGTATAGGTACCGTATCCTCCTCTTCTTGGTCCTCGTGCAGCTGCAACTCTGGCTCTAGGAACAGCATAGAGTCTTCGTCTTCATCCCTTTCCTCCTTGATCTGTACGTTGCTTGACTCCGCTCCCGACCTCTTGTCCAGCCTAAGGTTGATGGCCTCGAAGTCGTTGTCGAAGAGCTCGCTGGGAGCCTTGCTTCCCAGTTTCAGCGTGGGCACACTGCCGTGAACTAGTCGCATGTTGAGCAGGCACACCGGATGAAAGTGGGCACTGCAGATGCGATAGCGCCACCGGTAAAAGGGATCGAATGGCACCTGTGTGTTGTGCTGCCACTTGAGGCACATGTCCTCGGAATGAGGGAATTTGTGCAGCGTCATGTTTTCAGTGGTCAGGTGATTCATACATCCCTCAATCTGACAAAACTTGCTGGACTTTTGAGGCGGAGCCGGCGTCGGCATGCATAATTTGGTGACCTCTCGAACGGTCTCCCCCTTATGCTCACTTGGCAGAGCACCTTGTGGCAAAGGCAAAAGAAGCTCTTCCATATCCTGTATGGCAAACTCATTCTCGTACAGCTTGTCCGGTCTCTTTGGCCCCAAGAGTAGAGTGGGCATCGCTCCCTTCTTTATCCTGGCGCTTTGAAAGCACTCCTGATCGAAATGGTAACTGCAAATGCGATAGCGCCACCAGAACTTCTCGTCCATGTCAACTTGGGTGTTGTGCATCCACTTCCTAGCAGCCTCCGAAGAGGCGGGGAATTTGTGAAGCTTAATAGTCCCATCCACGTCCTCAACAGTCACCTCGCATCCCTCAACGGCACAGTGGTTGGCATTGTACTGGTTCCGAATGCCAATAGGTTGGTAAATGGAGGCGAGTTCGTTATAGGATTTGTCCACCTTCTCGTAGCTGTCCATCCGCTCAACATGACCAACCTCCAGAAGCACCTCCAGAGCCTGCATCTCCGAGTCTTCCTCATCGGACTCGATGTGCTCCATTCTTACAATGGGTTCCAACAGAGAGTTGTCACACTCGTCCTCCTCCTGAAATTCCTCCACCCTTTCTTGTTTGATTGTCCCGGCTTCCTGAGTCAGTTTGGCTGTCATCTCGAGCCACTCCTCTTTGGTGGGAATCTGATGCACAGGATCTGCTGGCAAGTGCAGAGTGGGAACGCTCCAGGGATGCAGCCTTCGGTCATCAAACGAGCAGCGTGACTCAAAGTGGTTGCGACATACCTTGAGCATGTATTGATGCTGCTGCTCCGTAATCTCCAATTGTCCATTTTCCACCCACATCTTGAGGATGTCTTTTCTTTGCGGCAATCCGTGCAACAGAACTTTATCCCGGGGCCTGATCATCTCACAACCTTTGACTGCGCAGCTAACTATTTTCACGCGCCGATTGCTTCGAGCAGAATGGTAATTATCTTCGAGGAATCTATTTGGAACGTGCTCTGGAAAGTTTTTATCACTGAGATCATAGAGAATCACATAATGCAGCGGACAAAGCTGGCCGACACCATTAGCCGGCTCTTCGATGTCCAAATGACGCAGCCAAGCTCTTCTGAGGTTCTCCTCATGGGGCAGAGTGTAAGACAGGTTCCTAGAGAATTCTTTGCACTCAGGATAACAGCAATCGACATCCGGCATCAGGGCTCGCTTGGAAAGCTTTAAGCATTTGCCCAGATTTTGTAGCTCCGTCTGGAAAATGTCCGGAGAGGAATGTCCCAGTTCCAGAGTGGGTATCGAACCGGAGATTAATCCACTTTTTTCAAAGAGAGAGGATTCAAAGTGTTCACTGCAGACTTTCAGCCTGCCTAGCTGATCCTTAGTAACTCTCAGACGGAGGTTATACATCCACTTCTCGGCCAACGCCAATACTTTCGGAAAACCATTGAACTGAGCGTCTCCCAGCTGCCGTACCCGTCCGCATCCAGGTGCACAGCACACCTCTGGTTTACTTTGACAGAGATTTTCGGGATTGGGTAACATCTCCACCTGCTCGTCATGACCAAGCAAAAGAGTCGGAAGCGCCCCAGGGCGCAAACCCCTGTTGGCACCAAAACAAAAGGATTCAAAGTGGCGCTCGCAGATGAGCTGCTCTCCCTGACCGAGGTCCAGGGAATTGATCTTCAGGTTGTTGCTCCAAGCTTCCAGATGAGCAGCGTTCTTTGGTACCTTGTAGAAGCGGAGACGGTCGCCACTCGCATCCTTCACACATCCGGGCACCAAGCAGTGTTTTTCAATGTCATCTCTGCTTAACTCCAGAGTTGGAACTGATCCGTCAATTAAATCCAAAGTGTCCGGTTGAAAGCATTCCGGGGCAAAATGAGACTGGCACACCTTGAACCCATGGCTGCTGGCCTGCATCGAGCGATGTCTGCAGGCGGCTGCCCACTTTCGTATCGTTGCCATATCCTTGGGATACTCATAGAGCCGTATTCCACTATCTTCAGCCTGGAAACAAGACAGCACGGAGCAAAAGCGTTCCCGGATAAACCTCATCGCCTGCTCAGTGTCCTGCCCGCCAGCGATGTTTCCGTTGTGCCTGGCATTGGGGATAACATAGCCGTCGTGGCCCAAGTTTAATGTGGGCTCTGCCCAGCTGCGAAGTTGCTTCTTACAAATGGCATCGGGTTCGAAGTGAGACTGGCACACGTAAAGCTCCAGGGGATCCACAAGGCGGGGTTGCTGTTGCGTGTTCACCAGCCACCGGAGCAAAGCCTGCTCTTCGGTGGGGAAGCGGTAGAGCCGTATTTGGCTGTTTCCAAACTGTCCACATGTGGGAATACAACATATCCTCATCCTGCCTCGAGGACTGGGACTTGCACTCGCGCAGGGACTGCTCAGAGATGCGAGATCTGTTTTAATTCTTAGTGGAGTTAGCCTTGCATTGCTATTGGGAGTTATACTGCGTGACTCAAGATCTTGCTGACAGGGATTCAAGTGAATCTTGCCCTCATGGCTCAGATGCAAGGTGGGTATAGCCCATGGTTTTGGAAAATCCGCTTCTATGCACGCTGGTTCAAAGTGGCGCACACAGATGCGATAGCTTTTATGCCTCGAATGATCGTAAGCTATCTTAGTATTATGTAGCCACTTGAAAAGCGTCTCCTCCTTGTCTGGAAGCTGAGTGAGCTGAAGATCCTTGACATTTTTGGAGGAGCAACCAGGCACAGCGCATTTGAGTTCGTCAGCAGTCCACAGCAAATCCTCCAAATCCTTTTCTGCGAGAACCTTGGGCAATTCCACTTGTTCATACAGCTCCATGAAGTGGGAGCCACATAGAAGACCATCACTGCCGAGAGGCAGATTAAGGTGGGACATCCAGGCGGTTCTAATTATCATATTTCCAGGCAAGTCCACTAAGCTTGAGGAAGAATTTTCACAAGCGGCGATCAGACAAGCTCCGTTGTTTCTGTAGATGTTCCAACTATTTTGGTCTAGCCTTAAGGTGGGAATTGCCTGCTCCAACGGCTTTCCATTTTCCATAACTTCCGCTTCAAAATGATACAGACATACTCGAATATCGCTGAAACTCGTGTCCATGGAGAGCTTTAGGTTGTGCTGCCACTTTCTTAAAAGACTTCGCTCCTCAGGCAGTGAGAATAATTGCTTATCCTCCTCTTTTGCGCAGGTGCTGATGCAACATTTTATCGGTTTACTCTCCCTCTGATTCTTCGTTAGAGTCTTCGCCTCCGTCTTTATATCCCTCTCCGTCTGCATCTCCATCTTGATCTTCCTCTCTTCCTGAATCTCCATCTTCAATCTCTGCATCATCTGAACTTCCGCTGTCCTCCATTTGCTTGGTCGAATATCCGGCGGCTCTGTTAGCTTCCTCTTGCGGCAGTGTTTCAGGCTCCAAAGCCGAAAAACCGAGTGCTGTGGCTGTGATTGCTCCAGATCCAGATCCATTCCATTACACGAGTATCTAAGTGGCTCATTATGTCCCACGTTGAGTGTGGGTACCGCATTCTGCTTGAGCTTTCGGGTTCCGAGTACCTCAGCCTGGAAGTGCTCTATGCAAACCCGGCCGATGCAATCATCCGGATTCAGGTGAAGATTGGCACACCACTTGAGCAGCAGCTGGCGATCCTTGGGAAAACCAAAGGTGCTGAGAAGGTGAAAGGCAGTACGTTCCTTCCTGCAGTGCTTTAGGCAGCAAATGGGCGTCACATTGTTGGCGGGCTTTTCCCGGCGCAGTGGGACGATTGGAGGAGTCGGTGGCGTGTCTGGCAGGAAGTGATCCATTTCCTCCAAGTCCTCTTCTTCGTCTCGATCATCCTCTTCATCCCGACGATATTCGGCTTCATCATCGCTTGGATGTTCGGCAAAGGTCTCTACCAGTTCAAGCGGATCAAAATAGTGGTCGTCTTTCTCATCTTCATCCTCATTATCCTGGTCATTGTGCTCCTCCTCAGCCTCCCCGTCTTCCTCCTCCTCATCGATTAGCTCCTTTTTTGGTTTCAGTCGCGGCAACTCAGAGCTGCCTTCCTCATCCTCGGTCAGTCCAACCTTTATAGCCTCATTGTCGTAGATTAACCCCTCATCGTGACCCAGTTTCAAAGTGGGCACTGCACCTGTCTTCAGCTTTAGTTTGCCCCGAACCTGTGCCTCAAAGTGATCCGCACAAATCCTGCCGCGGCACTGATCCGGGGTTAGACGCAAATTCGCCCGCCACTTCTCCAGCAGATCCTCACTTCTTGGATATCGGTAGGTGCGCAGATCGTTGTCGATGCTCCGACGCTTGCGGCAGTGCCCCAGGGCACAGGTGGGTGTGAAGAATCCCGGTATGTTCTTCGGATTCTCGTAGATCGGCTGCTCATGGTGGCCCAGTTGTTGCGTGGGCATTGCCCAACTCCTCAGTTGCTTGCCGTCAATGCAACGCCGGTTAAAGTGGGCACTGCAAACCCGTGTCGATCGGTCCACCTCGTCGGGCTCCAGTCGCAGGTTGTGTCGCCACTTGAGATGTTGCTGCTTGCCGGTGGGAAAGGGAAAAAGCCGTGCTCCGTGCTCCATACGACTGCGTCCACAACTGTGGACACAGCACTTCAGATCGGACATCGTTTTCTTAAACTTTACCTGTAATGTTAAAAAGTTAGTCCTGGATAACATATATTCTTCTGCTGCTAAAGACTCACCTGTCTAGTTCTCGAATCTGTGGCATCGGGCATGATTGTCACATCCGGTTTAACGTCTTCCGACTCGGAAAGTTCCTGCTTGATGGCTATCCCACCAGATTCCTCGTGTATCCGCCGCTGTCGTCCGAAAAGGTTGCTCTGCAACTCCGACGGATTCACCTGGAACAGATCATCCGTCTCGTCGTGGCCCAACTCTAGGGTAGGGATCGAGCCTATGTTTAACCGAGTCTTGCCAATACAGATGTCCTCAAAGTGCGCATTACAGATCTTGTAGCGTTCGCGTTCCAGGAAGTTAAGGTGATCCAGTCGCAGATTGTGCTGCCAGCGCTGGAAGAGATTAGGGTCCTTGGGAAAGCTGTTCATCTGCACCTCGTCAAAGCGGCGCGTCTTCCCGCAGGTGGGCACAATGCACTTGAACACCGGATCCACATACCGGTCCTCTGGCTTGGGGTTCGGTATTAACTCGATCTCGGCATCGTCGTGACCGAGTTCCTGAGTGGGGATAGCCCACTTGTACAGGTGCTTGGGCCCGATGCAATCCGCCTCGAAGTGTTTGTTACATATGCGAACTCCTGTGCAATCCACTGGGTTCATCTTAAGATTGTTGCACCACTTCCATAGCATATCGTCGTCATCCGTGGGAAATCGGAAGAGTCGTACCTCCGCCTGTTCCTTGGATGCCTCGCAACCCTCCACCACGCAGTGCTCGTCCGCAAAGGCCTGTGCTTCGTTGGGATAGATGTCCTCGTCGTCGTGACCCAATTCCAGGGTAGGAATGGCGCCAGCGCTTAATCTCCTGCCATTGAACGAGTGTGTCTCGAAATGACGGGAACATACTCGGTATTGAGCCCTCATAGCCGCCCTAGGACGCGTCTTGATGTTGTGCATCCACTTGCGCAGCTGCGTGGGACTATGCGGGAGCCGGAAGAGCTGGACGCCCTGCGCCCTCGTCTTGCGGCAACTTTCTACTATGCACACACGCTGCAGACACAGCTTGCTTGCCTTCAGCTTTGCCGGATTTTGGTAGATCTTTAAGCCGGGCGGCGAGTTTAAGTCCAGTGTGGGTACCGCCAGCGGCACCGGACACTTTTTGCTCAGCACATGTGGCTCAAAATGAGCCGAGCACAGCCGGCGTTGGGCACTGCCAACCATGGGGACCTGCAGATTGTGCGCCCACTTGGCCAGAGTAGAGCGATTAAGCTTGGGGAACCGATAGAGCTGAACGTTGTGTAGAGCTCGAACTTTGCGGCAGTGTGGAAGACAGCACCTGGGCACCCAAGTGGGCTTTACGGAAGCCGGGAGCTTGGTTTTCGTGTGAGTTCGCCGCTTGTACAGCATCGAGTGCTCTGGATTCTCATAGAGATTCTCTATATTGCCAGCCAGGTTTAATGTCGGTATCGCCCAAGGTCGCATCCGCTTGCCGATGCAGTGTGCCTCGAAGTGAAGATTACAGATCCTCATGCTCGTCAGCTGACTAGCCTCTGTTTGCAGGTTGTGTGCCCATTTGGCCAACACGGAAGCCTCCTCCGGCGGCCGGTAAAGCTTGATGTCGTCCACACTGGGATTTCTCTTGCAGCTCTCCACGCAGCACTCGCCCTGTTCTTCGCCATTGTTTGGCGCAGTGGGTCGAGAATAGAACTCAGTGACCTGTTCCGGTGTTGGAAGAGGATATGGGATGTTTTCGTGGCCCAGGATCAGTGTAGGCACCGCCCACTTCTCCAGCCTTTTATTGCGCAGGCATCGATCCTCGAAGTGCACCTCACAGATGGCGTCGTTAAACAGTTTACTGCCATCCGGAACGGCCCTTTGGAGATTGCCACACCACTTGGTCAGCAATGACACATTACTTGGGAATCGGTGCAGGTTGGCATGATCCCTGTCTCGATTTCTCTTGCATACGGCGACGCAGCATGTTTCCCGGATATTCAGCTTTTTAATCACATCCGGATTCCGATGAATATCTTCCTCGTCGTGACCCAAATTGAGGGTGGGCACCGCAAATGGACGCATACAACCGCCGATGCAGTAAGGCTCGAAGTGCAGACTACAGATACGCATGCCTTTGTGCATCTTTTCCTCTGGTATCTTTAGGTTGTGGCACCACTTGCGCATCTGCTCCGGTCGGCGCGGTATGGTGTGGAATGTGATGTTCTCGTTGTTGTGTCGCTTGCTCTCGCAACTAGGCACACAGCAGATGTCCATGCTGTCGCTGGCGTTCATCGCCGAGGATCCACCGGCACCCATGGCCAGGTAAGAGGACGTCAGCTCAGGATCAACGTAGTGAGAGGTCGAACTGGCCGAGGATGACGTAGACGCCGCTGAGTGACGCTGGTATGATTTGCTGTGCAGGTGCTGTTGCAGTGAATGTTGCGAATGGTGATGATGCGCCTGGTGCTGCTGGAGGACATTGCTGTGACTGTTGGAAGCCGTTGGCGGTGGCCACAGCTCGTTCTCGTAGATGTTGAAGGTGTCAGTGTGACCCAGGTGAAGCGTGGGAACGGCACCTGAAATATATTCATTTTTATTACACTTTCTGCTTTCCTGATATGTATAATTCTTTGGAACTTACCCGGTGATAGCTTCCGCAGACCCAAAGCCTCTTTGATAAAGTGGGCGCTACATATTTTGTGATTCTTGCCGCGATACACTCCCGGATCCAGGCGTAGATTGTAGCACCAGCGTCGTAGGAGCACCTCATCTCTGGGAAAACGATATAGCGACATATTGAAGTCAGAGGATCGGCTCCGGCGGCAGAAGTTGAGGCAGCAGCGTTTCTCCTCCACGTACAGATTCTTGGGGTTGTCGTGGATCTTGCCATACTGGGCACCCAGATGTAAGGTTGGCACCGCCCATGGCTTCAGCCGGAACTTGCCGATGCAGCGCTCCTCGAAATGGCGGCTACAGAAGTGACGCGGCTCCTTCGCCTGAACGGGAAGTCGTGCGTTCTGGCACCACTTGATGAGGCTCTTGATGTCCTTGGGAAAATTGTAGAACTTTAAGTTGCTCTCACCCCGTTGACTGGTGCAGTGCGGCATGCTGCAACGCGCTACCTCGCCGGTGGTGAAGGTGTTGGTCAGTTCCCTGTTCTGGTAGAGATTGGCCACGTCATCATGACCCAGGTTGAACGTGGGCACTGCCCAATAGCACAGCGAATAGCGATTGATGCAGCGCTTCGGGAAGTGCATGCTGCAGATGCGGAAATTGGCGTAGCTTGCGGCGGGTATGTGGAACATCTTGAGATTGTGCAGCCACTGGTTGAGGTACTTTTCGTCCTTGGGGAACGTGAAAAACTGCAGCGTGGGGCTGGTGCTCTTCCGTACTCCGCACAGTGGCACACAGCACAATGCGTCCTCGGAGTCGTCCAGCGTCGATGAGTGTGCCTGTGGCCCAGCGATCGCTCCTCCATGGATTGAGCTATCGCTTCCATAGGCATTATTGTAGCTATTCTCCTGAACGCTGTAGGATGACTCGCTGGTCGAGTTGCTATAGCTGCGCTCCAGCTTCACATTCACATCGTTCTTAAGCGCAGAAGCTGCGAACATGGCTGCTCCATCGGCATTTGCCTGGCGCTGCTGCAGCAGTGAATTTAATGCAGCCGTGGCCGGCAAGGACGAGCTGGATGGGTTCGATTTGTGGTGCGGGGCGGTGGGCACTAAAAAACAAATATCGCATTAGAAAATGCGATATATGAATAATTAATATATGAAACTGTATACATTTGTATAGGCACAATGTGCGTGGCACATATATTATCAGCATGTCTATAAGCAAAATTATTATTCAATCTTATGGTTGTTATAGGTCCGACAATTCCGTTTTTTTATAGGTACATCAAATAGAATTTATAAAAGTCAAACTGCGCACAAGCGCCTACATAAGAAAATTCGTATCGCTAACCCATTTGAGTACTTTATAGGATTGAAAAAGTCACAACCAATTAAGGAACGGTCCATACTCTTCCGTCCCCATTCTAAATTAAATTCTTCCAGAGGTCAGGTTGTTATCTTTCGGTGTCACAAAGTCTTTAAATTTATAATTCGGTCGAATTTGAACGTGTTGAGAAATACTTTTTTGAGTAAGTATACATTTCTTTGGGGATTCTATCTCATAGTATAGAAAATCTAATAATTTTGGACCATGACACCTTTCTATTGAACTTACTTTCCATAGTCGCCATATGGCAATCCTGCAGCTTGTAGTTCGTCTGGTGCTGCTGCGCCTGCGAGTGTGATCCAGAGGTTGCCTGAACCCCCGTATAATACTTGCCGCAGAAGTAGGGTGCGGCCAAACGATGTTCGTGGAGCTCGAGAGCCGTCTGATACCACAGGCGGCAGATGGGACAGTCGAAGCGCTGCTGGAATTTATGTTGCGGCAGGTGGGCGTAAAGCTGCTCACGGGTAGCGAAGGTTCCAGAGCACATCTGCAACACGGACAGTGAATGAAACAGGGTTCCAGAGAATTTATAAAAAAGCCTCTTACGTTGCAGACAAAGCTATCGTATTCGTGCTGCATGTACTCATGCGCTTCGCACTCTGCGATCGTGTCGAAGTGCTTGCCGCAATACTTGTGGCAGAAGAACTTGTCGGCACGGTGGAGATGCTTGTGCCGCTGCAGCTCCTCGGTGGTCATGAAGGACATGGGGCAGGTGGTGCACTTGAAGTCGTACTCCTGCATCCCGCAATTGCTCTCGGCCACGTGGCGCAGATAGGCCTGCTTCTTGAAGAAGACTTCCTTGCAGCGCTGGCAGATGGGCAGGCTCTCGGAGCTCCGATCCAATTGCTGTTTGCGGCGCAGAAAGCTGCTGGTATTCTGAAATGTAGAAATGATAATTAGATATTTAGCCTAATAAGAAGTGTATTACTCTCACCCTTCCGTAGGACTCATTCTTGACGGTCAGTTCCACTTTGGGACTCAACATGTCCTCGCTGAATTCGCTGAACTTGCTAAAGTCCGCAAATGGAGTGTTGTCGTCTATATAGTTTGACTTGTAGGAATGTTCGTCAATGGGTTCCGCTGTTAAAAAAGAAATATTTATTGAATTATTCCATGAGTTATTAAAAATAGTTTAAATTCGAAAGCAAAACTTGTAAAAGATCGCAGTTAGGAAAAAGTTATTTGTAAAATTGTTATACAACTACGTTTTCATTATTTAAGTTATACAAGTACCAAATTATTTATTCTAGATTGTATTTGCTGTAATATTTATTTATACCAATGTAAATGTTTCGGGAAACTTCGCCAAGATGAAAAAGTATGTACCCTTTGTTTGTTTCCATGGTTTCGAATTGTATTTTGAACTCCCCTTTGCATGCTGATAAGAATGAATTGCTCCTACATCAAATTGATAGATAACAGAGTGCTCTGCAGACAAACAGATATTTAATCTATTTATATTATTTATGGTACCAACTTGGCCTTTGAACCGTTGAACTATGCATACAAAAGGGATTTTTAAATAAAAATGATTCTGAACTTATTGATTGACCGAAAAATTGATTAGAATATTTGAGTATAAAAATATATTAACATTTCGTTTCTTGGCCTGTTTTATAAATATCAACTTGATTTTCGCTTCACCCAGATATAGGGAATATGAATAGGTAAATCCAATTCATCGAACATATGGAACTAACTAGTTATAGTTATATGATTAAACTTATATAACTTATGTCAATGTTTTTGAGAGGGCGTTGTATTTTGTGCGTACCTTATAATATTTGTTTTACTCTCTGGATTCTGCCACGCCCATACGCCCATTAAATTGGCGGTGCGGGGCGGAACCAATAATTTGTAGGTTAGTCTATGGGAGAACGTTACATAAGATGCGACTTGGAAGACAGTCCCCCACAACCCATTCCAAAAACCAAAAGAGGGAGATGATATGCACACTTATTGGGTAATACGATGGGTATGTGTGCGTACGAATCGAACTGAATGGGTTACGCCGGTAGTATAAAGCATCTATCCGAGTATACATTTGCCAAATGGATACATACTGACAACCGTACTTTCGCACATACCGAGAGACGCGCAAACAGAACAAAATTGTACGATACGGAACCGAACAGAGCAGAGATACAGATACAGAGCCGTAGGTTGACGAGCGGTGGAACAGAAAACCGAATCCGAAAACCATCCGAACGAAACAAGCGCCAAACCTCAGCGAAACTCAATAAACGTTTTATTGATTCGACGCCAAAATGGAGCTGAAATTACGCTACTTATAGGAAAATGGCCCCAACTAAGTTTGGTGTGGTGCGTTTATTCTGTATCTGTTTCTATGGCGAAAATGGATTTTGCGCTAACCTTTTCTGAATTGTCTAGGTTATTTATAAGAGATTTTACATAGTAATATTTTTACAGGCTTATTTAAGGGATTATTAAATAATGTTTGTGTGTATTCCTTAAAGGTATCTGTAATTTGATAAATTTTTCTATATAATTTAATCGGATTATGTATATTACTACTTTGCTTTTAATAATATACATTTAAAAGTTCTCAGCGTATCACTTTAAGTATACACAAAAAAAGGGAGTATTCATGTTACTACTGCTTTAATCAATGTTATTAACTTATTTCGGTGTGTGTTTTTTATGAAGTTAACTGATTATATATTTTTTATTTACCTATATTAGCAATTACTTACATTTTATCAATATTTCTGGTGCCGGGGGCGGGGCCATGGGATTGGGAGGCTGCTGGAAGGCCTCCATGGGTTCGCTTTTGATATAGGGATAGCTGCCGGTCATGATATTGTGGCCCATATAGGGCCTTTGTTGGCTTAGGTGTTGTGGAAGTTGCTGATGTTGTTGCTGCTGCTGCTGTTGTTGTTGTTGTTGGTACTGCAGCAGTTGGTTGTGGGCATATGCCACTGTGTTGGCCCCAAGGCCGTAGCTCGGCCCACCACCACCCACCACCGTCCCACTGACATTGAGGCCACCGCCAGCGGCGCCATAATAACCCTGCGTGCCACCACCACCCCCTTGTGGGCCATAGCCTCCTCCTCCCCCACCCATGATGTTGTTGTTGCTGTTGCTGGTGGCCTTGCAGGATGGGTCGGGGGCGGGGGCGGGGCCGAAGGCCGAGTGGGGTGTGGGGTAGGAAGCAACATGTGAGTACCAATTGGCGTGCTGCTGCTGCGGCGTCTGCTGCGTTTGCTGCAGCTGCTGCTGCTGCTGTTGCTGCAGGGACATGGGCGTAGCAGGGGGCGGGTAGTGGTGGGCGTAGTGATGGGGGTGGGGGTGGGCGTGATGGGGGTGTTGTTGTGACATCACGGACGGTTTGCTTGCTGTTTATCCTGCCCCACGAATCGTCGTCGCCTGGTTCTGTATCGCCGTTTTATTATCCTGCAGCCAAGTTAGGGGCGCGTTTGCTCTCTTTTTCGCAAGCTTTTGGCGTCTTTTATATACCAGTTTTTCATCGGCCCTCGACTGTGTGTATGTATCGAACTGGCATTGTTGCTATTGTCCTTCGGCATTCGCATTTTCCCACTGCTGGCACACTTCACACATGGCACTCTGCAATTGCTCGGCAATTGCGATTCTTATTTGCTCTGGGCGGCCGTTGGATCTTGATCATTTTACTATTTTTTTGCTCCCGAACGCGCGACGAACGACGTCCCACAACAAACTGTTCAAACGGAGCACAAAAAACGTAAGAAAACGTAAGTGTCGGCAGAACGTAAGTGTCAGTATAAAAGCGAGACAGCCTCAGCGTAAGTGTCAGTAAAAAAGGGAGACAGCCTCAGCGTAAGTGTCAGTAAAAAAGGGAGACAGCCTCAGCGTAAGTGTCAGTAAAAAAGCGAGATGCAAGATGGAAGATGGGAGAAGAGCCACACACAAAAACAACAACGACGAACGAACGTCCCGCGAGACAACAACAACAAACTGTTCAGTGTTACCGCGCAGGAAATGTAAGCTTTTTGTTTTTTAAAATATACCAAACCGAATTCCAAGCGGTCACATTGGAAACATGTATACTATCGACTACAACTATACGATAGTTTTACTCAAGCAAGGTGAGCTTTTGATATATTTTTAAATTTTAAAATTAGAATTGGATTGGATCAGAATTGAGTATCAGGAGATAGTCATTTTTAAAATACTCTTTTCTGTTTTAATATATATATTTAATGAAAAAAGTATCTTTGCTTATAAACAGAATAAATTTTGGGTAATAACAATAATTAAATCCTGAAATAAATAATAGATATTACCTATTTTCGCTGAGTTTCTAACTTTAATTTCTTCAAGCCGGACAAAAACTAATACAAATTTTGTTACACTTAGAACTAAGAAATTTTGGGACCCACAAGGCTCACGCGCTGCTTCAGCTGCTTCTTGATCTGATCCTCATCCGCCAGGAACTGTTTCTCAGCCAGGCGCACCAGGGTCCTCCTCAGCTGGGATTTCACTTGTGTGACCTTTGTGGAGTTCATGGCCGATATGGGCACAATGCTCTCGAATTTCAGCACCTGTTTGGGACGCAGTTCCTCGGGACACTGTGCCAGCCCGCTGCCCAGGTCATTGATGACTGGTTTAACTTTGGTGAGGATCTCGTGGGCACCGTCTTTGTCCATTTTGTTCAGCAGCAGGACACTGGGCTTCTCCAAGAGCGATGGATCGTAGAGCTCTAACTCTTTGTTCAGGGCAAATATATTGGCCACACAATCGCGATGAGGATGCCGAGGACTAAGTTGGAAGCCAAATATATCCACCATAAAGACCAGCAGGCGGGTGCGTTCAATGTGCTTGAGGAACTTGTGGCCCATGCCGAAATTCGCATGGGCTCCCTCGATGAGGCCGGGAAGATCGGCCACAGTTATGGAGCGTAGGTCACGGTACTCGATGGTTCCAATCTGGGGACGAATGGTGGTAACTATAGAAGAAATAAGTTAGATTATATCAATAAGTAGGATTATTATTCACTTACAGGGGTAAGCCGCAATCTTTGGTTTCGCATTGGAGACGGCCTTGAGCAGGGTGCTCTTGCCAGCATTGGGGAATCCCACCAGTCCCACGTCCGCTATAAGCTTAAGGTCCAGATTCACTGTGCGATTCTCGCCGGGACGTCCCAGGAAGTTAGTGGCCGTGCATCCTCCGGTTCCTCCGCCCGCCACAATGCAGGTGGCCTCGTTCTCGTCGAGATCCGCTATAAGTTTTTGCTGGTCGTCGTACACCTGGACGCCCACCGGCACCTCAATCTTCTGATCGACTCCACGACGTCCGAAAATGCTTGCCTTGCTGCTATCCTCGCCGCTGGAGGCGGCCACCCGCTTGTCCTTCAATCCCTGGACGACCTTGCGGAGGGTCAGCCCCTCCTTGGCAACCAAGTAGACGCAGCCGCCTTGGCCACCGACTCCTCCGTACTTGGGCAGCCCGTTGCCACCATGTCCTCCGCGAACTGCCAGGCGCAGGGTGTCCAGGAAACTGGGCCGGAAGTGGGCACGGCCGGGCTAAGCATTGGAAGCCTTTGGTATTACTTCGGAATTAGTTATTACAGGGTATTCTCACAGTTTTGGCGGATTTTAACAAGAATTTAAACAGCTGAACCATCTCATGGGCGGCATTATACAACAGTGATGAGAACTCTAGCTTACAGTGACTGGTACACTGTGACCGTCAGGGAAAAAGTACATATATCGGTATAAGTTTATAATATTTAAGAAAAAGACAATATTTCAGTTGCATACAGTTTAATTTTAGTTGAGGCTTTAAACATTTTATTTTATATATTGTACAAAAATAGTTTAGATCTATAAAATCCATCACTTTTTTAATCACGGATATTGTTATGGTGAACGCGCCCACTGACTTTGAAACTATCGATAACTGGCACGGCCTGATAAAACAGCTGATTGATAAAAACAAAGAAGAAGAAGACGCAGACCAACACGTGCGATTGTTTATTTTATTATTGTGAAATGGAAGCGGGTATTTGCTATATAAAACCAGAGTAAGTACACTTATTTAGTAATATATGAATAGCTTAAATTACTTCTTGTATCTCTCAGATATCTGGTAACTGAAGTCAATAACGGCAGTGAGGCAGTTACTACCGAAAACAACGAGACAAACAAAAGAAAACGCGAGGATGGCGAACAAGTTGAAGCCGGTGGAAAAAAGAAGTGGGATAAAAAAGAACGCAAGCGTGGGCAGAACAAGGTTGGTTAATATTCTTATCAATTGGTATTACCTATTATTAACAATTTAAAACCCACAGAACCGTCCAGTTTTCAAGGACGAGCGGTATTCGCATCTGTGTCACTCGCTGATCGATGGAACCGGTGGAGAACCATGTTCCCTGGCCAACTGCCGCTATGTCCACGATTTGGATGCCTTCCTGGCTGCCAAGGGAGAGGACCTGGGCCCCGAGTGCTATGTGTACACCACCAAGGGATACTGTGCCCGTGGGGTCAGTTGTCGCTTCGCCAGGGCCCACACCAATGAGCAGGGCAGGAACCTCAAAAGGGAGGACTACGACGAAAAGGCTCCTCCGACCACATGCAATGGTGTTAGTTCAGGTGGGAGACCGATATTTCTTGAAAATCAAGCATAGAGTCTTATACCAATTATATTTAATTATCATTTCTTTCTTAGAACTCCAAGTACGCCTACGAAAACATGAATATGACTTCAGTCGGAGCAAGGAACTCATTAAAATGGCGGAGAAGCTACGAGATGCCCGCAAGCAAAAGGAACAACAGGAGAAGGATGGAAAACAGGAAAAGTCTGAGGAGGTAGTAGATGCAAGTGCTGGGGAAAAGCAACCCAACGACGCATTAGAGAAGGGAGAACAAACGGACTCCAAGGAACCGGCCACACAGGATAACCCAACAGTAGCAATTGAAACTCCCACTGGTTGTGCCATTGATGATTCCACCGCCGGCAGAGACGCTGACCAAAAGCCAGCCGTTGATTTCCGCGAGAAACTCGTACTGTCACCACTCACCACGTTGGGCAACCTGCCCTTCCGGAGGATTTGCAAGGAGTTCGGAGCGGACATCACCTGTGGCGAGATGGCCTGTGCTCAGCCCCTGCTCAAGGGTTTGGGCCAGGAGTGGGCTCTGACCAAGCGCCACCAGAGCGAGGATGTTTTCGGGGTCCAGCTGTGCGGAAATAATCCCAACATGATTAACCAGGCGGCGCAAGTTATTCATGAGACGGCCAAGGTCGATTTCATAGATCTTAACATAGGCTGCCCCATAGACCTGATTTACCAGCAGGGCGGCGGCAGTGCCCTGATGCGAAGAACCAACATCTTGGAGCTGACCGTGCGCAGCTGTGCCGTCTTGTCGGATCGCCTCCCGTTCACCGTGAAGATGCGTACCGGCATCTATGCGGACAAAAGTGTGGCGCACGAACTGTTGCCGCTGGTCGAGGAGTGGGGCGCCTCGGCTGTGACCCTGCACGGGAGATCCAGGGAGCAGCGCTACACCAAGCACGCCAACTGGACCTACATCGAGGAGTGTGCCGCCAAGGCCAAGCGAATGCCGGTGATCGGCAATGGCGATATACTCAGCTACGAGGATTACGTAGAGCGAAGGACGCTGGCGCCGCATGTCAGTTCCGTGATGATTGGACGTGGAGCGTTAATAAAACCCTGGATATTCCGTGAGATCAAGGAGAAGCAGGCCTGGTCTCCTTCATCCGGCCAACGCTACGAGTTGCTGCAAAAGTTCTGCAACTACGGTCTGGAGCACTGGGGCTCGGACACCAAGGGTGTGGAGACTACACGCCGATTCCTCCTCGAATGGCAATCTTTCTTGTACCGCTACATACCCGAGGAACTGCAAACCGCTCCTCCGCAGAAGATCAACGCTCGGCCACAAAAATACAGGGGACGCGACGAAATGGAGACCCTAATGGGTTCCGGCAACGCAGCTGACTGGGTCAAGCTTAGCGAATCGCTGCTGGGTCCGGTGCCGGAAGGGTTCAGTTTTGTGCCAAAGCACAAGGCGAACGCCTTCTAGAATCCAGATATACATAAGTATGTATTTATAAAGGTATGCAAAAATAGTGACATCATTATTGTTAGCTGAATAACTCCTTTATTGATTAAATTTGACTTACTTCAAATGAATTTGAACAAATTGTTTTTGTTTCTTACTCCAATTTAATTTTAAATTAAATAATGCTCTATGAAATCACGATAGGAAAATAAATATTTTGATTTTATGTTCCACAATGAAGTTGTTCCAGTTTTAAAACTGTACAGACTTCCTACACAAGATTTTTTATTTTCGAATTACTTTTCCTACTTTGTTAAAAATTGATTATTTAGGTGGGCCGAAATCCCGGCGGTACTGCAATACCGGGCCAACCCGCGACAGAGGTGGAGCAAGCCCCTAGCACTCCGTCTGATTCCAAAAATCAGTTTAACATTTGTTGTCCTCCAATGGAGGAACTATCAGATGTTAAGCTGATAAGAACAGATACTACACTTTGATCTTAGCCATAAAGGCCGAGAAGCGATAACTATACCAACCCCTAAACGAAGAACCTCATTCAAATGCAGGTAGAACTGGTTGGGAATTATTTTCGCACATGGGTAAAATTGTTACCTGGTTTCTTATGTATACTTTTAGGGGCAGGACTAGTTGTAAGGATTTCTTAGCAAAAATTAAAAGGTCCTTTATTCATAAATTAGAGTATTTACAAAATTACTTCAAGTAGCTTAGCGCCTCCTCCACATCGGTCTTGGAACCCAGGAATATGGGACTACGTTCGTGAATCTTCTTGGGTACAATGTCCAAAATGCTGATCTTGCCATCACTTGCAAGTCCACCAGCTTGCGTGATCAGATAGGCCATAGGGATGCATTCGTACAGAAGACGGAGTTTTCCGTTGGGAGCGGATTTTGTAGCCGGATAGATGAAGATGCCACCGTATTTGATGGTGCGATGGACATCTGCGACCATGGAACCCACGTACCGGGCTCCATAGGGTTTTCCCTTGGCGGGATCCTTCTTGGCCGCAATATAGTTAAAAACGCCCGAGTCCCAGTCGCTGGCGTAGCCCTCGTTGATGGAGTAGATCTTGCCCTTTTCGGGAACCCTCATGTTGGGATCGGTCAGGATAAACTCTCCAATAGCCGGATCATAGGTGAAACAATTCACACCCGAACCGAGACCCAGGACAATGGCTGTTGCCGAGCCGTATAGCGCATATCCAGCGGCTACCAACTGATTTCCAGGCTGCAAGGCATCATCCACGGTGGGCGGACCGTCACTCTTCTTCCGGTATATGGCGAAGATCGAACCGATCGACACCAGGCAGTCTATGTTAGAGGACCCGTCCAGGGGATCGAAGCACACAATGTATTTACCCTGAAGAAAAAATCAAATTAGTAATCACTGGGTATTAAAAAGTTATATTCTTTAAAAGCTTAAAAGATAGAAACATTCGTTCTGAAGAGAACCACTTTGCTTTTCTAATTCACTCCCACACACCAAATTTTAAAACGATCATATTGTTTTAGAATTATATAATCTTTGCAGCCTTACCTGTTTCTCCACTTCCACCTCGATCACTTTCTCATTCTCCTCGGAGACCATCAGACATGTGGTGTAGGAGGATTTCAACATGTTGATGAACAGCTCGTTGGAAAGCACATCCAGTTTCTTGACTTCCTCGCCCTGGACATTCACGTCGCCCGCAATGCCATGGAGCTTGGCGATACCTGCCTTTCGAACCGCCGAAGCAGTGGCTTTGATCGCCGTTTGGATGCAGTTGAGCAGCTGAGACAGATCTCCGGTGGCGTTCCTGAACTTACGTTGCTCCTGTAACACGAAACGCGTAAGCGTCATCGCATTGGAGTCGAAGGCTGGTCCCTGTTGGCTCATTTTGGCTAATCGGAATATTATAACAAAATATATTTAATGGGAGAATTGTTTTCGGTTGAATACGATTAGGATAGGATTAATATTTGGAATAGGGATTAGTCAAACAAAAATATTTTAAGTAGTTGTATCAACCATTTCTAATAAATATATTTTAAACAATAAGCATACATGGGGGAGGGGTTTTTAAAAGCTAATGCTTAACCTTCAGAAGGTAATAATATCTATATTTTTAATACGAAAGGGAAAGGATTTTGGAAGGGATTAAGCACAAGGATTTAAAACAGAAGCTATTTTGGCGGTGAAGCAATAAATCAATAAAATTTTTAACACAGCAACAGGTTATTACTATTTCTGGTCAGTGGAACAAGTTTGGGAGCATTGCAAATTGGGGGAAGTGCAGGCGGGTATACTGTATACAAAGGGTGAGTTGGAAAAAAGGTGCCAGGCAACATTCAAGGAGCAGGAAGCAGGAGGCAACTTCACTTACAATCACCGTTACTGGCCGCCATTATTGGTTATAAGTAATATGTACGCTCTATAAATGATGCGGTTCCTGTGGGGATCCATCAAAATAAAAACAATCACCAAATAATTAGAACCAAGGGTCTCTTTTGCTACGGGAAGGTCACATCAGTGACCTCTCAAGTCTCTTTCTGCCAACCACTATCTCAACTGCTTTTTTGGGGGGCTTGTTGCATAAAAACTCACTATCAAAACTTGTCACTCTGGGTATGCGTGTATGTTTTTGTGATTGTGCTGCCTGGGTGTTATTTTGTTTTTGGCTAGCTGATAACCTGTTTGTTCTACAAAAAATCATACAAATATATTATGGAAAAACGTATAGATCCTGTACTGCAAAATAATATTTCTGCCGGCCGATTTAATACATCGACACGTGCCCCCTTATTTATTTTTGGAACGTTCCCGAGGAGACCCGATTAGCTGAGTATATACCCACGAATAGGGTATGAGTAAACAGAGTATCTATAGACAAATATACGTATATCTCTTCGGTTCATCTATGATAAAGAGAACTAAATGACTTTCAGACTTGTCCTTAACACTGCCGTTGACCCCAAACATTTGTTTAGCTTCGAAGAACAAGCCCAAGAGACCGAAATGCACTTTCACTTACAACAAAACGGGGAAGACTGGCAAACAAAACAACGAACCGCGGTCGACGGCTGAACTAAAGAGACTGTTTTTTGGCTCTAGACCGCGTCCACGACGACAGCGGAAAAAAGCCAGCGAAACGTCACTGTCTGCCACGCCCTCTTAGAGGGTATATGCACTTGGTGGGCAGGTTTGAACATATACTCTACCAACTGGTATATGAGATAGGAGACCACTAGTATGAGATCTTAAATTTGTATCATTCAAAAATCACGAGAATACATTTCCCATCATATCACCATAAAATATATATTATACTATGTGTTTTTTTAAATAGGTATTTTAAAATAATAACAAATATATATACATATAAGAAATATTGTGAGATTTATAGTTTAAGTTTAGAGATCTTTATAGACAGGGTATTGAAAACTCGACATCGTATTTCCCTCACTTTTTGTTTTGTTTTTAACGGCAAACAACTACTGATAGCATGTATATAACATACACACTGAAAAAGTATATAAAAAAGAGAGTGTTGAAGAGGAAGAGAATGCAGATGGGGAGCAAAGACTGCAGACATATGGCTTGAAAAAAATTAAGAGGGAGTTAAAAAGTAAAGAGAGTGAATCATTTGTGGAGCATACCAATTTGTTTAGTGCCTAACGAGATATTATAGGATTAAATAATTAAAATTCCTTTTTTAAGGGGAAGTACGTAAAACAATGTACTATGCATATGCTTAAAATATTTTAAAAGTATCTTAAAAATTGTCCTATTCTTATTCACTTAATTTATAGAGCCTCAAATCAAAACATTTAATGGTTGTCGGTAGTAAGTGGCATGTGTGATTTTTATTACCAACTCGGAGGCTCGTCTACAGTAGATTGTTTTCGTATTAGCCTTATCAATAATAAGATAAGCCTAAAAGTACTACTTATTAATGTATGTATTCCTTTGGAAAATACCAGCGACTAAAGCGGCTGCGCCTTGTCATTGCTTCGACCTCAGATTGTATTTCATTTCGTGGCAATCTCTCGATTTTAGTTTGCTAATTTGCGTCTGATTAGAGTGTGTCTACCAATTTGAGCATAAAACAAAACACACTATACAAAATGAAAAAAATATTGTTTCTATAAATATAGGTAGGTATGTATGTCTATAGGATTTACTTACATTAATAATCTTTGCCAAGCAGATTAGAAAGTACACATTCGAACTTTGCTTCTTGACGTCAAGAGACGAATTTACAGTCTACAATGTGTTGCTATTATAAATTCAACTTTAAATTAAATCATATCTTGCTAGCTTTAAATGTGGGCCATCAGTTTATTCTTTACGTACTTTTCCGTGAGCATTCCGGTTAACCCATAATTACCAATCAATTGGAAACATTTAACTTTTACCGCCCACACTTAACAATCACTACTCGCTAAAATGGCTGGCTGAAAACCCGCAATTATTTTTCCATTGTTAAGTGCATTTCCATCCACCCCAATTCGATCCAATCTTTCCTGTTTCCGCCCACCCAGGGGCACATGGACATGCGCAGGGCGTGGCAGTCGGCGTCAACCCCATTCAGAAATGCCCGATGTTTAACCATATTAGTTGCTACTTTATGTTCTCAATTGGATTTGATTGCCCAGCGAGGAAGAAAGAGGTCCCCGACCAAGTCACACTCTTCGAGTATTCACATAATTCTGCTCTGTTTGGTTTATTGTAAGCACTATGTTCTGGATAAGACGTCGCAGGGAAATAAAATACCTTAAAATGGAAGTTCTCGAATACAATCACTAAATTTGATTAGATTTAAGATTTAATACATGACTAGAATGCAGCTCTTTCAAGAACTCGTTAGTATTTACATGGGTTTTTCTTTTAATTTAAAGATTGGGGGAAATACAACTTAAAATGTTCTCATGTTTAGAGGTGGGGTTATAAAACAGATGTTGCTCAACATAAATGATTCTGATTAACTCAGGGTTAAAATTAGGCAATTTTAAAGGAACTATCATTCGATTCGTTTTGGTTGACACTCAGATATGGTTAAGTAAACCTTACAAGTGCTGATAAAACATAACTATTTATAAATCAAATGTGGTTAAGGTTGATAACGAGTATAACATGTGATTTTCTGGCACACAGAGTGTAAAATATATATATTAAAATTTTGTGGTTAGTTAATGGGTCTTACAATTTTCAGGGTTTTTAAAGTTGAATAAAAACCTAAAATCTAAAGAATCAAAAGGCTTATGAATTAAAAAATACTTATAGGTTGTATTTCCCCATCTAAAATACCGAAAACATTACTAATTTAAGATTCAGGTCTTTATCCCGACCGAACTATCTATGTTAACTGGTAGAGTTTCGCATCGCCGACGATGTCCACGTCGCTGGAGTTATCCTCGTCGGCACTGTCCGCCTCTAGATCGGAGTAGTCATCCGTGGAGTATCCCTGCTGCATGAGGCACATCTGCAGCTGCTGCTGCTCACTTGTGGGCTGAGTGGGCGTGCCTCCGGATCCGGGATTCAGTTTGCCGTGCTTGGAGTCTCCGGAGGAGGAGGTGGCCTCGCCCGGCTGTTTTCCCACTTCGCTGCGTGAGAAGTCAACGGGCTCTGTGGCGGGGAAGAGTCAAAGAAATTTCCATAAAATTTAGAACTAATTTGATTTGGGAAGAAACTTGAGCAAAACTTTTTGAAACTCATGGAGCCAGCTAAAAGCCAAAAGGTCTAATTAAAAGTCCAAAAGTTCCACAAAGAAACTACTCACACTCTTTTGTCTGTTGAACTATGCTAAAGTTCTTTGAGCTTTGCGAACAATACGAAAACCGCAGGCAACTTCTATTCATCCCTTTGACCAGTTTTATTAAATATTTCATTGTTGTGCAGCAGGTATTTCTCACTGCATTTTACTCAAATGATTAAATCTCTATATTTCAGAGATTTAAGAATACTAAGGTTTTCACAAAAATTTAATTTGAAGGTGCTTGTGGAATTCTGTTTTTGCTCATTTTCAGAAGACTGAGTTTATGTTTATACCATAAATAAAGGTATCGTTTTAAAATTAGTAAAAAAGTTTAAAGTTTATTGTTAAAAAAGATAAAATAACTAACTGACTAGACGACGGATTTTTTCTAGTGATACTTAAATGGGTACCATAATGAACCTTAATCCAAATATGGTCTAAACCGATCAAAGATTGCAGGAAAGCGGATGCTTAACAAATTATTTACATAAAATCTTAAGAAAAAAATTTTTTTTTTGAATTTGAAGAAGGGTCAGAATATAATCCTTATTTGTAAGTTATATTTGGCTATATAACAGAAATACCTACACAGAAAAAAATATTCAAGTACATTGTTCTTAAATTAAGAACATTCGTTCTTGAAAACCGTGTAAGTACATTTTGGTATCAAGGTTCTTAATATTAGAACGAAGTGGTGAGAAGAGAATAACTTTTTGATAAATATACACTACTGACTGGACTTTATTTGTTGAGATATACAATGTAAATACCGCGAATTCAACATCTATTTTTAAGAACATTTTCAAATCAAATGAGAATGTCAGAATATTCTCTGTCTTGCCCACAAACGGTGTACAAATGAACATACTTCTAGGCTATTAACTTTAGTGGTCCAAAGTACTCACCATTGGCATTGTCGCGCCGGCGCAGCTGCTTTTTGTGCTTCATGCGGCGGTTCTGGAACCAGGTCTTCACCTGGGTCTCGCTGAGTCCCAAGGCAGTGGCCAGTTCCACGCGCTCCGGCGTCGAAAGGTATCGCTGGCCCTCGAATCGCTTTTCCAGGCCGGACAGCTGCGGATCGCTGAACACCGTACGGGCCTTCCTCCGGCGGCAGTGGCGCAGGGCATTCACGCCCATTCCCAATCCGAGGGCCAGTTCCGGGACACAACCTGGCGCTCCGAAGAAGGGCGCTCCCCCGAAAAGGCTGGCTGAAAGGTCGGATGCCGAAATTTGTTAACTTTGTTATAGTTGGCAGAAATCTAAACTTTGGGTGTTGATGGCTATTTACACCGACTCTTGGGGATATTCAGTTCCCTTAAATGAAGCCATGCAGTTGAAACCTATAGGTGTCTTACATATAAAAACTTTCCTATCCTTTTTAATTGAGGAACCAGTAATATAATTTGATTCGTGTAATACTAATTTAATAACATTTGGTTTTGTTAATTACTTTAATAACAGTTAAAGCACACTACCAAACCAATCGAAAGAAATCAAGTTTCTGATATAATCTAAACTTATAAGATTATAAAATATCACTCATACGGCATGTGTTCATTTTGCATTTCTCTTTGAAAAAAAAAGTAAATCTAACTATTAACTTCAACTTTTAGATTTAATATTGAACCTTCTTTTGTTTTTAACAATATTAACTTCCTTTGATAAGAATTATTTGTTTTTAATTGAAACCAAAGGCCAATAAATACTCATAAAATCAATTAGATGATGGAACCACATTCTTATCTTATCATACAAACGAAATAATACACACCTTGTGAAAGAAAATAGGGATCCACGGACTTGTAAGTGCCCGATGATGGGGACAGATAGCCGAGGGTCATTTGAAGAAATCCGTGATCGGTGTACGGGGCGTTTGGATATAAAACTCCATTGGATCCACCAGTTCCTCCACTCAGGGGCGGCGGAGGTGGTGGCTGAGGCGTTGGTACCGGCGGATGTTGTTCTGCCCCAGATCCCAATTGCTGAGAATTCTGATCTCCACTGTAGTGGGAAGCTCCGGGACGTGAGTGATGGTTAGATCTATGAATTGAGGCGTTTAAAAGATTGTTATATATTTATTGGTTTTAATGCAATCCCTCTTTGTCAACAACGGTTAATTTGGTCATGGTATTCTTTTCGAAAATACTTTTCAAATTACATATATTTTTGTAAATTATTAATAACTAAAGCCAATTGTATTAGTAACTCGAGTTTCATGTGCTCTATGAAAACCGTTTTCCCATTTCATCTGGATTCATTGTTATTTAACATCAACTGGTTGAACTGTTTGGTTTTTAAAATGAAACCGGTGTTCATCTATTGATAACCATATTTGGTTTTGCCATGGGTCTAAAAGATCGTGAGTACTAAAATATAAACTCTTCTAATCTGTTATTATACGGAACCTGTAGTCCCTAAGTATTGTGTATATTATCACAGTGGCTACTCTTATTTAGCTGCTCAAAATAAATGTATTCGAAATATTGAGCAATGCACAGTAACTGGTAATTTTTTCAATTCTAATGCTGAATGTGAATCAAGATGCAAAGAATAAGAAATTACATGTTACTTACACGAATAAAAAAATGCAATATTTGGTTTAGAAAAACAATTGTAATTTCGCGTTTATTATCAATTTAATGCTAAAATCGGGACTCATTGGGGTGTTATACATGTTCTTCATTTTTGACATACTAAAAATATTTAAAGATTTTCAAGAGTTTAAAGCAAATAAAATATTTGCAATAAATAAAACATTTAACTGGAACCTTCCCTTAGAATAAATAAAATAGTTAAGAATTAATATACCATTGGTCATAAATAATTTAATTGGTTTTGGTTGGTATTTTATATCTAAAAAAATAAAAATGAATGCATTAAAATACATGCTCAATGTTGGGTGAAATTAAATGCAAAGAATATTGTAAAACCAGAAGAATTATTAATAAATTGGCATTATATTATATTGAGATATAGAGAAAATCGCAAACCAAAAACGAAAATAAGGGTTAATATTTTTGTGGAACAAATCATTCCATATGTTATGGATCAAAATATATTAAAAACATTACTTTCTTATTATATTTAATATGTGATGAATTATTAAAGCCACCGAAAAGAGAAAAATGTCGATAATGTTTCATTTCCAAAGTCTTTTAAATTGATGTCTGATTGTATAAAAACGCACTTAGTTATACGAATTATGTTCAGTATATTTCTATTTAACGAAAAATTAAAGATTTGCTCACAGAATTGCCTTCAGATAAAATAGTTAAATGTTACATATTAATTATTCATTTATATATTTTTTATTATTTCACTATATTGTTCAGTTTTGAATCGAATAATTTATTAACTTGAGCTTCGTTTATAAATGATATTTTGATAGATCGTCGAATAATGATATAATGTTTTAATTTAAGACAGTTCACATTGTATTTCACTTTAATAAATACTATTATATTTGGGAACCAACCGTTGGGTGTTGTGCAAGGACTTGGCGTAATCCTCGCTGCCATATCCCGACGCTCCATTATTTCCGCGGTTTGTTGCAGTTGCGGATGCGGATACGGATGCGGATGCCGACGGATGTGATTGCAGCGGATGCGAATGTTGCGACGGATGTTTGTGTGGATTATTGTCGTGGGCAAAGCCGTGCCTCGAACTTTTGAACGCATTTTTGCCACTCTTTTGCACATAATTGTTACTATTGGCGGTGATGTTACTATTATTATTATTATTATTATGATTATTGCTGGCACTATTTAAATTTTGAAACAATATATGCTCGATGGAGAACGGCGTTTTTGCGGTCAGCATTGTGTTGGCACTGGCCAACGACGCCGCCTTGCTGTGCGTGGGCGCGGTGGCATTGGCATGAGCATGTGCGTCCGCAGGACTCAAGCTGGCCTCATTAAGCATTGCCATTTCGATGGAGGCGGCGACGGATGAGGAGGTGTGGTGTGGAGCTGGTGACTGGAGACTGGAGCCAGGATCTCTATGTATGTCCTTGGACCGGGCGCGCGCGCTTATGTTGTTTGCTCGTTGACGGTCGCGTTGAGTTTGCGGCAATCACCGCACATCAACCAGCAAATTGCTCTAAACGAGCTGCCAGCAGACATGTGCGAGCGAGCCAGCGCTATAGTCCTGCATCCTGCGGAGAAGGATGAAAAAAAAAAAAAAAAAAAATAATATAAATAACCCCGTTCTTCCATGTGCGCCACCCCCGGTCTCTGCAATCCAGTTGCAGTTTGCGGTGCCCGCTTAGAGCGGCAATTCGGGGGAATCCCCTTCGCACGTATAAGAGTCCCATGAACACACCCCCTAGATTTGCATGCGCATACGGTTGTCCTGCTCTCGCAGGATTTTAGCACCCATCTATCTCTCTGCTGGCATCCACTGGACATCCGATTAGCTTCGAATTAAACCTTGGGTCTAATTGACCCCTGTTAACCGCAGATAATTCGCACAACTATGCATCCTGGCTCTGACGCCATTTTGTGTGACTCGCAGCTTTCAGCTGCCCATCCGCCATCATGATATCATGATGATATCATGATATCCTTTGCCACCCATTTGGGCACCCACCTGGGCATAATTAACGTGTCATGGGCGCCATTGTTGTCTGTCTGGCTGATGATGTGCATGCATTAAATGCCACAATTATTATAATTGAATTAAACAATCGATTCTGCTGCCGCTGTGACAGGATAATTGGCTAGGTTGGAGCGAAGGCGAGACTGTACCCGCTGGGTTGGGTTGACATATTCCTCCTCCTGCTTTGCATTGATATATATTTCTTTTCCCGTTGCGAGTAATTGAATCAGAGCCCCACATAGCCGTACACCACCCACAAGGACACCCAGGTCCCAACTCCCACCCATTGCCACCCCATCGAAAAGAGGGCGTGCTTTCCAATGCTGCAAACCACCAATCAGCAAAGAGCTGGCCAGGGGGTGACTTTTGCCACTATATTCGTCCTGTTTCGTCCTGTTTTCTCGAGAAGAGGTTATATCGTTTCCAGAGGAATGGTGGATCCTTTGAGGGGGCCGCGGCAGTACCAAAATCAGAGCAGGAAGGCTGAAAATAACAAGACATCAGCGAGAGAGATAGAGCATGCTGAGGATGCGACCAAAAAGCAAGACAAATTTGCTCGTTTTATTAATAAAATAAGTCACGCAAACTAAGCCGAACATCATTATTAGGTTAAAGCCCTAAAACGGGCGCATTAGAAGGGCATTCGAGTGATCGCAGGGGAAGTGGGTTACGGGTGTAATATGGCTGTGTTGTTCTGCTGCCCCCTGGTGCAAAATGTCTCTGCTTCCCTAAGGACCTTAAATCACTTATATATTTTGAGACTTAATTACGGGAAGTTGGTGTTCGGTTATGCTTGGGCACAAATGTAAATGTACTTAAAACAGTATTAAATTAGGTTAAGTTCTTAATAAAATTAATTCGCAAAACATGTCATACAAATTATTTATTTCCTAAGAATGTCTTCAATATGTAATTCATATCAAAAATCCTTAAAATTATAGTTTTCTAAGAAATTGGCAAATTTAAAAAAAATATTTAGTAAGTATTATTTAGATAACACAAAATATTTTACAAAATTTTTAATAATCTTTTAGAGTTAGGAAATTCTTTACTTGAAAACAAACTTTTTATTTCAAAAGAAAGTATAAATATACTTGGAAAAATATTATTATCTAATTTAAAGGTAAATATATATCTGCACTTATGACTTCCCCAGCTAAAAAAAAAAATATTTATTTAGAATCTAACTATTTACAATTTAAGGGAAATAAAAGTAGGTAATTTGAGGTAGGTTATCACCACAATTCAATTAAGTTAATGAACATTTTTGTGAGAACTACCTGTGAGCCTATACGGCAGACTCCTTTTACGTACACCATTAAGGGGTAAATCGATCTGTGGAATTTAGAGCTCCAGAGCCTGGATATGCGTTGAAAAGGAAGACCTCCTTGGCTCCTCTCACCTGGTTGAAAGCACTTAACTTGCTGCTCCACCTCCACAGACTTCACTTCGTTGTCATCCATTGTTAGTCCGATGACATGAACGTGCCAAAGGGCGGTTGTGTAAAACATAGATATTTTTCCAGGCTTTTTTTTAAGTCTGCGAGCATGTCTACCGTTCGTTGTTTATTGATTTTTCCCTTAACTCGAAGTCAACGGATTTGTGAAAAAGATTCCCATGGCCAAGTCTGAAAACAGATCATATTTTTCTGCCATCATTTAGTCCGCTTAATTTCCATTGTTGCACGTGTCCCGTCAGTTGGGCTAAGCCTAATTTTTATAATAATAAAAATGCTACTAAGTCTGAGGCATCGAATTGCCAGCCACTTTGCGGTTAAATCTGAAGGAGGGTGCTTTTCCTGGGGGCAATTACAACATTTTGTGTCAGTTTGTCTGGCAAATCCTTTTGTTTCGTCGACATCGACGTCTCCTTGCTTTTTTTTGTTAGCATAATTCCCTGAAATCAAAGCTGAAGTGTGTCATCGATCAGGTTACATAAGCCATAGGTCGTGCTCGTCTTCGAAATAGGGGGTGAACTGTCGGCGGTACATCGCCTCAGATCCTTTTTCCGCATTTAAGTTTGATTCTCGGTAAATTAACTTCTGATACAAGCAACACAAACTTGAACTTCCTTGCGGGTCCTTTGTCCTTGGGAGCAGGGATCAGAGCAGAAGCTCAAGTGGGTACATCCTTCCTTTTCATTGGTTCTTTTTCATATTCCATATTTTAATGATAGAGGAAAACGGTCATTTATCTAAAATAACTTTTTAATTTTATATACTTAAATAAATATGTAAAGATATATTTTATATAGGTCTAACATTTGTATTTAAGATTTGGTCTTACTTTGGTGAAATTCTAAATTTGCTACTATTTTTCTATATGTTACCCAAATTTAAGGAAAATAGATTACTATAAAAAAAAGTTATAGAAACATATATATTCATTTTAATAAGCCTATAGATACTTCTCTAAATAAAAATAAAAATAAAAGAAAATAAATATTATGGTTTTGTCCGATCCACCAATACCATATTTAATTACATTTTTAGATAAGTTTCACCACTATCCGAAAATATGAGAAAATTATGCTATCAACGAATATACATATTAAATATTTTAAACCACAAAATTCAGCTGGTATTTCAAAACCACCTCTAAAAATAACAAGCTCTCACCTAACTCCCAATAAAATGGCTATTCGGCTGCATTTAAATAAGAAATATGTTCGAAAATTGTTGCGTAACGCCCACCATAAATGCCATATCCGGAATTTTCGTGACTGAACAGTCTCCCATTTTGTAGCGCTGTTCAGTAAATTTCACGATAATTGCGCGAGATAAATTCAATTAAATAGCACACTACATGGCCCTAGAATCCAGCCACTGTATCAAAATAACAGCGATGGTGCCCTCGCCGGCTGATAAAATCAAAAAATGCCAGCAAATTACAAACTGCCCTTCGGCAAATCATCGTGTGCACATATTTCGATGTAATTTAATATGTGGCACGCGTTCGGAAAACTTTTGCCTTGCCAGTTTGGACTCGCCTAGCTCGACTTTTTCTACTCCGCACGTATTTTCATTTCGTTTTTTTTCCTTTGAATTTTTGTTGTTTGTTGGCTGGGAAAGGACTTGAAGGACTTGTGACTCCGGACGACGGGTTCATCTACAATTGTTGCCAATGAGAGCAATTGTGTGCCGCAAGGGGTGAAGGCGAGGGCCCTGGAATGGTGCACACAAGTGGAGGGGAATGCCAGGATAATTGCATTTGTTAGTGCTCTAATTGTCAGGGCGGGCGTGATTCGAGGACGAGGGGCAGGACGAAAAGGTTACTGGGCCTAGGATCACAACAAGAGACTTTTAATAAGCCGCCGACCGCCCAAAACCCGAACGTTAATAAAAGCAGCCACTGGAGTCGGCTGGGAATTCGAGTACCCTCGAGGGAGGAAATAGTGGGAGTTCTAACGATCCTAACTCAGTGATTTCGATATTTTACCCGTTTCAGAACCTACAATTAGTAAAAGAGGAAAAGGCATCAAACAATTGTAAAGTAATGAGGTGCTCAAATAATTAGAAGTCACCAAAGGATGAACAATGCCATACTTGAAACCATTTGATCATTAAACATAATATTATAGTATTTCAGTGTACGGTTAAGTAATTCTTTTTAAATATTTATTTGCTTTTAGTTTATGTTTACTAATTTCGTTTGTTAATTTTTTAATAAAAAAATAGCTTTGACTGAATAATCTTGGTAGAAAATTAATACAGTCCTAATCAGCGACCTTAATCTCTAAAAAAAACTAATTTTAAAAGATTGCCAGGATGATACAAATACATAATAATTATATATAAGTTTGCTTTATCAATCGAGTTGATTTATTATAACAAATCAGGGTCTCTTTTTATCTGACTGCATCTTTATTTTAGAGCCAACATATTTCGGCCGTGCCCAAGAGCAAGAAGCTGAGGAGTAGAAGTCATCTGATGATTTGGCCCCGTGGAGAGGCTTGTTATGTTTATTCTAAAATAATTGCCAGCACGTGCCCTATCAGCGTCAATCAACCCAAACAGACAGCCAGAGGAGCGGCGGGTATGTCGGGGTAAAAATAAAATAAATAAAACATCAGAGGCGAGGAGGCATTGCATGTGCAAAACGTTTTCGCACTTATGCACATCATTTAGTGCGTTCACCGCTGTGAACCCGCATCGAAGGATGTGTTTGCCGTGTCCTTTGGTGGTGGCTCTGCATCCGCGCTAAGTAGCCGGCTAACAACAACTGATTCTGCGATAAGATATTCCACATCGCTACCCCCCCCATCCTGTCACACTTCTGACCCGCTGTGCGTCTCCATGGCAATTTAATCAAATTAATTTTCTCACGTGCTCTTTTTTGCTGCTCAACCCAGCCCAGCAGGTTGCAAAATGAATGCAAAGGACAAAGCTTATGGCTAATAAAATTATGGACTTATGGCATAACCTTGGGTGGTACAACGCCTGCTCTTTGAACTCACACATATTAGACAAAGAGCTGACGAAGAAAAGATCAGCGGGAATGGTCTGGCTTTATTTATATCACAATCAGTTGATTGAATGAAAGCTGGGTAATAATAACATTCTAAACATTTTAAGCCTCCAACGCTTTTTTTAAATCAATGTCTCATTGAAATGGTATTAGTAGTTTAAAAATAAAACACACCGTTTCCAAATATACTTTAAGTACGTATTAAATTGTATAATTGATAAAGGAACCGCAGCTTTCTGTAATCTGAAATTAATAGAGTTGGAAAACCCCAGATGAAAACTGAGACTTTTCAAGTCTTTGTCCTATTAGTACGTTTTTACAATAATTAAAAATGCCAATTAAAATCAGTCTGCTTTTAGTTCAGGTTCTAGCAAGTAATTTTTGAGATCTACAACGGAGTATTTTATTATTGTCCTTGCATTCTCGATATGTCTTAAAAGTGTCTTTGTGAGTTCCTGAAATAACTTTTGGCGTTTAGAAAATATCAAAACAATATAATCCATCTAGGGGGACGAAGAAGTTATGCTTATGTGGCCTAAGCTTTGGGAGGCATCTATGCCATCGGATACTCTTGCAAGGATATTCCAACTTAAAGGTCGAGACCTTAGAAAGCGAGTTGGCCTTGCATCGGGAAAATCAGAAGGACACCCAAGCAGAATTACTAGAATTGAAGCATGAAATATCATCTCTTACACGCATAACCATACTGGGCTCCAAGCTATCGATATAGAAAAGTAGCCAGTTTTCAAGACCAAAAGACTTGGGACCTCATTACAGTTTATCTGGAAACACCTACAGAATAATGGATGAACATAACTGACCAGTTCAAGAATGGAGATACAAACGTGTCCATTTCAACAGGCTTAAAGGCAAGCTTTTTAAAATGAGGTCCGAATGTTGGGTTCAACAATATAGGGAATACAAAACATTGCGTTGGACTGCGTGTCTTGCAAGAAAGTGTTCACATGAACAATAACTCGTGCTCCATTAAGCAATTTTTCATTTCTGAGTCAACCATCGATAAATAAATCTTTGGAAATTAAGGTAATAAATATAAAAATTACATTTTCAAATGGATAATATTACTTTTTAGCTCTCCTTTAAATTATTAAGTTTCGCGAAAAATCCCACGGGTTCCACTATTTTCCCTATTTTGATAATTTTAATTATGGATAATTACAGAACTGAAAACCACAATGAACACAAACAAAAAGCGGTCAAGTAAAAAGCACAATTTACCGATTGACAAACCACAAAAATGTATGTATTTATTTTTTTTTATTTAAATGCGTTAAAGTAGTATTTTGTTGTTTTGTTTATGTCGTATGTTGTGGGCTTATAAAATGTTAATGCAAATTGTGAACTCATCGCATGACGTTTCATCTTACAAATATTATTGGTTGATTGATCCTTGCTCTATTAAATATAAGTTTTATCCAGTTTGTAAGTATGACATTTATATATGGTTTTTCTTGTCGTTGTTGTCGCAACCGTTTTTTAAATGATTTCCTTCTCCTTTGCCTGTTTATTGGTTCAGTCATTATGAAATACAATTTTTATATCTATGTTGTGGATTTCTTTTATTTTTATCAAAATATATCAAATGCTAACTTATGTTTTAAAGCTTTCTATTTAGTTATTGTATTACAATTCTGTTAATCTCCGTTATGCTTCCGTTTGTAGTTCTTTTTTATTCATCCGCCTTTAACAATTTTGATACGATTCAAATATAAAAGTTTTGGCAGCTGCTCTGGAGTAATTAAAAGTCGAATAAATATGTCTGTTATAGTATCAAATTTATCTATTAGTCAAATCTAAGCACGAGCCACACGTAAAAGTTATTTAGATAGTTTTGCAACAGATGTGCTTTTTATTGGTCATAATGGTAGTACATATATTGTGAGTACGTGTTTGCTGTGTACGCGCCTAATGACTTCCAGGGAAGAATTTAATGTTAATGGATTTATAAAACAAATCGCTTATCAAACCTAACAAAGCCCATGAACTTGTCCGAGAAAAAAGGAAAATAGTTAATATTTCAACCAGATTATAGGTTTCTTTGCCCGTTTGTTTTATTCCAGCCTTTAGCTAATTTCATTCAGCAGATTTCCAGCCATAGTCTAGTTTTCGGGAATATAATACCCCCAAGCTAATGTAAATAAGATTTAACTTTTCAAGCATACAGAATAAATCAATTCAAAAACACTTATTTAATTATTTTAGTTTAAGCCCTAAATTGTAGGTAAGCGTTCTGTTTACTGCCTTTCTTCATAAATCTTTCAATATACCTATTAAATATATATCGTTTTTAGCGAACTGTTATTAGTAAGTGTTTATGTATTAATATATATAGACAACCATTTTGTTTGTTCTTTAGTTTTACTACTTTTAATTCAAATGTTTTTTTTTTGTAAAGAATATATCATTTATTTTGACAAATTGGGTCCATTTTAAGCTATAAATAAAACTTTTTACTTGAGCTTCCCGGAAGTCTGGTTTTAGATCCAAATTTAAGCCTAAGTCGCGTACACAGACTTTTCAAATCTCCTGTAATGCATATAGTTTCCATTGGCAACAGCTAAAAGCAATGCCAAGGAGTATGTACAAGAATTGGTTGAAGAAAGAGTAGTTGAGTGACAATGCAATTGAGTTTATTGTTTTAAAAAATATATATAAATTAATCGTATAATAATTAACTTAGACAACTTGCTCAAAGTTGTTGCAAATGCTTTCATTTTAAATTAAGAAAATTATCATCTCCGATACACGGGCGTCACAATTTAGTCGCGGAAACAAGAAAATAAAAACATTCGAGACACAAATCACGCAAAAACAAATCAAAGTTGAATTCAAACAGTTTGAATTCTCTGTTTTTGTTCTTCTAAGGTTAAACGAATGAAACTTAACACCTATGCAAAGAAACGCGTAAAATGCAACAACAATATGCACTGTTTAGGATCGAGGGACTTTCGGGGTATGATGTGGATGGTCTTTTAGTTATACTCTCTTCATGCTTCTTCAAAACAAAATTGAATTTTGCATATGATTTAAGGCGCAAAGCGTCGTCAGTATGATTATCATCAGTATATATCATTATAAATGTTGCTGCAATAGGCGCGGCGTTATAAATCTGAATGTCTTTGGAGCCGCTTGCGCCGTATATATCAATAACACTTTCGAGAATTTCAATGCGCTTAAGTGAATGATTAAAAACTAAATAAAATATATATGCGTTTATGCGCATATATACACTGCTGCTCCAGAACTGTGATTATATGTAGATAGCGGTCTCATTATTTCGATGTAATTAGTTGCTAGAGTTGCCTTAGCCTATTGGTTTTGTGAACGAGATTCGAACATAGCTGTCACGTCGCGTATTGAGAATTGTGGTGAGATCTTTTCTCTGTTGCTGTAAAAGGAATTCGATTAGTAAAGATTTGTTTAAGAACTTGGTAGCTCCTTCTACTTACTTGGTGCCTGATGTGCTCTCGGCCAACGAGTTCCGTTGTAAACGCTCGCGCGGCATGGGCTGACCACGCTCAAACTTATTCGCTGGCGCCTTGCTGGTGCTTCCATATTTCTGGGCCGCCGTCTTAACGCTGAGCAGCGAGGTGGCGGTTACTCCACTCACGCCACCATTACTGGTATCACAATTTTGATTCTTCTCGTCCGAAATCCTGCGCACCCGCTGTTGTGCCAGCTGCTCCTGTCCATTACCCTGGCCCATGCCCACACCCATATGGAGGGTGCTCTCCGACCCACCGCCAGCCACCCGTGTCAACTGTTTCAGATTCATGTCCATGTCCTTTTGCAAAGCGTGCATATCGCCACGGGATTTGGACTTGATGCGCAGCGATTCTGTAGCCGGGAAGTTGTCTTCTGCGTTGAGTTCCGTGCGCGAGCGAGATTTTAGAGAGTCGCCATAGTACTTCTGCGTGAGCTGCTGCCGCCGCTCCTCCTTGATCTTGTCGATGCGCTCGCGATCCAGGATGACGCCGGTTAACACGTTCTTTCGTCCCGCCGGAGGCAGGAACTGATTAGCTGCCACCTGCTGCTCCTTGGGCATATTATTCTGCTGAATGAGCGAAATGCGATTCTCGGTTGTGGGCGTTATAGGTTCCGGTTCGCCACCACGCTTCTGACAAATCTCCTCGGTGATGCTCATCCCCGGCAAACGCTTGGGGGGATTCAGGGTCTTGGGTCGCGTAAAATCGAAACTCTTGCGCCGGCTGTTAACCTCTGACATCACCTCAGGTAGCTTGCCCGAAACAGATAGATCTTGTAGTTGCTTGCCCCCAAACTCGCGGACAAAGGCGTTCTCATCCAGCGAGCGCGTTATCTTCTGGGCACTGCTGTTAAGTTTCTTGAGCGGCACGGGTGCCGGCATGGCCTTCGGCACGCTCAGTTCGTTGGGCTTCTTCATCGAGCCGCCGCGCACCGAAAAATCGAAGCTGGGCAGCTGCTCCACCGGCGAACTCTCGAATTTGTTGGCCAACTCCTTGACGCTGAAGGAGGGCGACTTGCTGGGTGACGAATGCTCGTGTTCCATGTTGTCCGGCAAACTGTCTAGACTATCGAGTTCGATTCTATCACTGCTCGGCTTTTGTTCTTCTAAGATGAATTTCATCTCCTCGCCACGTAGATTTTCGTAAACTGTTTTCGGTTTGCGCAGCTCAATGTTTTCGTAGAGCAACTGGGACTGCTCCTCATCCTCAGGCTCATCCTCCTCCTGCTGCTGCGCTTGCTGCTGATCCTGTTCCAGCTGCAGCAGTTGCTGCGTCATCTCCGCTGCCCTAAAGGCGCCTCCATCCTGCTGCTCCTCCTCGGCGATCTGCTTCAGGCTGGATCGTTCGTGCAGCATTTGATTCACCTCGGTCACTGAGTTGCGGAACAACTTAACCTGCTCATAGACAATGTTCTCATCGAAATTGGTCTCCAAGAGGGCCGGTGGTTTCTTCTCCTTCTCCGGCGATTTGTATGTGATGCTTATGGTAGATTTAATGGGGCTGGTGGGCACCATCTTGACCGGAGTCTGTTCGAAGTCCTCGTACACCGGCGAACTATCATCGGTGGCCAGCAGGGAGTGCATGCTCAGCTGACGCTGCAAATGCTGGTAGCCATACTCGCTGGGCGTCACCGACTGACTAGTGTTGTCCGTGAAATTGGAGTTGTTGGGGGAGGAGCACATGGCTGCCGCCGCCGCTGCCTGCAAGTGCTCCTTTACCGGCAATGTGGCAGCTCGATTCGCCGGCTGTGACAAGCGCGATTGTAGTGGCTGAAGATCCAGAGAAAGCTCCCGCTTAAGAGCATTCATATCACGTTGTTCTGCATCCTGGATGTTGTTGAACTGAAAAAATAAGTTAATCAGTACGATATTCAAGTGGTTTCTGGTCAAAGAATGGTTTCATTTGGGAATACACATCACATTGGTACGGATTCTCTTACCTGCTGTCCCAGACTCTCGTGCGAGCTGCCCTGGTAAATGCTGTCCGTGTCTATTCCTAGGAGCAGCTGTTGTTGCATGTTGGAAGATACTCCGGATACGCCGGACATGGCCGAAGCCAGCATAAGAGGCTCCATGTCGTATTGTGGTGTGTTTACCGCCGAACTGTTTTCGGAGCTTTCGGTGTCGCACAACAAAAGGGAGTAACGAGGACTACGGCCAGGAGTTGTGGGCGTGGGCACAGAGAGCTTGATCTGGCCATCAAGCTCGACAGGATCTACTCGTGATTTCCTTAGAGTAGCGGTGTTGTTTGTACTATAAGGGAATACATTATTTAAAATACCGAATAGCCATGTTTTTAACTCTGTACTCACTGCACTGCCCTAGGAGCTGAAGGCTCCTGCTTCTGTCCTGGCTGCGTGAAGGTGCCCTGGTAGCTGAATCTCTCTTTGGCAGCCTGCTGCTCCTTTCGCTTGGCACCCAGCTGCACCGACGGATAACTGTAGCGGGTCGACGGGGTGGAGGAACCGGCCGATGCAGCCGTCGACGGCGAAATGGGCGATTGGGCGGCAGCGGAAGCCCTCGCCGGCTTTGGTGGCGGATGCACTTCAACACTGGCGAACTGCTGTTGGGTGGTGGGCACAGTTTCTGGAGTTCCACAGTCAATGAACTGGATATCGCACAACTGATCTTCCAGCTTGTACCGCTTGCAGCAGTTCTCCGCTCCAGCGGATTCGTGGCCACAGGAGGAAGATGCAGCACCAGCTGCTGGTGGAGGCGGTGGCGGCATTGTCCTGGCCGAGCTGGGGGAGAGGAGATTGAGACGTGGCTGCTTCTTGGGACTGGGATTAACGCTGTTCGTCTGACTGGAGAACTCCTCCGGCCGGGCTCGCATTATACGACGTGTGGCACAGCCGGTAGCAGGTGGTACATTTTCCTTGCCTACCCGCGGGGAGCTAACCAGGGACTCGCTCTCCGAGAAGATGCGCATTTCCGGCTCCTCGCGGTCGAAATTCAGACCTAGTTCGGAAAGCTCCCGCGACGGACAGGTGGTCATGTGACCCCTTTGCGGCGACTGCAGCAGATCGAAGTATGAGTCGTGGGAAACGCTTCTCGAATGACCCACTGTGCGCAGGCTATCAATCGAATTGGAGCGTATGCACAGGTCCATTGGTTTTGGATCTCGTTCGTTGCTCGTGGTCTCCAGGAGTTCAATGGATTTCGGTTTGTCGTGCTTCGTAAGTTCCTTGCTGGCATGTGCATGCGAGGCCTGCACAAAGCTTACCCGCGAAGCAACGGAATCCTTGGCATCCGTGGTGATTTTCTGGCCAGGATCGGGGTTGCCCTGCCGCTGACTGCGCGTGAATATCGACTTCCAAGAGGGCGTCTTGTCCGGCTTACGCTTTTGCCAGCTACGTGGTGCCGACAGCACCGTGTGGTATTTATCCGGCAAGCTAGACGGACCACCGCCCACTTCGATATAGGAGCCGATATTGGAAGCGGCATTGCTGCTCGTACTGGTAAGCATGCTAATAGGCAGCGACTGCTTGAGGTCGGCACCATCTACCCGCGAATGCCTCTCCTGGGCCTCCTCCAGACTGATCAACTTGGCTCCACCAGTGCTCAAGCTCTTGGGTCTCTCCACCATGCCCAACGATTGATCCTGCTCTCGCTGCTCCACCAGTAGACTTTCGCAATCTGTCAGCGATTCCAAACGCAGCTCTCCACCCGCAGTCGCAGCCGCCGCAGCACTCGCCACCATGCTCTGCCGCGAAGGATGATCATCCAGAGCGTCGAAGATGTTATGGCAATTCCGTATCAGGTACTCGGTGACCACCGCCTGGACGCCCACGCCTCGCAGGGCAGCCACGCCCCCTGACTCAAGGGCGGGAGAGCGCAGTAGGTTGGGCGCCCACACGATAGCCAGATTCTTGTCTGTCATTCCAGTGCGCTCGTGGTGCTGGGACACCTTAAACAGATGCTCGGCCAGATACTTAAGGGTTCTGTAGGGAAAGCAATGTTAATTATTCAATTTAATAAATTAAATTAGGTGAAGAAATGGAAGACTCACCTATAGTGTGGCGGTGGTAACTTGAGCACCGTCTCCTTCATGAGTCGCAACCGCTCGTCCGCCTCGTCGGCCTTCACTTGTATAGCCTCCACAAAGTTGTCGTACAGCTGGTAGGTGCACAGGGGATTGGGAAGCTCACGGAAGTACATCTTAAGCAGCGAACTGACCGCATGGATGTCCTGCTTCATCTCCGGATTACCCAAATCCGGCACACGCTCCTCATCGAAGGCACGCCTCAACCGCTGGATGTTGGAGGTGATGCCAGAGAGTCGGTATATTCCGTCTATAACGCCATAGTTCTCGATAAACTCCGCGCAGGAGCGCAGGACCATGGGAATGTCCTGGCCGCTGTTCAGCAGGTGCTCGGACAGGTCACAGTTAAAGACGCGCTCGCGGTAAATGCCGCTCTGTTTCAAGCGACGGCGGGATGGTCGCGACAGGATGAAGGAACGGAAGAAGGCGATCAGTTTGCCATGTTTGCGCAGCACTGGCTTAGTGGGCGAAGCATCCAGGTGACCCACGAGCGGTGCCGGCATCGGAAAATTCCTGGGCACCTTGTCGCCAATGGTGGCCACACAGGATTGGGGGAAAAAGCCCACCTCGTAGAGGGACTTCTGCAGATGCGATTTCTTGCCACGCCACCAAATCGACTCCGCCGGACTGGGCATATCGATCACGGAGATCATGTCGCCCACCTCGATGTTGATCTCGTCGGGAGCCTGAGCCTGATAGCGTCTCACTCCATAGGCAGCCCCCACCGCCGGCGTGTTGATGGTCCTCTGGGTCTCGCCATCCGCCAACGGGAGTCGTCTGCCCTTATTGTCCAGCTGCAGCCAGGTGAGAATAGTGCCACAGGTCAGTGAATCGGAGGCGATCATCGAGAAACGCTCCAGGTACTTGGCCACCGCATACTCCACATCCGACTCGCTGGGCAGCTCGGCTGCCAGTTCCTCCATGTTGCGCAGTCCGCTGATTTTCCGATCATACACGCACCGGTGGAGCATTTCGTCCAGCAGCTGCATGTTCTCGAAGCTCCGCTTGATCAGGAACGGTTCGCAGCGCTGTGGGCACACGCGAATGATGAACCAGCAGCTTTCCGGGGAGAAGCTACGCAGCGAGCTGTGCGGCAGATCACCGCCGATGGACTGCGAGGCAATACTACTGCCCATATGCTCCGACTTGTCATCCAAAAGCTGCACGGAGAGCGGTCCCAGCTGGACCCGTTCGTAGTGGAAGTGGGCGCACTCCTCTAGCTTGGGAAATCGGCAGGATTTCTAAGTATGGAAACCTTTTTATTAGATATTGTATGGGTTTGATGGTTTGACTACTTACGCTATTCAGCGGCTGCACGGCCATGTGACGACTGGGCTTTGGAGGCGGTATCGCGCCCTGAACGGGCGGACTGCAGCTGGACTCCGTGGAGGCATTGGAGATTTGTGATGTATTCATAGAGGCAAACATGTCCTGGTAGCTCAGCCCGGGCAAACTGTCGGCGGGCACGATTTTGAAATTCAGCTGGGCACTGATCGCAGCCGCCGGCGCGTCCATTTCGAACTGGAGAGGAGGAGCCTGGATGTCCCTATCGGTGCTGGCATGGCAGGCGCTCACTCCACCAACACCACCACTACCTTCCGCCGATGCCAGGGCATGGGAATGCAGTTGGGCTGCCAAGGATGTGCTCACCTTGTCCGACATGATGGGCACTCGATTACTCTACGCCAGTTGCAACATCTGAAATAAGGGAAAAAAGCTAATTTTAGTGATTGTGCCGGATTTTTATTACTATAACTATATTCTTAAGGCCTTCGGCAGAGATGAACCCACCACAAAAATACAATGCGAAGGCAAAAAGTATTCCCACATATCATTATTATTCTGTTCTCAGACCTTTCAATTTCATTTGCATAAGCAATTTGCAGACTTCATATAGTCAACGTTAAGGCTGCTAAAGTGCAACCACCAATCTAAAGAATATTTTATTCTATAAGGCCCCCTCAAGAGATAATAAATATATAAATGCGCCACTTGAACTCTTTTCCAGTAAGAACTAGTAAGTTATTTAGGACATTCCTATTTGATCTTAGAATCCTAATGCTCCCATTCTGGAATCTAGATCTTGAATCCGGATCCCAGACAGTCACCAATGTTTCACTTTCGTCCGATCCAATTCCAGCGTAGAAATTCCCACCCCGAAAGAGAGTGCAGTTTAATCCAAAGTGCCCCAAAAGCCAAATTAAACATTCAGACCTCGTTTAGTGGCGCTTACTTTCTAATGGCACGCGCGATCTTTTCATCAAACCAGCGACCTGGACTCTCGACAGGCCAAAATGTTCTACTTTCGGGCTGAATAAAAGCGGCACTCTCTCTGCTTTGGATTGGCGGTGGAATAAATAAGGTCACTGGCTCAGACATGCGGCAGGATGTGGCACATGTAGGGGTACGGCTCGGCTCCATAAATATATACAATAAATATTTATAAAGTTCAAACCAGTTGGGACTCGAAATGGGAATGGGAATGGCAATGAGAATGGGATACGGATTCGTATTCGAATTGCGATTCGAAATGGATGCAACTGGGGGAGAGATGTGGATGTGGATGTGGATGAGGATGGGATGCCTAGCGGTAGTTCTGATTTACAGGCGACACGAAATGCAATCGCCGCCAGGCTGCAGCTTTTAAACTTTCATAAATTAAGCCAACAGCGGACAACGTTGGCCGAAGCGAAACCATTTGGAGTGGAGTGCGGTGTATGGAGTCAGGAGGAAACGGGTTTTTCCACTAGTCTAGGAAAAACTTGAGCCTGCTGCTGGGGCCGTCCATCACTTGCAGCCGATGCCAAAGCGCAGCAAAACTATTAAAAATTGTTAACGCTAACGGTCTCAAAATGCAGCCACATAAAGAAAGACTGAACGGCAGCCTGACAGAAATGTAAAGTGTGCATATAAAATCGGGTAAAACAAAATATTAAACCGTATGCCATTGACCTGGGACAAAAAATCATACGAATAACAAAAGATCAAATTGATGTCATCAAATTGATCTTGTAATCGAGTGCTACCCAACAATGGTTGAATGCATGTGTGAGGTAATAACAATCTGCCGCTTTCTCATCGTATTCTTATAAATTAATTAAGGTTCTTTTATTGTTCAATCTGTTGTTCTCCCATCATCAATATCTAAAGAATTCATTTCAGTCAGCACGTTCTCGAGATATAAACCATACGGTTTTGTTTTTCATGATGTATGGGTATAATGGGAAATGTAAATTATTTAAAAAGATTTAAGGTTTACAGTTTTTTTTTCAAATTTTTCATGTAATCACAAAACCTTGAAGATTTTGACCCAAAAATATAAACGTTTTTGTATTGAGCAATTGAACATTTCATTAATAGTGAGATGAAAATTACCATATATAATTAAGCAGACATTGATTGCTACAAAAGCTATTCGAATCAAATGAATTTCATCTCAATTATGCATAAAAGCCGAAACGAAACAGAGTTGATTATTCGAACCCAGTGCATATTCAATTTTCTTGATTGCACATTGCACTTTTGGCCAAAAACGAGCCCAATGAAGACATTTTCCCATCGATTTATTCGGCCGGCTCACTTTCTCCAATCAATTAAACAACATTGTCTATGTCCAGAGTTCGAAACTCCTAAATCCCAACTCCAGAGTGTGTAAAAGAGCAATGGAGGAGCAGGCAGGCAAACATTTCAATCGGCTTTGCAAGAGGCCAATTTAATGCTATGAAATAACTTAATATTGGACAATAGTTAATGGTTTTTTAATGGCAGGTTTCAGGCCACGTTTTCCACTTCAGCTTGGTCGGTCGGTCGGTTGGTCTGCTTCTCGGACCTGACCCAATTGACTTGCAGCGAGAAACCGAAAGCTAAACATGACAATGATCTATAAAAGCAAGACTGGAATCGTAAGTGCGTGAGTCCGAACGACGAGAGACTAGAGAGCCTAACTAGACAGACTACATGGTACGTTGTTCATCTACTTAATAAGCTGAATAAAAGTTGCCTGTCTGGGCTGCTCTGCTGTTGTTTGTGCTAATTTATGGCCCAAAGTGGGTCACTCACTCACTGGTTTCTAGAGCGAACAATTGCAGCGAATGATGTCGGTTGTCGGCCATAAAAGACTTACGAGGCTGCAAATGCATGCATAATGTGCTTAAACCTAGTTGCTGAGACTGACTGGCATTGTGTGTCCGACATTCATTCAGTCATTCAGTTAGGCAGTTAGTCAGTTAGTCAACTAGTCAGTCAGTCACTCATTCAGTGGCTCACTCACTTCAGCCGGCAAGTGCTAAACGATGCTGGTGTGCATCTAAATGAGACGGATACGCTGACGGACAATTAAAAAGATCCGCGTCAGTTTATCTTGGGGAAACTCGCCAGGAAACTGGACTCTAAGATATCACACTTTATGACAGGATATAGAAACGAATCAACTTTTAGTATTTTCCCATGCAATTCGAACTTGTTTTTGATGGAACATATCTGCGGTTGCATGAAAAGCCCATGAGCATGATTTATAAGTTATCCATAAATGTATTATAATTATTATAAAAGAAAGATTTACAAAAATGGTGTTATATAGATATGAAACCATTCCTAAGTATGCTTACTTTTTATTAATTAATTTCCATAATAGAACAGATTCTGATATACGACCATTTCACAATGGTTTTCCACAGGATTATGCTTTGAATTTAGAATTCAGAATTATACAAAATATATTATCATCATAAGCATTAAACAAAATGTTTTGTTGATTCAGTTGGAAGATTAAGATCTGTGACAGCCCTTATTTTGGATTCTAGACGAGTCTTTCTAGACCTGACTCACTTGAAACTGCCACTGTAAACAATATAATTGGCCTTGGCAGATCCGCATTATATAACCCCATGATTTATCCAGCCGGGACACCAAGTCAAATGAAAGCAATTTCACCGCAGACACATAGACAACCCGAATGACTAATGGGCTAACATGAAGTCATTAAACCGGCCAATTGCTGCCAGCCAGCGCTCCTATAAACTATGCAGCATGAACAAATTGCAGCCCAAGGCTGATCCGGTTGCTATATGTTGGCTATATGCTGCTGTGCAGCCGTTAATCTGTTGAACAGAGAGGTATCAATCTACGCCCCAGTTGACAGCCAGTCGTGGCACTTGTGCTTTTGGAAATCTGATCAGTTTGGCTCGCTTGGCTGACTCATATGGCAGATTCGTTTACATCTGTACTTGGTTTCTTTTTCACAGCCCTTTGTGGGGAGTGCTCCTGAATCGATACCACACAACCCCACCGACGACTGACTCATAAAAGAAAAAGAAAAACTGTGGACCCAGCATGTGAGAAATGCAATTAGTCTAACCGGCATATTAGTCAACGCTCTTGGTTCGGACTGCCCAGGTCCGTTTTATTATTTCTACCTGGGCGACGGACAAAACTTTACACTCCCATGGCCACCTTAATTGTCGAGCTTTCAACTTCCGTTCACACAATTATGGACTCTGGCATACACAAATGCACAGTATTTATAGCAGGTACCACGGAAAATAGAAAATTGGTACCTAAGTCATGAAGTTTTAATACGCTCTCTTGTATGCAATTATATTTGCATTAGATTTATTTTGAAATAAATGCATATTTTTGACCCCATTTTGAAATCTACACTTTTTATCGGTATCTAAACCAAGTATTATAACACGTTTTTATCAGTTTCTGAATGGTTTATAGGATTCTAAACTATTTTAAGTCTTAGATCCTTCAATAAGATATAAAAACCATCTACTATTTGGTCATGCACAGTTTCAGATTCATTCCAACATGAAAACCGTATTACAATAGGTTTGCATAATACTCGAAATTTTCTAAAAGTTAATTTGCCCATTAAAATCCCATTGTTAGGGCATTAAAAAAAGAGATATAAAAAAGATAGGAAAGCAAAAGGGTTGAAAAGAAAAGCGAAATCGTTCGATTCCGCTGCCCATGTAAATTTTCTACGTTGACATTTGTGCAGAATTTCGCCTGCGCTCCACCTGCCCCCAACAAACTCATCCCATCTCCGCCGGCGAACCATAAAACCTAGCCTAATGTCATTTAACGTTGTCGACAAAACAGGTACAAATAAACACACACACACAGCCACACACTCCGGGTCTCCGAGACGAGACTTTATATTTTTAATGGAAGTGAAAGTTTTGCGCGCATTAAAAAAAATATATAGGTATACGTATACAAAACTAAAGCCAAACACACGCGGCCGGCCATATCCAAATATTTTTTCTTTTCGGTTGTCTTAGGCTCGTGGCGCCGGCATGCCAAATTTTTTTGAAAATAAACAAAACAAAAAAAAATCGTACAATAAAAATCACATTAACAAATATGCGAAGCAGCTGCTGGAAGAAAGCGCAATGGCCAAATATTTAGAAGCAAACGCCAGAGACACAGACAGTAGCAATATAATTTAATTATTATTCATTTCTATCCAGGGGCGGCCGACTGAGTGGCCGTGCATATGAATCGTTGAATAAAGTGTTGAATTTCAATAAGACAAACGGCAATAATAAACGGGGGCAATTGGCACAAGCGTTGAAATTCATAAACAAATACGAAAATATACACAAAATATCACCCTCCATACGAAACTTGTTTCGTATTAATAGACAATTGTGCTCTACGAATGGCGGGGCATATGGGCTACAATGGGGTTGATCTTCTCCCTGGCTGCGAAATCCTTTATAGGAATTTGGTATTTCAAAGAGCTATTCTTGAGTATCTATTCCTGTAGTGCAGCGACAAATAGTTTAGATGGACAGCAATTCGTACGAATCGGTAAGGGCTTCGTATCTCTAAAAATAAAGAGAACATAAAACCAAGCAACTAATTGCAAAATAATCTTGTAAGTATATCTGATTTTGAAAAATGAACCAATCAAGTGTATAGTGCTTTTCTAAAATAATAAATAGCAATTTATCTTTTTTTATCGATGTATGCCTTATTAGTTTTACGATCGGTATTGAAAGTCTGTTAACAATGGACCAATATATCTTAATAATAACATTTTATGGTCGCGGGGGCGATTGTAATAAAAACCTTTGCCCCTAGAAGCGACTGCTTTCCAAATAGGGTGCTTCCCCATTTGGTTTACGATATATAGGTAAGTGCTTGTATGCTTATTGGAAATCAGAAATGTTGTTTATCTATAAATTACACATGTTCAATTAAAACTATTTGAGCTCCAATTATTCAAATAAGGCAACATTCCATTCATCCTATTTGCGCAGGTGAATCATGGATAAATTACAGGGATGTTATTAAAAATGGTTCTGTGTCACCTTGGTGAGTCACATAAAATGAAGGGACTTTCTCTCTTATCTGAGTCTTGGATTAAAAGGTAGATATGGAAATACAATATCAGTAAAATCCACCACATTTTTCTATGTCAAAAACAAGACTAACAAATTCTACGAATCACTTACAGCTTAAATGTTTGCTAAGGTCTTATCAGTAGGTAATCATGTTCTCACTCATCGGAAATCATGTAAATTAAATACAGGAATTGGTGATCAAATAGGCACTGTAATCAAGGTATGAAAACAACAAGCCTATTATTTGATCATCGCATGTCTATAAAAGATTAGAAACTTGTATTCATCACTTTTGGAAATTTCAAGAAAGTATTTCTTTCGAATTCACCTTTATTATTGAAATAATCACCTACTTCCTAGCGCATTTTTCATTCGACCCAGCTCATCAAGCAAACAGAGACCACATTTGAGGCATTTTGATGGTTTTTGTTTCATATGACTTAGCACTAACAACCATAACAGCAGCAACAACAAAAGCCTCAGCGACTTGTCAGTTTTAATTGAAATCAATTGAGCTCAATTATTTGATACGCATATGAAACACAACATCAGCAGCAGCTTCAAAAGCCCACCAACCCAAAAAAATTCTTAACTCCGTGTGGGTTTGGCATTTACCCCGCGCTCATATATAGTTTCAAGAGCTGGGGGCATGTCACTCGCCAAATATGGAGCGTTTATAAAGAATTTTTTACATGAATGTAAACAAAAACAAAATGCGAATATAAAACGACGGCGGCGTCGGCATGAACAGGTGTAAACAGCAATAAGATACAAGGCAAAAAACTGTAGAGCAGCGAATTTTCTGTTGGCAGTTTCTTTGAAATGTTTTAGGTTTCTGCTATTGTAAGCTGTTTACACTACTCAACATAATAGCAGAAGGGTAATTGAATAGGCAAGAAAACTTAATAAAAACTAAATTTAACTCTTGGAAACTGGATTTTTTCGATTGTTTTATAATAGTTTAACAACTAAGAGTTAAAATAAGAAAACATCTCGAAGAATAAAAATTAAATGAATTCTTTTAAGTAATTTTATTGGTGAACCAAGGCCCTGTATTTAAAATATAAGTACTATCCATAAATATTATGTTTGAAGTTATTCCGAAAAGGGAATACTATAAATTAATAATTTAAAACCTCTAAAATTCATTTAATAAACTGCTTTCTTGGGTTCTGTAAAGGGGTAGTTTCAAAAATAACCAAATCTACCAAGACCTTAGATCTCATGAGCTACCTTCTATTCCTAAATCAAGACCTTGCAGTCTAATGTAATACAGAAGAACATAATAACCTTAAACCTCTTAAAACATCATCTTATAATTAATTTTATAAACTATTTTCTTAGGTTCTGTAAAGGGGTAATTACAGAAATAACCAAATCTACCACGTCCTTAGATCTCATGAGCTACCTTCTATTCCTAAATCAAGACCTTGCAGTCTAGGGTAATACAGAAGAACATAATAACTTAAAACCTCCTAAAACATCATCATAAAATGCATTTCATAAACTGCTTTCTTAGGTTCTGTAAAGGGGTAATTACAGAAATAACCAAATCTACCAAGACCTTAGATCTTATGAGCTACCTTTTATTCCTAAATCAAGACCTTGCAGTCTAGTGTACTACAGAAGAGACCCGATCCAAACAGATGTTGTCACCCGAGTGAAGGCAACACTCCCCTAGATAAAAAGGGTTTTCTCGAAGGTATGCCAATGGAAAGGGGATCCGGGGGACTGGCAGATGTGGGCAGTGGTGTAATGGGTTGGCCTACGGCGAGGTAAACGTTCCCCACTGGAATTAGTGTGCGCTCGCTGTCCGTTTGAGCGGATGTTTGAGTTGAGTGCACAGCTACCGAGGCGCAACGAAATTAATCGAACTCGAAATCGGGCTCTTGCCGGGGGCAGCTCGGTTGGTTATGCTCTTGCACATATAGTAACTATATATATATATGTATAAACATATAGTAGATGTATCTGGCCAACTTGACACGTTTTCTGCAACAGGCGGCCGCAGCGCAGTCAACTTTGCTCTCGTCACTCGAAATGTGCCATAATCGTGCGCAGTCGCGGCGCGAATCTTTCCCAGAGACGTGAGCCACATAATAACCACAGTAGGAGCCATATATATATGTATATTTATGGGGCTCCAGTACATATCCGTACATATCTCGTAATAATAATAACGAGAAAGCTTGCCCGCACAAACCCCCGCACGGCCACAATGAGTCAACATGAACCCAAAATGCTCTCATAGAATGGTTGTAATTCAAAAAGTGGGGGAAACTTAAGAATAGGCGGGGGAATGTGAGATGAATTTCCAATTCTGTTTAGAGAAAATAAAGCCTTTGCTTTTTACTTATAGAAAGAAGGCTAAAACCGCTTTACAATTTAAGAACATGTTTAAAATTATTAAAAGTTTAGAAGCGAAAACTTTGGATTTGTTAAGGATGATAAAAATGTAGAGGTCTCTTTTTCTTTAAGTTCGTAATATCATTCATAAAAATAAAAAACAAAATACTAAATGTATTACTTACTTCTCATGAGGTCTCTTTTTCTTAAAGTTCGTAATATCATTCATACAAATAAAAAACTAAGTACCAAATCTATTACTTATTTCTCATGAACTGTAAAAATATAATAGAAAAGGGGAAACAAAATCCGCTTAAACAATTAGTCTGGGGCTAAAAATATCTGCTAAGTGATTTACCCTTCCCCCTTAACACTCCTCTCCTTTCACAAAAAAAAAATTGCAAAAGGGTATGAAGAAAAGTAAATGTGGCCGGCAAGCGAAAAAAATGAAAGGCCAGGAGTTGGCTTTTTGGAAAGTAACTAAGCTGGCCAAATATCAGTCAGTTGGCAGAGTGGGCGGAGAAGGGGTAGGGGGTTTGGGCCAGGAGCAGGAGAGAGCGAGGTTTTCAGAGACTCAGGCGAGAGTTCAATGTCAACTGTGTGGGCACCGCCACGAAAACTTTTTTACGACCGCTTCCGCTTGAAGAAATACATACAACTGGATATGTGTAAGCCCGCAACTAAAGCACGACCACACCTAAACATTAAAAACAAGCGAAGAAAAAATACATATTTCCTCCTTTTCGCGTGGACAAAAACAAAAAGACAAACAGACCCTACAGTGGCGGTCAATATTTTAAAATCGATTGGTTTGGTCTAAATGAAAGTTTGTGAAAATGTATCTTAAGATTGTTTTTATATTGGTACTCACATTTGAAAATACTACTTCTTTAAACGTTTGTATCATATTATATTAAACCATTTCTTGTTTTGCTACAATAGAACATACAACTTTTTTCAAAAGATGCCTAAAGCTTTGAAAAGCATTTGACAAGACAACGTGAAATTTTATTTCTTTATGAACTAAAGTTGACCCTGATGTTACCTTAAGTGTAGCCAACTAAGTACATTACTTAAAAATGGTTAATTATCCCACTATTTATCTTGGGTTTAATATTAAGTATTAAAGGAACTAACGCTAGGATTAGGCAATTCCAGCTTAAAACAGTTCAAAGGCAATTTTAAGGAATGTGGTTGTCTTCAGGGTTGAAAGTTGTGAGTCATATTAAAATCCTTAGCAGAAAGACATACAATATGTTCTTTCTTTTTGATTCTCATCTTAACAGACTTATAGACAAATTGAACAAATAAGAAAATAAAATATTTTTAAGTAGATAACCTATAGTAATGTTCAAAAGTGCATATTAATAAGGGGTTCGAAATGCACATTCCCTTTCTGGGGTTGAAGTTGTAAGACCAAAGGAAACAACCTTGATGGAATGCTTTTGTTCGCTCTTCTCCCATCACCAGGGGCTCTAAAAAAGCAGCAAGATACGTAACGGCCGTAGAACCAAAGGGCCATTACTATTATTTTGACTGCAGCTGTACGAAAGAGAGGCATTGCCAATGGGGTGGAATGTGAACGTGGATGTGGATGTGTTAAGGAAAGGCAGACAGATAGACATATGGTGGAGTTGTCTCAGGTGAGTGTGTGTGTGTGTGTGTGTGCGGCTGGCACAGGGTGACAAAAATCTAGTGTGAAACGGACATATCGCACTTATGTCTTTTACATACCAACTATTCCAATAGCAAGGCGCAGGCATAGTTGCGTGTGCCAGACAGAGATGGGAAAACAGCTCAGCTTCCTTCGCAAAAAAATTGAGGGGGGAAAACAGAAAAGACGGGCGTTATTCGGCACAGAACGCGTCTTGAATGATGATGGGAAAAATGATAAAACAATGGCTTCGGCACAATTAAAAGACCCCAAAGACGCCAAACGGTTTTTGTTTTTTTTCTTCTATTTTTTTTCAGCAAGCAGTCGCAACAGCGGCAGCTATTATTTATTATTTTTGTTGCTGCCGCACAATACACTGACACACATTTTTAAATAGAGAAGAGATACTTTTTTTCAGCATATCTTTTTTCCTTTTGCACGCACACGAACATACACACGCACAGGGCGACACACACACAAGCACAGGCAGACTGGGGGCTATGTAATCCAAATTTTCGCATTCGTACACACCTCTTTTTTTTCGAATAGATCACTGGCCGTGCTATCGTGGTAAAATTACAACATTTTCCACAGTCCCACAGTCCCACTGCACAATACAGTCCGATACGATTTTACGACGACAACAAATGTGCGGCTGGAGGTGGAACTGAACGAGGTTGGACTGAACCAAGTTGGTTTCGGGGCGATAGTTAGTGTGGCCATGTTATAACGATATAATATGATATAACGATACTTAATAATTTTTAATTTTAGTTTTTACATAGTATTTGTAGTTGTAAAATATATATTTGATGTGCCATTTGAAGAAGATATAATGTTTTCTCTGTTCTGAAAACAATTCAATAAGAAATGCTGAAACTATCGATGATTGTAATAAAAACACTTTAAAAAAATGTATGGTATTTCTAAACTAACTAAAAGCTGTCATATTACCACCCGATCATAAACAAAACAAAAAAATAAACCAATTTCAAAATGAATCCCCTAACAAATATGAAAAATGTGCTTAAACTAAGCGAACACGAACTGCAACATGGAGGAAAGAAGAGCTGGCACGATATGTACAGGGACTCGGCCTGGATTTTCGTGGCAGGATTTCCCTATACCCTTTCGGAGGGCGATTTAATCTGCGTGTTTTCCCAGTATGGCGAAGTGGTGAACATCAATCTGATCCGGGACTCAAAAACTGGAAAGTCCAAGGTAATTTATTAATTTAATTGGGGATACCATTTATAACATTTTTCTTTTATACCCAGGGCTTTTGTTTCCTGTGCTACGAGGACCAAAGATCCACAGTTCTGGCCGTCGACAATCTAAACGGCATCAAGATCATGGATAGAACACTGAGGGTCGATCATGTGTTAGACTATAAGCCTCCTAAGGAAAACGAGAAGATGGACGAGGAGACCCTACGACTTTATATGGAAGGCTGTGCACCAAAACCTCAAATTCAACACATCAAAACCGAGAAATCAAAAGACGCCAAGAAGTATAGATGATAAATATCTAGACTTAAACATATTTACATTAAGATTTAAGTTAATTTAACTTTTTTTAATTAATAAAAAAAAGTACTTCACTTTGATAACCATAAAAGTATAGCCCAGAATTTTATTGTTATCCTATTCTAAGACTAACTCAAATTTAATTTACTTAAGAGATAAGATATAACTTTCTTTCGTTAAAGCCTGCAAGAATGAGTTGGCTTTCAAAACCTCATTTATCATCAGCACTAGCAAATGAATCATCATCATCATCCTCTTCACCTTCCTGGTCCTCCAACTCTTTTAGGATCCTTCGCTTATAGCGTTCATAGGCGCTGCCCCTTTCACGATCAACATTATAGAAGTCTACATCGTCCACAAATGAGTCTTCTTCAGCGTCAATCGTATGGACATAGGGATCTCTGTAGGTGGCATAGTCATCATCATCGCTGGTGCTGGCAAACTCATCCTCGTCGTCATCTGGAAGTTAAAAACCATTCAAAATCGTAATCAATAAAGGCGTCTTTACAAGACCTTACCCAGCATAAACTTGTTCATTTGCCGGCACAGTTCCTCATCAGATCCCATGCCACCAGCTTCCTCATCGTCTGGGTAATCATTCGTAAAATAGTTCTCCTGGTTCGAGTCCTCCGAGTCGTAGTCCTCATCCTGATCATTGTAGCAATCCTCTAGCACGATCTCACCCACGGGAATCACTCTGTGGATTAGGCAAAATAATGAATACGTTTATTTTGGAGCTTTCATTGAGCGAAGCACTTTGAAATTGAAACACAGCAAAGTTTGTCATGTATTTATGTCGAATTCTTTATTCAGTTTATTTTCGATTTCGGGCAACGCTAGACCCCAACAAAAATAAAACAAAAACTTAGCTAAAACTATGCACTTAAATAGACTTCAGCACTATTGTTTTCTGTTTATTTCGGAATGCAAAAAATAACGAAAAAGGCAACTGACAACTGGCGAAAACTAAATGATAAATACTCAGTGAAAACAGTTTAGAATATGCGGTGTGTTTGTGTGTGTGTGCTTGTCAAGCTAAATTAAACTAACATATAAGCTAATTAAATCTAAAAACTTATCGTAATGAGACATTTGCCTAAAATTCTATCGAAAGAATGCACTAATTGTGCGTGATAACAACAGGATCCCGAAGAAATTCGTATTTAGTAAAAAACTTAAAAATATTTATTTTATTTAAAGACTTTGGCAAGAGGGAAATATGAAAACTTTACATATTTATGATACATTATTTAAAGTATATTTTCATCATAACATATTATTATATTGGAATATTAAATAACATTATATTAAAATTATACGGAATCTCACAAACACAATTTTGTTAACAGCTTTAAAGGTTCGTTTTTATAATTTCTATTTAGAAACTGTTTTCAGCAACATTAATTTTTTCAGATCGTGCATGATAATCTCATGACAATCCTTTCAATCGCTAGTATTTTAGGCATTTGTCAGATGCTGATAATGAACTATTTGTGATGTGAGTTGCCAGTTGCAGTCCTTTTTTATTGTCGTGGGTGGGGTGTTGGGTGTCATCACACTTCTTTATTGCCCGGGCTTTGTCTCTCTCTCTCTCTCTTTATCTTCTTTTTGTTATTCTCATGTTTACCAGTAGCAGTTGTTGTAGTAATTAAACGGATAATACAACCTTATGGAGAACGAATCGAATTATTGAGCTATAAACAGTGATTGCAACTATGTCTATATGGTAAAAGGTAATATGTAAATATGAGACTTGGCCCGAGGACTACGAATACAGACACACACTCACCCACACAGATACGCTAGCACCGACACACAGACACACCGCTTACATATATGCCATAAGTATATATATAGTATTCGGTTACATATAGTAATTGGTAAGGCTCAACGTTTTCTGCGGCTCAATATGTATGACAAACCTTAAATAGTTGTCGTCCATCATATCAACATAGGCGGCCTGCATCTCATTCTCGGGAACATATAGATCGTAAACATAACCCACATCGGAATCAGCGGGCTGTTGCTGATCATGGCTGTGCTCTATAACGTTTTGTTGATCCAGAGTTACGGGATTCTGTGCACCCGACTGTGGTTGCTGTTGTTGAGATTCTATGTCCACAATGGTAATTTGGCTCCTGGTCTCAGGGTTTTGGTTCTCCGGGGACTCCGTTTCGGTGGCATTATCCTCGAGGGTACTGCGCAGACAGTTTACCACCCGGAAACGTTGCTCACGGGCATTTTGCTGCGCCTCCTGACGCTGACGATCTCGCCTTAGGGCACTGGCAATGGCCGCATCGTTGGATCGCTGCTGTTGCACCAACTCACGGGCCGTGGTTTTGTTTAGTCTGGCAGCCGCAAACTGACGGGTGGCACTGTCGTCCTAGGGGAAGATATTAACAACAGCAGTTAGGAAAGGAATATAAAGTTTATTATATGTTAAAAAAAAAAAATTCTGAAGAGGTTTCAAACATTTAAATTTTATAGAGATATATAATATATGCATTGACCTGTTAAGGCTTTCATATAAATAAAATTGTACGATCTAACTACGCTTATGACCTTCTTTTGATAAAATCGTACGAGTGCAGCTGACTATATCCCCATACTTTTACGATAAGAGTTTTAAGAACTTTGTATGTATCAGTTTTGGTGCACTTGGTTTTAGGTTCATTATTATATGGAAAAGGATTTGTTATTTAAGAAATGGCAATGCTTATAGTTCTTTATTTTTCTAAAGATAATTTATTAAATTATCTTAAAGAGTAAAACGAATACCGGGGTATAATTAAAATTAGTAAACTATGGTTACATGCTGCCAAGTCTAATAATATGGATTTTTTTTTACATTGAGTATTAATTAAAGATCGTTACATCTCTCCCATTTGAAATCTTATAGATAAGGACATCGACCTCTGTAACATTTGTATAACAGTATAGGAAACGTCAGGGAGTTCGGTTGAAAGAAAATGGAACCAATAAAATGTTTTGGTCAGGTGGCTTATGTTTCCATGGGTTTTTCTAATATCTAAGGATCCGGAAACACATTTCTCACCTGCTTTTCCAGCGTGCCGGCAAACTTGAGCACGGTGGTCAGTTCGTCTTTGTCTGATGCCGATGCTCCCGCCACCGCGCCCGAATCCTCCAGAGCATTCTCATCGTTGTGGAGGCGTCGCCGCTTGCCATTTAGCACAAATGCAGTGTGGGGCTCCTCGTCGATCCGCCGCTTTATACGCACAACCGCTGGCATAATGATAAAATCTGCAAATTCGCTAAACAATGCAGGGCGAAATTATTCGATGCGACTTAAAAAATGTGTGACGCGAAGTGTGACCGTTCGGGGCGTGCCGAAAAATACGTGCATACATTTTGTAACTACGTGATAGAGATGGAAAACGTAATGATGACAATATTGCACGGGTGTTTTCTTAATTTTAAAACTACTCTGTATTGAAAATAATTATATTCAAGTATAAAAAGAGCATTTAAGTAAAAATGTGGACTGAGCTAAAGAAATTTCTAAATATTTTGGTTCTTGTCTTGGGAAGGCGGTTCATGCCCATGATAAACATTTTTGAAATTGGCGGTTTTTCTATTATCTCACATACTGGAGGTAATTTTTAATGACGTTTTAACTATATATCCTGGAAGAATACGCTCTGCAAGTGGAGCTAACTCCAAAATTTGAAAGGTCTCTAAAACCGCCGCCATGTTTCAAATTTGACAATTTTTGTCATAGAAATTCCTCTGTACACCCGGGATTTTCAAACGATTTCCACCCCCATATCCGGTTCTGGGTTCTACCCCAAAACCAGCTGATCAGAACTCACCATTCCGGGTGGAACTCCAAAAAGGAGCTCGTAGGAATAACAGTTATTGCTCTTAGCCGGCGCAGTGTGGTGGTTTTAGCGGGTGGTTTCTGCGCTCGAGGTCCTGCCAAAAATCCCTCGTCGGAATTACGTCCTTTAAAATGAAATGTTTGCCCGTGTGGGTGACAACGGTGGTTTTGTGTTTTTAATCAACGCTCCAAGTGCAATAAGATTAAAGTGAGCCTCAGATTGAATTGAAGCCATTAAACGGTGAATGGCGCTCGAGTGTTTTCGAATGTTTCCGCCCGCGCTTTTTGCCATTTTGTTGTGGTTTCTCAACGTTTATGTGCCGTAATTTTCGTCCTGCCAAAATGGGTAGCGAAAACGGGCCGAGAATGATTTAGGGCCCGATCGCAATCCGCGAATGCCGCAATTATGTTTTAATTGGCGCTAAATGGTTTACACACACGCGCACGCACAAAAGGATTAGCAGCAGGAGTCGAAGTTCGTTGCGAAAAAAGGTGGGTTGTGAAGTGTTTGTTTGGGAAGGTATTTAACATTGTTGATTCTGGCAAATTGGAAATGTATTGGGCAGATTGGGAGCGGAGAAAATAAACCAGTCAATCGGAATAACGAACTTTTATCCATATGGGGAAAGAGCTTACAGGCTGCCAATAATTCGATTTATTTATTATAAGTCTTCATGAACTTAAGAGGTTTGCAAAAGGAAAGCTTCATATATCATATAGACTTTTAAAATAATTTGGAAAGAAAGTAGATAAGCTTTTCCCAGAATTTTAAACTTATAAATATGTAATTTTTAATTATTTGTAAACATATTAGTTAATATCAGTGTTTCTTTGGGAAGATATTTAACAGTGTTGATTCTGGCAACTTGGAAATGTATTGGGCAAATTGGGAGCGGAGAAAATAAGCCACTCAATCGGAATAACGAATTTTTATCCATATTGAGAAAGGGATTGCAGGCTTTTAATAACTGGTTTTATTTCATATAAGTTTTTTTTTACTTTTTGACTAACTTACTTATTTTAAAATTGATTTGAACATTTTTTGAAAAACTTTTCCCAGAATTTTCCACTTATACATTTGTAATTTTGTATTATTTTTTAAAATATCATATTCCAGTTTGAAAAATATTTTAAAACAAAAATGTCAGTACAAGTTTGCAAATGTAAAAGTGTGTTCGGAAAGTGAAAATTCTTAAAACAATACATTGAATTTAATTAAATTTTATGCTTTTTTTTTAACGGCATCCCTAATCCTGATTTTAAAAAAGATAAGGAACATGGAAAGAAAGGTAGATAATTTTGAGAAATATATATATACTTTCTTTTTTTGTCGATACAAATCTATTTCTACGAAAACAGGGTACGCTGTTATATACCAATTATGTGAAATATCAAGCGCACAGTCTTAATTAATTAAAAGTTGTATAGCAAAAGCGTTGCCGGGAAATTGGTTCGTGATTTTGCCACAATTTCTTAAATAAAGAGAAAAAGGTTTTCAGTTCCGGCACAAATATTTAATTTAACTCTATAGAGCACCTGCCTTTGTGGACTTTTCGCGCTTTGTTCATCCGGTGCGGAAGCCTTAGTGCCTATAAAAATATTTACGAGTAAATATTACAGCCTCTGACCCGGGCCCTTTGACCCGGGGACTATGACTATCCAAACATATGTCTGAGCTCCCCGGGCTGCCTGTTTTATTTATGTGGCGGGCGTCAAAAAATTTGCCATCGCATGAATCATCTGCCACCTCTGAAAAAAGCCTCCTTTCCCCCAGACCCCATTTCCATCCTCCTTGGAATCCACACTGTATGTAATATGAGCCTGCCCACGTGCATTGGGGAGATGGGGAGCGGGATCCTGATGCGTTTGGCATAATAATGAAATAATAATGTCGCCTTTTGTTCGGCTGGAGGTGTCTCAATGTCTCTGGCAATAAATTAATGGGATCCGCACATAAAAACATAAAAAGCACCCTGCAGGTTGTGTTTGCCTCAATTTTGATTATGTGACACGCAGCTTCCTCATGTGGCAAGTACTACTTGCCTACCAGTAGTCGACTTTAAGGGAGTGAGCTGGATGGTTCCCCTCATTTGGGAGGGCGAAACATTCCTTTAACACTGTCAGCTGTTGCCGCATCTTGGCAAAAACTAAATTACCATAAAGATGGCCAAGTGTTTGTCCTAAGACACGGCATGATGAGCCAAAGGATCTGCTGATAAAATGCTAATCATGGCAACAATGTTTGGCTTTCTAGCCACTACAACGAGAAAGTATGCATCCAAGTTCGTAGCATTTTTTATGGTTTTTTTTCGGTGGTTGTTGGCTGAGCAGAAAAAACTCCTTGAAAAACTTTTGCACTTTCGCTTAACACAAGTTTTTTGTTGTTTCAGCTTTCTATACGGTAGCATAACTACGACATCCGACTATAAATCATATTTGATTCTTCTTTCTTCTTATTTTATTTTTAGTTAGACTTAGAAAATTTAATTTACTTAATTTTTTATTTTTAGTAACTTCTTATAAGGATCAACATCAAAATAAATATTATTTATATTTCATTACATATTTATTATATTTCGAGCTTGTTAATTAAATAATATATATATAATAAATATAATATATATTAAAAATATAATACTACAAAATAAAGAGTAAGAAAAATTCGTCGTAAAAGAAGCTACAACTGTTTTTCCTTTTCCTTCCTTTCGCTCTTTTGTGTAACATTTTTGATTAGCTTCAAGTTCAGACGGGGAAAAGGGACTGAGAGGTAGTGGACATCGAATGGGGGAGGGTAGGTGTTTTAATTTTTGTTTAAACTTGGTCGGGAAAACACCTTCGGGCATCTGCTTGGGTCGAGTGTCTCTTTGTGGCTTTGACAGCCTTTGTTTTTTGGGTGGGTGTGTGGCTTGGAGCGAAGCATCATCATCATCATATATCCTTGTTAATTTGTCTAGAGGGTTGATTTTTTGGTCAGGGATTCACGGCCATAAATCATTATAATGCATTTTGTTTTGGACAAGTTGTTACGGTCAAGTGCTGTGGTCATTTCAATAATGTATTTATCATCTTCATTATGTGTAGGTAATAAATGGAAGATGATAAAGGCAGCCAAAGGGAAAGTATGAATTATAAATGTTCATTTATATATATGTTTTTTGCTTGTGATAAATTCTTGTATTACAATTTAGTGGTCTAAAAAATAATAACTTTTCTCTCTTTTATTAAACAGAAATATTTATTTTCCTGTCCAGTTTATTTTGTTGAACAATTCAATAACGGATCTAGATTAACAAACCAGAAACCGTAGAGAAATCAATAAAAATTTCAATTTATGGACAGTATTTTAAAATAAATGTTTGTGATAAAATATTTATTTAAAAAGCCCAGGAAATTGATTGAATTTGATAAAAAGGGGCCCCGGCTGCCAACCCACATCCAAAATGGGCAATAAAATGCGGAAATTTTCACGTATCAAACATTTTTCACTTTTATTTTTTGGGGAATTGTGTGCTCAATTATTCATTAAAGTCGATGACTGTGCAGCGAAACATCGGGGGGAGTGTTAGGGATTACGGATTGGGATTGCTCCCCGGACCAACGCGCCAATTACAAGTGCAAATAGAAATCTGCTGCCAGCCACAATACCAGCATCATTGGGCTTCCTGACGTCCCGTATTATCCTGTATTCCTGCTCGATAATACAGTCGTTGCACCCTTCGACACAAATCACATTAATTTTGTTCGTGCTCATTACGGACGAGCTGCTCGGCCTGACTGGTGCGGAATCCGAGCCCGGACGCACTTTCCACTTTCCACTTTCATCCTGCCCCTTTTGATTCTGCCACTTTTTCCGAAAGGGGGGGCCAACCCCCTTGGTGCAGCGAGCAATCCACCCCCTAATATCATTTTGCAATTTGCACTTGGCAAATAAAGGAGTGAATGCTGTGGCAGATAAAAACGATTCTATCCTTTGTTCTAGCCCCGGGGCAACAAATGTTTCCCAGCCAGCCAAGCTCACAGCTGGCCGGGATAACACATCCCAAAGCGTTTACATTTGAATGGACAATGGCTTCGACTTGGGCTCCCCAGAAAAACGCATGCCACACATTGTTAAATAAATTATCGCCTACGCTTTGGAGAGCCATTGATGAAATCGCTTCTATTGAGTCTGCATTTTATGGTACCCTCTTAGAAAAAGATATTTAATCATCAGGAGTTCGGTTTTCGAGGAATTCTGAACGAATATTGTATTGGTATTTCTTGGTTCCTTCATCTTAATAAACTATCCTTAATTTGTATAAATTTATACCCTTAAAAATAACTTTTTGTAGTGACTTCGGTCAACCAAATATTTATGTTACTTTCAAGCAAAGATAGTTTTTGTAATATATATTTTTTCAAGGGTTTTGATAACTAATTGTTTTGTAACAAATATTAATCCTTTATTTCTTTTCATAGATAACATATCTTTGCGTTCAGTTAGTTTAAATGGTAGGTTTTTATTTTAATATCTTTTGATATTAATTGATATATAATGTATGAAAATAATAATGTATATACAATATTAAGAAAAAATGTTTAAAGGTTTATTTTAGCATCTTAGGGATACAGAAATATTTTTTTTTTAAATAGATAGATACAACAGTTTTTCAGCGAGACGTAAAGGTTTATTTCAGCATCTTAGGGAAAAATTTTTTAAGAGAAGTATTTTTTAAAATTTTAAACATTTTTAGGGTATAACATCAGTCTGTCAGTCAACCACATTTGAACTTGACACCCACAGCATGATTTCGAGACTGGTGCGATTTGGGTCCCTTCTCTTCAGATCACCCCCTTCTGGGAGGTCAGTGGGTGTGGGTGGGTGGGTGGCGGTGGTGCAGCCAAGGTTGTGGGTGCGCTTGGTTGCTTGTGGCTTGATTGACATGCCCCCCGAACACACGTGGATCCCCAACTGCCGCCCAATCACTCCTCGAACACATCCGCAACTCACCCGATATGCTTTGTGACAAACAGCTGATTGCGTGTTCATCCTGTCTGATGTCCTGCATGTTCGTCTCGGGCATGATTTATGTGCACAATTGAATTTCTTGACTTCTTCTTGGGGGCCACACGTGGCCGGTGGAGTTGGCCAAAAGAAACGCAGCACAAATTAGCTCATTTTCCACTACACTTGCCGCACGTCCTCGTTAGCATTCAGCCAAAGGAGCTGCAGGTCATTGACACTCGACCAGCATCCCCCGAATCCTTTGGACTCGGGTGGGGCCATTGGGCAGCAGATGTTTGCATTTTGCACTACTCAAGTTCAGAGTTCTCCCAACTAGTGCACTAGTAAAAATATTAATAACTTAGCTAAATTTTGTTAGTTACCATATTATATTACTCATTACTTATATTACCTATTATTATATTTCTTATTATCAACATATCCTTTTTGTACCTTTTCAATAACAAATTCTATAAATAAATAAATTTATAATCTAATTTCTGAAAGTGTATAAGGAGTGAGGGAACATCTCTTGTCACGTACTCCTGCCATCTGATTGCCTCAAATTGTTTTCGCCCATTTTTTCGAACACATTTGACAGGCGTTTAGCTCTGACAGTAGGAAAGGGGGTGGTCATGTGTCAAAGAAGGCAATGCCAAAAATTCTTTCTTTTCATTTAATCCCAAACTAATATGAGTCACAGTTCCCTGACGCAATATCGCTAAAAGTCCTTTAAGGATACCCCCTCTCTTGGCAGCTTGCTATTCTCGGCTTAACATGAGTTTGGTTACATTTTCGGTATTTTTTTTTATTTTTTGGGTTGCCTAGCAGTTTATCTGCTTGTTGACAGCTGCCCAAAGGGAATTAGTTATCAAAAGACGCATAAATCCATTTTCATTTTACAGAATACTCTGCTTAGCCTGGCTTCTTTTTCTTTCCACTTACTGTACTTGAATAAAATATGAGAGGAATTGAAATTCGAGCCATATGAACAGACGCTATATACTTGAATTGCATCTTAAAGTCTAGACAAACTTTAAATTACATAAAATAGATGATGGAAAATTCATAAGAATTGGTTATATGGCTACTTTATATTTTAATGAGAAAAGGTACAAAAAAGGCATTCGACCGGTTAACCATCTTATGATCTTTAAAAATAATGCCCAGATTTTCTCATCACTTACCATAATTTTCTGCTTGGCTGGGAAAACGAAAAACATTCCTGACCTTTTTTCCCATTAGCACTTTGAGTGACATTAATATTAAGGCCACCAGAGAGTGGAACAGAAAGTGCGTTCATCCGTTGCTCAGGCGACTTTTATGGTCTGCTTGTTAATGCAAATAGCATGCCAAGTATAATAAAATTATTTCCGCTATTGTTTAGCTTTGGTTATTAGCCCCATCCACAGGATTTGCCCGTTTTCATTGGCACGCGATGGGAAAAACGTTCTTGATTTAACTGCCTCGAGATAAGTTCTACGTCTTTGTTTGGGTTTCTTGGCTGTTTTGATTTTTGGCCTGGGCCAAAAGCAGGATAAACATAAATTGAGGCAAGCCGTGGCATTGGCAGCTGCCCAGGACACAGGCCAAAATGGCAGGACACGTGTTGGGATGCCGGTGGTAGAGGTGGTGGCGGCATGTAAAGCTATGCCACGGGTCGCCGACTCATCGAGACCCCAGGACCAAGGACCCAGGACCTGTGGCTACCCTTGTTTTGCCATGTCCCTGTATCGAGTATGTTTGCATTTTAAAATCCACCCTCGAAAAATCGTTTGCCAACTTCAATTTCAACCGCTGTCATTTGAAACGAGTGCTGCTCCTCGCAATATTCCCCACGGCCTTAGGTGAACGGTGGAATACATGCTTTATTATTAGCTTTATTGAATTTAATTTAAATAAAATTATTATAGTCCATTGAGAAAAAACTCCTAAATTTGTAGCCATCTTTTAGGTGCTTTGTTTTGGAATGGCATAGGTTTTACACATTCCAAAAATGTTAGTTAACTAATGAACAATAAATTAGTCAAGGTAGTAAGTGTTAAAAATAATAAATATTATAAAAATCTTTTAGTTCCAATAAGTTTCATTAAATGGGCACAGAATGTCATGGAATTTTGTTTTCTTTTAATTTTCAGTTAATTATCAGTCTAGTCCCACTGTTAAAAAGCCTGATACCATGGCACTCATGGGAATTGACAGCGTTTGTGTTTTTGTAACCCCATTTGGCCTCCATTTTTGCGCGCATTTTGATTTCGGATTTTCCCACTGCACATTCACATTCCCATGGAAGGAGTTCTTTTGAAGGAGCGGGTGGATAAGCCCACTTGTCCACCTGCCGATGGACAACGGCCAAACTTGAATTCGGATCGCTACATTCCGGATTTTATATTTTTTTGGTATACTATTTTCTCCGTCTGCCGACTTTTTATAATTTTGTTCTTTCGGCAGATTGTTGCTTTTCTTCCCCATTTGCTCTTTTCCTCCCTTGGAAAAAATTCAATCAAAACACTACAAGCGTAAACAAGTGGGGTAACATTGGACTCGCATTTTAGCATCCTTGTTCGTCAGCACTTCAATTTCAAGTGTTTCCTTTTCTATTTGAATTTCAGGCCATTTTTGCCTTTTTTCGAAATGTAACCCAAAAAAAAAAATGAATTCTGAGCCTTGTGCTTTTATGGTTATTCTGCTTTATTAGTGGTGTTGTTTGTACACCTGTTTCGATACTCTTCAAAACATTTTCGTTCAGTTTGCTGGCAAAAGATGTCATCTATTAAGGTGGGATGGAAAAAACAAAGCTATAAATGTTCTTTTATATTTTTATCAAGAAACATCTTGGTTCTTTTAAAAATATATTCAAATATAGTCTTATAATTTACTCCTTATACATATGTATTTCTTCACCTGGAAGAGCATTACACCTTCGTTTCTAACGCGTTTCTAGCTGCCTTTCTCTTGAATTAAAAATCGCAGATGGCCCTTTTGCTTCTTGCCAAGTTTAAACTGCCGAGCTGGCAACTTTGCTCCTTGGCTCCACCCCAAGTTCCCCCGGAATTCCAATCTTCATCTGCCTGATATTTCCGAGTAGCAGCTTGATACACCTAACAGCCGTGCTAAGTCCTTGCCGGATTAGGCTAAACGCCCTCCCATTTCATATCAAGTATGGTATTTGCACGCGCTTCTGCGGCCTAAAAAGTACGCAAAGCTACAATTACTTGTCGACAAAAAAATGTAGGATGGTTAGGATGTACACATAGAGGGAGGAATACGTGTTATCTTTTGATTTTACTTGATGTTGTTTAACTTTCCTTCATATATTTTCCACTCTTTAATCATTGACAGAGGTTTTTGGTTCCCAGATTCAGCAAAATATTTTTCTGTTTATGAAGCTGTTTTTTTTATTTTATCAATGTATTTCTATTTTTTGGCCTTTTAAATTCTTTGGCTTTATAGATTTTGTTTTTATTGCTGATTGTCTCACTTCTTTTAGGGATAACCATCAATTTTTATTGTTGTTACGGCCGCATTTCGTTTTCACTTGTTTGCGGTGCTTGTATTTTTGGTTTTGTCTGACTTCCGTCTCATTTATTGATTTTTGTTTGAGTTTTTCGAAAGCAAAGGAATTCGTTTGTGTTTTTTGCTTATTTTTGGCAATTCTTGCGGCAATAACTGTGGCTGACAAATGATCTGAACTTTGTTCAAGAGTTTTTTCTTGACGGTTGTTCTGCTCGAAAGTTTATTTAATCTAATTAAATTGCTGCAGAGCAAACTGTAAACTTCATTAGGTTTTTAATTCTTGTTGTTTTCCTTTGCCGTTTGTCAAATTTGCCGTCTGCAGCAGAAGGCCAAGTTAATGTCCCTGAACAGCAGTAAGGGATAAAGGGTGGCTCTGCAAATTGTCATAACTGCGGGGACATTTTGTAATTAACATCGGCGTCTGCTTTTCCTTAACCTGTTGGGCTTTCCCCAGTTACAACTGTTGCCTGTTTCTTACTCCTTTATATAGTTTTCCAGGGCAACACAGTTGTGCCACTGCATAAAGTTATTGTGACTGGGATGCGAAGTTTTGTAACTTGTTGAAGAACCAAATGTGGCCAAAAAGATAATGGAAATGTTGTGCTGTCTCAAAATTTAGAGGGGGATTAAGTGGTGGTAGAAAGTTTCTGAAGTGTATAATTGTAAGTCAGGAACTACGATTTCCCTGTTCATCCTTTTTAATATTTTTTCATTTTAAAAGCAATCACAAGTTTAAAAACTTTTAACACCCCTTTTTTATTCACACTCAAATGCAGTAATCCGATTAACTGAAATCAGTAATTATAATTATATTTCATGTTAACGTAATGGAGTTTTAAATAAGCTTTTATAGGATTAGAGTAATAAGCTTTTAGGTCTTTTGAATTTATATAAAATGTGTGTACTTTTATTTGACAATAGAGGATTTTTGGTTGTTGTAAATAAGTATTTTTTCTGTAAGCCAGACAAACTTTAAAATATAAAATAGTACATAAATAAATAAATATAGATACATCATAGTTTTATATATTTATTTATTTATTTATTTAACAAATTAAGCTTATCATACAATGTTAAACTTAATACTAAATTTCCGAGCACTGGCTGCGGAGGCCTTCGACTCTGACTGTAACTAATCTGCTGTGTTTAAATCTGTACTTGCGGTTTTTTTATGGGCTTAGTTTGTTATTATATTGCTAGCTTTGATTTACTTATAAACTCGTACATTTTTTTAATATTTTATATAATTTTTATATAATTAAGGCATTAGGTAGTGAAAAAATGGGGTTGTATCTGTTTTTATATATTTATGTACTATTTTATTTTTTAAAGATTGTCTGGCTTGAATCTCTGGTGAATTCCCTGATGGCTGCAACTAGTTTTCTTTCAACTAACTTTCAAATGCTATTTCCATATGGCTGGGTCATGCAAGCCACAGTGTTTTTAATTGAAACTACATAGTATCCTGGCAGTATGTCTATGTATACCTCTACAAGTTAGCGCCTCTCTGGGGCCTCTTTTGGCCCGCCATGGGGCACATTCAACCCGTTCAACTTGTCCTGCCAGGGCTCTTTTTCACTACTTTGTCATAATTTGCAACTGCTGCACTGCAAACTGCTGCTTTTCCTGCTCCTCCGGCTACCCGCAAAAGTTGTTCTTATTAACTGCTCAGCCATTTTGAGTTCTCCAAGAGGAGTTAATAGAGTGTGATGGGTGAGGGGGTCCTAGAAAAAGGACAACTTGACTTCGCAACTGCATTTTCCTGCCAGTTAGGAGCCGTGTCCTGGGCTGTTGTCCTTTGACTCTGTGTCGCTGCATAATTTATGACTGCTTACTGGCTGCCTGGCACTCAAGCTGTTTTTTGTTAGCCAACACAACACAGGACAGGAGCCTTAAATCAGTTGTAAATCGATTGATATACGGCCATTTGCACCATTCCGACTCGATGGCTTTAAGGGGCCCCGGGTCTATTGGGGAATTTCCTCAACTAACTCAATTATTGAACAATTTCATTTCGGCCTGCACTGCTTGACTTTGGGGGCCTGGTCTGGCATCCTGTTGCTTCCGGCCATCGGAGTGTTTTCAGATTACCAAGTCTTCAACACATTTGCGTACACCCCCCACAAATATTCGCCCATACACTATGCATTTCTAATCCATAAGCAGCTAATAAATTTTGGTCATGCGTCATGTGGAGAGATTTTGGGCGGAGCTTCAGCTCCACATCCTGGCCAAAAAGACCCCCCGACTGGAGGGCAAACATTGATGTTGTTCTGGGCGTAATTAGTGAAATGACTGGAACCACCAAACCACTCCTCAATTTATGATTAAAGTTGCCACGTCCTCTGGCCCAGCCAATAAAATGCATCATTAATTTTAAAGCACAGCCAAGGGAGCGAAGAAATATTATTAATGGTGGCGGCAACTCGATATAACTTTGCAACAAATTTTGTACATACAGGAAATAAAAAAAAACGTTAATGATAAAGCACTGCTATAAAATAAATAATATATTGTAATGGTGGTATGAGATAATGTCCTTTATAATGCTCTTAGTTTCTTTAAAGGATATGGTTTGTGAAATAAAGTGGCGTAAATTGACCTCTGATGATTGTTAACATCCTTATTTTTATCAACAAAGGTTTCTTACAAACTTAAACTACTTTCTTTATTATTGAATATCATTTAACCCAATTCTAAATTTTATTTAACCAATTGTTATGCGCCTAAGGAGGCCAAACTTGGCAGTCAACAAGTTTCGCTCTGCTTGACTTTTATTAGGCTATAGAAAACGAAAGTTTAACATTCACTTTACGATATAATTTTCCATAGCTTGTATTGGACGTAAATTTTGCCTGTCTACGCATAAAACTTAATGGGCATTACAAAATTACAGCTGTTGCACGCCCTTTCGGCCCTGCCCAGGATATTGCTTTGTTTATCCTCCTTATTTTGTATGTCAACATTTATGACGGCAACAAAAGTCAATTAGCCATGTAGAAACGATGCTGGTTTTTTAAGGATACTGCTATATTCAGTATCGCTAGGATACTGGCTAATTAGGTATTTGAAGCGTCTTAGCCATGATGAATGATGAATGCTTAAGCAGTTAAGTTGCACACGAACCGAATGACATTTCTCACCAGGGAAATGGGTTTAGGAAGGTTAAGAAATTCCCCACATCTTAGCGGAAAGTTTGCTCTTGGCAAACTTTGGCTATATAGCTGCACGTACGCTGTACAAATAACTGGAAGATACATTTCGACAGATTTAAATACATTTGCTCACAGCAAAGGTAAGAATTTAAGCTGAGAAAGTTGGAAAATTATTTTTGAGTCATGAAATTTGTGCTTAAAAAGTTCAAATTTATTTTTAAGATTGAAACTCCTCATATTTAAGTTACAAATCACCCATAAACTAAGAAAACTCATTTTGGAAAAACTTACCTAAGCTTGGATTGTAGGCCTTGTAAGGATATACCCATTATAAAAAGATTTTTAAAGTAATAATTCCACAATTTTAGGCCATTTTGTTTTCCTATAAAGATTGAATATTGATTTGGAAGTCGTTACTATTATTTCAAAGTCATTCAAGTTATTTTAAAATTGTTATTTAATGAATAAATTATTAAAACTAAGTTAAAGCCAAAGTTATGACGAAAAAATTACTTCAGCACTCGATTTTTAATTGGATTTCCTTAGAACCCGTAATCCCTAAACTAAAAATCAATTTTCCCAGCATCGCTTAGCCCCATAACCGCTCCTAATTGCTTGAATCCAACTGTATTCCAATGTCTTCTCAAAGTACATATTTGTGTGTGCGTGTTATTTGTTTCTGTCAGTGCCTTTGGGCCATTGCTCGATTCTTTGTGCGTTTTCGGCTTATAAATTTAGTCAAAGCACGTAGCGTAAACTTGGCAATAAATCCGTAAGCCCAACCGTCCATGGACCACCCCATCTAATGTATATATATATATTCCTGACTTACACGCATCCCGCTGTGGAACACGTGGCGTATTAACAATATCGACATGAGTAAACAAATGCCCAAGGGGGATCAGGGGGAGAATGAAGAAGTCTTTAGATTGCTTGAAGTAATTTACACTTTTGCAACTTTACAAACTTTGCAGGAAAAGAAACCCTCTTCGAAAAAAGGAGGCAAAAAAGTGGAACGACAACAGAAATTAACACAAATGCCTCATAAACTGGCATATCTTGATGAACAGGAAAGGGATTCGGAAAGGGAACCGGAAGAGCCACCCACCAGCCCAAGGACACGTGTTAAGTAGCCCTATCCATAGTCATTATCAGTGAACTGTGAGCAAACATGCCGAACCTCCATCACGTCGACTACAATCGAAAGTATTCCGCCACGGAAACGATTCAGGTAAGCTTCTTCAATTTTGTTAGCATTTAAGTCGAATTGCCTGCTGGCTGGCATTAAAAAATACAACTTAAGTGCGATAATTAAAAATGAAACGAACAATTTACGACCTGAGGATTTTGGCACGCGACCAAAGTTGTGGGAGTTTCCCGACTCTAAGCTATCCTGGCGATTTTTCACACCCAAGATACCGGGGTCAGGGGGTCAGTATATCCCCCGAATGGAGACCTTACGTTTGACTTGCTCCACGACTTGATTGATGTGGGCCGACGTTCTGTTGTTTGAGCAGAGCTCAACAAATTAATTGAAGACTTTTCGTGCTTTTTTCGACAATGGTAACCTGGGAGCAACCCCCAATACACGCCTACTGTCCCGCTAATTGCTGTCATAAATTTTGAACTCAACTCGCTGGGAAACATTCTTTCGCCAAATTGTTATACTCTAACGGGGAAATTGGTATAAGGGTGGTAGATGTGCTATTACCAAAGGGTTGTCTCAGGAAAGCGGGTAGATTGAGCAATTAGAGAAAGAAATTGCTTAATAGAAAGTGTTCTTAGGGGAATCAAAAAGGTTCTTAACTTTTGTAGATTGTAAAATAAGGATATCCTTATTATGTGTCGTTTTTATTGATAGAAATAATATGACTAAGATTTCGGTATAATAAATATTATCAACAAATTAAAAACTAACTTGTAGAAATTAAGATTATATGCCTTTTTAGGATAATTTATTAAAAACCTATTTAAAGTAAAGTGCTAGTGCTTTTATAAAAAGGTCTTGATTAAATTTGGATTTTTTTCTTTAAGAAATATTTTATTAATACATTTATCTCCACTTTAAAGAGAATATTTTCTTCGATTTAACTCTGATAGTGTTACTGCTCAGCTCCCATTTGTTTTGGTTTGCATGTTGTCTCAGCTTTGGCTCTTCCCGCGACCACTTTCCCCCGACTTTCCCCGCACTTTCTCCTCCGTCACCCAGAAGGAAAATCGCAAAAAACAACGCCGGGAAAGTCTGTACTGTTGGCTGCTGTTGCTTTTTATTCCTGAGTTGCCGTCGTTTTGTTTTTCCCTCATAGGGAGTTTCCGGATTCCTTTGGTCCTGGGTTAAAACGAGATGGACATACGCCGGGAGAAAGAGAAGGGGAGACTCCGTCTCTGAAACTTGATTAAGTAGTTTCCGCGTGCTTTTATTTGCACAATAAAAACATAACGTTTTTTTTTGTATCGCTAGAGTTTCTCCTCTAGTATTAAAGTAGGGTGCAAAAAAAGCGCTAGAGCAAAATGTGTGAAGTGGACTTTTCCCGGGGAATTGCATCCCTCTTTTCGTTCCGGACGTGATGGCTCTTGCTATTTAAGCCGCTATTTTTATGGCTTTTGCGTTGGAATGATAACGTTATGACTCCATCTTCATTGTGACAAGTCGCGAACGTGGTTTAGTTAAAATGTCCGCTCATATGGGATCATCTGGATGGTTGGTTTTCCCCACTCATGGGATAAGCAGAACAAGATAGAAACAAAAATTATAAAGGCTAGGTATCTTAACTTATTATTCCTGGTTCTTTGTTTTAATCACATAAAAACCATGATACATAAATAACTAGTTTTATTTTTATAAAATTATATTTACTATCCAATAATAGCACAAAGATAGATAGAGTTACAAATATTACAATTATTATAATATTATACTTAACATAACACGGCAAGAATTCTACTAGACAAGGTTCTGAAATTTTAGAAATCTATAATTAAAAAGTACATAGTAAGTTTAACATATATCTCTGAAATTTTAGAAATTTATAATTTTAAAGTACATAGTAAGTTTTACATGTAACTTTTCTCCCTTAAAGAACTAAATTCGTTGCTATTTAGGTTTCCCAACTGTCATTCATTTCCGCCTAAATACCACTAATAGTTTTTTGGAACTGCCTAAAGTTCGAGTATCTAAACGGTCTGTGATGCCAACGTAAATAGCGGCCATATGCCATTCTATACACCCGCAGACGACGCGGCCCATTAAAAATGATTACAGAAATGCCTTAGCACACCCACCCACCAAAGTAATTTCACTTTTCGCCGCATATGCTGCCCGCTTGGAACATGCCTTTTTTTGGCCAGCTTTTTCTTCTTTTTGGCAAAACAAACAACATAAATATGGATTTCTCATTAAAATGCCAAAGTTATGCCGGCACGTAGATGGAAATGCTGCGAATCCTTCGAGTCCTGCGAGAGCGGCGCCTGCGCCTTCGATTTGTTTTGCTCTCCCCCAATGTCAATGTCGCGCTCTCTTAGCCACGTTTATACTCTCTTGTTTGGCCAAGTCACGTGCTGCCATTGAAGGAATTTCTAGAATTTCACTGCCGGCTGGATCGTAAAGGAGAGCAGCCGGAAAAGTTGGGGGGGCACTTCTCTTAACACTCAGCCGCCAGGACGCCAGGACAATGTGACGCATTTGTCATGAAACGGATTTCCGGTATTGTCGTCGCTGTCTCTGCCACCCCACTGGATACCCAGGCCCATACCCATCCGCACTTGGCTTTCCCTAGGAAAACTTGTTCAATTTTTTATGACAAAGCCGTGGAGAAGCGAAGAACGATGGAAAGTCGCCAAGGAAAAGGAAAAAAGTTTGCCATGCCCGTCCGCAAAAGTGGCTATTTAGCATTTTAGAGTAGGCGAACATGACCTCAAGGAACCTTGTGTCCTTATTCTCCGCACCCCCTGAATCCTTGTGGCCCGGCCCTCTGAATCTTTCATTAATTGTATTTAGAATGCGGCGTCGAAAACAAGAACAAATAGAAATTTAAATGAACGAAATTTTGCAATGAATACTGGTAATGGGAACATTTTAAAGGTTTAAGTGTTGGTAAAAAAGGAAAGGAACTTGTACAAAAAGTATTTCAAGTTTTGTTAAAAGAGACATTGTGCATTCATTTCTTTTATTTAAGACTAGATTCTTGATTTAATCCTTAAAAAATAATTTATTCTTTGTTAAAATGGTATAAAATACTTTTTAGATCGGTAACCAGAATTTCCGTATTACCTTTTTAGGGATAGGCATAGTTGGTTGTTAGGAAAGACACCCTTAAATGCATTATCCATTGTTTTCTAAACAGTAGGTAAAACTACCATTCAGGTAGGAAGTCCTTAAAAAGTATGCAACATTTCCCCCTTCCACATTGCACACTGCATTCCATTTATAATTCCCAACTAGTTCTAGCTTATTTTGAGTGCAATAGCTTGTGATTTGGGGTTTAAAGTTATCTTTGCGCAGAGGCGATATCGTAACCAATGAAGTTCTACTGAGGTGCGATTATTGCTAGTTGAAAACTTTAACCAATACCCCGCCATGGGGACGTGAAATACCGTCCACTACGGCAATTTTTGGGAGCCCGAGAGGGCCATTAATAATACAATAAAACATTAGGTTAACAATATAGACTGCCCTGAAAGTCTAGGGATGGCTGAGCTCAGCATCATTAAAATGTGTTGAAAGTAAACGCTATAAGGCTAAATCTAGATGGGTCATAATCATTTAAATGAGCATATAACTAAGATACTTGGGATAACACTATGTAGGTTTAAAAAGGATTTGAAACCACACAAATGGCAAATCATTGTGTGAAACTAGTTTACCTAAACCATTAATTTGAGCCATTTGAATCAAGGAACACTCAACCCCAAACAAGGAAAAAGGGCTTAAGGACATAGGGCAAATTAAACTTAATGTTAACTCCCATTTAGCCTACTCCAGCCAAATTACAATAACCATCCTGTGCATACAAATGCCTGTTGGTGTGTGAATGCGGGAAAATTCCCCGAACGTTCCTGACCGAAAATTACTGTCGCAATTTATGTTTATGTGACTGGAAACTTTTTCCTCTGGCTAGATTTTTGTGTTTTTATAGTTCAAGTTCGACAGGGGGAGAAAACCAGATAAACGGAAACCTTTAACTTCTATGTAAATTTACTACTTGGTTAGTTTTGGCTTTCAAAAAACTTTAGCCGAGCCTTTTTGGTTTTTCCTTTAGCATAAAAATATAGCCAATTTAGAGACACACACAAAAAAGGAATGACTCCTCACAAAGTTCAGATTTTTCGATGCGTAACGTCGGTCTAACTCTAGAGACTGACTTGGCTTGCTTTTCTTTTTATGAACTTAACAAATGTAATTCCGAACCGTCCCTTGACCCCAAACATATTTCATTTTTTACGCTTAGCCTACTTTTTGTCAATGCCAAGCATGTAGCACTGATTTGGATTGTTGGCCTTTTCTTGGATCGTCTCAATTTATGCGTTATTTATGCAAAACAATCCCGCATTGATGAAGATGCTTTCCTCGAATGTAGCAAAGCCCCTGGAGCTTGAGCCTTGGGAAAAGCCGAGAAAGAGATAAAATAATTCAATTAAAATTTATGGGAATGGCAAACAGGAAGGTGCGACGAAGGCAACCGCTCTGTTTCTGATACCATTTTTATTTAAGAAATATTCAAAGATATCGATTTCCTCCCACACAGAACACAGTTTTCAGTGCTATTTTAAAGAATTCTTACCAAAACTTTAAACACCTTCCCATTTCACCCACAAGTTTTAAATTTATCATAAATTGGCCCGGTAACATAAGTCACTAGGCACAAAGAAAAATTGAGTTTAGACTCATTAGAGTGTTCCTCTCCACGGAAATCTTTAGTAAAAGGCGAAAGATTTATTTGACAATTGAAGAGAAACCAGAGTAACTTATCATCACAATTACTCTCCCTCTGGGTTCTGCATAGGCTAGAACTACTTGAGAATTATAAAACCAACTGTTAGGGAATGCAATTGAAAGGGAGTATTTTGAGTGCTTCTGTAAGGGATGTATTTGGAAGCAAAGTCGACACTTAGTAGGGTGTCACTGGTATATCTCTTTGAATATCAATAATTTTTAATACATTTTCTTGATGTCTTAATTAATGCTTAATTTGTGTATTCTAGAATATGGATTAGCTGCCGAATATATAAATAACATTTCGTTTTTCTGCTGCTTTGAATATATACCGCCAGGCACTTTGTCAGAGAACTGGGAAAGTCTTTACTATCTGGACGTTTGAACTGACGTTATTGTTTTGCCTATATGATCCTTGTGGCCTTCAAAGTAATATACCTTCTGCAATCCCTAAATTGTATTTACGTGGATGGCAAAATTTTAAATGCCAAAGAGTGCAGTAATCATCCCCAAAAGTATATAACAGTATTTGTTTTAATTTTTTCCATTTTCATGCTAAGTAATTCTCAACGTGTTTTAGCTGTATTTGAGTGAGCTGCCTACATTTGCTAGCAGTAGTTATCGCTTCTCGGCCTTATGGCTAAGATCAAAGTGTAGTATCTGTTCTTATCAGCTTAACATCTGATAGTTCCTCCATTGGAGGACAACAAATGTTAAACTGATTTTTGGATCCAGACGGAGTGCTAGGAGCTTGCTCCACCTCTGTCGCGGGTTGGCCCGGTATTGCAGTACCGCCGGGATTTCAGCCCAACTGAATTATAAATTAAACGTACTATTTGGGGGAGAAAACATAGCACCCAATTAACTAGTGTAGTCCTTGAAGTTCCTTTACTGGAAATAACTTCTATGTACATATTTTCTGCTGACATTGGGCCATTCCTATGGCTTCGATTATTTTAGTAAATTGTTGGCATATATTTTTAAAAACCCTATTATATTAAATGGAATACATGTTTTTATAAACCTGCTTTTTAATGTTATCTTGCGTAGCGTTTCTTCTAGATTATTATATCTTAGTCAGACTTAATAAAGTACTTATATTCTTGAGCAGCATCATTAGACGAGTTTAGACGAGCTTAGTTTAAAAGACAATACTTCATCGTCATTAAACAAACTTTACAAACTTTATCGTTCTTTTGTGTGATTACCCTTTGGAGATAACAAAAAAGATAATTCCGACCAAAGAGATTTCTGTGTCACCATTCGATGTTGAATCTTTGCAAATCGTCATTTGTTATATATATATATATTTGGAAACATTGACTCATCAACAGGTTAGTTTTGGTTATTTTATTGTAACATTTTATTTCGTCTCGGCGATTTGCTTAGTAACATCGTTTACATCAGCAACTTTCTAGGAGGTACTTGGAATATCTTCACGATGAGGTCGTTTGTACTAATAGTTACTTTGGTTTCGGCTTTACTATCCACAACCCAAGCTATTCATGTAAACCGATGGCGTCAAAAGTGCGGCAGATGGAATCAGTCCTGTTATAAAAACAGTGCGGGGCAATGTCTAGACTCACGCGGAAATCGCTGTGGAAGTGCTCAAGGCTCAATTGATGTTTTTGTCAGACAGTGAATCGTAAAATATTTGAAATAAAACTCTTACTGTAATCACTAACGAGCGTATTCTTTCTAAGATTAAAACATTCCCAAAGTTGCCAGAGCTTTTAAGGGATATAAACTGGTTTTTAGTTCCAGCCAATCAAAAATATTTTTCTTTTTAAGTGCATTATATAACGGAATAAAATCATTGTTTTTGTCTTTTCTTTACTTTGCAAAGTTGTTGCGGCTTATCAAGTACTCAACAAGTGTTTTTCTAAAAAAGAATCGTTTCATAAAAACAAAACCAAGTTCATTCCAACTTAACTTTCACAATTTCATAAAGATTTTCTTGAGGAGGAGGTAGAATATTTAATTCTAATAATTTCTTAGCTTCAAATTTAACATGCATTGATTAACTTATTTTCCTGTCCCCAACAATTCGAACATTTAATAAAATGTTTTAATATTTCTTAAATTTATTGTCAATTGGCCCGGTAACATAAGATACCAGGCCTGAAAAAAATTCAGTTTAGACTCATTAGAGTGTCCCCCTCCACGGAAATCTTTAGTAAAAGGCGAAAGATTTATTCGACAATTGAAGAGAAACCAGAGTGATTTCAAACCACTTAAACTGAGTCTCTAGGTTTGGTGTAGGCCAGAACTAGTTGAGAATTATAATTATACTTTTGAAAAGGGGCTGCAAACCCAAAGCAGTAGTCCTTAATTCGTTGGACAGCTACCTGGGTTCACTTTCCTAAGGAGTGTCACGTTATCCCTCCTTGTACAATTTATATATGACATGCCTTAATCCGAGACAAAAAAAATATTTATTTTCGTCTTGCCTATCTAATTAAAAAAATCAGTTTTCGCACGCTCTTATGTTTATAAACCACGTTAAATCGACCTATTTTTCAGACACTCTCATTATTTTTACGATGAAGATTTATTTTCTACTGATTACCTTGGCCTTATATCACACTACTGAGGCTGCTGCTCATTCGAAACAAAAGTGTGGCATTTGGCTTGACCATTGCCATGTTAATAAATCGGGAAAGTGTAAGCACCTTGACGGAACGGACTGTTCACGCAAAGGAATTGTAGAGACGTTTCCAAAACATATTCGGGAATAAACAAGTTAAATTATATAAAAATCTTATTTATATAATGTTCAGGCAATTAAAGGGAATTTCCAATGGTAACTATAACCATTTTCTGGGGGATACCTTTATCTACCTGAATACTCGCTTACAGGATTAGTCAAGGACTATTTTGACTTGAAAGGGAAGCAACCCCCTAAGTATAATGATTTTAGTTTTATCCTTTTTCATCTATAATCCTCAACTGGTTCTAGCAACATTTCAGTGTAGTTCTCTGCTGCACAATGTCCTAGTTATCGCTTCTCGGCCTTATGGCTAAGATCAAAGTGTAGTATCTGTTCTTATCAGCTTAACATCTGATAGTTCCTCCATTGGAGGACAACAAATGTTAAACTGATTTTTGGAATCAGACGGAGTGCTAGGGGCTTGCTCCACCTCTGTCGCGGGTTGGCCCGGTATTGCAGTACCGCCGGGATTTCGGCCCAACTGAATTATAAATTTTACATATTATTGGGGGAAGAACAAAGCTCCGTATTGAGCAGTAATGTCCTTTCTGTTTATATATTAAAAAAAAATTCTCTAGAATTATTTTCTGCTCACAAATGTCCAAGTCCATATGTTTAAAATCCATCTGCTTGGTTTAAAGATTAAAACTTTTCAGCCGTCGATGTTCCATTAAAAGTTGGAGAAATATGATGTCTTAAGGGAAATTATGCACAGTGTCTTAATTTTTTATGTTTACTTTAATCTACACAAAAACATGCATGTCGATGTGAAGAATATATCCTTAGATACAATCAGTTATATGATGATTTCCAAATTTCCCAGTCTTTAAAGAAACTTGCGCAGTTTTAAAATCGTATTCCATCGAAGGTGACATAGAAACCTCTTCGCTCAAAGTATGGGTAAATGTCCACCAATCAGATTTCTGTCACCACCCATTTCTAAAACTATGCAAATCGTAATTATATCTTGTAATTACCATAGAAAAATAGTTAAAGCAATTATTTGATATAAAAAAAATTTCCTTATTTGTTTCATTGAGAACATTGACTCTACCAGGTTAGTTTTGGTTATTTTATTGTTAAGCTGTTTTTCGTCTCGGTGATTTGCTAAGGCACTTTCTCATTGGCACTTGGAAAACCTTCACGATGAGAACGTTTGTACTGGTACTCCTTTTTCTTTTGGCCTTATTATCCACAACCTTAGCTGCTCGTGCCAGCCAATGGCGTAAAAAGTGCGGCAGATGGCATGAGTCCTGCTATAAAAATGGTGCGGGGCAATGTGTGGATTCACGCGGAGTTCGCTGTGGAAGTGCTCAAGGCTCAGTTGATCTTTTTGTAAGACAGTGAATGTGTTAAAATTTCGAAATAAAAGTATAACCGTAATCACTAAATGCTATTTTTGGTATGAGAAAATTAAAAAATGCAGAAACTTTTTTTACGTTGTTAGGTGCATTGTAAAATTGAATGGAATCATTGGATTTGCCTCTGCATCTCGGATGTACGCCCGACTTTATTCATAGAGGAGAGCTAGCAATGTTGTTGCGGCCTGTCAAGTACTCAACAAATGTTTTCCATTCCGTTTCTTAAAAACAAATTCCTGTTGATCCAAAGTTCAGAAAAGGTTCAAACACCACACCTGCTTAATGTCTTGTAAATAAAATATCGGTAATTTTTGTTTTTAATTTATAATCAATGGGCCCGGGTAACAGAAGTTACTAGGCCTGAAAAAAATTGAGTTTAGACTCATTAGAGTGTCCCTCTCCACGGAAATCTTTAGTAAAAGGCGAAAGATTTATTCGACAATTGAAGAGAAACCAGAGTGATTTTACACCCTAAATCACTCTGTCTCTGGGTTAAGTAACGGTCAGAACTAGTTGAGAATTATAGTTTTACTTTTGAAGAAGGACTGCAAACCCAAGGGAGTATTCCTTAATTCGTTGGTCGGCTACCTGGGCTCACTAATCAAATGTCATTTTATCCCTTCTTGAAAAATGTGTATATAGGATGCTTTAATCCGAATACTTTTAACTTCGTCTTGCTTATCTAATTGTCAAATGAACGCTTTTGTGCATATATGTAAAGAAAATTAAATCGACGTATTTTTCAGACACTCTCATTATTTTTACAATGAATGTTAATGAATCGAGAAAGTGTATAAGTGTTGACAGAAGCGGCTGTTCACATTAAGGAGTTCCATAATAAATAACGCAAAAAGAAGTTACAATTTGTAAAAGCTTATAGAATTCATTTAATTCTATAACTCACATAAAACATTGATTTTTGATTCAAAAACTTTCATGGATAACAATTCTATTCCAAGTTTATCTCAGTTAATAATGTTTGGGCAATCAAAGCGGATTTTTAATTTTATCCTTTACCATTCGGCGCGAGATACCTTTACCTACCTGAATACTCGATCATAGGATTAGCCAAGGACTCTATTAACAGGCGAGGAAAGCAACCCCCTAAATAAGCAAAAATGATTTTTCAAAATTTATAATTCTCAATTAGTTCTAACGACATTTGGTTGTAGTGCTGTGCCGTGAAATGTCCTAGTTATCGCTTCTCGGCCTTATGGCTAAGATCAAAGTGTAGTATCTGTTCTTATCAGCTTAACATCTGATAGTTCCTCCATTGGAGGACAACAAATGTTAAACTGATTTTTGGATCCAGACGGAGTGCTAGGAGCTTGCTCCACCTCTGTCGCGGGTTGGCCCGGTATTGCAGTACCGCCGGGATTTCAGCCCAACTGAATTATAAATTAAACGTACTATTTGGGGGAGAAAACATAGCACCCAATTAACTAGTGTAGTCCTTGAAGTTCCTTTACTGGAAATAACTTCTATGTACATATTTTCTGCTGACATTGGGCCATTCCTATGGCTTCGATTATTTTAGTAAATTGTTGGCATATATTTTTAAAAACCCTATTATATTAAATGGAATACATGTTTTTATAAACCTGCTTTTTAATGTTATCTTGCGTAGCGTTTCTTCTAGATTATTATATCTTAGTCAGACTTAATAAAGTACTTATATTCTTGAGCAGCATCATTAGACGAGTTTAGACGAGCTTAGTTTAAAAGACAATACTTCATCGTCATTAAACAAACTTTACAAACTTTATCGTTCTTTTGTGTGATTACCCTTTGGAGATAACAAAAAAGATAATTCCGACCAAAGAGATTTCTGTGTCACCATTCGATGTTGAATCTTTGCAAATCGTCATTTGTTATATATATATATATTTGGAAACATTGACTCATCAACAGGTTAGTTTTGGTTATTTTATTGTAACATTTTATTTCGTCTCGGCGATTTGCTTAGTAACATCGTTTACATCAGCAACTTTCTAGGAGGTACTTGGAATATCTTCACGATGAGGTCGTTTGTACTAATAGTTACTTTGGTTTCGGCTTTACTATCCACAACCCAAGCTATTCATGTAAACCGATGGCGTCAAAAGTGCGGCAGATGGAATCAGTCCTGTTATAAAAACAGTGCGGGGCAATGTCTAGACTCACGCGGAAATCGCTGTGGAAGTGCTCAAGGCTCAATTGATGTTTTTGTCAGACAGTGAATCGTAAAATATTTGAAATAAAACTCTTACTGTAATCACTAACGAGCGTATTCTTTCTAAGATTAAAACATTCCCAAAGTTGCCAGAGCTTTTAAGGGATATAAACTGGTTTTTAGTTCCAGCCAATCAAAAATATTTTTCTTTTTAAGTGCATTATATAACGGAATAAAATCATTGTTTTTGTCTTTTCTTTACTTTGCAAAGTTGTTGCGGCTTATCAAGTACTCAACAAGTGTTTTTCTAAAAAAGAATCGTTTCATAAAAACAAAACCAAGTTCATTCCAACTTAACTTTCACAATTTCATAAAGATTTTCTTGAGGAGGAGGTAGAATATTTAATTCTAATAATTTCTTAGCTTCAAATTTAACATGCATTGATTAACTTATTTTCCTGTCCCCAACAATTCGAACATTTAATAAAATGTTTTAATATTTCTTAAATTTATTGTCAATTGGCCCGGTAACATAAGATACCAGGCCTGAAAAAAATTCAGTTTAGACTCATTAGAGTGTCCCCCTCCACGGAAATCTTTAGTAAAAGGCGAAAGATTTATTCGACAATTGAAGAGAAACCAGAGTGATTTCAAACCACTTAAACTGAGTCTCTAGGTTTGGTGTAGGCCAGAACTAGTTGAGAATTATAATTATACTTTTGAAAAGGGGCTGCAAACCCAAAGCAGTAGTCCTTAATTCGTTGGACAGCTACCTGGGTTCACTTTCCTAAGGAGTGTCACGTTATCCCTCCTTGTACAATTTATATATGACATGCCTTAATCCGAGACAAAAAAAATATTTATTTTCGTCTTGCCTATCTAATTAAAAAAATCAGTTTTCGCACGCTCTTATGTTTATAAACCACGTTAAATCGACCTATTTTTCAGACACTCTCATTATTTTTACGATGAAGATTTATTTTCTACTGATTACCTTGGCCTTATATCACACTACTGAGGCTGCTGCTCATTCGAAACAAAAGTGTGGCATTTGGCTTGACCATTGCCATGTTAATAAATCGGGAAAGTGTAAGCACCTTGACGGAACGGACTGTTCACGCAAAGGAATTGTAGAGACGTTTCCAAAACATATTCGGGAATAAACAAGTTAAATTATATAAAAATCTTATTTATATAATGTTCAGGCAATTAAAGGGAATTTCCAATGGTAACTATAACCATTTTCTGGGGGATACCTTTATCTACCTGAATACTCGCTTACAGGATTAGTCAAGGACTATTTTGACTTGAAAGGGAAGCAACCCCCTAAGTATAATGATTTTAGTTTTATCCTTTTTCATCTATAATCCTCAACTGGTTCTAGCAACATTTCAGTGTAGTTCTCTGCTGCACAATGTCCTAGTTATCGCTTCTCGGCCTTATGGCTAAGATCAAAGTGTAGTATCTGTTCTTATCAGCTTAACATCTGATAGTTCCTCCATTGGAGGACAACAAATGTTAAACTGATTTTTGGATCTAGACGGAGTGCTAGGAGCTTGCTCCACCTCTGTCGCGGGTTGGCCCGGTATTGCAGTACCGCCGGGACTTCGGCCCAATATTACTGTTTGTGGAAAGACACAGCTCCTCATTGAGCACTGAAGTCCTTGCTCTGTTCCTCATTGAAAGCAATTTCTATGTAACATGCAAATTGAAAGGATGTCTGCCAGGATAGTTTTCTGCTGACATTGCAAGAGTGTCCTTGGCCTTGCTTCTCTGGATTGGTTTATTTGGGCGGAGACAAGCTGCTTTTTAGTTTCTGTCTGTCGAAATTGTTTTGCAGCTCGTCGCGTTGTCAAGTGATTTGGAAAATTGAATTGATTAATTGTTTTGTCAAATGTTGGCACTTATCCCTGAGTGGCGGCGGATAGCTAGATTTACTGAATTGATTGCCCACAATCTGTAAGTTTAAGCACCGAAGTACTTTTAATGGCAGCCTGGGGTTTTGCACCACAAACTTTTTTATGAGCTGCACGAGTTTTGATTTCGATTGTTAGGTTGATAAGCCCCCGATAAGTATTGTTCTGAATTAAAAGAACGACATTCAAATTGCGTATTGCCTTAATTAGGTAGAGATTTCTCTAGGGCACTTTAATTACATATTTAATAGAACCATTTTTTTTTAACATATTTTTATTTTTATCAAATATTTAGTTTAATTTTTTTAAATACTTTGAAACAGAAGTAGATAGAATTAGTAAAAAAAGGTTACAAGAGCAAAATAATGTATAGGTATAAACAGGAAGCAAGCTAAATATTTTTAAGTATTGTTTAAACATTTTTTAAAAACTTATTTAAATGGTATTGCATAAATTTTATTTAGAAAGTAAATTAGGTATACATTTTTAAATATATCTTATATTATTAAACAACTAATAAAAATGCTCTCTGGTGGTACCACCATTGAATCATTTTGGTTATATGTTTTCACCCCAGGATGTAAGCATCCTGAAACTACAATTCCCAACAAGTTCTAGCATAATTTCAAGGGAGTTCTGAGTCTTGGGTGGGTTAGTTATCGCTTCTCGGCCTTATGGCTAAGATCAAAGTGTAGTATCTGTTCTTATCAGCTTAACATCTGATAGTTCCTCCATTGGGGGACAACAAATGTTAAACTGATTTTTGGATCTAGACGGAGTGCTAGGGGCTTGCTCCACCTCTGTCGCGGGTTGGCCCGGTATTGCAGTACCGCCGGGACTTCGGCCCAACTGAATAATAAATATTACAAACGAAGACTTGAACCGTGATAAAGGCGGCACTTATTTTGAGCGCTGTTCTTGCAGTCGCCATCTATATGTGAAAACCTGCCTGAAGGATTTCCCTTATGTATATACCAATTAAGGACTCAACCCAGCATTCCGAAAATTTCCCGACGAAGGACAATAAGGTTTGTGCATTGACTTCCGACTTGACACAACAAGGACATCCGGTGTGTGTCCTTGCTAGTTCATTATTTTACACATTCTGAAAATGCTTTTTCTGGTCTTTCGTGAAGGACGAAATACTGGGAAGTTACATATTTTGTGTAAAAATAAAATTTAAGGTGGTAGAATTGACTAAAATCTATCCCAACATATTTTACTTTAAGATCACGGCTCAGGCATTTGTGGAATTGCCAACCCAAGCACTTTTTCCATTTTTCTTACTTTTACCAACGAAATCAAAAAGAATATGTGTGCATCTGAGCAATCCCAGTTTTTCGGGGAATTAGAGTTACACTTTACATTTGTATATTCTATTACCGTAGGACTAACCAATCATTTTGTTATAATAACAATAAAACTTTGACAATCAAAAATAGTTCGCTTTTAAAAAATTTTTAATCTTGGTGATAATTAATTATGGTGATAAGTAGAGGTTGGGGGATTGAGCGAGGGAGGGCAAGAACCACTTTTACCAAGCCTCAGAATTTTTTAGGAACTTAAATTTCCGGATAAGAATGGTTTTCTGTTATTACAAATATTCCATCGAAAACCAGGAGACCTACGTACTGTTCTTAAAACCCGAAAAACGTGGACCTTTGTGTACAACAGTTTTAGGTGGTCTACCTATAAACCATTATGTATAACAAATGTTTAAAAAGAGAAGGGGTACGCGTCAATGAAAAAAGTACCTACTACTTTAGTTCAACGAATTTAACACTCTGATTTCTGTAGCATTTTTCCTTCAACATTTTATATGTAGACAAACAACCTGGAATTTGCCTCAAAAAGAATGAAATTTCATCTCATTAACCGTTAAAGGTTTTCAACACCGTGGAGAAGAACGCTGTGACGGCAGCCAATAAAGGAACAATTTAGCTTATGAGCTCCAAAGTCTAGACTACCAAGTGTTCTTATAGCAGGAAATGATACCTTAGTAACATTATCGCTTATATTTGAACAACTAAACACATCCAACTGATATGGCCAAGTCGACAAGTTTAAAGGTCAAATTCATCGGTAGCTGGAAGTTGAAAGTTTCAGTTAAGAAAGTGAAAGCAGGTGGTATCTCCTTTCGAAAGATAGATAATATAGAAGAGGGTGGGTCCGCCAAATTTTCAGTTGGCCAAAAGTCCTGAACCTTCTGTTGCAACCACAATTCCTGTCAGTATTTTCCGGAGGTCTATAGAAAATGTTGATATGTTATCCGTAAAAAACACTCTCGTACTGAAGCCCAATAATAATACTAGCCGAAAAGAATACTTCATAATTTCTACAGATTATAATTATAATTGGGCACTTTTTCAACTAACTGACTAATAGTTTAACGTTCAGAGTTGGTTATATTTTTGATTTTGCTTAAAGGGGTTGACCATTATATCGCGTAGTCCTTGAATTCTTGGTGGTTAAAAATATTCCAAAACCAACACTATCTTTTAACGAATTTTAACAATAAACAATAATAAATAATCATTTTTATAATAACAATAATAAAAAAAAATATAAAAAATTGTATGTTAAAATTTGTAAAGTTTTGAATTAAACATATGTACAAAATTTGATAAATTGTAAGAATTCTTTATATTATTTGCATTTAACACTCTGATTTCTGTAGCATTTTTCCTTCAACATTTTATATGTAGACAAACAACCTGGAATTTGCCTCAAAAAGAATGAAATTTCATCTCATTATCCGTTAAAGGTTTTCAACACCGTGGAGAAGAACGCTGTGACGGCAGCCAATAAAGGAACAATTTAGCTTATGAGCTCCAAAGTCTAGACTACCAAGTGTTCTTATAGCAGGATAAATACTTTGTAGTATAACATCAATCCCCGAGAGTATCAAAAAATATTAAAAGATAAACCTAATCGACGAATCCAACTCTTTCTCCAATGTTGAGACAATAAAGTCTTCAATCTACCCAGTTACCCTGCGCTTGATCAAATTTCGATTAAACTTTTTTCAGTGTAGTCAAATATTTGATTGATTCCTGTGTAAATACATTTAATTTTTGTGGCGTTCATCGAGAATTGTCAACCGGAAATTCATGCCCTGTTGTCTTACTGTTGCTATGCTCAGTAGCTTTAAAACTACTCCTTTTATTCTTATCAAGGGACAACATTTTTTAAAGAAAATAATTACAAAACATTTTTGACCTTGTTATTTATGTCACTGTTACAAGAAATTCTTACGCTGGTATAGGATGTTTCCGCAAATCTCTGTAAGCCGAATTCAAATTTCAAGTATCCTCTTCTTTTCCATTTTAAAGCACCTTACGCAGCTCAGATAAAATGCGTAATTAAAAAGCTGACTTTTGAAAAGTGTTGCAACTCTTTCAGGTTGCCTTTTACCTCGTATTATCTACGCCCATTTTCAATTTCTTTCATCGTTTCCGGCTTTCTATCTTCGTTTTGCATAAATTTTCACTTTGTTTTTATCAAAGTCTGTCCTTAATTCTTCCACTCGTCGTTTTTTCAAACTTGCCTTTTGTTTTGTCCATGTGCCTGAGATTTTTCCATTGAGATAATATTTTGTTGTCGCCGTTGCCTTGTTTTTTAATCCTTTAGCCATTGACTGCGACAACGAAGGACCCTTTTTTTGTTTGTGTTGTCCTGCGTCCTGGTTGACTGCATACACGCGACGCGACTCGACGGACATTTTATAGTTATTGCCCCGAAAATTCCCTAGATGGTTTCATCCATTTTCTATGCCGTTTTGCTTTTATTTTGTTTGAATGAATGTGCAGGTCCTTGCATGGAAATTGGGGCTCTATTGTTTTATGGTCGCAACGGGGAGTTATCAATGCATAGACCTAGACACATGATGAACAAGTTATGTAGAAATGGCGGGGATTTCAGACTGAGAAGGGTGGAAAACAAACATCATTCGAGACCATCTTTCTTCGGTTTTATGGAGGCTTTTACTCGTGTATGGGACTAATCAAGTTGGTGATAAAAAAAATAATGAACATTTAAATTGTTGATTGTTGATTGGAACTGGGCACGCCGAAAAGTCACAAGAAAGGAATGGGGATTATAGAATTTGTGTATTTTTTACAATTAAGTTACGTTTACAGCGAGTGCAAGAGATAACAATTTGTATACTGTTTTTTAAGTATCATGAAGTATTTATACAAATTTTTGAGGTGCAGATCGATTAGTTATACAAAAAATTATTTGAAGAATATAATATATCATAAATGACACACCAAATACTTGAGAAAATATTTATACTTATCAGTTTAACAATTAAAATACTTGAATACATTTTCACAAGTTTTAGTCAAAACCAGTTTAAACATATAAGAGTGGTGCTTTGTGAAACGTATCGAGATGTACTTTATGGTCTCAAAACGATTTCATATTTTTATCACGATATTACACCATTTATATAGGATTTAAAAAATATAAAAAATTAATCCATTTGACAGAAGCAAAGATATGGTGATAAGCAAAAAAAAATCTCCTTCATTATTATTTTTGCCAACCTTTCAGATAAAAATAACTCCCATAATATAATATACCATATATTATACACCAAATATTTAAGAAAATATAATCTTATCAGTTTAACAATTTAGATTCTTGAAGAAATTTTTACAAGTCAAAACCTGTTTGAACTTTTTGTTTCCGTTTTGGTAAAGATTTATATAACTGTCAGCAAATAACGCGTTATTAATTCCGAGAGAAAAAAATAATTTTGAGTCTGGTGACCTTAAAAAATTGTTAATAATGGTCTGCGCAAAATTCCTGTTCACACTGAAGCATCAGGTTATTATTTATTGTGCTTCTTAGAAAAAAACTTCACCTAAGTTCATGCAAAGGACCCTCGTTTCCAGTCGAGGATATTTCTTGAAGCGCTAAAAAAATATCCCCTTGGTGACATTTCCCCTAACCGGCAGTGACGTCACGCATCAACCTGTTAAACCTGTGGCATTCAACGGTAAACGAAGCAAGGACCTAGCACAAGGCTAAGCGGGAGAGAATTTCCCCCGAAGAGGAGGAAGAGAGAGCGAGTCCTTCAACCCTCGTCCTGAACTGGTGGTGCATTGAACCAAAGCCGGCTGGAGGGCGGATATCCTCGAAGGCTAAGGTCAATTGCAGTCGGCGAAGGGGAAAACCGGCGGCATTTCCAGTGAGCGTGGAATGTCCTTTTTGGGAAATTTCCCTGTTGCTCGGTGTGTTTTTATGGCTTCGCCAAGTCCTTCGAGGTCCTGCCAGTGCTTATTTGTCTGTGGTGGCGCGCACTACGCTTTCACCGCTCGACGGACGCGTTCGGAATTTTTGGTTTTCACTTTGCCGCTTTTTTGCGTCATTTCGTGAGTTTCGGGGTCCTGGCCAAAAAGGAACTGGACATTCTTTACCAACTGTGGATTATCATAAATAAATGTGTTCCTTAACCGCCGACGACCTGTGCAAAAAAAAGTGAAGAATTAACACAAATATACGGGCAATCGTCAACTGATTTGCTATGCAAACGTGGCAAGAAGTTCGCGAATTGCGACACAGGCAACACTTTATGCATAGTAAATTAACCCCGTTTTAACCCTTTACCTCCTGCCCGCCGGAAAACATGTGAAATAAAAACAAACGTGAAGGAACGCGAAAAAATCATAAATGCCAGGACACACACACACGTTCGCCAGGATAAGCGAGTCAAAATAATCATAACCGCCGCCACAGGACATTGTCTATGAATGTCGGTTTGCCGTTTTGGCACCGCCGTGGCTTCCGTTTCCTGTTTTAATGTTTACTTTATGCCCGTCGAAAAACATGTCCTTATCTCTCTCTGTCTCCCTCCCTCCCTCTCTCTTTCTCTCTCTGTCATGTGTATGTGTATGGATTTTTGAGCTAATGTAGTGACATTTTAGGCGCCACGATATAATAGATAATAAAATGTAATGCCGTCTTTTTGGCTTAGGCCCCGTTTTAGGGAACTCAGTAGTCCTTCGTTTTGACATTTGGTGCGTGCTTTCACCCGATTATTGCTTTTGGGGTCGTAATAAAAATCAGTCGCAGAAAATCTCTCGTCCGCTGAAAATGTATCAAGAAACAACAAGCCATCGTCATGCCTTAAATTAGATGGGATGATGTACCATAATGAGGATCTCAGAGTGCGTGTGTGGGCGGCTCTATAGAGTCTAAAGAGCTAAGGATATAGGGTATATTAATTTGTACGATATTGGGCAGAGCTTATTGTGCCATTTCGAAGGGATTTGGGAATCTTTATGGTCTGATTAAGTTTTGCTTTGAATTCCATTTAAAATCCTATCTATTCAAAGAAAAATTAAAATTAATTCTTCACTTATAGCAGAGAAATTTGATTTCGTATTTTTGGTAAAGCATAGGTAATGTTGCAAAATAAAACATTTTAAAATGTTGCATTTTAGTTTGTTCAGAGCCATGGACGTATTTAAAATTCAATTGAAGATTAGTTCAGCGGTTAATGAGATTCCGCTTGTGAGCTTTTAGGCTTGCTAATTAATTATGCAGTCAAATGTTTCGTACATTAAAACACACATTCCATTATTTATTTAACTTTTGATATGTAGGTACATAACAAATATCCTCACAGGAATTTCGATTTTTACTGATTTCAATTAGTCCAAACCAAAAAACAAATTCAAAACCGAGTACGTGTAATGTATTCTTTAAATTAAACTTCCCATAGCCTTCGGTATTTATTTTCTTCATGTGTGTTTGGCTTACTTATTATGCGTCAAATGCTGCCGAAAGTGGAAGTGAACACAAGTATAGAATGTGTTTGTCTAATTTTCGGAAGGCAAAACTTCCGAGGACGTGTTGAGCAACATAAAATCTGCTTAAAGTTTATGCAAGCAATATGTTTTCACAGCATCTTAGAAAAGCATTAGATGAAACTTACTGCAGTTTATTATTCTCATTGAATTTAAAAAACATATGTTGTTGGAAAATGGTTAGAAAAATATTGAGAAATTATGAGAAAATATAAAGCATTGTTTTTTTTAAGGAGTTTAGGATACTTTTTTTTAATTTTGATAGTAGCCTTATTTATTATTAATTATTATAAAAGGGACTTCAATCGGAGGTGATCAAAAGGACAATGAAATAATAGAACTGACAAAATGTCTCAGCTCTTCTTTATTTAACTATTGCTGAGTTTAAAGATCTTAGAACTTAGAACTTCTTAATGTAGTTATTTCTTTGTAACTTTGTGAGTTCAAACTGCATTAGGGATGTGAAAGTTCCTCTCCGTCCATATGCGGACATGTCAGTTAAATTCAATTTTCCACTCGTAGCAATTAAATACCCCACAGAACAAACCCACCCACCCATCGAAACCCATTGACACGCGTTGTGTCCCACTGTGTCTGATATGTGCTCCTCTCACTTCCGGCGCAACCGGAAGTACTCAAGCAAGCATGTAAAGGAAAAAGGGCAAACAAATCCAAAATAAACAAAAATCATGGATACAAAGAAGCAAAAAAAAAATAGAATACAAGCAAAAGGACGAAGAAAAAAGAAGCTGTGTGTGAAAAAGAAATGCTTACGTAGCGGAAATTAAGACCCACTCCAGTGAAACGTGCCACGCCCCCGAAAACAAAGCTGCCAAAAGTTCGTAAACAAACACATGTCTCGTCTGTCTGCTCCCGTTTACGGGCCCCCTAGAACCCCCAAAAAAAAGGACCCAAACCCCCCTTCAACTGTGTGTAAACAATCCCAAACATATCACATTTTAATCCGATGTAGTGGAAAATTGCGCCATGCGAAACAAGCAGCTAGGAAAATTGTTTCCTTCGCACTGAGAAATCCTTACAATTGATTGTACGCAATTTTTCGTCCTTAGCGGATTAGTGAAGACACGTAATAAGTTGGAAATGTCTTCTCAGCTTACGTAATTAAAAAACAACGAAGGTAACAGCAAGGCGAGTTCAAATGCGAGTTGCTTGTTGGTTGTTGGCCATCCTTGTTAGCAGCTTTCGAGCCATTTATGTTAATGGCTTTCGTGCACCTGGCCAAATCCTTACAAATGTCCCTCTCGCCATCCTCAAATTGAATAGTCCTCCTCGGTGCGTCCGTCGTATGGTGCTAATTTATGAGCTTGAGGCGTGACCATATGGTTGCACATCCGTCTGCAGGGACACTTGCCACCAGCTCCGCCTGTTTATTTGCTCAATTTATGAAGTTGAAATATGCTTTCGGTGTGTCCACGTCGACAATGACTTGGAAAATTGCCGAGGCGGTGCTGGGAAGTAACTTTAAATTAGTGTAAATTGTACTATATGTATATATGTATATGTATATGTATGTATGGGGGCCATTTTACTAATGAAGAAACAATTCATTGTGGGCACTGTTCAAAAGATGGATATATTTCATTAAGAACTAGCTTTGCTATTTTCGGAACTTATAAATACATTTTTAGTAGAACATGCGTGCTATTACATTGATTACTTTTAAATCTTTGATATAAGAATTTATATAATCCTTATAATATCAAAAAATTAGGATGAAATATTTTGGAGGTTACCAATTTAAAGTTTACTTTATAAACATATTTTTAAAGTGTATTTCGGCTTTTGTACTTGATTCTAAAGATATTATATAATCCTTATAATATCAAAAAATTAGGAGGAAATATTTTGGAGGTTACCAATTTAAAGTTTACATTATAAACATATTTTTAACGTGTATTTCGGCTTTTGTACTTGATTCTAAAGATATTGTCGTCCTTAATAGTTGAAGCATAAAGAGTTACCAATAATTCCCTTTTAAGATTCCGAAAAGTACTCTATAAATATTAATATATTTCCCAGCTAATTTCGATAGCAGCTGACGCTTATTAATAAGCTCTTGATAAATATTTATACTTCATGCTTGAATTAACACAGGGCCATTAAAATTCCGCTAATGTTTACAGAATATACAGAGGGTATACGAAACCAGAGAAAAATCTTGTTTTCATTTCCTCGGTTAGTTTTTTTTACGTATTTCTTTTCCTGCCCCCTACCATAAATTGTCTATTGCTGTCATACTTTTAGGCATTTAATAAATTTTATGACTTTTTTGGAATGGGCAGGGGGGAAATGAGTGGGGCTGCTGTTTTAGCGTTGCTTTGCTTTCTTTTTTTAATAACATTCGACGTGGTCCCGCTGGTTTTTCGCTTTCTCCTCGCTTTCACCGTTGTCCGCCTGGGGATATATACGCCTGTCTCCAGACTCTTCTCCTTCCTCCGGTTTTTCCCATCCACTTCCACTTCTTCGAATTGCAAATATGGGTATTTATGCCCCGCCATTCCGCCCCTGGTCGCTCCCCGAAGTATGCAACAATCTTTTATATGAGTTTATTATGTATGCTTTCGCTTGAAACACACAATTTCCTCAAGCGATTTCCGTTTTCCCCCACTCGATGGGTCTTATTAAATTGCACCACATCCCCCGTGCCCCTCATTATCCACCAACGGCCTCGTTAAGTAACAAAAATATGATGACTGCTTGCAAATTGCGCTTTAATTGAATTGCGCATAGATTCTGCTTTAGTTTTTTTTGTTTGTTTTTATTTTTGCCCTCTAGCTAGAGCGGAAGTTGAACGTTGGTTTTGTGGGGCTCTGACACGCCCCCCACGCCCCCAACTTGCGGCATAACTCAAAAGTCTTTAGAAGTGTTTCAAACTGTCATACGCATTGTAGTGCGCTCTTTTTACTTCCTTCCTTTGGTTTTTTGGTACAGCCTTTGCCACTTCATAATACCCTTCAAAAGAAGTAGGGATCTTAAGACCTTACGATTATTTTTATATAACAGATATGATGTTAAGAATTTTTTATTTTTTTGGTTTAATATTATTTGAAATAGGAATACAATTTTTTTATTCGATCTGTTACATTTTAAAAATGGGTGACACAGTTTTGGAATGGAATACCCTTAAGAATCGGGATCTTAAGACCTGACGATTACTTTGTAAATGATTTAACAGATATAATGTTAAGTATTTTTTATTCTTAGTTAACATATTAATTGCAATAGGAATATTATTTTATCATTTGATCTGCTACAATTGAAAAATGGGTCTCACAGTTTTGGAATGGAATACGCTTTAAAAGGAATGGGGATCCTAAGACCTAATGATTAATATTAATATCATATCACATATAAATTGTTAATTATTTTTTATTTTTTATCAAAATATTAATTGCAATAGGAATACTATTTGATCTGTTACAGTTAAAAAATGGGTGACACAGTTTTGGAATGGAAACTATTTTATAGCGTACTTAGAAATCATTGAAAAGGTTCTCCCACAGCATTTATTTCTGCTTCACCAGTGCTTAAACTCTGCTTTTTTGTTTGAATAACATTTTAGGTTTGCTTCGGCTTTTGGTGCAATAAGAGCAACTGAAAGAAAGAAAGAAAAGCGTGCACTTTCCGAAGTGGGCTTTGTGTGAAAAGCGAGTCGAGAAAAGCCGGTCGGGTGGCAACTGGGTGGCTGAAATGCTGGTCAACTTACTAGCAAATCAAAAGCATTTCTAACCAACTTGGCAGCGAAGTTTGCACAGCGTTTTGAGCGCAGAAAGCTCCACTAAGGGAACCGAGATTGAGTGCAAATAAAATGATGTCATGAAGTGGGTGGGCGGGCTAAAAGCCCTGGAATGCATGCTCCACTTTATTTCAGCTATCAACTCGTAAAGTTTGCGGCTTGATGGCCTCCAGCAAAACGTCGGCTTTTCCCAGTGGGGGGAAAATCTGTATTTTTTCCTTACTTTTGCACTACAAAACTGGAAAAGAGACCACGGCAAAGCTGCAATTACTAGTTGAAAAACGGGGGAAGAAATGGGTGGCAGTGCGGCCAAACTCAATGCACAAATCTTGACAAGTATTTTGTCAACTTTGACTGCTGCCAGCTGGAAGCAAAGGCAGATGAAGTGCGAGTAACTTCAACCTCAAAGCAAAAGTGTTTAACTTTAAGTCCTGCCTCTTGCCTTTCTCCTGCCTTTATCCTCGATGTCTTTCACTTTTTTCCTCTTTTATCTGAGTCGTCATAGAAACCGAAAGTGTCAGGGATTAGGTGATGCTGGAGTGCTGAACTAGCCACGTGGCTTAGAGATGGGCTAAAAGCTCCAGGGAATGGATGAAGACAGGGATTTTCAGGCGCTATAAGTTTTTAATATTTTATTTATGTCAGGAGATTTAGTATTCCTTGCATTCTGAAGATTAAAGAACCAGAAAGAAAAGAAAACATGAAAACGAAACATGAAATTGAAATAGTCTTTTGTTTCCTCTATCTATATATATCTATCATAGCTCTCTCTATCATTTAAGATCCATAACTGAATTCAACCTAGTGAATCTGCAGATTTTACTTGATAATTAAATATTCTTTCTGTGGTGTTAATCTGTCTAATGAAATCTAATTGATTTTGTATCCTTAATATTCATTTGCATATTTTACTCACGAGACCATCTCTAATCTGGATTAATCAACCTTGGAGTGATAGAGGTCCCCCAACTGCATTCCCCTCCTTCGTTTTTCCCCTTCTTTGACACTAATTAACTTGATTCAGTATTCGAGACTACTGCCATTGCCTACTGCCATCTGCAATTCAATTAAAAATTAACATTTTAATTGCAAATTACTTTGAGTATACTTTATGGGGCCGAAAGCGCAGACACCGGCCGTGAAGCTCCACTTAACTGGAGTAACTTCTTTCACTTCTGCCACCTGCAGCCTGCCATTACCGGAAACGGAAGTGGATGCGGAAGAAGCAGAGGCAGAGACAGAAGCAGCAGGAGGAGCCATTGGAACGTCAGCTCATTTCAGGGCGTTTAATTTTATCATGCGCCAACAATTATGCAACTTGTTGGTTCACTGCCTCAAATGGCCAGGCGGTTTTCAATTTGTTGCCAATAAAACTTTTTCCATTTCGGTTTTCCCTCTCAGTTGCTTCCGCACTGGCCTAGCGCAAATTGTTCTTTTCTGCAGGCTGCCTCGTCATAGTTTTGTGAGTGGGCCAAAATAAAAGAAATTAAAACTTTATCCCTGGCTTTCCCCACTGTAAAGAATGCTGAGATAATCGCTTTTTGGTAAACAGAATGTTCCATGTGGATTTGAATTATTTGCTTTATGTATTTCGATTGGGTACCCACTCCAAATTTATTAAACAAATCTCAGCCAATGTAATGGAAAAGATACCTTTAGTTGAGTGCTCAGCGATTCTTTTGTTCACTTGGCTTTCCATTTAATAAATTCATGCATCCATTTGCTGGCAATTCGTTATTGATATCTCTGGTATTTCTGCATTTGTTGCACTGCTTCCATCAGGGGAAATTGAAGGTAAAACGAAACTTAATCAAATGTGAAACTTTAGTGAGCACTTGATATGCATTTTCGTATTGAATTTCCTTTCCTTCACCTTCTATTGCACAATCATTTTTTTATTCGATTATTTGTATACGCAAAAAACTACCTGTGCTTTTATCGGAAGCCAAAAAAAAAAGGTTAGTCTACCTGGTTGAATTGAAGAGAGAAAATTGTAGGTAAAAATGTTTTTAGGAAGGTTTAAAGTATAACAGTATGCTAAAGCCACATTTTAAAAAATACCTATTATTTTGATTTTGAGGCCTTGTTGCAAACATTTAAGATAAAACCGTATGTGCAGTACTTTAATACGTATTGTTGCTCACTTTTTTCTCTTCCCACTTCCTGTTAATTGCTTTTGTAGACAAATTATAAAAAAACCTCGGCATTGGCATTGTTTTTGGGTCTCGGGCTCCCTGAAACACTTCAAAAGCAGACAAAACCACGAAGTAACCATGACCATGACTTGCCCGCAAAAACCACCTAAAAAAATAACTCTTTTTTTTCCCAACTCGCTGGGTCAGTTTTAATTTAACTTTGACATGCATCAGCTCAAAAATCCAATTACAAACACAAATGTAAACAGAAACACAGAGAGAGAGAGTCCCTTTTTTTTGCGTGAGACTAGAAAACCCATTAACGCCTTTTTGCCCTCCATAAAGATGAAGATTTATGAAACCATTAATTTTGCCCGAGCGTCGAAAAAATGTATACAAATTCTGTAAGTGAGTGAGTGAGTGCAAAACGCAGTGAAAGCAGCAATGAAATCGTAGAAATGTCCAGTCAGGCGGGTAAACTGCGACCGGGTCCTTCGACCAAGCCCGATCGCAATGCGAATGAGGAGAACCAACTGGGCGCCAAGCCCAAGGGCCAAAGGACTGATAATCACCCCAACCAGCAAAAGATACTGCCACATCCCAACTATATGGAACTGGAGTTCCTGCCCACGGAGCCCACGACATCGGGACAGAGTACCACCTATCCGGATTTGCCAGTTAGCTATGCCACCTGCTTGGTGGGTCCACCGCCATATAGGGATCCACCGCCCCCAACACCACCTCCCCTTTCGCAAATGCCCTCAAGGCTGCTCCACTCCGCCCCCAATACCCCAAGTCGTGGCAAGGTCGTCCTGAGCAAAAAGGAGCGCAAGGAGCTAAGCAAACAACTGGGCATCGATGAGTCCTCCATTCTGAGCAGTAGTGCCCAGTCGAGTCCTTATAAGGGACGTGTGAGTGAGCTGAAGAACTGCATAGCTCGTGGGCTTTTTGCCACACTTCATCGGGGTTCGCAGAAGTCCTTGCATCAGCAGGACGAAAGACCCGTCAGTCAGGAGATTTCACCACCTCCTCCGGCTCCAGAATCGGCCAATAATAACGAAGATGTAGCAGACTATTCCGAAAAGCTAAAGAATTTGCCAGTGCGACAACGTAAAGCGGCCACCTCTCATATGGAAAACTATTGCCTCTTCGATCCTGTCGACTTTATCAACGAAAAAGCCATGAGATATCCTAGTTCCCATGCCCATGGCTTGAGGGACCCGCTTTTTAGCTCAAGACAACACTTGGTCTGCGAGGATGAAGATGAAATGGTGCCGGAAGTCATATACGACAATGAAGAACTGGAACTGGAAGAGACCATCATTATAGAGACCTCGGCCATGCCAGAAGCCGAATCGGAAGCAGAACCGACCCCGAAAAACCCAGAGATCTTGGCCAGCTTTGATCACCACAACTACTTTATAATAGAACCAGGGGATTTCGCTATAGATATTGGCATACCCAATCCCTATACCAACGAGCAAGTGGTGAATGCCAAGCTGGAGCAGCAGAATCTTGAGAAGCTCTTCAGCGAACTGGAGAATACGGCCAGTATGTCGAATAGTCAGGAGTCCAAGGATACGGAGACCACCTCCACTGCCCTGGTGGAATCATCCACTTCGACTAACTCGGCCAGCTCCGCGGGCAGTTGCTCCATGGCCAATCCTGCCCAGCAATCGATGAAGAAAAAGCTTACCTTTCTTAACCTTTCACCCTTTCGCAGTGGCAAAAAGTCCTGCGTTACGAACGCCTTTGAACAGCACAGGGCAATTTCCGAGTTGGTTAGCACGGATCACATGTTGCACCTGCAACAGTTGTTGCAGCAACAGCGAAAGGACCAGAGATCCCACACCGTTCCCACGGAGTCCAATTATGTATTGTTTAATCCCGGTCCAGTGCCCAGTCGTCATGTCCAGTATAAGATAAGGAAACCACGACCTTTATCAACGCACAGTGATGCGGATAGTGGATTTCTATCGCCCTGCTCCCCCGATGAAATGAGGGCCAATCCGGCCATCCTGGTGCTTCAGCAGTGCGACAGTGTCCAGGGATATATGGAGGTGAGTTTATATGATCTTTTATTAAGAACGTAGATATAATGTGTAAAAACTTAAGGGAACAATGATACAGATAGGAAATCTGTCTGTGAAAAGGTCATTCTCTAACTATGATTATTTATTTTTCTAGCAACTTCAATGAAACTTTTTATTCCCAAGGAATATTAGAAAGGATAGCAGAACTGTTAACGATTCATATTCTGTTTTTATTATATTTATAAAGGGTACATTCATCTTTACTTGAATTCTGATTTGCCTGAGCTTATAAACACTGAGTAAAAGTTAAGCTTTATTGAAATTCTGGTTTCTGTGGGTAATATTTTTGTGAAAGCTTTCAGAAAGTTAAAAGACAAAATAAATCTTTGTTAATACCATTTTTCTTTGTGTTTCACTTGCACAGGGGACATTCTATATTACCCTATGCAAATCTGAGCATTAGAGCCAAGATGCAGCCGAAAAAGTGCCATCAAAACCTTATGGCTCATTTTTGGGGTACTTGTGACCTCCTGGGCATTTAACTAACTTTCAACCATTTCTTATATAATCCTCTTACCGTAATGTGAATCGCAGCATTAACCAGTGGTAGCACCCCACACAGCAGGTCGTATCGCAGCTTATCTATATGTATAATTTCGCATATCTTAAGCCGGTAATCATTGCGGGCTGTTTCCGATGTCGCACTTGTCGCCATTTGCCGGCTCACTTATCTTAACGAGCGAGCAACTTAACAAGTCTTATTATGCATCTTGAAATACCCCAGGGGAGGTGTTAGCTTACATCCACATACCCCTCACGAACCCCATTATCCGAAAAACCACCCACCAAAGGCAATGAACAAATGTCAACCCCCACGGCCGAATCGTTGGGTATAAATTATCAAAAAAAGAGTCAGGGAAGTGCAGTTTCGAGGCAGTGCATTGCAAATGATTTCCCAGAATCGCGGGCCTTCCGAAGACTTCCTTTTTTCGGGGTTCTGCTGGATTGCATCTGGCTTTCCCATTTTCCCTCGCTCTTGTTTTCCCACTTCTTGTTGCCTCTGGGGAACAATCAATCGTCGCGTTTTCACTGCTCGCTTCATTAGTTTTTCCTACCGCCGAACATTAGTTTGATTGTGTGCCCAAGTGAGGGACAGGTTGATGGGGGAAAGTGGGTGAAAAACCAGCTACACCAGCTGTATGTACAATCTTAGCGACTTTTAATGGAATTGAATTAAAATTGTTGCCATGGTGTTGAGTGGAGAGTGGGAGTACTTATGCGAGTACGACGTCGCCACATAAGCTTTCCCCCCCAGTTCTACCAGTTTTCCCTGCCACAGGCATTTTCCATCATTTGCAAATTGAAATACGCGCTGTACATTTTTGCTTTGAGGCATGCTAACCAAAAAAAGCAAGAAGGAAACACTTGGGGCGATTTTTTGATGCCTGGCCTGGGCTATGCCATCTAATGAAACGACGACAGGACATCAAGTGAAGCACACTTTTTGGCCCACTGGAGTGGCCTGCAAAGTGTCAAGTGCATTGCTTTTCATATCCTTGTCGGCGGTGGTTGGTTCTGGGTTGGATGGATGAAATAGATGGCCGATGGCCGGGTGAGCTGCAAATGAAGGTTTTCTCCAAAAGCCGGGGATGAAGGGGAGCAGGAGTAGTCCTGCAGCAAATGGGATGTAAATTGATATACGCGGGGGGCACTAACAGGACCTTCTATCGGGCTCAAAGGTAAAATCCTGCCATAGCTGCACTGAATGTAGTTGGGAGCTGGAAATTAGTTTCACAAAAGATGGTTATGAAAGAAGGAGATTACATCAAAATGGGTCACTTGAGAAAATGGTAGATACTGACCAGGAAACAGAAACAATAAGCTAAAAATCAATATAAGACGTACCGCATCTTTGTGAAAGTTGCAGGGAAGATGTAATTTCATTACCTTAGGTAACTAATCTTGTCTTAGTATTTTTAATACAATTGACAATTGAGACAAGGTAGAAAATATGAGATTACATTAACCATTTTTTTAATTTTATGAAAAGTAACTTAATTTTAAAATTAATGTATAGAATTCTTCAAATAACTTTAGTTGTTTATTTTAATATTGACAATTGAACCAAGTTAGAAAATATTAGAGAAAATGCTATTCTTATAAATCTCAATTTAACATTAAGCATTTTTCAAATTTAATAAAAAATAAATTAATTTTGAAATGAAAGTTTGGAATTCTTTAAATAACTATAATTGTTCACTTTAATATAAGAACCGCAATAGGTGAAAATCAAAGCTAAAGGATTTAAATTTACTATGTTATTGTTAAAGTGTAAAATATTTGTTAAATATATTTAACATTTTCTTCAAGTGAGATTATGATGCTTACACAGCTCCATTTAACCAAAAGAGTTCCTTTCAAAATTATACAAAACCTCCCTAGAATATCTCATTTGTTTCAAAATTTTTATCACCAGCAAGGACCAAAAGTTATAATCAAGATACAAACAGCTGCAGCATCAGGAGTCAAGTAATTGTAATTGTCTGCACTGTTTTGCTTACAAACTTAAACCACAGTTTTCCACTTCACATATTCCACCCCCTTTTCGTTCAAGTATATATCGCAATATCGCAGCACTCCGACTCTTCAGTCCGAAATGCCACTTTCCATCAAAGTCAAAGCAAACAAAAACATTTTTGGAATTTATGCAAACGGCGGCTGGCGTTTGCATAACCATAAATTACTGTCCTTCCCCCCCCGGTTTTTGCGCTAGGGAATGGTCAGCGGATTTTTGGCCTAGGTCGATGTTTTGGCTACTGCCCGGTTTTTGGCCAACAGTTTTGGGAACTTCCCCAGCCTGCTTGAGCCAAAGTCTCAATTGCAAATTGCAAACAGCGTCGAGGCATGCAATTTAGCTATCCATACACACCCGCTATCCTTTACCCGGATTTCCCCCGAGTTTTCCAGGGAACTTGTCGCGAGGCGCTAAGCTGTCAACTGTCAGGCGGAGTTGTGTGTCCTTGCGACAGGATGCGGATGCTGTGGATGCACCCACAAATGGGGGTAGCTCTACAGTTGCACCCAGAAATCGTTTACCCTTTCTGGGAGGGTGGGTGGTTTTATTGCGCGGGGGTGGGTGTTTTTTTTTTGGGGGGTTTCCAGGGTTTTCATCCCGGGGATGGCCATTCGCAAGTCGCGTGTCGTGCGGCTACTTTATAGATCCTGGTCCACACCCACAAAACACCCTTAACCCCCCCTTGAAAACCCCTCTGATTCTGATTAGTCCAATAAGTTGTAAAAAGTGTCGCTACGCCTGCTGCATTCCCTTGGTGATTATCAGATGTTCTGTCGTTTCGGGGGTTGGGATTTCATTTCGATAACTTTTTGATTTATGACCGGCAATAAATGTTCAATGCATTTTATAATTATGTTGCGCCTACAGCGACAAATGTACGGAAAATGCCATTGCCATATGTGCGAAATTGAACATAATTACGAATGGGATTTTCACTTGTTTTTTTGCAGCAAATTATGTTTCATTTTATGCAGCTCGATAATGCACTGTTCAAAATGAAATAACCAACGATGTGAATTTTTATTGAAAGCGTATAATAAAAAAAATGTATTTTAATACCTAATTAGTATAGTAATGCCCTTGAAGAGGATATGGTGTTTTAAAATAATTGCCATGCAAGATTGCAAATTAAATTGTAAACATAAAGATTGTGTGAGAGCCCACAAAATGTTTTTATTTAAAGCATGATCACTTCAAATAAATAACCTGGGTTTTACCAACTATGAAGAAGTAATTGTAGCTTTTTATAATATATTCCAACAGAATCGTATCACAAATGGGGATATATTTTAACAGAAAAAAGAAATCATCCCGAATTTAAAACACAGTACATTAAACAAAACCTTAAAAGGGATCACCGGGATAAAGGCCGAAAGCAGTAATAAAAAATTCCCATTTCAAATGGTTAATCATCTCAGAATTACATTTATGGTGCTCACGTGAATCCATTTTCCATTCGCTTTACGGCCAACAGCGAATTAAGAAAAAAGAGACAAAAGCCTGCTTCATCCGTGCAATAAAAAAACCAGAAATTATTTTCGCTTTCGCATTTAACAATTAAGCAAGCACGGATGTCCTCGATAAGGAACTGCAACTGCAACTGTCAATATTGTAAAAGCTTCAACTCATTGCCCTTCATGTTTTTCCTCCTGGGCATTCCACACGCCCACCCCAAAAAAAAGGAGAACAGATTAAGCTGCAATTTATACAGAAAATATTTGTATTTTTCTCTCGTAATTATATGGGTGGAGAAAAATAATAATTTTAATTTTAATTTTGCTGCATTAATTTGGCGGGCAGTCCCGATGTCCTTGGAGGCATTTTCCAGCTGGCGGCACAGAGTTGGTTTAATGGACATGGGGGGATATTAATGCCACAGTTTGCAGCACATGTGCTGGCGACTGCATCCTCTGGATTCTTTAGTTTTCCGGCTCGAAAAGGGGGGATAGGGAATTCCCCTTAAATGCACATTTCATATTTTTCCGGCACACTTAAAGTTTTCAATTTGCTCGCCCTTTGCTGCAGGCCTCGGGTTTTGGTTTTCGGATCCATTTTATTTACATGGACGGAGACTCCGTCGACGTCACTTAGTGGCCGCATGCGGGACATTAAAGGCAGCCATCCAGTCAGCCAGGACGAAGGATCTACCTCCTTATTGCTCACTCCGCACTCCACACTCCACTGCAAAATGCAGCCCTGACAGCTAAATGCGTTGCACTTATGCTTAAAACATGTCAGGCCGTCCAGACAGCACTCAAACAGACGTAGAAAGAAGCGCCTTCCAAGGGGACTTTCCCCACCCGACTTCTAAATGATAGTTAGAGTAATAGACCGGCTGAAAATGGAACAGAAGCCGAAGATTAGGTTCTCAGGGGAAATCGTTCTCTAAAAGACCTGGCTTGTGCGGCAAATAGTTTTAAAAGAATATAAGTATTTACTTAAAGTTAAAGTGGGGCATCTTTAAGGGAGAGAAAATGGGTGGGAGCTTTTATATAATTATAAATATTATATTTTTTTAAGTCCGGTAATTGGTATGGATTGTAAAGATTTTTTAAATTGCTTTTATTAAGTTTGTTGTTTGTCTTAAAAAAGTCTAATTAAATATTTCAATGTTTTCTGCTCTTTGAATATTCAAAAATATATTTAATATGCAAGCTTCCAGGGAGCACCTGTTTTAAAAGAATACCTACTAAAACGAAAGTGCTAACAAGTTTAAAAGTGCCAAAACTTGTGCACTAAATATATCCCCAAGGGAATTAAATGTCTGAGGTAAGCCAACAAGTTTTAGATTTAAATTTAAAATTGCACCGTCTGCAAGGCGACTTAGTTGCTTTCCCTTGGCCAAACAAAACATCAAGTCCTATGCATTATTTAACAATAATCGTGACAGATTTATAATGTCCCCAGTTCCTGTTTTGCTTCTTGGTTGCCTATTCCTATTGCCAGAATGCATCAGACCAGCAATGTTGAAAAGGGAAAAGTTTCAGGTTTCTTTATATTATTTTATTTTTATATTTTTCCTTATGGGATAAATGCTAGAGCGGAGCTGGGAAACTTTTCCGGGGCCTCGTTCTGGCTCTTTTAGGGAGCTGTGAAAAATTATAGCCATAATTTCTGGCCACTAACCAGACTGGGCAGGCTTCCACGGAGGCTTGAAGTCGGCACTTTGCCGGCGCTTTCGACCAGTTAATGCATATTTTAAACTGCCTTGCAGTCGGCTATGTGCAGTGGGTAACTGAAATTGCGCATTTTTGGCTTATTGGGAAATTTATTTATTAAATTCTACTCCAAGCCTGAGGCTGGTTTATGCAACTAATTAAAAGTTTTTGTTTTTTCGCCCTTGGTCCTTGAACAGCTTGCATTGGCGCGCTTAAAAGCCATAAGCTATACAGTCTGGCCTTCGAAAATATGCAATTAATTTACTAGTCAATGCAGCCAAGTATGCAGAGCACATAAAATAATTGCATTGTTTCTGGCATTTCTTGGCAAACAGCAAACAGATTTCCTCGACGCAATTATTTACATTTCTTTTGGCCCAAGATGCCTTCTATCTTTCTCATTTTTCTCTCCCCAGCTGTTGGATGTTTGTGCATTTGAAAGGTAAGAAAACATGGCAAATAAATCAGTGCAAAATGCGGCGGGGAAGGAGTTTTCTCCTGTCTGATTTCGTTTTTTAGCCAAAGGAACTTGAGAACCAGAGATAAAGTTACCTCAGCAAAATAGCTGTGCTGACATACTTTACATAAATGTAAATGGCAGTAAACAGAAATGACTACAATACTCTAAGGAGCTGGAGTTGTTCGGTAATAATTGCTATGATGACAGATAAATTTCGCTAGAAAACTATAATAAAAGTTATTATTCAGATAACAATTTTTAATTAAACTTTAATAAATATTTTATAAGAACTTATATTTGCAGTATTATTTATAAATCAATTTAATTTATCTTGCTTGTTTAATATTCTCACATACCCAAAACTTCACTTTATAAGGCTTTCATAACTTTGAAGGTAAGCAAGCAAAAAATTGCTTACCAAGTAAAGTGCAATGCACAAAGATTCTTTTGTACCTTAACTTTTTCCCAAATCCAGAACCCGTTTCAGGTTTCTCGGCTTACTTTGAATTTAACTTCTTGCTGGGAAATGACTGGGTTTTTGTGCAAATACTAATAGCATTAAATATTTATCATGGCTAGCTGTCAAAAAGCAACGGCAAAGGAAATGGCTGAGATTTGTAGCTAATTAGAAGAGACAACAACTCACAAAATTGACAAGATGAATGGCCACAGACGTAACCTAGTGATAAGAGCTATAACAAGCAAATAACAACTGCGACTAAGGGCTGAAGTAAGTAGAGGGGTATATGAGTGTGGACATGGAAATTTATGATGTGCACCCAAAATGTAGGCAACACACACCACAAATCCTCCAACTAGGGTGCTATCAATAACGATTTTTTGCCTGGCTCATGCTGTTTTTGTGTTACTTTGGGGTTGCGACACAAATGCCATAAAACTAATGCCCAAATGTGTCCCAGTGCAGAATCATTATGGGAAATAAAATATAAAGAAACTGGTGGAATGGCTTACCTGACCTTAAATACCCTATCCTAATGAACTACATATTTATTTTTAACAATTTTAATTTCATTTTAAAATAAATTCTTATGAAAACCTTAAATTTTTTAAAAATTTTAAATGTTTTCTGCCAAGAATTTCTATTAAATGTTTAAAACTGTCTTCCCTTTGAAATCGATATACCCTTTCCTTTGTCAAAGGTTAGCCATATAGATACATTTGGGGGACCTTTTGTGGGAAATTAATAACCTGGTCTTACTGTTATTCCTTTTTTTGTTTTGCTGTTTGCTGATCCTGTTTTTTTTCGCCCCCGAATGGGGTGCTGGATGCTAACTTAGGGGTTGGGGAGGATTTATTTGCCGGAAATAAATATTAGCCGCAGTCAAACACACTTAAGCCTACGCAGGCGACATCGGCGAGTCCTGTGTGCCATTTATAGTTTTACACAGGCTTAGAACTTGCTTTACACGCACGTACGGATCGAAGGACCTCCATGATATATGGCATCGCAGTGTGTGTGTGTTCCCAGGCGCGCTGATTCCCATAATTGATTTTGTATTGGCCTTCGTTGAGGGGATGTTGGCCAATGTTGGACCCAAACTGCATATTGAATTTCAAAGACTTTTCCTTGGTAAATGGAAAAAATTCCCTCCCATCAATCACGCCCACTTAACAGGGGGGGAAAATGGTGAAAGGGTGTTGAAATACATTTTCTGCCAAGATTACGCTCATCGACTAAACGTCAACTACAGCAATGTCCGCCCTATAAAATGCAATATGTGTCCCCAGTCATAATCAAATTGAACTAAATTCATTTAAAAACTTGGATTCGCAAACAGGGAAAGTAACCCTCCTGATTGTGTTGTTTCTACCTGTAATAGACCTGCCATAGACAACCCCCTTCTCAGGAAATTTGTGCTAGTCTAAGCTCAAAAACGATGCGGGGGCTCACATCCGTATAAAGAGGGTTGATCTAGGAAATGGTAGATAAGTACATATGAAGAACATGTAAAATTGCTGCTAAAGCAACATTTAAATTTAACTAGTTTATAGAGTACAAAATAAAACCAAAATACAAATTAAATTCGTTTGTTAAATAAATAAATATATTATCGATGGTGTATTTATATAATTTGAATATTTCCCTAATAAAAATGGCTAATAATAAATTGTAAATACCATAAGATATTTTTGAATGTATATTTTTTACCGAATTTACAATACATCTTTAAAACATGGTCTTAATTATAACTTAATATGTTTAAATCGAATTAAAAACTGAAAAGTTGTTACAGGCTTGTCCTTTTTTCAGTAATAATGTTATTATACAAATTTTGAAAACATTCATAAACCAATAACGTTTTAAAAATGATCATATTAAGCAATATAAAAAACCTAATCTGAAATTAAAAACTGTTCACCCCTGTCAGATCTGTCAGAGATATGATAGATTACAAAGAGAGATCTTATCTTTCGCCCAGTATTAAACTAAAATCTATCATTAGATCAGTCGAAAATAACTCCTGGGTCGACCCTCGCCTTTGCAACCACCGAAAACCCACCGCAAAATAAAGGGGACGAAACAACAAAGAGCATTCTGGGGAAATGGAGTTTGAGCATCGCAGACGGGCGGAAAAACAGAAGCCTCACCTAAGGCGGCAGCAAAGAGCAAAATGTTGCACAGGTTGCCCTGCCAACAGGGAACGGGAAAAGGGAACTGAAACGGGGAACAGGATCATGCGGACATATCAAGGATGTCTGTTGCAGTTACCCTGGAGTTCATGCCACCCACCTTCCTTTTCCGGGCTTATGGAGTGTTGAATCATTTGTTTTTGTGTGCCCAGGCACTCATCCCTTCGGATTCGCATCTTGGAATCCTGGCGACCGTAAACTATAACCAGGGGTTGTGGGTGCGGAACGAAAAGGTCACCCATGCGTCCCCTTATTTTTCTACTCCTTAAACTTGATACGGAAAGTATAACAAATATTTATGCTCTGAACTGTGTTATTAGATTTTAATTTCTTGCACCCATGGAAATGATTGCCCACCCTTGTGATAACCGAGATATCCCAGTTGTTTCCGGCTAAAGCGTGCGAATGTTTCTGGCTTGTATTTGAATTTTCGTTTGCATTTCCATTTCGATGTGGGTGTGGATTGCTCAATCCCCCTGGCAATTGCCGCCCCCTGGATTTTCCACGCAGCATTGTTGTGAGGTGTCATGGCCAGTAATTGAGTTTCAGTTTCCCCGAGTTTGGTCCTCTGCTCATTTTGGCATTTGCTGATGCAACTTGCAAATATTTGACTAACTGCCTTCGTTAAACAACATTTTTTCCCCACTTTCGCAATGCAAATTTCGCCCCAGCTGTACGTGATGAAAGTGTGGAAAGAGAGTGGGGCAGAGAAAGTTTTCCACCCTCGAAGGGGGGTGTTCTGTGTACAAAATGACGTTTACCAAATTACATTATTAGAAATTGATGGTTCCGTTTTCTTTTTTGGGCCAAAGGGTGGAAGCGTCAGCACTTTTCCAAGCACTCAGTGCGAAAGTGTTTCAAATGTTTTAACCAGTTTGCCAAATGGGTTGTCAAGCGACAAGAGTAATGAGCAGGGTCTTTTCTAACACCTCTTTGCATAGCTAGACTTCACTGCCACTGGCATTGCGAGAATTTTTAATAATATCCCCAAACCAACCGCAGTTCAACTCAGTCTCAGTTTAGCCCTCCATTTTTCCAGCTTCCCTTCTGGCTTAGCCACATTTCAACTGTGCAAAAGCACCGCGCAACCTCATTTCAAATGTTTCGCGGTCGGGGCTAACCCAGGGTTTTACTAGCTTACGCATGCAAATGCAAGTTTTTAGCCCTCGAGCTTCATTGAAAAATGCATTTGCTCCTTTTTTCGCTTTTTCTAAGCCGGCTAGACCCCTTGGAATTTACCTCAACCACTTTGCTGGGTGCATTTACATATTTTTTAAATATTTGAAAAGACCGTTGACGACGTAAATAATGATCCAAGTCACAATATGATAGACGATTTATAGTTGGCAAAGATGAGATTCTTTGTTTGGGGGCTTATGAAAGAGCATTTATCAAAAGCTTTGATAGAAAAATATAACATTTTTGATTTTAAGTTGATAAATTAGTTTTTGCAGTGACATACAGTTGTTAATAATCTTTATTATTTTGGAAATATTGCTTTTTCTTTAGTCGAATTTAAACGTATCTTATATTTCCATCTTTCAATCCCACACACTGCATTTAATTAAATTTTCTAGAACAATCAAGCTGTTGAATATTTAATTTAATTTGTATTTGGTTCATTGATGCAAGTCAAAATGGGCTTTATTTGTATTTTGGTTATCATAAAATTTTTTAATTAAGGAGAATTTAATATTCTTATTGATCAACCCTGCACACTGCTTTAAATCAGGTTTTCCATAATATTTTAAATCTGCATAAAAAAGTATAAAACACTTTTTGCGAAATCGCATCTCCTTGACTATCAAGGCATAAATGTCCCTGAATTTGGCATAGATTTGCATGGCAATGAGAGGGAGAAACGGAGTGCCATGGATATATATGGATACATAGATAGGAGTATAAGAGTACAGGATGGCCATGCCGTATCGACTGGCGACATATTGCAAAAACTGACTGTGGCATTTGGCATCCGTTCGGGTTCCGGTTTCATTTTGGGTCCGGGCTTGATTTTTTCACCGGACAGTGGCAATAAAAATGGAAACGCCCGGAGTGCAGCGCCAGGAAGTTGAACTATTTCCATCGAGTCCAGAGCTCCGTCTGTATGATAAGCCCGCTATGGGGATGGGTATCTTTTTTTTCAAAAAATCCCCCCCCTTGAGTCGCAGGTGACACTGCTTTTGTTGGGTTAATTGTTTGCTTTTTCACCATTTATCTAGCGAGGAACAGGCGAGTGACGAGGATGTTTCGAGCTGCCTGCCTCTTGCACACTATTAATCAAGTAGATTGGGCTTTCCCGGGGAATCCCCAGTGGATGCGGCTGGCTTGTTTATAATTAATGTGATGTGTGTGTCTGTCTGTTTTGCCTACTCTATGCAAATTCCCCAGACGTACCAGCTTTTCGACGCCTGCTAATGAAACGTCGTCAAGTTTTGATGGCTCCTTGGCTGCTTTTATCCTCGAGGCAGGCCAATCTAACTTGCAGCTAAACTTAATAAACACTCTTGTCGAAAATTGCACAGTGCACCGATAAAGTTTTTCATTAATCTTTGGCCCCTCACCGAATTTGAAGTTTAATCTTGGTTGGAAAATTTCTTGGCCACACAGCTCCAAGTCACTTACACTTGGGTCCGCCGCAATTAAATTGAATAAAGTTGGCATCATTTTCCGGAGAATGGGCCACCTGAGCTTCCCTGGAGTTTTCCGCTTGTCAAATTGATATTTGATTCATGACCAGCGCATTTGTCAAGTCATTCATCTTTCTCCAGACTGAACTCAACTTTTTCGCCACCTAAGACCCCCACTTTTTGCTGCTTCAATTTTTCCGAGTGATGAATGGACAGTGTTAGCAGTGAAGGCAACCATTGAGCTCGTCCCGGTCGTGATTTCTAGCCTTTTACATTGCACTCCTTGAAGAGGCTTGAACTGGGTATATTAGCTATATACTGTGTTTATGCTATGCCTATTTCATGAAATCAATTCATGAAATGAGCAAATTCGTGTGTGGATAAACACCGTTTCATGAATTCGATAACACTCGAAAGTTCACTATGAATTCAGTCCAAATGTACGAAATGTTGAGGCACAGCCTACTTCACAGCCTACTAATCTATAGAGCTCGATATAAAATTCCAAAAATTTGACAGCTTTACTAATATCATTTCATGAATTTGTCTGTGTTTATAAACAGGGGCTATTATAATTTCATGTGTTGGAGAATGCATGAAATTCATAGCATAAACATAGTAATAGTAATAGTTAGATATACAAGGGTGGTCAAAAGTATTTTCACAAAAAAAAAGTTAAATATATTCATAATTTGAACACTTACATCTTGTTAACTTTGGCATCAATGGAAAGGTAATTTAAATGCCGTTTGAATGATACAATACATTTCTTAACACATTCAGTACTTATTGAAAAGGACGAATTTGTGTGAAAATGTCCTTTTTGAACTTTTTTCCTCGACTTGAAAACTTAAATTTTTTGATGCAAAAAGTTTCTTCAAACAAATATAATAGTAACTGCAAAAAGAATTTTTCAAAAATCATTTTGCTTATATTTTTTATGATTTTTTAAAGGTGACACTGTCGGAAAAAATTTGTATGAAAAAGAGAAAAATATGGCTAAAATGCATGTTTCTAAGCATTTTCAAAAAATCATAAAAAATATAAGCAAAATGATTTTTGAAAAATTCTTTTTGCAGTTACTATTATTTTTGTTTGAAGAAACTTTTTGCATCAAAAAATTTAAGTTTTCAAGTCGAGGAAAAAAGTTCAAAAAGGACATTTTCACACAAATTCGTCCTTTTCAATAAGTACTGAATGTGTTAAGAAATGTATTGTATCATTCAAACGGCATTTAAATTACCTTTCCATTGATGCCAAAGTTAACAAGATGTAAGTTCAAATTATGAATATATTTAACTTTGTTTTTGTGAAAATACTTTTGACCACCCTTGTATTGAAGAAATTAGCGAATTAATTGTAAATCGCAGGCAAAACAAACTGGTTAGGATTTTTGACTATTATTATTTTGGCTATTACTATAAATTTTATTTTTAATTTATTAATAATACTGTTAAGTAATTTTATAATTTTTGTAAATACATTTTTAAGCGGGTTAAAATCTTGGAACTTGTCTGTATATTCAAGTATGAAGTATATATATTTAGGAACCAATGTATTGGAACCGTAATACTTATTTTTCTCGGGCTTTAATTATTTTTTTCTAAAACTTCTTATGTGATATATTAAAATAATCTCATACTTTTAGTCTCAAATCCAACCCTAACAGTTTCAATACTCCCCCAAAAGTTGTAGAGTACCTTTCGAGAGTCCCCCTGCATTTGATTGCTTATGATTTCTTGCCTTAGATAAATGGATATATTTCTCGTTGATTTCACTTAAGGTCAGGCCGCAAGCCCCCGAACATATTAGGCAGTCCCGAAAAGTCCCTTTGGGCCGTCGGTTGTGCCTCCTCATCATCATCATCGGTGGGGTCCTTTAACTCCTGTGACGATTCCGTGTTTGGTAGCACGGGCACGTAATAAGCAGGAAAAGCCAAAAATAAAGAAAAAGGGCATGAATATATTGCAATAAAAAATGCGGACTGGAATGAAAGTTTTTGTATGTAAAGGTTTACATTTCATTCCTGCACGATTTGTCAAGTCAGCGGAAATCGTGCCGGCCTATCAGCGTGGCACAAAATTGAAAAATTGCTTTGCGTGTGGACGAACTTATGAGAAAGTCATAAAAATGTTCTCCAACTTTTGCCTTGATTTGTGGTCGAGTCAAACGCAAACTTACCTAGGCAACAGTTATAACTTGGTTAAAACCAACTAGCCGCAGGTGCCAACCGAAACGAATACGTAAATCCCATTGGAAGCCAAAGGGATTTTTGTATTTTTGTGGGGGCGATGTGCAGTGGAGTGGGCGTGGCTCCTGCTAAATTGTAGTGCAAATATTGCTGTTGCTTTCCGCACTGGCACTTGAAATTGTTTGGGGTTAATTAAGGACGTTTTCGGTGCCAGTGTAAATACCCCTACCATCCGCTAGCCATCCCCTTTCATTACCCCAAAAAGTGCCAGGCCATGGAAGTTAAAATAAACTTGTTTCCGATGATTCTGCTGGGAGTGTTTAGATTGTTGCTGGTTGGCGTTTTATTTATTTGGCTAAAAGCAACAGTGCCATGGCATTGTACTTGGTAAGAGGCGGGGGAAATTTCCGAGTAATTGTAAATTAGTATGCCGAATTTTCCGAAATTTACTAGGACTTCAATTATTAGGAAAATACTTTTAAGTATACCCAAAAAATATTATTTTCGAAGAAAGAAAAACATGGAAAAATATATACATAAAAGTTATTTCATAATATAATATTATTCTTAAACATTTTAAGCTAATGTACTATAATTAAAGTAACAAATGGCCTAAAAAGAAAATTTTACAACTAAACGATATGTACATTTTTTAAGCATGGCATAAACATAAAGTTATTACCATTTTCCGTAATTTAAGCACGCTGTTATAATATTTCTAGGAAAAAATATATTTTCGTGCTTTACATAATTGTTATGAAATTTAAGTGGACAAAAATGTACGGAATTTAATCGCAGAACGCCACTTGGGTTTTTATAAAAATAAATATAAGGAAGTAAACTGTACTTAGAAAAGATGTCTTCACAGGCAAGAATGGCTGTCATATTTATTTTTAATCCCCCCAGCAGTGACATTAATAACATCATCTTCTGAAACATAAAACTGCTTCCTTACATGCTTTCCTCACTTCGCAGCCAATATTCCCAGAGTGTTTCCCACAATTTTCGTCCTTGTTGTCCTGGTGCGTGTTAAAAAATAATTTCCCTAGATAATTTGACAGGACGCGTGGGCAGTGTTCTCGGCCCAAAATTCCCGCCCATTCTCCCTGTTGTTCCGGCTAATAGCAGGCAAAGTTTGAGTTTGCCAAAGTTTTGACAAAACTTCCATTCGCTGGATTGTTATCGTTCTTTTTTTTTGTCTGTTTTGGGTAAAACTTTCTCGTGTTGTTGGAACTTGTTTTGATTTCATTGTTTATTTATTTAGATGTGAATGCTCGTCGTGTGTTGATTTAATTGAGCCAAATGTGTTATGAGGGCATCAACTTAATTGAGGAGGCCAAGTTAATTATTTATTTTTCCTTTTTTTTGGTGGGGGTAAGAGTTCGTAAAGCTGCTTATAAGCAGTATAAATAAGGCATCCCGAAAGTATGCAGCCGAAATATGTCGAAAATGCCAATTGACTAGGGGACAAAATGAAAGCGATGCATTGGGGGTAGCGTATTAATTTAACATTATGCGACAGACGGAGCAAAATAATAAACAAAAAGTATGCCGTGTATCGTTTAAATTGTTGATACAGTACGGAAAATGTTTTCCCGAAATTCCGGACCTCCGAAACCTGAAACTTGACAGGCTTAAGCCCAGAAACGTGACCTGGACGGGCGGCACATTGTTTGTTTGCTCAACTGTTGTTATTATTCCCTTTCAATATTTGCCAATGTGTGTGTGTGTGTGTGTGGGGGCGTGGGGGCGTGGCAGGTCCTGCCAAATGAATCTCGTCTGGCAATATATATGTGTGTTTGACCCAACCAGCAAGTGCGTCCAGTTCGCATCGTCGTCCTTTGTCGTTTATTGCCAGGAAAGCGAGAATAAACAGCAAAACAGCAATGGAACAAAAAAAAATTGAAAATTGCGTTAAGCCCAGTCTGTTGGTTGGAATATTTCTATTTTGCCGGTGGAAGCCCAACTCTCGACTCTGCGCCTATTTGTGTAAACAAGTGAGAGTGATTTATGCATACCGAGCCGTCCTCCCACAGCCGTTCAACCACTCAACCGCTCAACCTGTCATTGAAATAACGCCCCGCCAAAATGCGTGGCTCCCAAAGCTCCAACTTCATGTCCTTGTTGACTCAGCCGAATGATTGTTTTCGAGTGTCTGGATTTGCGTCCTTTTAAGGCATAAGCATTATACAAATATCTGCAAATTTTGGGGGTCTGCTGGGATCGAGCTTAATGCATCCCTTTTGGAACAGGAATTTTCATCCAGAATACGAAAGGGAAATATTCCTATTAAAAATAAATCTGTAACAGTGGGTGTCTAAGAATTTTTACTAAAAGAAAGTTTAGGAACAAAAAAATATTAAGAAATCGAAAATTAAATAATAAATAAATAATAAATTAAATTAATCAATTAAAGTATATCGTAATTATGCTACGTTGTTTAGAACTTAAGGGGGTATTCTAGTCTAGAAATTTAAAAAAATCTAAAAAATTTTTTTTTCATATTTCGATAGTTTAGATATTCAAAAATATCTCCCTAAACGGATTTTTCAAAATTCAAATTATTTTTAAAATTATGGCTGATTAAGAGAATGTAAGTTATACGTGCTATTCTATCAGTTAGACTGCCTGAAATTTAACGTAAAACTTTAAACGCGTTTTTCTCCAAACTACTTTTTCTGATACGGTAGCCATAATATTTCAAGTTCTAATCAGCCGATTTACTTAAAATTTGGCATGAATATTCTTTCAATATCTCTCTATCGCATGAACCAACAAAAATTAAGAATTTAAAATTTGTAATATTTTTAAAAAATTCGATAAAATTAAAAAATTAGTAAAAAAATCGACCTTTTTTTTGAGTGGCCGCCATTTTATGAAAAAAATTTTTTTTTTAGTTTTGCTGGTTCATGACATAGCGACATTCGTACTGATTAAGAATCTTTTTTTTTTTATTTTTAAGATGACCACAAGGGTAGAAGTCATGGCGACGAGGACACGGCCTTTTTTTTCCCCCTCTACTTCAAAGACGCATAACTCGATGAAAAAAAAATTTTTTTTTTTAATTTTATTTTATGTACTCTTCTAAGTTAAATAAACAAATGATAAAAAACCCGACACTAAAAATATCAATTGTTTAGTTTTAATTAATTGTTAAAAAAGGCTCGAAACTAGAGCCTCTAGACTAGAATACCCCCTTAACTTGACTTATCATTTTTGTAAAATTTTTAATGTTTTTAGCACAGTTATAAGGAAAATAACAAATAATCCAGGTGGTTAGATAAAAGTTTAAGTTTTTTAATCTAATAAAATTAAATTTTCACCCGGAATTCGAAAGTTAAATAGTACTTTTAAAATGTAGTTTTTGAAACTGTTTTTTTTTACTCAACGAAAATTGCTCTGTTATTAGTGAACAAAAAAATACATTTACATATATCAAATAAATAAGTTGTTAAGAAATCATTGAGTAAAGATTTTTGTAACCATTTTTGTCTTTTGGGTAAAGTAAACAACAATCCAGTTAGTTAGAAAGAAGTTCTTAACTCCTTTGTAAATGCCTAATTACCTTTTAGTAACCCATCCAACTCGAGTACCGAACTCTTCGCCATATCACAAGAAGTTATTAGCCAATAACAGACCTTAATGACCCGTTTAAGCCCGGGCACAAAGCCACTCGTCCAAAAGACCATATCAAAGGCAAATAAGCGCTCATTTTAAGCCAAACCACATCACATACTCAAGCCGGCACTCAAACTCGCACCCACATGTCCACCCCCCGAATATTCAGGACCTGTGTAATGTAATCAAGTATCCACTCCACAGACGTTGCAGTTGGTCAAACAGAATTACGTTGGCCAAAGCCCAACATAGCCCCCAAATTAATTTAATACCGGGATACAAAAGCGGGCAGAGAAAAAAACATACAGCCAAACAAAAAGGGAAAAGAGGGAAATGGGGAAAAAGCGTCGCCAGAGTCGGGAAACATTATAATAAAATTAATCTCCATTTGTTTGATGGGGTGGACGGGCTCGGGCAGTCTGGCTCGGGTCCCGCTTTATTAGCATCCAACGAGCTACTGGAGCCAAAAAGTGGCAATTATTCATTTTATGAGCCCTGGCTGAGCGAAAGGGGGGGACATTTCACGGGAAAGCATGTGAACCATAAAAATTAAAAATTAGCCCCTGGCAGCTCTAAGGGGATTATGTAACACGCATTCGGGAGAGTCAACAACAGAAGAGGTTGTGGGGTTTAGGGGGCTGTTTGGCCTGGAGAACCCGTGGAACAGTCACCCTTTCACCGATGCCAAAGTCAAGAAAATGAATATTTATGCGACACTCGGGGGAAGGCACTCACTTGCAGCCCTTTGTTATGTGTGGCAAGCACATGTCAAAATTTTCACAGCTCAAAAAGGAAAACTGCTGCTGGCCAAAAAACACGGGGGCTTTGAAATTTTGGGATCATGGGGCTAGGTGTCTAAAATTTTAATGGGTTTTGTCTTGGCCCTCGGTCCATTTAGGCGTCTATTCAAAAATTAAATCCAATTATCAGTTTAAAGACACTCGTTTGCTCCGGGGATTGGAAAAACTCATATGCATGCCGGTCCTGTGAGAGATTTTCGGTCTGCCAATGCCCAAAGTCCCAGGCCCAGCCAGTTATAATGCAACAAAGTTTCGGTTTAATGATAAACTTTTGTCTGGGCCACACTCCTTGTCCCGAAAGATGTGCAGAATATGGTTTCCTCCATGGCAGCCAGTGAATTAAACTTGGAAATGTTAAGAGTTCGGGCTAAGCTTGTAAAACTAAACTTGAAAGGTTATTTGCCTGGGGTTCCTAACTAGTATTTGAAAGGTTTCGTAAACTTCCGGACTGAAACTGGAAAGGTTATAGAGGGTATAGTTGCTAAATGCGAGTTTAAAAGTCTCGGGAGTTAGAGTTTATGGCACAAGTACTTGCCAAAAGGTTAATTTGCTTGGGTTTCTAACAAAAACTTGAGGTGATATTTTATCAGGGTTTCCAAAATTAGTTTTTCAAAAGTTTAAAAGCATTTAAAAAAATTAAATAAATGGCTTAAGATGCCATAAGTGCCTTAAAATGCATATTTAATGATTGTTTATGCCTGAAATTTAATATCTATTCTTTTGCACATGTGTCCAAGTGGAAAAGTAGAAAAAGGGTTTTATTTGACTGATTTGTTGGCGTCCCTTGTCAAAAGGTGGAAACGACAAGGATCTATTTAAGGTAGCGAATTGCTAAAAGATTTAGCCTAAGCCCGAAAGTAGGCAATGCCTTTCGTAAAAGGCCTGCAGAAAGGATTTACAATTTGTGAAATGGATTCAACAATTTGTAGGATGGGCGGTGCAAATAGAAATACTTTCCGTTGTTCCTGCCTGACCCGTACCCAAAAAATATTAGCATAAGTGCCCCGAATTCAGGACGAGTCTTGAATTTCTGGGCAGGTTGGAAAATTCAAGAAATGTAAATAAAATCAACTGTGGAAGGACAAAAAGGGACAACAATGGAGGGCAGCAAAAAGCAGAAGGTGCCGGTCGACAGGAAAAATATCATTCTGAAAACGCTTGACAGCCACTTACACATGTCAAATGCAACAACACCAAAGTGGATAAGACTAGGAAAAAATAGAAAGCAAAAAAAAAAGAAATACAAAGAAAAGGGATAACGAGTAAAACGGATATTAGAGTATTAGACAGGAAGCTGGTTGACATGGTTGGCTCTGCTTTTCTCCATTCCGCAGCCAAAATGGTTGCCATCTGGCCAATGGACACAGTTCCCAAGTGCAAGTAGTAGCCTCCCTTTTGTTGCTATTTTTTTTTTTTGGCTTACCAAAGGAATTTTCATGGCATTAACTACACTTGAAGCGTAAAATGAAGCCACGAAGCTCTTGGTAAATGCGAGGAATTTCTTAATATTTACCAACCCAAAGGAGGATGGGATTTCGTGGCAAAGGGAATTTCGGTTATTTTAAATCCTGGCCTCCTAATTGCTGTTGATATTTGGCCTAAAGCCTACAGCCTTGGTAACTTAATCTGTCCGCGTCTTGAGTTTCTTACCGCTAATTAGCTTACTGTTTCATTTTCATATTTAAATGAACTTTAATTGGGTTTCATCATTAAAATTCTAATTTCCCCCGCCTCTTCTTTCATTTCAGGTAAGCCGATTATAGGATTTTGTTTGTTCGCTCGATGTTGTTGATGCTAATAAGTTGTACGTGATACAGAAACGTATCGAAAAAGCTTGGCAAGTTGAAAGAATGAAAGCCTTAATTATGCAAAAGTATCCTAAAAGTACCAGAATTTTTTGTTTAAATAGAAATACTTATGGTTGCAAAATTATTATATTATCTTTATTGAGTAGTGGGGGAAAAATTGGTTATCTTAATATTAAACAATCGTAATGCTTAAGAAATAAATAACTTATACTTTGAATGCAAATAATTTTATTATATTTTTCTTATATTATTTAAAATGATTTTTTATGTTATTAAAGCCTTTCATATTTTTTATGTGGCCCCATTAGGTCCTTCGTAGTTAACCCTTGAACTGCAGGCCCATTAATAGTCTCGATTTCATCACTCGCACGTGGTTTACGTACATCGAAATTCCCATTATGCACCTAGAGACAAGCCGCTTTCATCGCTCTTTGTGCAGTCCGAATTATGACCAGACACGGCCACGGAAGCCAAAGGAAATCGCTCGTCGTAGTGGCGTCTGTCGAGGCCATCCAATCCTAGTTAGCGCATCGTAAAAAACAGGCATTTTTAAACACAAACTCCTGCACATCCATATAGGTTGCCATGGTGCACATGCATATATATATATAGTTCACATGTTCACGCATAAAGGCTTAAATTATAAAGCCAGCTGCCTCAGACGCGTGCTTCATGCTCATAATTATGTGACATCCGACGAGCTGCCGTATGAAAGTTTAAAAATACTGAAAGTAGAGGATGACGAAATGACGGAGCAGAGTGCACAAAAAAATTACCATGGCCGTGGTCTCAAAAATGTTACCTGCAACAGGAAAATAGTTTTCTTTGGATAAGATACAATTTTAAAATATATAAAAAATATTTTAAAAAAAGTTTTAGTGTATTAGGTTAACATGAAATTGAGTGTTCTATTAAATATTGTATGTTTTAATTTTGTTAAGTATGCTAATATTATCTTATATTTGGATCTTAAAATATAAAATTGGTATCCAAAAGACTAATAATTTTTAGAAACAAAATGTATGCGTATATTTTTGTATTATTTATTAAAACCCCCCTTGCAGTACAACCATGTTTTCCACAAGTAGTGGGTACCACAGAATCGACCTGAGGGAAAAATACCAGAAAAACTGTAAACATATTTCTCTGGGTCCTGTGACAATGTTGCCAAGCAACATGCAAATGCCGCACTGGCCGTAAAGTTAAGAGGGAGAAATCGAGAGATGCATGGCTTTCACATACTTGTTCTGTGCCCTCCTTCTTTATGTTTTATTGATGTTCTCGGAATGGTTTAATATGCTGTAATAATGTGTGATTTGTGGTTTATTCGTAATTTACGATGACGCCCCCCCCAAAGGGGTGAGGTAGTTCTTGAGGAGGTCTTAAGTTGTGTGGCCATAAACTTGTTTCGCAATGGTCCATTTAAAAAAAGTGACACAATATTTGGATGTGTGTTGTGTTGAAAAACTATTTTACGATTAATCTTAAAGACTTAGTGGCAAAATTAATTAAAGCACGTTGTCACATGCTGAACCCTTTCCTTGAAAAATTATGAAATTATAACAACTCCTAATGAGGGACGATAAATTATGGCTACGTGAACTCAGATGGCTGGAAAATACTCCCTCCATCTCGGGTTATATTTTCCGCTTCCGTTCCTTCCGCATGTGATCAGTCAAAGTTTTTCCAGCTTCGCACATTGGTTTTCTCATTTTCTTTTTTTTTTTTGAGGACCTCGCACGCGTTGTGTCTCTAATAACGAAGGAAGTTGCCCTCCGGTCGGTGCAATGTTGCAATTAATTATGAAGCACGTTGACAGTTTTTTTTAAGTTGGTCCCCCCGCTCACAACTTGTCGCTATTTTATAATTTATTTTTAGCTGCGAGTTTCCCTATTTTGACTTCGACATTTGGCGGCGTTGAACTTGACGCAATTTATTTTGTCAAAGACGCAGCGCCAGGCAGACAAAAAGACACGCCTAGTTGAGAGTGTGGCACATGTTTCTCCTCGGAGGCTGTGTGGCTTGTGTTATTTCTATAAATATTTTAAGCCAAATGAACTGGCACCTTATCTGCCACCGGGGAATACCCAGTCATTGACTCACAACGGAGGTACTTCAGATAGAGATATATATACTTGGATGACTTATTATAAGTATAGCAATGAACATGTGGATTAAAAATTTTAAACAAAGAAAAATATTTTTTTTATTGAACTTTTTTTATCTTTAAACGTTTTTAGTGATGGGATTTTAATTTTCAGAAAAAGATCTACAGATTTGAGCTAGTGGATATACAAATGTTAACAACAAGAATATAGACTTTTAAACGATTTCTGACTTTACTTTACTTTACTTACTTTAGTTATGTGTTAAAATGTTTCTTATAAAATAAAGTCCTTATAAAATGTTTATTGATTTCGATAAACATACGAAAATATGCCTTTCATTTAAAATAAGATTTCCCACCTTTTACAAAGACTTATTATTATGATATAGTTTCTCCTGATAGTTTCTCATTAGCTTTTCGGACCTTGAACTTTGTATGGGCGGCATAATTTGTTTTCGAACCGATTTGCCCACTCTCAAGTTTGTTGACTTTCCCCTCGAGTCGCGCTATTTCTCTGCTTATTGAAAGAATTTTGGATTTGAAGTGGCCCTTGTCAGCGTCCTATAAATAGCTCGAAATTTCTGATACCCCAAATGCCGTTCTGCCGCGCCTTTTGTTTGCCTTTTGTGTTAATTAACATGAGTAGTTTACTTAATTAGGCGTAAACTCTTCACGTTTTCGCTTTGTTTATGTCTGCAGGGGAATGGTGAAAGTGGTGGTGGTGGTTGTTTTTCATATGGATTCATAACTTGCAAGTTGCAACACTTTAAGACCGATAGATGGTGCCGTTTTCACGCCACATTAACTGCAATTAGTCTTCATCAGTGCCAACGTCAGCAGTCAGCAAAAATTTGCTGTATTGACTTTGGCCGAGAGGCGAGCAGGAGGAAATTTGCAAAACAACTAACAAGCTGGAGGGACATCTACATTTACATCCATATCCATCCACAGGAACCAGCCACTTGAAGGGGCCACTTAGTTGCCATGCTGTTCTGGGGCTCCTTTTCCCCAGTTCCAGATCCCGATCCCCCCGTATTCCCCGGATTCCCGGATCCTTACTGCCTGTTCCGTGTTGTGGTTCAATGTCGTGTGCTCCTCCATCCTAGACGTCTCGTTGTTGTTCTGCTCCCCAATCCTTGTCAACTTGCAAAATTGTTTGTAAAAATAGCGTGTGGCAGTGGCATAAAGTTGGTGGGGCCAATGGGGCCAATGGCAATGGCAATCCATGGGGCATGGGTATATGGTATGCTGGCTAAAAGAGTGGACAAGCTGCATATATTTAGATATTGTTGATGCATTGTCTGGGTTCAGTGGCGTTGAATGGAGAGGGGTCTCCGCTTAACAATTGCTTTTGATGTAGACGAAGTGCTGTCAAGGTGGCAGTGGCATGAATGGTTCGAGGGAGAGTCTCACGAGTGGCTTCCCATTAAATCGGCTGCATCGATAAACTTCAGCCTGGGTTAATCAGAAGTGGTCTGTGGCACGTTGTCAAGTGCTGGTTTTAGAAAAGAAATGAAAAAAGCGGGACAAATTGGCAAAATGCTAATATTATCGGTTTTGATAGGGAATTGCCATTGGGTATAAATGTGTCACTCAGGAAAAAGTATTATATTATTTATTTTATAAAACCTAAGACCTCTTTAAGAAAACCTAATCATCCATTTTAGATAAGATTTGTAAAAGCATTGTGCAATTTATTTGAAAATAGGAAACTTTATTTAAATATTTAAATTTCTTTGACTTTTGAGGATTTTAATTTATTTCGGTTTTCAGGCTTATGACATAGTATAAAATATGATTTTATGAGAATTTAAAAAAAATCTAATCAGATAGTCTTAATATTCAAAACGTACCTATTTAAATAATTTAAACTTGAGCATCGAAATAGCAAAAAATCTGTACTTTGTTTATGTTTTCCTATATTTGTTTTTACTGCAGCACTCAAACCAAATTGCGTGCTAGCTCCCTTTACAACACTAGGAGCTCGAATGTGCTGGTTCACCTCTACCTCTATTGTGACTTGGCATGTTTTATGGCTGAATAAGGACAGACTGTTGCATGACTGGCAAGCAACTTGTAGTTTTTCATTCGAGGGGCTGCAGCACTAATTTTACTCTGACTTGACAGTTGACTAAACAGAAAATTAAATATCAGCTCTTAAGTTGGAAAACTTTAAAAGTGCCTCGGCTGGAGCATAAGAATAAAGGAGCTGGCATCCTTTACTGACTTGCCATCTTGACTTTCACGTCTTGCCTTTTGTCCAGTCCATCCAGTCCACCCTATCAATTTGCTGTTCGGAACATCCCCAGAAAGTATGCAAGGGATTCTTTTCCTGTTTTTTGTTTAACCATTTGCCCTGAGTCAACACGTCGCTGTTGTTGTAAAATGTAAATTAATTTTAACTTGACTTATTTTCATTGGCCACCGTCTTCTCCACACCGGAGCCACGCCACTGAAACTGAAAACTTTCCATCTTGAGTGATATTGTATTACAGAAAGGGAACTCACTACCAACCCCGTTTTCCCCTGTTTTTTCCTGGCCCTCATGAATATTTTCATTTTATTGTTTCGTACTGCTGCATTTGGCATGGCTGCTTTTCCATCGCTCACATTTGCCCAAATCTAATTGTTTATTTTGTAATTTAATTTTGAGATTTTCACCCAAAATGGGTTGGGTAATTGAATTTTCTTTGAGTGTGCACAGATTTTCCATTTTCCATTCGACGATCGCTTAATCCGGCAGGCAGTAACATTTCCGCTTTACATGCATTTATTTTCGTATGTTTCGAGAAAATGTTGCCGGCCATCGGGAAAATGTTGCTGGCGTTCTACCAAAAATAGAATCCCCAACTGGAAGAGGGGCAAGATTCTCCCATTTCTCTCTAAAATTCTCAGTTCACTGTTGATCGCGCCGCGTATCGGTTGGGAAAAAGTGCTTTTCCGTTCGGTTCGGTTGAAAATAGTACTGTAAAGCGTGCCTAGAGTTTTCCCACCCCTTTTCTCCCTTCTTTTAAATGAATTAATTGCCCCTTCGTTTTTTGTTTAAAGCGCATTCTGAGAAAACAGTGCACCAAATGGTTTAATCAAGTGAAATTTATGTGCTCCGGAAAATGCAGTTAATTAAGTGTAAATAAAAAGTTCAATTCGCGGTTGGCGGGGGTGGAAAATGCCCCTTTCCCGCCCAAGAGGAAAATAAAAATTATTGAATACTGCACATGTTCGGTTAAGCGATAGTGCCGCCAATAATAAATCAATTCTCGGAGTGCTGAGGGCTTAATGTTTATCAAACAATTTAATTGAATTCGCATTATAATGAACAAAATGCGTGGTAATTGATGTGGTTAATAAATTTCAAATTAAATAGTTTTCAACCGCTACTTATGACAGTTAATGAAGTAGTAGCTAAAATAAAAAAAAGGAGCAGGCTGTCAATTATCAGCAATATAAATTTAAAACATAAATAAATTGAGAAAAATATTAAATTTCATGAATTAAATATGATTTTAATAGTTACTAGCAGTGAGATAATTACTAGTTAAACTTTAAATGTTTGCAGAGAAATAAACTTATCATATAAGCAGAGAGCTTCCTTAAGAAATACTTAAAATAAGACACCCTTAATCTCTTCTTTCCCAATTTTTCACATATATGTTGATCTATAGAGTGAGTTCGTAATTACAGCATATTCCAATAATCCCTTACGCATCTGCAAAAATGGAGTATTACAAGCTCCAACGAACGCGTCTCGAAACCGAAACCCAAACCCTTTTAACCCATCAGCAATGAAGCCATTAGGCAACAATTTCTTTTTAGCCCCACTCATTTTCCCTTACCACTTAGCTCCTCAAACTCCCAATCCTTTACCAAGCAGCGTACTTTGATTTTTCCCCCTTCCTCCTGCAAGCTGTTTAAAATTCGAACGTAAAAACAAGCTGTTAAGAGGAGGCACCCTTTTCGAAACATTTTCTTTTTTTGCCTGTGGCAAACTTTGATTGTTTTCCACCCCGAGCCACTTTTCACCTTGTTTTGGGGGGCTTCATTTGCCAACGGTTTTTCGGTTGGCTCGTTACTCGTTGCGTATGCGTAATATAAGCCCGGAGCTTCTTAAAAGGGTCCTGATTTTCACTGCGCCCATTCCCTTGACGTCAATTGCAGGTGACTCATGGCTGTTAAGTTGGCCCAAACACGCCATGGCCTTAACAGCTGTTAACACGGCCCTGTGCCATTCGTGTGGCATAATAATAAGCAGTTAAGCCCATTCCTGTCCCTCATTCCGCATTTTAGAGGTAATTAAATTAACGCCAAAAACTTTTTCCTTTTCTTCGTTTCTTATATATATATATTTTTTTTCTTTTTTGAAGGCTGCCACAATGTGCTGCCGCATAATTAATTGAAAACATAATTAAAAATTTGTGTTCTTTTTTGGCTGCAGGGCATTTGGGTCAGCCATTTAACCATTATGAAATTGGGTTGTTTTCGTGCGCTATTTTTGGGTGCCTACATATCGATTTCCATTGTTCCATTATGCTTTATGAAGGATGCTGAGGGGCTGAGGGCTGACACCGAAACCCAACCCACGTGTCACTCACACTCGATGCGACCATTTCAACTCACATCTGTGCCCAATTGCCCGAATGGCCATTGACTTTGCCGCAGTTGCCTGTTTTTAGTCCTTTCGTGTGTATCCTGCGGTCCAATATGCGGTCATCCTGGCTTTCTCTACTGGCCTGCGGTCAACCATTGATGTTTTTTCTTCGCTCTGTGCAAATTTTATGCAAAATTAGGCAAGCAGCTGATGCGTCAGGCAATTAGTTTAATGTCTGTATAAAGCAGCTTTCATTGGATTTCCACATTTGCCACCAGAAGGGGCAGGTCAAGCAGGTTAATGTTCGGGAAAACTACCAGGAAAATGTTCCATTCATGCTGGAGCTGTCGATGTGTGAATCACGATAATTGCCTTAATAACGAACTAAAGAGATAACATTAATGGGGAATGGAATGAAATTGTTATCTTTTGTTATTAGGTCTTAAATTAATTACTCAATATATTCGTGTAAACCAGACTGCTGTATGAGAGCTGCCGGATTTAATTGTAACTTTAAGGGAAATAAATACTTATTTAAAATCTTAAATTTTGTAATTTTATGGTTTGATTTATTATAGGGAAAATATATATTTAATGTGGATTGATTTTTAAAATATGTTACTCTTCTTATTCAGTAATTCTGAGCACTTTTATAAATCTTTAGTGAAGTAAAAGCTTAAACTTTCTCATTTATATTTAACTTTAGTGGATATAAAATGATATACTACTAATATAATTTTCTTAAGATAATTTTCCACCACAAATTAGTCAATTTTATGAAAAGTATATATATTATTTAATTTTTTATCAAGGCATGATACACTCTTTACATTGTAAAATTCTTTATTAAAATTATTTGCAATAAACTTTATTGATTCCACTCATTAAAAAGATATGGAGTTCATAAAACACTTGTCAATAATCAATATCAAATTCGATTGCCCATGTTTGGTACTCACTGAGTTATCTTTTGGCACTCATCTGACCCGTAAATACTCCCCGATGGGAACTTTTAGGGCCACCGACCCCCGTGCATCGCTAATTCGGCACTTAGCCCCAGCTGGGATCTCCGTCTCCCCACCAAGGACCTTATCCAATTGCCATAAAAGTGCTGGCGGCACTTTTGCACGCAGTGAGGGAAAAGTTTGGCCAACTTGCCGGATGATATATATTTTTCGTATATATGTTTTTGTTTTTTTCGGTTTCACATTCCTTTTTTTATATTATTCCTTAAAGTTATTCCTTTATTTTTGGCATCTTTTAGTTTGTTGATTCGTTGGGGGTATGGGGATTCAGCCAACTGGGTCATATACATTTTTGATGAGTTGTCATTATTAAAAGCGACAAGCCATCCCTCACCTTTTCGCTTCTTTTCTTGGTATCGCTAAACGAAGGGAGGGAATTTCCGCTTGGCATTGCCTAAAAATATATTTATATATTTTATTTATGTGACAGTTGACAAGCATTTCTGTCTGAACTTTTACTTTTTCCTTTCTCATTTCTCATTTCTTTTTGCCTATCAGCAGAAATGCTGATTTCCCATTCCCCCAGTTGAGTTTTGCAACTTATGTTTTTCTCTTTATTTGTTTGCCCTGACTTTCGCCTAGTTGTTATGGGTAATAAAAGAATTGAGGCAAAGCTTTCCATTAATTGTGTCACGAATTGTTATCAATTAATGATTGGGACGACAATATAGAAAAACAAATAGAAATAGTCAATTCTTGGGAAGCTTCTTTCACGAGTTTTTCTGCGTGGGCTTCGGAAATTGCCTATAATCATTTCGGTGTTTTTTTATTCACTTGACACACCTACGCAAATGTTTGATTGGCGAGGGAGGGGTTTTTCTGCGGCGAAGACAAGGGTTTAGTTTATTGGCCTTTGTAGGCGATAAAGTGTGGTGGGAAATGTCTATGCGAAAATGAGGGAAGGGCCTTCGAACAGAGGTCTGCCGGCCATTTGAGTGTCATAAAACATTTGAATTGCCTCTTTATTTTAAATTGTGCATTCGAAATTGAAAAAAGTCGGCAAAAGTAATTGGCACTAGAGTTTGAATTTATTGCATTACATATATTACAAAGCAGAAACTCTGGCCTGCAGATATTGTCTGCTACATGGCAGTATTTATTCCGTTTTAAATTTATATTTTTTTGATGGTAAATATTCCTTTCTAACCAAATGGTAAATTACAAAAAGGCTCTAACAAACCTCAATTTTGATGGATTTATTGTTCTAGAGCTTAAAAAAATATACAACTTTATTCTAGAAAATTCATAAATGGTTTTTAAGTTTGTATACAAAAACAGACAATAAACTCAGTAAATACTTTATAGTTCATAAAAACAAACGTGAATTTGATGTCTTTTATAGGCTGCAATCTGTAAAACCACTTAAAAGCACTAGAAGCGTGTTTATCGTTTAAAGACTGTTTTATGGCCCTTTCATGCGATTGACCCATCTTAAATGATGTCATATTTTGAGTTCTCATTCCAATTCCAACTCTCGAAAATGTCAACGGACTTGCCTTTGATATGAAACTCAGTTGATTGGGCACATCAACACATTTGCCCAATCAGTCCATCCACTATCCACTTGCCTTATATTTCAGCCCGATCCCCTTACTACCCCTTACTTCCGACCAAATAACGGTTGCCGGGCAAAAGGTGTCCGAGATTGTTTTGACATTACTTTCAAATGTCAATCGCCTGTGATTTGATTTCTTCTTCTGAGGCTTTCATTGAGTTTGGGCAAATTGAGTTCAATGTGGAGGTGAAGATGCCTGAAACTGTTGGGTCAAATGCGATAAAAGCCGATAATACAATCGAATTTAATGAGGTTAGATGGTGATGGTGACTACAAAGCCGTATCTTGGGGTGGATTTTCCCCATTTTCCCGGGTGGAATGCAGCAGGGTAGAAAGGGAAGGTGGGTACTGGTGAGCTCCATTATCAAAGAGGCTCACAACAGGTTGTCATTGGATGCCATTGAGCCTATTCGATTTTCCAGGTACAAAGAACTGGAGATGCTTAATATTGAAAGCCTATTTACACTGCGTAACATACTCTTAAGGCACTTTAGGATATCTTTTTAAATGTTGAAGTAATTTTTATTATTTTAAAATTGTTGTTTAAATGTTTATGCTTTATAATAAATTAATTTTATTATAAGCTTTATGGTCGCTAAAAAAATCTTAAATATATAATTAATATTTTTCAAAATATATATCTTTACTATCTTTTGAAATAATAAATAATCCTCGTACCAATTATTATAATAACGTTCTACAAAATACAAACGGAAAATGTTCTTATTTTTTTTGACACGTACTCTAAAAAATCAATTTTCTAAAGCCGAATTGTGTTAAAACCATACCGAGAGCTAAGAGATAACACACCTGAGTTCACATTCAGAGGCTTTTGGCCAATCCTTAAAGCGGCTTAAAGCGACTGTTAACTGTGAGATAACCCAAACTCACTTGGGCCCACAGGCAACACACGTCGATGGAGTTATTTAACAGTCAGCAGACACCATTTATGGGCGTTCGATTTAACATAAATTTGATGTGAAGTTCCCACCACACCCTGGAAATCACCTGTCGCTTCTGCTTTTGCTACTGCTATGTAAATTCCAATAAACTAAAGTACCAAAGTCGCGACATTTTTGATAAAGAACAGAAGGAGCAGGGAAAACGATAGCAACCCCTCAGGGGCGGTTATTTTTTGTTTTTTATTTTTCCCCACATTTCTGACAAGCTATAAAATTTTTATCAGCATTACTTTTATTCTGACATTTCACTGACATTTCACAGAAAGTAAAGGAAAGTACTTGGGGGCCAAAAGTTCAGCCAAACCCACCACTCAACCCTCGAAAATTGTTCACACACTAGATAAGAGACTTTGGAAGGTGGGCGTGGGCGTGGCTGGTTTTTCATTTCCTAAATGGCTGTTTGACCTTTTTCATACCCCAATACCAAAATTGATTTCCTGGACGATTTGTCAACCCCTTTTTTTGGCCCCAAACTAAAATTTATCAGGCTAACAAAATTGCTTGGCCTACACAAATCTGAATTGTCGCTGACAAGGGTGTCAGCTCCAATTATGCATAAGCTCTACCTACCGAAAAGGCGGTGAAGTTGGGGTTGCCGGGTCCGTCCCAAAAACCCATTTCCGGAACGCGGGTTCGGGACCAACAGCCAACCTGTTGTTGGCCAAGTGATGGCGGTGTTGCCTCTGTTTATGTCAGCTCTGGGTGCCACTTTCATTTTCAATTAGTTTGTCCAAGTGGGCGTGTGATTTTCAACACGGAACTCCAAAAAATGTGTAATCAAGAAAGTACAAAGCATGTAAAAATTATTCGAATGTAAAATACCCACTGAATAGGATTAAATATTTAAATTAATGTTTCCTACAATGTTCCACTAAGTCAATTAAAATATTTTAACACACTGATTTCCATTTTAAATGAAGCTAGCCACTTCCATAATTTCTTTAAATTCCCAAGAAACCGTAATTTAAAATTTATAACCCCTTCTAAATGCAAATAATGTTCTTCTCAAGTAAGCAATACTCCCCAATATTACCAGGTATATTCAGAAGATGCGAAGTGTTTTTGAAAAGGGTGAAAGTGAAAATGTTGCCTAATGTTTTTTATTATTGTTATTACCAAAGCTGGCTCCTTTCTGGCACCGCTGATAAGGCTTAATGTGTTCAGCGCACGGTGTTTCAATAAAACTTTATCATAATTGACATTTTAATGGGGATGCAAAAAAAATATTATTACATTTTACAACGGAGCATACTTACTTGCGGGCAACCGTTGGAAGTAATTTAATATTTATGAAACGGTCTGGAGGAAATAAAAAGTGTTGAGAGGACTTACCCATAAACATGGCTGTGGTTGAAAGGTGCATAATGTGTGATAAGTACGGGAGTATAATAAATGGGTTCTGTTAGAAGCGGGTATTTTTAGAAAGCTTTTGTTAAGGCGGTTCAGATGGTCTAGCTAATATATTTTAAGGTACTGTTGTATAAGAACTCGTACTATATATTATAACCCTTTACATGTTTTAGAAACTTAATACAATCCAGTTAAACATTACATTTCACTGCTCTAGAATTAAAAAGAATCATTAAAGCCTCTGCCCATTCCAATTGATAAATGACTCCCTGTGAATGCAAACAAAATGTGTAAAAAAGTGTAAATAAAAAAGTAATCAACTCCATCAATCAGTGGACCTTTTCAACTCAGAAAAAATGCTGGGTCGCTGTGTGAGCTACCAAGGCTCCTGCGATAATATCAACGGCATCCTGACGCGTGACTATGCAGAGGTTTGTATAAGGGGCGAGAGACAACTAATGGAACTAAATTAATTAGTAAAAGAGTCGCTTTTTCTGCTCTGTACAGCTAACTAAATTTAAGTTACCATAGCGAGTGTGGAAAATGGAAAAAATGTCGCTTCATAAACAAAAGTATCTCTCAGATACACAGACACCGAGGGGAGTCCTTGCAGTACATGTGCCATAAGCCAGTGACACTGACATTCGCCCGGCTATTTTCCACTAACAAGTTTTCAGTTTATTGTTCCAAAAGCCAATGCCAAAGCCAAAGCTAAAGCCAAATCCCGAGCCTAAAGAAAGCAACTGAAAAATGCGGAAAAGTTGCATAAGCAAGCTGAAAGTCCTGGGCCAAGTCCATTGTTGTGTGTCTGGCCCTTTGAGATGTAAAGCCCGCTCGTAACTTGGTCGGAAATGGAATATGGCTAAACAGTAGAGGGCCAGAACCGAGGGACAATAACAGAATGGCAGCTAGACAAACAGAAGGCTGGCATAAGATAGCAAAAGATAGCAAAAGTACAATGCAAGATATTTTTATTGCCAACCAAGGCGAACATAAAATGTGTCGCATGCATATGCAGAAAAGTCGGGAGATGAGGGGCCACATTAGGACTACCAACTGGCAGGGGGCATAATAAAAACTATGTAAGGATGTGCCTAACGACGTGAGGGCAGCCAATGTCTGGAAAGCTAATAATGCCCTTGCCAGAAACAAAAAGGAAAGTTCAAATACCCTGGAGATCAGAAGTTAGGCAAAGGAAAGTGTATGAAAGATGCTATTAGTTGTCATTGGCTTTCCAATATTCTTAAAAAATATTTATTCCGAATATTATTGTTTGTATTACCAAAAATATTACAGCCCATTTTACAGTCTTTGATATTGCTATCATATACAAACACATAACAATCTTTAAGTTAGAGAAAATATTTCATGCCTAATCATGTTTTTAAAGATTTCTCCTAATATATTTCCTACTTATCCAAATAAACTAATAGCCTAACTTACTTAAGGCATTCAAAGATCAAATTACCCCAATAAGGAAACAAGTCCCATTGAACATAATATCACAAAACTTGTAGCCATGGTAGTTAAATTTATGTAACCAAATCTAGGAAGACAGACAGATGAAGGATAGACCAGGCCAAGGACATCCCAAGACAACAAATGAAACTTGCAGGACATTGCGAAGGGTGGGAGATGGAAATGGGATAAGGATAAGGCCACTAGGGCTGCCAAAGAAATAAAAAGGATTTTTCGTTTAGCCAAAATTGTTGCACAGATTTTCTTAACGACTTCCAAGGGCTCTCTCTGGGCGGAAATGTCTTCAATTTTAATTTGTTTGCTCAACTCGTTGTGCATATGTTGCTTTTGGCCGAGAGTCTGGGTGGCTAATGATTTCCTGATAACAAAATTGCGTAAAAGACTGCAATTTGTGCAGCTGGGCTGGCTGGCTCAACTCTTAATTACAACTTGAATGGACCATTAGGCTGGCGTTTAGCAAACATTTAAATTCATATACATTTTAATTTCCTTTCAGATTTACACCGACTGGGCCAACTATTACTTGGAACGCGCCAAATCAAAAAGAAAGGTTACAGATCTCTCGGCCGATTGTCGGGATGGTCTTCTTCTGGCCGAGGTCATCGAGGCGGTCACTAGCTTCAAGGTGCCCGATCTGGTCAAGAAGCCAAAAAGTCAACAGCAAATGGTAAGTTTATGGGTCTTATATCTGGCTTTAGTTGGGGAAAATTCTGTTCAAGAAAACAAATTTTTTTTAAGGATAACGGCGATTTTATTTAATAATTTGAATAAATGTCTTACCTTTATACAAAAATTTTTAAAGGTGAGTGTATTTATTAAATAAAAAACAGTTGGACTTAAACCTAAAAAAAATCCAATTGTCTCCAAATGTATCAAAATAGTAAATAAATAAATGTAGTACACTTTTGTTTAACAACTTTTAACTTTATGACAATAATTTTGGTTAGTGTATTGACTTTAATATATTCCATTGAATTTATTTCAAACTTTAATCCAGTTAAAATCAATATTTTATGAAAAAGTAAAGAAAGAAAAAATATTATTGATTACTTAAATTTTAATCGATTTAGTTTGACTTCTCGCTTGAAGAAAAGCCCTACCAAACCAACTTGATTAATTTGAATTAAAGGTGGCTAACCATCCCAGTGAAAGGCAGGAAAAACTTCCATTAGGCAATGACTAGCTGGAATCCTTTGGCATTTTGCTCATTTACCGCACCAGTGACATACCCTTGGAAACGTGAAAAAATCTAAGCGTTGATTATTTCATCCGAAAGGCTCATGAGTCACTGCCATTTTTTGCGTTAATTGTTTTTTACACGACAAAAAGAAAAGAAAATGGAAATGGAAAAACAGAGCGAAAGCGAGTAAAGCCAGACCATTATCCGCATATGCAAATGCCGGCTAAACGTGAAAATATTCAACACACACACACCACACACATTCTCGTCCTTTGAGTGCGGCGTGCATTTGAAAGGTGGATCCGTCATCCGCCGTGTTGGCCGTACCACGGGGCGTATGACAAACTTTTTCATCCGTGCTGCGGCGACAGCTCCGCAATTTAGTTACCAGTTGGAAAATGATGATTTCCGCCGCACTAAGCAATTTGGCACCAGGTGGCAGCTGCTCCTCCGGTTCCTCTGATTGAATTGCGATGATGACAACGATTTCGAAGCTGCACCAGCGATGGCTGCACTTCACTGCATTTATGAAATTAAAATTAAAATTAAAAAGTTTTTGGTTTTTCGAATGCCACAAGAAATTTCACACACAGCGGTGAATTTATCCTGTTCTCTTTTTCCTTTATCTTTTACTTTTCTGTCTGCTACGTGAGGAGATTGCCAAAAAAGAAATGCTTTCGCTAGGCTCTTTCAGCTTTCGGCTTAGAACCCAAAGGCTCCCCAAGGTTTTGGCATATTTTCGTTGGTTTTGCGCTGATTCTGCGGCAAGTTCATTGCCGATATATAAACAGACTCCGAAACGCGGGACCATGAAATAAAAATTTATTTCAACTTTGTCAGTTTTTGGTTAGTTGACGTTTTGCATATTAAATAGTCGACGGGGACTGCGAGTTAGAGATGCCAAGAGACAAAGTCTTTGAGAAAATGATAAGCTCAGCTAAACGTGCGCCACTGTGGCACGTGATGCAGCAAAAGAAAATATAAGAATCGGAAAAACAAAAACCAAAAAAATAAAAATGAAAAAGGAAAAGCGACGAAAAAATAGCTGACAAATTGCCAGCGAAACTTGCCCCCCAAAAGTGGGCGTGGCCCGTCGCGTTGACGTATGTGACATGGGCGCCAAATTGGGTTTATTTGAGATGAAGAAGCTCGAAGCCATGCAATGCATTGCACACTTCTCCATATAAATGTATCTATATGTACAATCCACATAGTTGACGAGCAGGAGCCTGGACTAACAAACTCAATTTGCCAATTTGGCGTTCAAATATAGACGAATAAAAGAATGAAATAAAAAATATAACCAAAATTAGTAGGTAGCATGCGAATTTTTGGGAGTTTTTTCGATGGTTGGGGATCGTTTATACAAGTTTAGGTGCAAGTTTCCACTGCGAATGGAAATGCAAATAACTGCAGGCGGGAACAGGAAAACACAAACATATATTTGCATGCCAAAATGAAATTCACAAATTAAATTCACCCCTGTTTAAATGCAGCCGCATTTGTTTAACCATTCGAATAGGTGAAGCTTAAAAGAAAATGAAGCATAAAGAATGGATACATATGTGCGATTCAATAACAGTGTTTTTATAACTAATTCGTGGTTATCTTTGAATGCTTAAAAGTTATGAGTTAATTATTAAAAAGATAGGCTTAGGCAAAATAATATAAAAATCATTTTTAGAGAAAAATAGGAATTCAATTATAGAAATTTCAATTTAATTCGTTTAACCGCCAGGTGAAATAGTAAAATGTCAAAGTTAAAGTGAAATTTAAGTGAGGGAATTGTGAGGTTTAGGACAACCCACCCTATAATTAAATTGCTATTCCCTGATCCATAATTTCCCGTTCTGTGTCCTTTAATTTCGGTTTATTGTGTCCACTGATTCCCCACGGAGAATACTTCGCAACTCCATCTATTACCCAAACTATGGCCCCCGTGGCTTTATACCTGGTTTGTTAGCCCCCCCCCTTGCGACCGCCGCCACTGCATTTCATATCCTGGCTCACAACAATGCCCACTATTGCACACTATTCGTGTTTTCCATTTCAGAGCCAGCAAACAATGCATTTGAAAATTTTCCCATTTTCAGGGCAGCGATTTTTTTGTTGCAGACCGGCGACTTCTCTTCACTCGGCACTCTTCATTCATTTGGCCATTTGTTTTTCATATTTGCATGGCGAAATGAGAAATCCACGTGGTAGTGCAGCTCAGCCCAAAAAATGGAGTGAAAACCTCGGGGAAAGGACGAAAAGGGACGAAAAAGGACGAAGAACAAGGGAATCTGGCCAAGACACATTTGAACAAATTCAATAAAAACAAATAACACCGTGCTGAGTGCATTGAGTGCAGACTAAAGTAAATTTTATCAACTTTTAAATCAAATATTAAACTTTAGTTTGCGTTCTCCTTTCTTTGGCGCGTGTTTCAGTCCAAACTTTGTAATAAACTTTTCTTGGTCTTTTCTCCACCATCTTTACCTTTTTTTCATGTGCAAGCTTACTTTTTGCCAGTGCAAACTTTACATGAGGGTTTTTATTTGCCCTTTTTTTTTTTGTTTGCCCCTGCAACACGTAGTGCACATTTTTTTCGACTTTTGCAACGTTTTTCTAATGAGTGACGACGACGACGAAGGAACAGGCAGCGGCAGGAGCAGCTGAAAGAGCCCAAGGATCCGAATCGGGCCAGAGTCAAATGTGGCCAGAACCACGGGGAAAAAATGGAAAACGAAACTCTTGAAAAGTCAGCGAAACGTAAAAGTGTTCAAAGTCAACTTTAGCGACGGCACTTGCCAACGCGTAGGAGAAAAAACCGAAAGCCAAAGTTTCCAGGCATCTATCCAAATTAAAGGCCGCAGAAATGGAGTTTAAGCCGAATGGGTTGAAGAGGTGGCTTAAAGTTTACCAACATCGCATTGCCGTTTGAACTGCACTCTTATTAACACGGAGCAGTTAACGGAGTCGTTAAAAAAGTTTTGCGGTTTTTCATTGGGAAATTCAGCATTTTTAGTGGTCCCTCTTGCAGTTTTTGGTCGAATAAAATTGAACAATAAATAACGAATGGAAGAAATATGTATCTGTTCTTTTATTCAATTTCCCAAATTTAATTGTAGCTATCTACATGTCGTTTAATAAATAAATATTACCACGCTAAAAAAGTTCTATTTTCCAAACGCGTTTGGAGTTTTTAATTGCTAAAATTTTACATTTTTAGTAGTCCCTTCTGAACAATGAATTTCTAAAGAGGCAAATGGCCATATTGTCTCTTCGTATGTTATATTTTTAGAAGCATTTTTGTACCCGGTAGAGAATTTTTGTAATATTTTTTACAACTTTAAATAGGAATGTGTATGCGAAAATTTATTTAAATCGGACCTTTTATTAAAAGGCTATAAGCAATTTAAGTGTGCCATCTCGAAAACAGCCGATTGCTGCATGCATATCTCCATCTCCCTCGCACTACCGTTAGCTGAGTAACGAGTATCGTTGACTATAGCGTTCTTTCTTGCTTTTAATTACATTTTAGTAAAATAATTTTATTTGTCTAATTCCCTTTTAAGAAAATTACCGGCTAGAAAATGGCTGTGTAAATCTTAAAGTAGCCCTTTGTCTAGACTCTCGCCACTTCTCCTTAAAGTCCTGTCTTCAGCTGCGTCATTGCCGTAACAAAGAGCAATTTGTGCAAATTTACTCAAATGAATTTTACTACGCTACTAATTTGATTTCCACTCTCCAACTAAACAAAGGGAACATGTGGGAGCTGCAAGTCAAAAAGGTAAAATGGTAAAATGGTAAACGCTTCCTCTTTCACTCGCACACACTCGCAAACGGAGATTTTCCCAATCAAGTATGTAAATAACGTGCTGGCAGAGTCTTAAATGGGAAATTAAATCAAAATAAGCACATGCTGTGTCTTACATAATTGCCCGTCTTGGTCCTTTGTCCATTTATCCTTTATCCTGTCTTTCACAGGCCAAGAAACGCCCGTTGTAGCCAATTTCTAAGGCCATTCGTCCTGCATTGATAACCCCTTGTGCTGCAGTCGTTGTGGCTTTTTCCCATAAGCCTCTTGCAGTTATTAGCTGTAGACAAACATGAACAACAATGTCCGAGGCAATTATTATGTAATTAAACTAAAACAATAGCACAATTTAATGCGCTTGACTGATTTGCCTTACGCAGGAGCCATCCTTTGCTATTGTTGTTTTTGATAAATGCCCTGATTGAAGTCCTGGAAGAGAGTTTGAGGTTTTCTTTTCGGGCTTAAATGGATTTAAGTGCTTAAAAAGTTGAGTAAATATTATGCAAATATTGCGGGGAAAACTATGCTACAACTGCAGAGAAACCTTAAATAGAAAATTATTTTAAAACTTTAGATAGAGAGTGTAAGTAGCTTAGCAGCTTTGTGGAAAACAAGAGAATTATTAAGCCACTGACTTTTCTAATACTTAAAGCTAGCAATCAGCCTCATGGATTTCCCCTGATAAATATGCAATGACCAGCCAATTTCAATCTTTTTAAAAAAATTACTGCTCCAATCAGTTTACACGTCGAAGCCCACTTAAGATAAATGCAAATGCATAAAAATTTCGTGCACAAGCCCTGTTTCCACTTCACTCGTAGTTCCTGTTCCTAAACCTCTTTCGTTGGCTTTTCCAACTCCTCACCTGTCCGGGCATTTTCAATGTCCGTAGTTCAATGGAAAAGCTTACGTTTGCTTTATCTAAAATGAAATCTGCTTAGGTGGCAGGCAAACTGGGGCTGGGTGTTCCCCGTTTTTCCATGTTTGCACCGAGGATGCAGCATCTGGCCTCAAATTGAAGTTCATTAATGCAGCAGACTTTGATTTATTTTTAGGGAAATTCTTCTCGTAGCCCAAATACTAGCTTCTTCGCTTTTCCTGCACCGTTTCCATGGTAAACAATGCATAGATTCTTTTTTTATGGCTCCACATTAAAGTTAACAATGCCACAAATGCTGGTCGGGGGCTAAGCTTTTTTTTCTGTGTACATTTCAATTGGCTAAATTTAGTCGACTTCTGCTTGCACAATCTTCTGCAGCTTTACGGGTTAAACAAATAGAATAAAAATTCAACTCTGCTCTTTTCTATGTTTTGCAATTCACAATTGCGTGGCAGTGGAAACAAAACAAAAAAAAATAAAGAAAAGAATTACAAAAAAGTTTTGTAACCACAAATCAGGCGGTAAAAAACTTTCTGGGAGGCCCATTCTGGTCTTTTTTGCACGTGCAGCATCCATAAATTCTGGCACACAAATTAACTTGTTCGAGAAGAAAACAATGGGGGGCACGGGACGGGTTGGAAAACTGGGTGGAAAAGTGGGCGTGGCGACCAATCAATGGCAGCGCCTTCTGTTGCATAAATTAGTCGTGGACGTGATACGCCAGCGAAAACTTTCAAGTACAGTTGCCGCACTAAACTTTAGTTGTCCCTCCACTTAAACGGCAATTCTTTTCACTTAGAAACATCTCAACTGTAAGCCCTCCATGAGCGGGTTCCATAAGCCAAGCTTCTATTGGTCAACAGAACAAGTGCACTTGATTCGCCTGGAAAGTTTGTTTATCATACGCCATGTAAGCCGGGGGTTTTGGCCAAAGTGAGCCATCTCGAAAACTGTAAGGCCACAACATTATTTCATTAGTTTGTTATTTTGCTCAGCAGTGCTCTTCCAGTAAATTAGAGACATTAACTGCAATACACAAGTTGTCAACAGAAAGTTATGAAATTTCGTATGGCTGCTCTATACAGTTGAGAAAAAATGAGTTTTCTGAAAACTGCGGCTAAATTAAATGCACAGAAAACAATTTAAGACGAGTATATATTGTAATATATATATTATTAAATATTACAATTTAAATATTTAACTATAATTTATTTTACTGTTCCATTTTGTATTAAATTAATGTAAATAAGTTTCTGTAGATTTTATTATTAATAATGCCTTTAAAATAATATGTATGACAATTAACTTTAACGATATGGGAATATATTTAATTAAAACTTGTCATAAAAGATTATGAATAAAAAAACGATACAAAATGTGTTTGAAAGTTCTAATTAAAGCATAGAGCCTAAAATAAAAACTACCTAAGCTATTATTTTCGTAATGAATAAAACTGAGAATTATATAAACCAAGAAAAATATTCTATCTTTATTACTCTTAAAGTATAGCATGTTATAATGGTTATTTAAGGGTATCAAGGGCACTGTTCCCAGTTCATCTCGACGGATTTCTGTTTGGTTTTTTTTTGGATGTTCATTCGTCAAAGTTTTGCCAAAGCTTTCTAATTACAAATGTAAATCCCCCTTCGGTCGTGTGTGTTTCTGTGGGTCGAGAACTTTGTTTAGCTTTTCCACCAGCTCACAAGGGGAGTTCGGCGGGAAAGGGAAAGCCCCTGTCTGGTACTTAACTGTGGTCGTACCCGGTAATTGTCATTGGGGTGGGGCAATCCCCAGAATGCAGAATCCAGATCCAGACCCAGAACCCACTAACCATACCCTATAAGGACCCCTACTGGCCAGGGCATTAGCTCCACTGATAACTGGACTTGGACAGATGTTTGCCCGTTGTCGCCTGCTGGGCCCGTTGACATGGACATGGAAATGGACATGGTCATGGTCTTTGGGTCTGTCTGGATTTTGTTTTCGCTGCGGCTATGGTTTTGGGTTCTGGCTTTCCAACTGCTTGTTTGGCCAGCAAACAAAAGCGGAAGTGAATTACACTTCAATTGGCTGGCTAAACTGCTCCAAGTTTTTGGACCAAGTCCAAAATGTGTTATATGTGGAAATACTTTTCTATTTTCGTTCGGGTTTTTTGAACAACTCTTGCCAAGATTCACGCACTTAATTAGACACGGGGCCCCAGAATCCCCAGTTTTTGGATGCTGCTGATGCTCCTCTAATTGCACTATGTGCCTCCTCGAAAACGACTTCAAAAAGGCGGAACATAGCATCGACCTCATTTCGAGTGCTCGGCAAGATGTTTTATCTAAATTTAGACGGAGATGCAGACTTCCAAAAGCCTCTACATATCTACATATACTATACACTTGGCTGTCTTTGCTCTTTGGCTACAGGTTGACCCAGCCGGCATATTTCTTTCATTTTCCCCCGATTTTTTCCACTGTGGTCTCGTTTCTCCAAATTTATGTGCAGCGAACTTCTTGTTGACATCGTTTTTTGGAGGCCACAACGAGAAGTTCATTGCAATTTATCATCGATTTGGATTTTGTGGAAAAGCCACCCACATGATTTAAGATTGGCATTGTCGGGGTTACATGGGGGATCGTATCTTCACGATCTACGGAATGATCTCGGATCCCAGCATGGCGCAATTGCTTCATGGTCTTGCGAGCAAAGTATAAAACCCAGAGATGAGGTGGACTCTTTAGTTTCAAAAGAAACAAACAATTCAAAGTAATATAAATATGAATTACATACTATGGTACTGGTTAAATAAATTATTGGTGAGAAAATTAAAGGAATGGAAAGTTATTTTTCGTTCTAGCATATAATAATAATCAAATAATAAAAGCTTGAAAAAAAAGTAACATCCTTAATACACAAGCTAAAAAAATTGAAAAAAATTTTCAGAAGAGTATTTAAGATACCAAAACACCCCATGTTCCAATAGCTCTTATATTTGGCGATGCGAACAGTTCGTGATCATCATATAGATTTATCGATTGCCACTTTTGCCATTCATTCGGTAGTGGTTGTGGTTTCTTTAATTGCCAGTTGACTTGCGAGTTCGCTGTGCCATGTAAATCACAACTGAGAAAAACAAAATACACAGCTTGGCCTACTTCTGCATTTTGGCAGTAAGTTTGGTTCTGTTCCCTGGCCATTGTCTTCACGTTTTTGCAATTAAAATTTATGAAACTATTGAACTCGTCAATGTGTCGATGTTCATTGAATGAATTACGCTCGAGATCGCTGGGATTATCTTCGGGAATATGGCATGTGGGACAGTCGGCGTTTACGAGCCCATTCAGTAGAACAAAAACAAGAGGTGATCCATCAAGACAAAGGCAATGAGATGCTGCGGGATATACGGCCTGCGTACCTCTTTGATGACTTATTGAAAATTCCATTTAAAATTTGTTTACTCATTGCTCCCAGAACGATATAGCAGACAGTCGAGTGCCGTCCCTTTTCCACACACCCCCACAAATGTCAAAAAAAAACAGAAATCAAAATTGAAGAACAGATCTGAAATGTGTTTATGTCTGGGGATGGCAGCAACAACAAATACAACTCGGCTAGTACCATTTCTCAGCAACAATATGTGGTATGGACTCAAATTGTGTAGCAAAATGTTTAAAGTTTAAGGTTATTTTGGAGAAGAAAATGTGTAAAAAGTTTAATGAAGCAAAAGACAAAATGTTACAAGAACTCTTTATATTTTAAATTTCGACATAGATAGCTATTATAATTTTTTTTTTGGTCAGTTACGCACCAACCTCCTCTATAAGTCATGAATTTTGTTATATTAAACTAAGACTTCAAGAGCTTGCAACAAAAAAGATATTTAGTTCTAAATATAATAATAGTTTAATGACATAAAATAACTAGAATAAAAAAATTTATCTTTAAGAATCATAAATTGCTATTTCTGAATACCGAAAAATCCCGCTTAAGTGCCAGCACTGTCTATAAACATTTCCAGCAACATTTCCCAGCGATCTCAGAGTCTGGCAACATTTAAAACCTGTCTGTACTCACAGCTGTGCGATCAATGAACAAACAAAACAAAGGCAAAAACAGATGATATGATACTAACCAAAACAATCAAAACGCTGAAACCGAAGTCCAAGCCGAAGTCAGCCGAAGTATCGATGGTACGATCGAAGATATTTTGCCGGTTACGAGTTCGAGTCAGTAGACAACCAACTGTTGCTGAAGTGAGTTCGGTTTTTCATCGCTCGAAAGTGTCGTGAGTTTTTCAGTTCCCTCTAAAAAATCAAGGGTTTACGCGGGACTTAAATAAAATCTCACGAATAAAATTGATTGCTAATTAAAAGCATCTGATTGGCTAATTAAAAGTGCCAAGTGCCCACAAGAAAAACCAATAAATAAAGTGCCTAAGCTCAAGTTTTCTGCCAGTGTACATGCTGATATCATGCAAATTTCGTCGATGATTTAGCAAGCTTGAGAAAAGAAAATTTCAGTTGTTTAATTGCGAGCGTTGATTGCCTTAAATGTGCATATGGTACATACATATTTGTGCGCGAATTCCGCAATAGATTATATCAATTAAAAATTTCGTTCAAGTGTCGTATTCTTTTTTGCCTTGCTCCAATTAAAGTCGAAAAAATAAAAAAGCAGAAATAACGTAACTAAAAAACAAACAAGAGAAACGAAAACCATTTCGTGCCATCGACGTATGCAGGTCAAGTAACCTCAAGTAGCTAACACAACAGCAGCCAAAAAAAAAAACCGAAATTGAAGAGGTAAATGAAAATGTTTGACCCATTCCCCCATGGCTTCCCCCAATTTATTTTCGAGATATTTATCAATTTTACGTTAAATTAACATCAAATCAACATAAACAAAGCGAGGAGTCATAAAAAAGAAGGCATGACACCCCCGTCAGTTTGGATAGACGTAGACCAGGCCAAAACTAATTATCATGACACAACTGTCAAAAGGTGAAGGAAAACGAAAAAAAAAGGAGGGGAAAACCTATGGCAGGCGCGATTGCCACGCCCCTTGTTAGCCTATCGTCCTCGATCTACGCCCCCCCATCTGTGTCCTGTTAGCCACGTCATTTTTATGACTTTCCCTCCCTGTTGGTAAACCTTTTTTCCCCATCACTCTATATATGCCTCCTGTCGGCTCACCTTTTCACCTACACACATATCCCACATGTAGGTAATTTTTGGCCTTTTGTGGCTAGGCGTGTGCGGCAAAACTTCGGCTACGTGCCCATCAATTCCGGCCAAAATCGGGGCACAGCTGCGCCGGTTCAGTGGCGTAGTATTAGCCACGGGGGTTCTGCTGCAATCGGTGTGAATGAAGGTGGTTCGAAATAGGTAGTAATATGTAAGAAAAGGAATAGAAGTCAATAGGTCAATGGCGATTTCATGGATATTAATTATAAGCGGAAAATCTGTGGAAGGAAATGTGTGAATGTGGGCCTATTGTGGAAGAACTTTTCCTTAAAACCCTTTTGTTAAGAAAAAAAACCAATAAATTGTATAAGAAATTATATCTATATTAACTTCCTAACATATTTATTGGATCTTGGCGTATTATTATCATTTTAACTACTCCAATCAATTTTAAAGTAAGCTATATATGTATATATCGTAATCCCCTCTTTAAGTAGTAATCCCCAGCCACTGCATCCAATTCCACTCTCAACGTACTCTCTATATACATAAAATTACCTTTTCATTCCCATTGCTCTGCATTGTTGGCCAAGTTTATTGTCATTCTATTGCCTCTTATTGTCAATGTGAATGGCTTTGATGGCGGTGGCTCTTCAGAGGTTGACAATAAAATGCCCATTCTAACTACAAATTACATAATTATTGCTATTGACCTTTGTTAACACGGGGGCTTATTAAATTTCGTTAAAATAATCCCTCCGCGATACCAATAGCTCTTGGGTGGTTTTTTGGCCAGATTTCGTGTGCAGTTAACGTGATTTTATAGAGCTACCCGCTGGGCTTTCTGGGAAACCGAAAAGTCAATGGCTGGCTATCTGTCAAGATTGTCCGATTGCCCATTTTTTGTTTCTTTGGGGGGAGGAGGTTGGGTTGGTTGGCTGGGAGCCAAAAGTTTTGGGCCAACTAATGAGCTTTTATTTATCACTGACACTGCGATGAGCTTCGGCCACCGCTGGCGATTCATCATCATCCGTGGAAGGCTAAGACCCCGGCTTAACTCTAAGCCTAAGCCGCCAAATTGAGCGTTAAATCGAGCCCGACTTGCCCGACTGCAACCGACTGTCATACTGACTGGGAAGTTTATTAATTTAACAAGATTTGGGCGGTTTGGCTGGCAAGTATTAAATTTAATTTTCGTTAGGCCGGATCCATCTCCGTTTAGTGGGAAGGCATTGTGGATACGTACATATGTATGTGCGACACACGGCACAGCTGACAGCTGGTTGGCCAGACAGAATTAGGCTTTTTGTCTAGCCGGATAAATGTTGAAGCCGCAGCCACGAGGCAAACGGCTGTTGCAACTTCGGAACGGCCTGGCCCGTGGACTTTGGCCCGCGGGGCCAATGAAGTTGCAAAGTGGCGGAGTTGGTGAGTCATCGTGTGCGTCATGTGTTCCAAACGGGCTCAGGAATTGGATTAATTGAGACTTCCAAAATATAACAACAAACAAGTGTGATCCGGCATACCAAAATGAAATTACCGAGAAATTGGAATTAATCCCAAAAGATGTTAGTGGATCAAAGTTTAAGTTCACAATTACCACTGCTATGAAATGTTAGAATCGATAATTCTTCTTCTAAAAATCTGTCTAGAGGTTTTATATAGTTTTTATTAAGCTATGTACAAGTCAATTATTAAAAAATAAGAGAGGTTTTGAAACGATAAATGGAATCTTAAAAGTAGTAGTAGTTAGTAGTTATGGTAAAAATCATATCTGTAAAATCATTCAAAAGATTTTATATTAACTGCATATCATTTAATGTATGGGATTCAATATGATGACAGTATTATTTGCTTCAAACGATTTATTTGATGGTATAAAGGATAATATTTAACTTCATTATAAGAACTATGGATTTTCTTTGTTTTTTTAAATATCAGCTTGAATCAAAACCTAGGGCTACCAATAAAATCTCCTTCAAAAATGAAGTTTTTCTACAAAATATTACTTTCTTAATTGCCAACAATTTGCAACAAGTTATAACGGGAAATTAGTTAAAAGTTTCTCGTACTTAAACTTCCAACTACATTTTTTTTAATCGAGCATTGTTCATGTCTTCTTTCTCCGTTTCCATCCTATACAAAGAGAAATTTAAAATACCATCAGAGCGGACAAAGCAGAAAAACCTCTTGCTAATCGTCGGAGCGCACTGTCAAGTTAGTTACCCATTAATGCCAAAGGCGAAACTTGGTCGAAACACGGCCGTGTCATGTTGGTTTTGTCTGTTTCCGATTTGCTACTCAATGGAATGGCAAATGGAATTCTGTGTCTCGCATCTAGCCCCCCTCACCCCTTCTTGATTCACTAACAACTTCCGCAACACATTTGTCCAATTTGCACACGGCAAACATTGCTCGAAGACCGATTGTTCCCAATTATTGCCGGCATTGTGGTGGCCAAAAGGTGTGGAAAGTGTTTTTCGCTGCCATAAATTTCGGTTGCCAATTAGACGGAGAGACCCTAGACCTCAATTAGTGGGTGGCTAATGCAGATTTTATGCTAGCACCAAATCGTTTGTCTTTCCATATAGTTTCTGTTTTAAAAATATTTTCATATTAATTGGAAAGTAATCCATTTATCATTATTAGAGCATTAACACTATGGTGCTTCAACAAAAGTTTATCATAAATTATGAAGAAAATAAGTTGAATGGAAGCAAATATATAATTTCCGAGTAAGCAAAGCTTTTAAATTTTAAGAAGCTTTTGAAGATTGTTTAAAGAATTTCTTGAATTATTTACTGCTTTTAAAATTAATTATCCGAAATATAGATTAGACCATCATTCTTTGAAACCTTAATTCTAAACTTCTTCGACATATCGCTCTGGCATTCTATAAAACTCTATTAGAATATCTTCTTTATGAAGACCGTGCCATATTTCACGGAGATATCGCCGAGATACTACCCCCAACATTCTTTTAATATCTCATCTTTACCGCAGCCCATTAGTTCTGTCAACTGGCGGGCTTCCCTTGAAATAAATTTCGAGAAAACGGCACGCGTTACTCGACAATCGGCCGCATTAAACACAAAATAAATCCATCAACGAATTCAGAACGGAAGGTTCAAAGAACCTTTTGCCGTCCCGACCAAATGTTGAATGTGTTAAACCGGTTCGGTACTCCGGAGGTGACTCAGTTTGGCTGCAGTTGGTGGTCATCCACATGGCTGGTCACCTCATCGCACCCATCATTGGTCTGCAGTCAAGGTCGCTGGTTTATTTGCGGTTTGTGTACTTTGTTTACCAAGTATTCGTCTGGTCTGGTTAAAGGGCGTTAAGCTTTGTTTACGACGGAAATCGGACGGCGGACAGCGGACATCGGTTGGCTTTGCGGCGTGCTAATTGTGGGGCATCAATAAAGAAAAACTTTCGTGGACCGCACACCGCGAATCGGAGGTTGCGGGATAATAAAAAAAAGTCCCACCAAAGGATTCGCGGAGGACCCGCCGACACATAAAGAACGGAAATGGGCGCTACAAATTAGCACGACTTCGATTGTATCGCCTTGGCTCTGGGCAGTGTGTGAACCAAAATCGGATGTACCCTGTTAACTAAGGATTTATAACCGGCATATATGGCACTACAAACCTCCTAAATTCCAATTATAACACTTTTATATGAGCTTCAAGTCACGATTTTCTATTTGAAAAATATTTTTACAATTTGAAATGTAATGTAATGTTCTATATGTATGCATGTTCTTAAATATTATAAAATACAATTTTTTTAAAGGAGTTAGAACTATGATTATGATTTTTTTCAAAAATGTAAATGTTATTATTATATTTAATTGTTATATACTTAATTGTTATTATATTTAATTGTTTTTTTAAACTTATATTCTGAAATATTTTATAAATTGTTAAAAATATATAAGGAACGTAAAGTCGTACCTCATTCGTTCATCATACTCTTAAATACCCTGTGGTGTTTTCTGTGTGGCCACAACAAATTTCTTGACAAAAGTAAACAAATTATTTGATTTCATTTATTATGGCTTGCGGTTATTTTGTTTCGGTTGTTCGCTGGGCTTGTTAGAGGGCCTCTCGATGGTCGGCGAACTTCAGTCAACAGCAGTTGTGGTCGTTTTTTTTTTGTTCCTGGTACGCCAGAGGGCAAAAATATTGCCAAACTTCGTGGGCGAAATTCACATTAATTATATAGGACTCTCTAGCGAGGAAGTTACTTTTAGGTAGCTCAGCTAACCGGCAATCAAAATACGTTTAATAATAACTAGGAAGAATAAAATATAAGCGTAGACGAGTTTGGACGGTAGCACGAAGATCAGATAAAACAAAAGAACAGAAAGAGGGCGGTGACTTTTTAAAAGAACAAAATCTATGCGAAAACTTTGTAGTTCATAAGTTTAATAATGTACAACATTTTTGGGTATGTTGGACTGAAACACCTTAACGTTGACTTGGTTAAAGACTTTATAATTCATAATGAACTGAAACACCTTTACGTTGATTTGGTATATAATTCTAGCTTTTATTTAATCAGTACTTAAGCCCATTAGCCCTTTTATTTGCTATACCTCCAAGTTAATTACACTTGGACCTTGTTATTGGGCTATTTAGCTGCTCGATCCCACCTGAACAGAACCTAATGGCTTAATTAATTGCACGTGAATGATTTTCCTCGTCCGTAGAGTCCTTCAAAGAGCCCGGCTCAATAGATAGCCGTCCACTCAATCAGCTCAAGATGGACAATAGCTGCAGCACGTCATTTCCCTGCAATCCTGGCCACTCGAAAACCAAGTGGGGCAGAGTCCCATTCATTAAGCCCGACTGACTGCAACTTCAACTTGAGCAGAAACTGCAAGTCCAACTCGAACTGCAATCAGCAAAGTCGACGTGCCTTATCATTTATCGCCCCGGCTTGCTTTTTATTGTTTGCCACTTTGGTTCACATTGTCACTCTGTCCAGATACGACAGATGGGGTTTTTTATTTTTATTTTTTTTTGCTACGTGCAGATTTTATTTTATATATTTTTTTTAGGTTTCGCTTCTTCGTCTTTTGATTGAAGAAGCTCAGCGGAAATGTCAGGCAGCAGCATAAAAACAAACATAAATCTCAATGAGGATGATGATCGTGCCGCAGATTACAATGCTGTTGATGATGACGATGATATGATGACGCTGGCGCACAGTCAAGCCACCCACATATGCCACCGCCTCCGGTTGCATGGCCATTTCCATTTCCATTTTCATTCCACATCCATCTGCATCTGCATCTGAATCTGCAGCTGCATTTTGCGGTTTCGTTTTTCGCCTCTTTAGCATAAAATAGTCGCCGGAGATTTGACAAAATCCAAGCAGACACCCACGCAATTCTATTCTTTGCGCGAATGGTGTGACACATTTTACAATTCGAGGAATACTGAATTACGGGTACTGAGTAATTAGAAATTCTAGGGGATTGGCCGGAATGTTGCTTTCTCTTTAATTTGGCTTGTTGCCCAAAGAATGATTAAGACAATTTCAAATGCTTAGATAAAATTTCTAAAAAAGAAAATGGGTTTCAAAGGAAAATTAAATATATTAAATACTTTGTTTTATTACAGGTATTTATCTTTAAAAAATGTTTAATGCACATAATTTAATTTTTTTTAGAGAATGTTTAAAAAAAAATGTTAAATACCTTCAAAAAAATATATACTCTTGTGGTTATATTTTAGTAAAAAATATTTTAAACAAATTGAAAATCTTTTTTAAACTTATTTGATTCCCTTAAAGTAGAGACTCTTAACAATACAAACCTTAGTGAAATGTAAGTCTGTAAAATGATCGCCTTCCAATTGCATTTCTTGAAGCCTGATTAATTTAATTCGCTTATACGAATCTGCATTTCTTTCTGCGTCTTCGGTTGCAGTGAAAATGAATTGCACGCAATAAAAATATTGATTGAACACATTTTTCCAACACGACAACTCTTATTTCGCATGAAATTAACAAGGAAGAAAGGTGCGTGCCCCAATCGCCCCACAGTGTGCCCCGCCTAAGAGCAACCAGCACTCCCTTTTTTTTCCCCGCCAGTTGGTCACGCATTGTGCGACCATAAATCTTTGGCCAAAGGCGTTGAAAAATCGTAAGAAGTAAAAAGTTGAAAATGGCAACAGGCTGCGCCTTCGCAGCGCTTTTAGCCTGGCCAAAAGGCGCCTTCTGGCCATTGTTATGTCAGGTCCAACATGGGAATCGGGAATAGGAAAAAGACCTTTCGACGTGCGATTTGCATAGTCTGCAATCTTGTTTATGACTTCATTAGCAGTCGACAAGTTTTCACTTTAAAGTGCTCAAGTGCTGGCAATTAGCCACGCTTCATTGGCCAACAAATCAGTTCGTTGTTATGGTTATTACTTGTTTGCTCAAACAATTTTTAGCTGCTGCCATGAGTGGGGCATATGTATGTAGTTCAGTTAGAGACATTCATTAAGAGTGACAGGAAATCATAAGACTATAATTTGAGGCCTAGCTGCGCCGCATTTGTTCTGGCTAATTGAATATGGGACAGGGTGGGGTACGAAGTAAGTTAATGCAGATTGGCAATTCGAAAACGTAAACAAATCGATTCCACGAATGAGGAAACTATATGTGGGATGAGTGGAAACTCAATCACAGAATTAACATCTGTCTTTCGGCAACTGTTTATCACGAGTATATTAATCTGACACTCTCTGGAATTGCTGCCGTTTTATTGCATTAGTCAACAATTTCACCTCTGTTCTGCATTTCCCCCCCGACCGATGAAATCTAATTAAATTCACAATTGCTGAGTAGTTGGTTGCCTGGATTCTGGCAAATATTTGGCAGCTCGGCAGGTTGACAGCAGCAACAAAAACCGCATCCCAAAACGAAATTTAACCGAAGGCACAGTAAATTATGTTTCGCCTTCAAGCAGCAGGTTACAACTTCCACATGTTCTCTAAACGTCTATTCACTGGAAGAAATTGCAATTAAATTTGCATTTAACTAAATATATATATATGTAAAGCAATGACATTTTTGAAGGCAGCTTCTTAAAATAAATAATGACATAATATTTGTCGAATTATTATTATTATTGGAGATTTATTTATGTTATGCTTAAGGACTTTTGTTTTTACAAATTATAAAATAAAGATGGATAGGTTGGGTTAAATACTAATATAATATATATATACATAAATAATGAAAATATATTTATATATTTAATAAATAATAATCGCATTATTGTCGAATTCAAAAATAATATACTAATTCTAAGTAGGAGGTTTTTGATGTAAATATTTTTAAAGTCATTAAATTTTTTTTTTTATTTTTTATGTGATTTTTGTAAGGCCTAATTTTTCTCAATATGGAAATTCGTGCCGTCTCTGGATAGACGACGTTAATATTGACATGACAAATAAATTGGCCTGGTTGCGAGCGAGTGGGGGAAAGGGGGAAGCTACTGATGCTGCTGCTGCATGCGGTTTGCCTGCCAGGCAAACAAACCTCAAAATAGTTTGGCAAAATTATGCATTAATGTCGGCCAGGTCGGCCCCTTTTTACTGGGGGGTCTGAGGAGGACTGAGGAGGGGGCGTTCCTACGTGCAAATAATGCAGGTAAATTTGTAGCCTCGGCCCAGCCCAGTGCAATCCAAATCCCAATCCACAAAATGCCGAATTCCGTGCTTCGAGACAGACCCAGGCCATTGGCTAATTTCGCAGAGAGCGACTAAACTATGCAAAATTTTCGACAAACCAGGTTGATGTCGACAGGTGCCAAAGGGCATTCATTTGTGTGCAGTTCTAACGGTGCAATTGTCTCTGGAACTGTTTGTGCATGACAACCTCCGCCCGCGGCAGTGGCGCAGTCTCAATTAAGTGGCAAGGGGTTCGGCATTATGCCCCCTAAACAGAGTGAGTTGTTAAAGAATGTTGCAAATTGTTATTAAAACAAATTTAGAGAGAAAAGTAAAAATAAAATGTAATTTAACTGTCTAGAAAAGAGATATAAGATATATTATATTTTCATATTACTATTTTTTTTTTAATATTATTTATCAGGATATTCTAAAAACACCCGTTTATTTGATTTTAAAATGACTTTAACTAATTGTTTTCTCATTCATTTGATTATTTGGGCCTGTAAAGGTGAAATCAGATTTAAAAACAAACTATGGTTGATAAAACTGTGGAAAGTATATTTAAATTTGGAGCAATTAGTGGACTTTTATTTCTTAAGGTTAATTTTTATTTGATAAATATACTAGTAAAAACAGTAACAAATGTCGACTGACACACAATTTTTGAGGTTCAAGAGATCAAGGTTTTTTAAAAGGTATAATGATATACCTGGCTTATGCTTTTTATGATCCCCAATTAATTTTTCAAGCAACGCCCTTGACTCGAGGCGTGTTTTCGCATGAGAATGTGTTTGTCTGCGAAACTGTTGACAACTACCGGGCACAAATGTTAATTGCATTTTCGGCAGTTGTCAAACATGGCCAGAAAACGCGTGTACAACGATTTTTCGATGCCCTCTAGTCATTTGAAGAGCTTTGCTTGTTAAACGGCATATTAGGCTGGGAAAACGGGATTCCACCGACCATTTGCGTTGGCCATGAACTAGTCGTGTGGTCTTTAAATTGAATTGCCAACTCTATGTGAATGTTTTCAGGGGTCGACAGCAAGATGCAATTGTTCGGGGCCATGGGAAAAAAAGGAAAATATATCATTCGGTCTGAAAACCATCACTCAATTTGTTGGGTTTATCTCTCAACTGACTGATGGTGGCACTAAAAAAGTTGTCAAATTTATGGCAAGAAAAACATAGCAACGAAGTGGGAATACTCTAGGGAAAATGCCTTTAAAATAATGTAATAATATTACAAAAAAAAGGTTAAGGATCAAGGGTTTTTAATATAAATCTTTATGTATAGCATATGCCACCAAGGTGCTGTAGCATGTGGCAAACTGCAGTGGCACCAACATTGCTGCCTACTCATGCACTGCCCATATATCTCCCATCTGTAGTCTTATGTCCACAGATATATATATTTGCTGTATGCATATATATATGTATATATATTTTTGCAGTTGCCACAACGCTTGACACTGACAATTGCACGTTGCGTGTTCAAGAGGAATGCCCCAGCTCATTGTCGCTGGACGCAGGGAGCTGCAGTCGAGCTGCAAGACCGACAGACGGACATATATAGTAGACCGACATATAGACCAGAGCCAACAACAAACAGTTGGACATGTTAACAGCAGCGAGAGCAACAACATCACAATGGCAACAGCCAACTGCAACTGCAACTGCAAAGTGTCAAAGTCAAATATGCAAAAAACCAAAGGGAGACCGAGGGGCTGGAGGGGCAGGGTTTAAGCCAAGTTAAACAGTTGACAGCCGAGAAATGTAAGCTTCAAGGATGTGTCCAAACCATGGAACCTGGGAATTTTGTGGTACCTAGCCCAACGAGGCGTCGTCATTCAGGTATTACCTGCACAAGATAGCTGTGCGTGATGGTCTGAATGGGAGCTGCAACTGGGGAACATGACTTCCCGGAAAAGGTCTTAACCAACCTCTGATTTGCATTGATCTTACATCGATCTAGGCAATTTGCAGTCTGACGTTTATATTTTAAAAGCAAGACGTTTCTGGATATAGACCGTCATACTTTATTCTGGTTTTAAAACTATGGTAAATACTTTAAGAAATATGGCTCTGTAGTATACTTCCAAAATAATATTTTAATTTATTTATTCATTCTGAAATTTTTTTGAATAGCTTAGCGCACTAATTAACGGAATTTCACCTAATCAAAGATTAAATTTAATCTCTCACGCAATTTTTAAATGACATTACAGACAATAAAAAAAAAATAGCACGCCTCAGTAAACATAAAAACCGCATATCAATGCATAATTAAGTTGTCAACACAATCGTATAGTTAGGATCTGAATTATGAAAATTGCATTTAAAATAATTTTTTACACGCACACCATTTTTTTTGTTGTCATCTCATCGAAATTTAAAATGCTATCAAGCGAAATACAATATTCTGCGTTCGTGTTGCATGGTAAATTTTATTAATTTTGCATGCGTAAGTTCATTATGCATAGCGAATAACAGCAACAAGGGGAGTTTGTGTTAAATGTAGCCTATAATTAAATATTGTGCGCAGCGAGATGGCGAAATCGAATTGGAGGAGTTTGGTGGAGGAGTACGTACTACGTAGGTTTAAATAAACGCCTAACGCATTTTGACAGCGCAATTATTTAAACGCCGACGCGGAGTGTTCATATCTGTCACATTTCTGGCTGCTGCTCATTGGAGCCAGCTGAAAGGTACAAAGTACAGAAAATATTGGCTGTGACACACCTTGAAGTCGTATCTGAATCTCGCTCACTTTTTGCCTCCTCAGTTGGCGCCCATAAATGCAAAGATATAAACGCCCCGGCTCGGCGTTCTAACGATTGTCTTGAGTGTTATGGCAACCTTTGATTGCTGACCTGATTTCACAAATTGCTGATATTACCTAAATGAAAAACGTTGCTATAGATCGATCATTTGAATATTGTAGGGATTTTGAAATCGATTAAAAAGCTAAAATTACGAATGCAAAGTAAGCCTTTGAAGTCATTATTACTTAAATCATCGGGCAAATAGTGTGTGTATTACATTTTTTAAAATTTATTTCAAGGTATTTATACCCGTTACTCGTAGAGTAAAAGGGTATACTAGATTCGTCGGAAAGTATGTAACAGGCAGAAGGAAGCGTTTCCGACCCCATAAAGTATATATATTCTTGATCAGGATCACTAGCCGAGTCGATCTAGCCATGTCCGTCTGTCCGTCTGTCCGTCTGTCCGTCTGTCTGTCCGTCCGGATGAACGCTGAGATCTTGGAAACTATAAGAGCTAGGCTATTGAGATTAGGCGTGCAGATTCCTGAGCTTCTTACGCAGCGCAAGTTTGTTTCAGCAGAGTGCCACGCCCACTCTAACGCCCACAAACCGCCCAAAACTGTGGCTCCTGCAGTTTTCATGCTAGAATAAAAATTTTAACTGAAATGTATTATTCTCATCAATACCTATCGATTGACCCAAAAAAAGTTTGCCACGCCCACTTTTACGCCCACAAACCGCCCACAAACTTCAAAAAATCGTAAATATGAACGCGGATATCTCGGAAAATATCAAAGATAAGTAAATGGGATATCAGATTTAGATTCCGTAGGCTTGAGCGCAGCGCAAATTTGTCACGCGAATATGCCACGCCCACTCTAACGCCCACAAACCGCCCAAGCCTGTGGCGCCCACAATTTCCATGCTAGATAAAAAATTTTAACTGAAATGTATTGGTCTTGTCAATACCTATCGATTGATTCAAAAAAACTTTGCCACGCCCACTCTAACGCCCACAACGCTTAAATCTGTCTACCGCCGGTAGGTGGCGCATTTCAATCTCGCTTTGCTGCTTGCATATCACCATTTTCCTTTGGTCCCTTTAGCTGAGTAACGGGTATCTCATAGTCGAGGTACTCGACTATAGCGTTCTTCCTTGTTTTAATTTGTATATTGATCTCGAAAAATGTATTAGTTATACCCGTTACTCGTAGAGTAAAAGGGTATACTAGATTCGTCGGAAAGTATGTAACAGGCAGAAGGAAGCGTTTCCGACCCCATAAAGTATATATATTCTTGATCAGGATCACTAGCCGAGTCGATCTAGCCATGTCCGTCTGTCCGTCTGTCCGTCTGTCCGTCTGTCCGTCTGTCCGTCTGTCCGTCTGTCCGTCTGTCCGTCTGTCCGTATGAACGCTGAGATCTTGGAAACTATAAGAGCTACAATACTGGGATTAGGCATGCAGATTCCTGAGATTCCTGCGCAGCGCAAGTTTGTTTCAAAAGAGTGCCACGCCCACTCTAACGCCCACAAACCGCCCAAAACTGTGGCTCCTACAGTTTTGATGCTAGAACAAAAATTTTAACTGAAATGTATTGTTCTCATCAATACCTACCGACTGACCTAAAAAAAGTTTGCCACGCCCACTTTAACGCCCACAAACCGCCCACAAACTTCAAAAAATCGTAAATATGAACGCGGATATCTCGGAAAATATCAAAGATAGAGAAACGAGATTTCAGATTTAGATTCAGTAGGCTTGAGCGCAGCGCAAGTTTATTACGTGAATATGCCACGCCCACTCCAACGCCCACAAACCTCCCAAGTCTGTGGCGCCCACAATTTTCACGGTAGATAAAAAATTTAAACTGAAATGTATTGGTCTCGTCAATACGTATCGATTGATTTAAAAAAAACTTTGCCACGCCCACTCTAACGCCCACAACGCTTAAATCTGTCTACCGCCGGTAGGTGGCGCATTTGCTGCTTGCATATCTCCATTTTCCTTTGGTCCCTTTAGCTGAGTAACGGGTATCTGATAGTCGAGGTACTCGACTATAGCGTTCTTCCTTGTTTTTATTAATCTTATAATAAAAATCTAAACAAGTTCTCTTTAAAAATAAATCTTATCCCTGACGGCCTTAAATCTACTTAATCATAAAATAAAACCGAATTAAGTTTTCAAGCGACAATTTCTCGGTCATTTTGTGTAAATACATGTGCCTATAAATTAGCAACTAAACTTTCATTCACCCCGCACCTAATTAACTCAAATTGTCCACGCGTAGTTGATTTGTTGACGGGTTCGACGAGCCATTTACCCAATTAGCCATAATTATCTATGTTCCCATCTCACTCGAACCGAAACATTTTCTCCGGCCATAAGCTACAATTTGAGCTTTCCCAAATCACGACTTCCGTTTGCGTTGGCCCTGTCATTAGCATGGAATTAGAAACGTTTCGAGTACCATTTGGGCCTGTTTTGGTCAAGGGGTCCTAACGGCAGTGCCCAGTTTGTTGGCCAAGTGGCAAGTGTCAAGTTCACGGCACAAAAGAACCGGGAAAACAAAAGAGCCAAACCGCCGACAACAATTGATAAATAAGTGAGCGTTTCGAATGTTGATTGATTTCTGGGTTCCGAATTGGTCTGGACACCTGCAAAATGAAAAAATAACAAATGAAAAGAAGAAACAAAAAAAAAAACTGGAGAGAGGCCCGGGTAAACAGAAAGGTAAACGTAAATGAATTGCAAATAATACTCGTAAAATCGGTGAAAAAGAGAAGACTCGTCAAATGAAACCTCCAAACGATGACGTTGACACCTGTTCCAGCTTGTTTAGTTTCAATATTTCATTTGCTTGCACAGTCCACAGTCCATTTGTTTGTTTACTTTTCGGTGTCCGCGTTGGAATCGCAAATATATAGATATTTTTTTGTTTTTTTTCCACGGAGCCACAGAGATAGAGAACCTCGGATTTACGCTCGACTGCAGTTTTAGCACAGGAAAAATGATGGGAACGGATGTGCGATGTGACTATGTCATCGCAGCAGCCAAATATCATTTAATGAAAATATCAAATTTTGTTTGAATACCCCACTCGGATTTTTATACCTGCCTCAGTCCATTTATTTTCGGAGGCTCTTCTACGTGAGCCACAGAGAATTTGAATTTTGATAAATTTTATGCCCAACACGTTTTCACATTTCTCATTGGCCAAAGGCATTGCCTTTTTCTTCTTGTCGTGCCATTTTATTTATGGGCCTCATAAATACATCTTTCTCTTAAGAAAAAGATACAATTTGAAGTTGATTATCATGTACAAGTACACTGCCTACCTTGCTCCTGTCACATGCTAATCAAATGAGTCTGGGGCCTGAAAAATGGCACGTGTTCTGTCTTCGAGACTTCTTGCGAAGGTTTCCAGATTTTTTGTTAAGATTAGTAGCTATCTCAAGGGTAACCGGTGGCCATCTAGTAGGCAATTTAACACAAAATAGTCAAAGTGTGAAATTGGCAAAAACACCAGCCAAGTTCAAAAACCTTTTGGTTTGAGTACCTGGAAAAAGTTCCTATAGTTTTTTATCAAAGTCACAAATATTTGTTACGTTTCAGTGATATTAAAAGTAATACCTAAACAAAAATAAACAAATGTTTTTTTTTTGCATAGAAATACTCGTAAATATTTGTATGTTATAAATTTAATATAAAGTTATACTACTACATGGTAGAATAAATATTTGTTTAAGCCTTTTTTCCCCACATTTCTGCAGCTCTTTTTACTAATTACAAAATGGCAAAACTTTTCATAAAAAACAGCTTCAAAAGGCTAATCCATTTACGAACTGCAACGGGCTTTAAATCAAAGCTGCAGCATCTAAACGAGCATTTTTGCAGTTGGCCATGTGTCGATTGAGTTTTGTGCGCTTTTCGCATGCGGCTTAAACAATGACCCATGCATAAATAACCATACAAAAAACTAGAAAATCTCCGCACAAAGAATACATGTAAATAACACAGCAAAAGTACAGGGGAACGTATCTAACAGATACACGCGCCATAAACTTTGAAAATCGTATGCTTCATGCCATTTTCCCCTTTTCCCCTTTCAGCCAGATGAGCATGGCCATAAAATATCAATTTCGTTTTACAACAAACGCCAAAATCGAACGCAAACTTATGAGTCTCGCTTCTGGTAAATAAAAGTAGAATCCAAACGGGATAAAATATCGAAATAAAATGTATGCAAAGGAAAAAGAAGAAATTGAAAAATGCATTGCAGTAAAAATAAAGCAAAATACATTTGGTAATATATATTCATGTATTACTCGGCATTTTTTTTAACAGAAGATATTTTGAATAGCACTTGCGGCAAGCTGAAAATATATTATCAGCGATTTGGCAAAAAACTGGGAGACAATGGTTGATACAACTTCAAAATGCATGTTTGTGATTGATGTTTTCAAGGGGGAATATCCTGTGGACCATTACTTCGTTCCTTTTCTCTCTTTTTAATTGTTAAACAATTAATTTTCGAGTGTAAGCCCATCAAATTGTCTTTTATAAAACGGAAAATAAATACGAAGCAATCATGTTTCATTTGTCAACGTATTCTCGTTTTTATTTCAATGGCTGTCACGATTTATCATCGATATGAAAACAGCTCACGCTCTCAGCATATTTCATAATATTGTTTTCATTGTCATTTGTTTGGCGTTCCAAATATATTCTCGCATTAAAGCTTAACACTTTGACCATATTCAACATTTCTGACCAGCCATTTTTCTCTTTCATTGCAGGTGAGTGGGCTTGATGACGTTCAACCAACACGGTATTTGTATTGATTTTATATCTATAAATTTGTAAAACAAACGAATCTTTGACTATTATGCAAACAATGCAAATTGCAGCTGCCGTTCTGTACAAAATTGAATTTAAACTCAAAATATTTGGGTGGGTGAGAAGTCAGCCAGTAAAACAAATGGCTGGTTATTAATTATATGATTTTTGCCCAACGTTTCATATACGTTTAGGGGCATACTTTGTGCTCAGTGATTACCGGCCAGCCAATTAGTAAATTTTGAAAATGCTGCGACCTGGGCAAATATTTTCCAATTCGCCCATTTAGGCAGCCGGGCATGAAACAAACTCCGAACGCATATTGATATTTCTAATTAATTTTACACATTTTGTGCTTTTGATCCTTGGCAACACGTCGCAGCCAATTTGAGTTCGTTGTTTAGGAGGGAATTTAGTTTTAACACCCTATAATATTAGCTTGCATTCCGTGTCAGTCGGTGTAAATATTTTGACGCAACTCGCAATTTCTCGCAATCTAAACATTCGCATCGCAACGCGCAGGATAAAAATGAAAACAGCTTAGAGCGGCGTTGCATGTTGGATGTTGGATGTTGGTAGTTGGCTGGCAAAAGTGGCTCAAATGGGAGGTCGGGGCGGAAGGCGATACTTGCGCAGCATAACTTAAGGCGTAGCTAAGGCTAAGATGCTGTTGCGACCCGACAGCCCAGGAAAAAAAACAGAATTCACCCAATTGTGTGCCAATGGCAAATGCACTACAAAGCGCTCAATACAGAGAGAGAAATAATGGGTGAGGGTTTGAAAAAGATAAGTTCAAAATAAACTGACGAAGTATATTGAGGTCCCTATAATTTTAGATTTTTTTCTTATTTAATAATATTCTAATTCTCATTTTTGTTTAAATCCTCACCCTGTATTAAGAACATTAAATAAGCATATACAACTTTTTGGAGGTGCCAAACAAATCACTTGGATTTTAAAATCAATTGTAATTTAAATGCCTTTAAATGCATTTAAGGTGTATAAAAGTATGCAAAGAATAGAGGATAAATTTTTTTACACCTAAAATGACATTTAAAAGTGATGTCAAAAGCCAAGACATTTTGTGGCACCTGGATTATATAAAAAATATTCAAATTGCCTATTCTATCTGCTCATACTCTACGTTTTTTCAATGTTTTTACTTTTTACTTAAATTATTTTTAAATCAAATGAAATTGTATGAGATACAATATTAAAAGTGCCAAAGTCACAGCTTTCAGTCAATAAAAACTCACAGATAAATTGATTTCAATTAGAATGATGTTTTTTCTGCACGAATTTATTTCTTTATTAAATGGTATCAGCATGCTCGATTTGATATATGTATTTCAATCAAAAGAAAAAGTGTCCCATCCAAATTTTGCCCGATTTGCACAAGTGCAATCTGGAAACACGTTCGCAGCGAATGCTCTTAGCCTTCGCTGCACTTTCTTTGGACGCCTATTGAAAGCAGCCTGAAGTGAAACGAAACGTGGAGCAGAATGGAGCGGCACCTTAGCATACCATATCTCCAAAGGCTAATCTTGGCGAAGGAGGAAAAGGAGGTGGGGTCTTTGGAACCGGGGGATCCGGGGAACAGACGTTCGAATCTACGGGAGGAAATTGAGGGGCTTGCGTGCGCAATTTGCCTGCTTATGTACTCCCCTAGATCCCCTAGTTCCCCAATTTTCCAACATTTCCCCCAACCAAACCCCGGCTTATCATCATCTCGAGCTGAGACCCTCTTTATGCGCATTTTATTTTTATTTTCCACTGTATTTTTATTTAACTTGCGCTGGCAGTAAATAATCATAATACATATTTAAATTGTGACCGTGTGTGTGCTTACCTACGTTTTCCACTACTTTTTTATACCGACTTCCTTCCTTCCTTGGCATTTCCTGAGCCACCGATAGCTATCGTCATCACATGACTGCAGTTTTATTAAGCCGCCTTTTAAAGGAGTTTTAAACTCCTCCCCTGGTCTTATCAATAATTTCATTTTCCTCTGCTACAGTTTCAAGAAAAAAATGTATATAAAATGGAGGCCAAAAGAAGTGTGGGGTAAAACTTAAACTCAAATTGGCCGCTTCTCATCTTGGAGAAATTTTTATCGCAATCAATTTAATGCGCCGAAGCACACGCACTTTGCCAAAGGTCGCTATAGAAACGATTCGCGGGGAGTGGGTGGATTTCCTTATAGAGGTGGAGGGTTGGAGGAGCTGGAGAAGCCCCGAAAGTGATTTCGTTTGCTTGCTGAAAAGTTCCTATGAATGCTTCAAATACGCTGAAATCTTACTAAATATTTCAACACAGTGGAAAGTAACGATGCGGCTGCCGGGAAATTTATCGCAGTTGGGTGGGAAAACTGCGGAAATGCCGGAGTTTGGGTTGCGCAATTTAAGTGGGAGGTCTCCAGAGTCTTTAGAAAGCCATACAAGTTTCTTATTAACTTTATTGATATGAACAGGAATTAAGTTTCCTGCGAACACTTATTACTTTTGGCAGGAAATTATAAGTTTTACCACGATGGGTTCCGTTTACACTTCCTTTATGTTAAGCTAAAAGCAGCTTGTAGTATGGGAAACTTTGTTCAATATGTTTTAGCATATCATGAAGATGGGAAAATGTTTAAATATAAAAAACATTTCTAGATGTAGGAAATATATATTCATATCAAAATCCAAGGAAATATTTCTGAAATGTAATAACATAATAATAAGATCATGGAGATAAGAAAGTGTTTAGACTTAAAAACATGGCTTCGTGTAGGAGATGTATATGGGTATAGGCCAATAAAATATATATAAACTTTTTTCTTAAAATATTGTATTTAAATTATAGGAAGTCTTGCAGAAATGACTAGAGTTTTTACATTTTCAAAATTTTTTTCTATTTTGTTATTTGAATACCCTAATTTAAAGTAATATTTTTTCTAAGTACCTACTCATTCATGAGTTCTTTAAGTGTTGAGGTTTGATAGCCACTTTAGCTGCCAGAACTTTAATTTCGAAGCCAAGTTGGGCCAAGTGTTTTAAGTCCCATCGCAGTGGCTTCAACTTTCACTCGATTGCACTTGCCAAATTAAACTGGCTCTATCTGCGAACTCCCCCGACTCTTTCTACGCCTTTTCCTGTCCCCTGCAAACACATATGTCCGGCAATTTCAATTACATTTCTTCACTTCAATCAAATCGCATTTCGCTTTGGCCTTTGGCCATTGGCCATTGCCCATCCAGGGCAGCCGAAAAAAATTGTTTGTGCAGTACGCGTGTTGCACTTTCAGTGATTCGTAAATCGAATTTACAGTTCAGTCTTAGCTGGTATTACTTTCCCCATCCCTTGCCTTTCCCCGGAACAATTTCATTTGATTTTTATTTTATTTTAGCTGGCAATTTCTTATCGCCCTTTTTGGAAGTCGTGACTTTGGCGACAATTGTCCGAAATCGCTCTCGAATCCTTGTGACTGTGAGTGACTCCTGTCGGCCACGAAGGACACTTGAAATTATTGAAATTGTTTTGCCATTTTGCCCAGCCCCTCCGCATTCCCAAATTCCCAATCGAGTGAGTGTCTGAATGCAATTGTCTGTCTGCTTATCATTGCCTTGGAATTTTCCCCATTCTGAGTGATTCGAAGAATTTGTGAGGATTTTGGTTATTGATTTCCGAATGCCAAGAAGTCTGCTCTGCAGCACGAGGATCTCTTCTATCAGGACTGGAAAATGGCAGGGAGTGTGTGACTTTGAGCGTTTAATTAGTTGTTAATTGGTTTGGGGAAGCCCTGGGTCCACAAAGGGGATTATTGAATGGGTAACTATAAAGGGAGTCATTTGAGGATTTGTTAAATGTAGTTACTCCTTTACAAAATGTAAACCTCCTTAAACTGTTTAAAATTCACTTATTTATTTGAATCTTTTTCTCAATGTTAGGTATTTATAAAAATAAATTGAATAAGCATATATACTTTTTAAAACCAACATTGCAGTGTGTATCAAATATGCCGAGCAAATACCCATTAAACAATTCAATTTTCGGTTCTCCCCACCTGACAAATTCACAGATAAAACCATATTGTTGTTGTGGCCAAAATCGCAGACGAAAACACACATATATTCGGATTTTTTGTGTTGTATAATTCCTTTGGCCGGCGGTTAATTAAAAAAAGGGGCTTGGCCGCGGGATTTTGGGAAGAGAATGGGAATGCAGACGCCTACGTTGATTTATAGCCAGGGGGCTTTAAAGTGTGTATAAATCAAATGAAATGAAATGCACATATACATTTAATGAAATGTCATTCGGAGCGGAAGCGTTGGCATAAGTTGACTTTAGCGGCTGGCCCAACAGCATGTCCTGTTTTCCGGCCAACTCTTTAGCGCCATTAACAAAGGACTTTCCCTACCCGGCGATTCCGTTCCATTCCGTTCCGTTTGCCTTTTCATTTACGTCGTCTTTGTTGACCACTCTTAATCCTTTGGCCAGGACTCGAGCCGGATGAATGAAGAAGAAGCGCATTGCATTCTGCGATAAATTCGCATTAAATGAGTGAAGGAGTCGGAGCCTCTGGGGGGGTCGGAAAAGGAGTTAAATACAGACTCACTGACCATGGTAGTGCTGCGAACACAATGCGTCGAGTGCAATTCAGAAATTCTCTGCGCCTGGCACACAAACACAAAGATAGAAAAATCGAAGAATGTCAATAATGGCTGCTGCAGTTTCTGCCCCAGGACCTCCTCGTCGTCCTTACAATCCCCCCCATCTCCCTTCCCTTCTCGCACATTTCGGCTTTAATGACGCCGCATCCTGTGACAATAAGCGTCACTTGGCCAGTTTGTTGTCTTCATTTTCGATCGCACAGAAGGCGAGTTGAAAAGTCCCATCATATCGTTACAGTGCTTGCATTGCTCAAGCGATGTGGAAAAGTAAATAAGTTTGTAGAATCTATGGGTCAATAAAATAAGACTAACCAGACCACCAAGCGTTTATGTGTTCGAGCTTTAGATAAACAACTGTAATTGGATTTAATGAACCTAAAAGGTTAGTAAGGGTTAAAAAAAATGAGTTTCCCTAAAGGAAAGGATTTAATCTAAGTAAAAACAAGTATATCTTTTATAATAATAGTTATATTACTTAAAGATTTAATAGTCTAATAGGGTTACATATTTTTTATTATTATTTAAAGATTTAAAAGTTATAATTGAGCTGTTTTAAAACCTTATAAGTATTCCTTGTCCGAAAATAAATATTTTTGGCACCACTGTTTCTTCATTCGCAAGGGGTTCATTGATAAGGCCCCGCTCACCAGTGCAATTGACAACTTGAATGTGAACAATATTATTTGCATTTATTTTTGTTCGTCGCTTATTTTTATTTTTCGGCCAAAAGGAGTGAGGCTGCCAGGAGGAGAGTCATGAGCTGTACATTTCCCAATATTTCGCAGTTCAACCCGTTTGCATGGGGGGGACATCTGAGTGGGGTTTGGGGCCGGCTCCTTACTCAATGTGGCTTCGACAGACTTTGCTGGAGTATCGTATCGGTTTCGCGATTTCGTTGCATTCAACTTGCGGTTTGCCGTCTTCTTCTTTGGAGAGGCAACAGATGCCGCATCTCGATGCACTTTCAGCCCCTCCCGCCGCCCATCTATTGTGGTTTATTTGACTTTTGTTGCATATTACGTAAGTCGGGGCTTCAATGCACTTTGCCTGCGCCAACTACGCGATTCAATGGGTCTTAACTGTGCCAGAGACACCCGTGTTCTTGATTTGAACGACCCGTATCTACACTTGAGAAATTTGAAAGGGAATTAAGGAACTGAACAAAATAATTGAAATACGGAAAGACATCTTATTTCCGAAGTAAAATGTTTCTCAAATGTTAATAAATATTGAACTGAGCACATACTTTTGGTGGAATAATCATGTTTCCAGAATTTTTTGAGAGTAACTGAGTTCAATACCACCAAGTGACCTAATATTTGTTTTCTTCTTGCTGATCTTAGTTATAATATTCAAATTTCAGCTTGAGTAAATTAACATATTTAACATTTTCGAGTTGGAAACTTACCAATAAGAAAGCAAATGTTTATTTCAATAATTTTTTTCTGAGTGTACGAAGCTACTGTGCTCTGTGGCTACTGTGGGCGGTGTTCATTGTGGAGCATAGTAAATAAGTGCACCGCTCTGTTTGACACTTGCAGCTGTCAACGCGGTGCGTGATTGATCGACCGATACTGCTTGCCCCTCGGAACGGGTGTAAAAACCAGGGTTCCGCGGAGAGAAATGATGATGTCAAGGCGGACTAATGGAGCAGTTCCCCATTAACATGCCCATAACAAATGGTACGATCTGTTGGCTCAATCGCAGTTAGACAGTTTGATTAAACGCAGGTACGAAAAATGCGTTTCGAAAGCGAATGATTTGTTTCCTGGAAAGTAAAATGGCTTTAAAACTATGGTTTCGACTGAATAAAATGGTTCTTACCTTTTGATGAAGCAAGCTTAAAATAAATTTTATAAATTAATAACTAGCAAATATTAAATTTGTTGTTAAATTGAATAACATGTAGTGATTAAATAATTGTCTAGCCAGGAAATCTGTACAATTTCTGAAGACCATTAGTAACTTTCAAAGGTAAAGTTCTGGCTCTCACCAATTAGTGCAACATCGTAATAATTGAAGTTTGTTTGAAAGACAGCAAAACTTTCATCGGCAACTACAAAAGTTAATGTGGCTTTTGACAGAACTTATCTATCAGTGGCTACAGCCATCGATAACAGGCAACAGATACAAATTGTTAGAACGCAACTGGGAGCGCTGCTCTTTCCACTAATGGCCCCATTTGCCCCTGAACAAAGTAAAGAAGGCAAAAATTAATGTAAATTTATTGTCTCAATTTATAATGCAACAAATTGAGCAAAGTGAGCTGGCCCAAGATACTTTGGCCAAATATTAATGTTGACGGGAGGCGAGGATCAAGTATAAAGTAGAAAGTATCTGGCAGATACGCATAATGGGGCGGCATTGAACTTGAACTTATCTGCGATTGGAGTTTTTCAATTGTTTGCCAAAGTCATTGGGCGCAAAGTTGCTGCCATTTTGTCTCTCAGAAAGTTATTACAAAGTTTGTCATATAAGTTTTGGCAGCCTTTTAAAGTTTTGGCCCCGCTCAGCCCCACTGTCATCTGGATATAGATATAGATAACTTTGGGGCCCTAGGATGCTGCATCAGTTCGCATCTCAGTTTCGACTTCTCGACTTCTCGACCAGCAAATTGAGTGCACACAGCCGGCAGACGTTTGTCATTTGTCTGCCGTCATGTCAGTTGTCAAGTTTGATTTTTCGACATTTGCCTCTCAGTTCTATTTAACTACGTACACTTTTTGTGTCTTTTAAATTGTAGCGACCACTGTGATAAAGTGGGGAAAAAATATGAAATATCGTGCTCTGCAATATACAAAAGACAAATTCGTAAAGCTTTTCGGAAGCATGTTGACAATATTCTGTACAGAATTTTTGGTCATCTGGGTAGCTCAGCGAAGTGGTTAGTTGTGTAGCCTGTCAATAAAATATTTATGAAATCAGGGAAACTTTTATTTGCTTTAAGTTTAAGAGAAATCTGCTTCTAGTTAAATATTTGTAGTTTTAATTATATTTTCCATTGTTATGAATTGATTTTAATAGAGGTTTCGTTAATCAAGGAAATAATTACTTATTGAAATATTAAATGGATAATAATATTTTTGTTTTAATAATAAAGCTCACTAACAAAATCACTTAGATCTCTGGAGATTTTTAAATATTATAAATATAATCACAAACTGTATGAAGATTCATTTTGTATTTAAGCTTTCTCTTATTCAAATCTTAAGTTCTGAAAGTTCTAAATCCGATAACCATAACAATGCTTCGCATAATCACATTTTGTTAAATCATTTAAGTTCTTGAGCCCCAGCACGACTTCCACTTTATAAATTTTAAGAATACCCCAACCTTTTCCCTAATCCCAGCCCAGAGAGTATCTCAAAGCCGTGCGACCTGTCATCTTAGGTTCTCCTGGTGTTGACAAATGGTAAAGGGTGCTGAAGAGGGGCAGTTGATGTCTGAACACTTTATCTTAATGTCAATTTTTTGTTTCGTTTGCCTTCGGTTTGATTCGAAGGGTTTTTCTGGCCAGATCGTGTGCGTGAAGCAGTTAAGAACGCCACGGTGAATTAGCCATAAAAAACGCATTTGTACAACGGTGTTGGTATTGGGGGGGCGCCTCATTTGGGAGTCATGTCAAAATCACGACATTTGAAGGCGCCTGGCGATAAAACAGCTCGAGGATTTACATTTATATTAGACAGGCTCAAAGAGCTCCGCCAATGAATCATCGGCGTACTTAAATAGCTTTAACTGCTGGCATTTTCCGTGCTTTGATTTCATTTGCATCCCGCTTTTCTTTGTTTTTTCCCTTTTTGGTAGTTTGACAACGTCAACTCGTGTCTGCATGTGCTGCGAAGCCAGTCGGTCGGCGGCTTGGAGAACATCACCACCAATGACATCTGTGCCGGTCGCCTGAAGGCCGTCCTAGCCCTATTCTTCGCCTTGAGTCGCTTCAAGCAGCAGGCCAAGCAGACCAAGTCCATCGGAGTTGGCTGCGGCGGTGGAGTTGGAGTCGGAGTGGGTTCCTCATCCACACTCACGGGCGGCGGCTCCGTTCTGGGCATCGGCGTGGGCGGCGGTCTGAGGACTCCGGGATCCAGTCTGCACCAGGACAAAAATCAGCAGGATCAGCAGCAGCAACAAACGCCACAGCAACTGGCCCAATCGCTGGAAAACGGCAATGAGATGGTGAACCGGTAAGTTCATTTTGAAGAATAATATTCGAGAACTTATGTTAAGGTTACAAGTTTTATTGGATGCATTTGGTGTTTTATCTTAAGGTATGTAATGTTGAATAAAATACACGTTTTGAGCTTAAGTTTAAGGGCACAATCGAATAAAAACAAAACTTATTATTTTTTTATTTTTTTTTTGTATTGGACTAAGATTTTCTTTGTTACCGTTTCCAACACTAACTAGTTTATAGTGCATTCCAGATTAATCGTGGCCTTTAACAATTTAGAAATTGCTTTACATTTACAAATGTTATGTTTCAATTATCGTATATTCGTTTTCGTTCGTATCATATATATCGTTGTTAGACTTAGCCAGTGGCTTAATCATCATTTCAACAGCGGTAAACGATTCGTTTAAATTATCGCTGTTCGAAGTACCCCAATAGATTCCATTGTTCATTTCACTAATCCCGTTTCCATAGTACTTTCCATTCAGGGAACTGAAAATATTAATTGTTATATTTGTGTAGTGGAATGGTTAGGCATATGAACATGCTTACCTGTGGTCGCACACATTGTACCACCAACCACCTTCTCCATTTGCAGCGCAATTACGTCTGCAATCATTATCGTTATCCCAGTCAAACGTAGTAAACTCTGCATACATATGCTCTCTTAGGGCGTCTCCGGCTGTACCAGAATATTTTCCAAGCGACTTTAGCTTATACTTCTCTTTCTCGCTTCCAATTTGAAAATCACTATAATAAGCGTAGCTAGTGGATCCATTAACATGTTGAAGTTTTATAAAAAGTTCGTGCTGTTGTTTCTTAGTCTCAGTGTATAGTTCCATTAGTCCGGTGAAAAATTCTCCCGTTGGAAGTCCGAATCCATACTTATAATCCGACCAGGATCCGTTGAATTTCCCGGAACCGTCGTAACGCCTTTGAATGGTTTTCCAACCAATTTCTTCCAGTTCTCCAGTAAGCCTTTTATTTTGATATTCCAAGTTCTTCGCAATATCTGCGTACTTCACGGCATGAGCAATAAAGGTGTTGAGCATCGAGTTACAGTCTTTATCGCAGTCGAATCTTAATAGTTCATGAGTACTAATTGGGCTTCCACTGGTAAGAAGTAGCACTTCAAAAAGGATAAACGGAAGAAAAATCACCAAAATGAACGGTTTCATTATTACTTTACAAGTACGAGGCTTCGAAGACTCTGATCTGAACTGAACTCAACTTTATGAATATATAGAGGCACAGCTCGCTGCAGATACAGAACTTATCCAGAAATGTAAATTTTTTACATGTGTATCAGCAACTCAACATTTTTGAAAAGCCCAGTATTGTTTTCAGCGGTTTTCTTTGCGTCATTTGACATAGATACAAACCATTCTTCCGGGAAGTTTGATAAGAAAAATGCATGACTAAAAACTCTTTTTTTAAAACTTAAAGTCAAAGATAAAATGCGTTAGATTATTTTTTTATTTTTTTACAAACAGCGCCCTCTACGAATTCGTTTCTTTAATACACCTAACATAGGTGGCGCTCTTAAATACTGTTCCCAGTACTTACTTACTTATATTTTACTTATATTATACATTTTACCTGCATCTTACTTTAATTTAAAATCAGATGTCAAATAGTCGTCAGTAAAGCGACATCTTAACTTATCTTACATAATGCGCCCTCTATCGACGGTGTTAGCTTGTAGCAGCCTGCTTTTGTTTTCTAACCCTTATACTGTTTGCACATAAACCAACCATAGGTGGAGCCTCAAAAAGAAAACCTTTTAGCAAAGAGATTTGTTAAAGCCAATTTCAGATTCTTCAAATTTATCTGGCGTTTGATTTTTATTGCAACTTAAAAATTAAAAATTATTTTATAATTTACTATAACATATATAATTTACATTAACATATTTTAATATAAGAAGCAAAAAAGTTAAAGTACACATTACAAAAACCCTAAAGAATTAATCAATTTTAACCTTAAATATTAACATAGAAGTAATAAATACAAAAGCGTTAAAACTATTCAAAGTGTATGATAACATAAGGAACTTGTTTTCCATTTTGTTAACACGCACCAATTACTTCCGAGTTAAAACTATTAATGTGTCAAAGTAAGGTATGTAATGTTGAATAAAATACACGTTTTGAGCTTAAGTTTAAGGGCACAATCGTATAAAAACAAAACTAAATAATATTTTTTTTACGTTTTTTTTTTGTAATGGACTAAGATTTTCTTTGTTACCGTTTCCAACACTAACCAGTTTATAGTGCATTCCAGATTAATCGTGGCCTTTAACAATTTAGAAATTGCTTTACATTTACAAATGTTATGTTTCAATTATCGTATATTCGTTTTCGAATACATTGCTTTACATTTACAAATGTTATGTTTCAATTATCGTATATTCGTTTTCGTTCGTATCATATATATCGTTGTTAGACTTAGCCAGTGGCTTAATCATCATTTCAACAGCGGTAAAAGATTGGTTTAAATTATCGCTGTTCGAAGTACGCCAATAGATTCCATTGTTCATTTCACTGATCCCGTTTCCATAGTACTTTCCATTCAGGGAACTGAAAAATGTATTTGTCATATTTGTGTAGTGGAATGGTTAGGCATATGAACATGCTTACCTGTGGTCGCACAAATTGTACCACCAACCACCTACACGATTTCCAGGGCAATCAACTATAAAATTATTAACGTTATCCCGGTCAAACGTAGTAAACTCTGCATACATATGCTCTCTTAGGGCGTCTCCGGCTGTACCAGAATATTTTCCAAGCGACTTTAGCTTATAATTCTCTTTCTCGCTTCCAATTTGAAAATCACTATAATAAGCGTAGCTAGTGGATCCATTAACATATTGAAGTTTTATAAAAAGTTCGTGCTGTTGTTTCTTAGTCTCAGTGTATAGTTCCATTAGTCCGATGAAAAATTCTCCCGTTTTACTTCGGAATCCACGCTTATAATCCGACCAGGGTCGGTCGAAGTTCTCGGAACCGTCGAAACGCCTTTGAATGGTTTTCCAACCAATTTCTTCCAGTTCTCCAGTAAGCCTTTTATTTTGATATTTCAAGTTCTTCGCAATATCAGCGTACTTCACAGCATGAGCAATAAAGGTGTTTAGCATCGCGGTACAGTCTTTATCGCAGTTGAATTTTAATAGTTCATAAGTATAAATTGGGCTTCCACTGGTAAGAAGTAGCACTTCAAAAAGGATAAACGGAAGAAAAATCACCAAAATGAACGGTTTCATTATTACTTTACAAGTGCGAGGCTTCGAAGACTCTGATCTGAACTGAGCTCATTTTTATGAATTTATAGAGGCACAGCTCGCTGCAGATACAGAACTTATCCAGAAATGTAATTTTTTTACATGTGTTTTGGACAAACCCAGTATTGTTTTCAGCGGTTTTCTTTGCGTCATTTGACATAGATACAAACAATTCTTCCGGGAAGTTTGATAAGAAAAATGCATGACTAAAAACTCTTTTTTTAAAACTTAAAGTCAAAGATAAAATCCTTTGGACCCAGTACTTCCCAGTACTTACTTACTTATATTTTACTTATATTATACATTTTACCTGCATCTTACTTTAATTTAAAATCAGATGTCAAATAGTCGTCAGTAAAGCGACATCTTAACTTATCTTACATAATGCGCCCTCTATCGACGGTGTTAGCTTGTAGCAGCCAGCTTTTGTTTTTTAACCCTAATACTGTTGGCACATAAACCAACCATAGGTGGAGCCTCAAAAAGAAAACCTTTTGGCAAAGAGATTTGTTAAAGTAATTTCAGACTCTTCAAATTTATCTGGCGTTTGATCTTTATTGCAACTTAAAAATTAAAAATTATTTTTTAATATACTATATATAGCAAAAAAAAATTTTTTTTGTCCTAAACATATTTTAATGTAAGAAGCAAAAAAGTTAAAGTACACAATACAAAAACCCTAAAGAATTAATCAATTTTAACCTTAAATATTAACATAGAAGTAATAAATACAAATGTGTTAAAACTATTCAAAGTGTATGATAACATAAGGAACTTGTTTTCCATTTTGTTAACACGCACCAATTACTTCCGAGTTAAAATTATTAATGTGTCAAAATAAGTGTCAGCAAGTCGCATTTAATTCAAAATAATTTCTGGCACTAGCATATACAAAAGTCAGCTAGCATTTTTTAACACCGAAGCAATACTTAAACTTAACTTAAATGCAATCATCCCGAGACGCCCCATCGAATCCAAAATCCTCCCCTCATGACCCCCAAAATATTGCATATCCAATGTCAGAGATTTCCTTTGAATTTAGCTTAGACCGTCATAAGACATCCGGCACGCATTTCTTTCTACGCTTTCCCCGAATTCCTAGTAAGTTTAATATGATTTATTGGTTTGTTTGCCGGAAATTACAGGCAGTTGGGTCCTGGTTTTTGGCTTATTTTTTTTGGGGGGTTACGCCTCACACTTCGACCAACAGATGTCATCAGGAAAATGGCAGGAAAAACTCCAGAAAGGCAAACAAAATTGGCGTGCTACAAGTTTAAAGAGAGGAAAATCTCTGCCAGGGGGAAAACTCCGCAAAGTGCTCTCTGAAAAATTCAAACCAAGAAGATGGCAAAATTAGAAAACTTTATTTGCCCAATGTCTGTGGGGAGGTCTTCGGTTTTGACTCCGGTTTTTGGGGGACCTTTCTTTGGAGCGCCGTGTTTGCAACCCCCGGGGAAATCCTTGGAGTTGCAGACAGGAAACGGAAGCTTTTGTGTGGCGACCCCCCTCCATTTCCCCACCCTCTAAAATAGTCGTTTAACTTGGGGACCCGGCTGAATGTGTTGATGACTTTCACTGACTATGAAATTTAAATGCGTTACGGAAATGTTTTGCGTTCGCTTTTGGCCGAGCAGACAAATAAATTACAAGGGATTTTTATGGTCGTCCTTGCGCCTAGTTCGTGGTAGGCGACGCAATCAGGAGGGGCAGCGGTTCATCTAAAGTTGCGCCATAAAACTTTCACTTGCTGGCCGTGTGGCATCGGCCCTCCCGAGTGTTGTTTATAATGTCTGCGGTCTGGCGACCTAGACCCAGCTCTGGGGTTCGGGATCCCCGCCAGCCACCCGGAACGGTGACAAAATAGCAACCCCAAAAAGGGTACACCTAAATGAAAATTTTAAAAAGTCAAAAACTTTACGAACCCCTTGGGAGAGTAGCTTTAAATTCAAAACCATTCTTCAAATAGAAATTAAAAACATTAGAAATATATTTAAAAATAAATATAGTAAAACCTTATTAAAAAGTAATACATTTACTATAAGAAAAATATTTATTATATGTTCAATGAATATTATCTCTAAATCAAATTGGTGGTTGACCTAAAAAAAACCTTATGTTATTTTTCCTTGTGTACCATTAGCAACAGTCCTTGCCTGCAATTTTTTCAATGCAAAATTCAAAAGCATTTTAACGACGGCAGCTGCTACTGAATTTTGAATTTAGAGTTGGGGTCGTTTTGCTTTGGGGAATTTCAATTTCATGGCACTTCACAAGTTCTCTATTTTTAAAAGCACTGACTGTGATTTGTTTGAGGACAACCTGCTGGCAGGAGCAACATGTTGCAGTGACGCACATAATTAAAACAGGAGGACGCATTCCCAAATCTCACTTGAATTTATATCCAGCATCTCCTTAAATATCTACAAGATTCCAGCAACAGCTGATGACGATACAGCCCCAGAGTGCACAACTCCCACCATTTATAACTGCAAATTGCTTTGGCAGACATGCCAACAATATGTATTGTATTTATAGCAGTCGGTAACCGAGCTTTCCTTCTGGAATTGGCTTGAAAGTAACCCCTGAAGACGGGCGAGGTTGTCCTTTGAGGGGGAGAAAATTCCCTTGGTCGATGCTGGGCTCCCGAATCCACCCCCTGAATTGGATGAATCCGCCCACGTGCGTGTGTTCCGGTGGCTCTCTAATTCGCATGCATTTATGCGTGACCATGAACAAGGAGCAGACCCAATCCCCCTGGATCCCAGGACACCAGGATGTCCCGCCTCCTGCTCCAACCGAAGTGCACTCGTCCTTTTCTGTGACCACTCTCCACTGGTAAATTGTCAAGTCCTTGTTGTCCTCAGCCTCGTCTGGCTTAACTTTTGTTGTCCTGCGGGCTTGGTTTTTTCCACATGGTCTGCTCCTCTGTGCTGAATTTATAATTCCATTTGTGGTTTTAATTTCGTAAATGTGAGATTAATTTTATTCAATTTGTACGCCCAGAGTTGAAGGGCAGTCTGTGTTTAGGTCTGGGGTAAACGCTTCATTGACTGTCAATTGTTGGCAATTGAAGCATTAAGATAGAAGGGTGAGGAGTTAGGAAAGGAGAATTGGCCAAAGCCTTTAAGTACCAGGATTTTGTACATAGTCTTAAATTATTTTGAAATATTCAACACAACATATTTGTATATTTATAGCACAAGTTGGTTGAACACAATGCATCTTAAAAATACTTTTTGTCTAGATTTTCCCTTCCAAAGTTTTCAGAGTCGTCCATTATACTCTCCAAGAACCTTTCCTCTTGTGGATTCAATCTTGTTATGAATATATCCCTTGTGGCTCTGAATTGTCCACAATTATACAAATGCTCATTCTCAAGTCGCATAAAATTCCACATAAAACGTCTCATTATTTCGCTAAAACTGATAATCGTTTTGCCATTATGTGGGGCAATTACTTCCTGATAGACCAAGACAAACTCCAAAACCCAAACGAATCGCAGCAGTGAATTTTCCACAATCACAAAGTAATAGAACCACTAAAAAAAGAATTTTCTTATGCATTTATAGGCTAAATTAGGTTTAATATATTACCTTGGGATAAACCAGATTTTCGCGGAGAAAGAGGTTCTCACCCTTCCACACTCTAAGCAAACCAAAGTCCATTAGCAAATCCCAAAGCAGAGAATATATTGAGGAAATAATGCATATCGTTATAAAGGTCCAAGTCCAGGGATTCTCAAAAAGATTACTGTAGTTGGCTGAAGATTTTTAAAATTTAGTAAAATGTTACTAAATTCTTTCGAGCCACTCACCATTTGTTTCCGTTTGAATTGTGGAAAATACCACCTCCGCTACAAACAGAAAGTACTTCAAGGCATTGATCAGATAGTCCGTGGACTTTGATCCACTGTCTCTAAATCGCCGAAGACTCTGGCAAAATCGGAACCAAGCCGGCAGACATCGAATGACAGGCACCGCATAGTCGGGCTCAAATTCAAAGGCATCTGGCCAATCCAGGAAATATCGCACATAGAACCTTATTAGGTAATAGTGATCCACAATTCCAACTACCAAAGAGGTCCACTGATCCGCCACCCAAAAGTCCACAAAGTTCACAAAGAAAAAGGGGGCCAAAAGGATGCGACCCACAATGGCCAGAAACCAAATCCTGGCTGAGTAGAAAAAAATTGGTATGGGGTTTAGGAACAGTATAATAACAATGGCCAACTGAACCAGCGGTATGTAATGCGGATCACTTATATAGAACTCTTTGTGGAGCAAGTACAGCAAAACGCTCAGAGTGCACAGGTATCCAAAGAAACTGACTATTTCCAAGGCTCGCATGGCACCAATGGCATTTCTTCGCTCCGCCTCGAAGATCAAGACATGGTCAATCCCCTTCTTCTCAAAAACTTTTATATTAATAGCCAGGCAGAAACCAAACGTTACACCCGAGATGGGTCCTCTAAAGAGGCTGACAAACACGTAACGGAATTCTGGACTCATCTCTAGGCAGTAATCTAGTGGGTTAGGAAAAACCATCGTTATATCATGGGATTGTTATATATATCTAACATTCTCTTACACGAGATCACACAAATTATAGCGGCCACCAAAAAGAGGCCCAGAAATAGGCCTGCACAGAAAACATGAATCGGAGGAGTGGGCTGGCCCAAAGGGGGAACTCGCAGCTTGGCCATTGCCTTTGACCGATCTCCACCGGCCAAGTATTCCGTATACAGATCCTCCGTGGTTCCAATCATTCGATCCAACTGCGTGGTCATGGCAAAGCTAGCCCTCATAATAAATCGCTCGTACCATCCTGAACCAGCCTCTGACTTTAGGTTCTTATCGTACTTCTTGCAGATTTTACGAAAGGCTGTCATATTCAAAGTTTGGTAATTCTGCAGCATAATGAGGCTAAGGGTAGGTATCAATTTAGCTTTAAGGCTTCATATAATACCTATGAAAAATTGTGGTCCTGAAGAATTCGCGTTTGTGTGGCTTTTAAGCATCTACCAAGCTATGGGACTAGGGAAAATGTATTATAAGTGAGACAAATACCTCAGATAAAACTCGCTCATGGCCAGTCGGAGTTTGTTAAGCGGCGGCTTCTTGCGGTTGTCATGAAGGCTCCTCGAGGAGGTGGATGCCCTGGATGATATCGATCCTCGAGGATCCTGTTGGGTGCGATGACGGCCCATGAGTGTTAGCTGGAAATTGAGAGTGGCCAATTTGCGATGCGCCTCCGCCTGTTTGTGGACAAAAAAGTCATTCACCTTGGTTAACTCCACTTTGCAGGTGGCAAAGAACAGTATCTCGAAGTCCCTGTAGTAAGCGTTATTGGCGGAGCTTCTATTCGGAGCTTTGTCCACGGCATTCAGTATCATATTCTTAAGCTCCTGAGAAATTAAGTTAAAATATCATTCACATGTATAGGAATTTCCAAAAAAAAATCCGAGTTACATTGTAGTTCATATACTGCTGACGCCATTCGGGTACCATAAGAGTATCTAGAGTTTGGCCAAACTTCATTTTAATAGGGTTTTAATTTTTTGTGAGCTCAGATTATTTGACAATTAAGACAAATTTTATTACAACGTATATGACACTAAAACTTAGGAGATTGGTAAGGAATTGGTATTACTTTCTTCATTTTTCTAAAGGCTTAAACCTTTAAAAATTATATGATTATATTTACTCCCTTTGATAATTTTCGATTGGCTTTGAGCAATATTATTAGTTTGCCCATCCATATTTTTTGTAGCCTAACCACAATTTAGCTTAAAACGCAACCGCCCTTAAAATCTCTAATTGGACAGTTTTCCTCCCTTTCATGACGTTGAAATTCTCTTTTCTTCACGATGAAAAATTTTCCATTGTGCGCGGACAACCCACGCAAATTTTGACATGCGTTTCCCTTTCCGTTGAGAGTTGACAATTTCGTTTTTGTTTTAGAGGACGCTGTCCGCAGAATCATCAGCTCATCCTCCTTAAAATTGCCTGGCTTTTCATGTTCAAGCAGACCTTAATATATCCCCTTTTTTTGAGTTTTCCTCCTTTTTTGAAGTGACTGCGTTTGGGTGTATTATTAAAAATGAAGAGAAAGTCCTGGAAAATGGGGTGGCTAAGGGTAGGCTTTACTTTTGCCAACTCTTTAAGTTCGCAATCGTTTCCATTCAGTCCCACAATTCGATTTCAGTTGCTCGCCATTAGTCATAAGAAAAGAAAATTGGAAGGTGGGCAAAATGTCGTCTACAGGCATCCCTCGATGAGTAGTGGGTGGCCAGCAAGGACTTCCATCTCACCTCAGTCAACATCATCAAAGCTTGGTATTCATCTTCCCCTCTGCGCCGCAATGTGAAAAATGTGAAACAATTGCAACGATGATTACTTTTTCCAACAGTTTTCCCCCCCGTTGTTGTTGTTTGGTCGTAAAGGAAAATTGAATTGCCAATGGGCGGAGCTTGAAGTTAGTCCTGCCCTCCAGGGACCTTTTCATGGTGGGGTTCGGATGGGAAAACAAGACACGGACGGACCCGGATGAAAACAGGTGAACTCCATAATTATATGCTAAATACTCGGGTAATTAACTCCCCCGGGAACATTAACTATTTGAAGAACTTGATTAAGCTGATGGCTAAGGCTCGTGAATTTCCCTGGGAGATGATGGAGGAAAACTAAGCCAAAGGAAAGTGGCGGCATGTGCAAAAGATAAAACCCAACATTAGTCTCCTGTTCAGAAAGGGGAACATTAGCAGATGTCAGCAGAGTTGGCTTTATTTGTGGTATCCTGGAGTTAAAAAGCACTTAAGTTTCTAATTAGAAATATCTCAAATTACTTTCATACTTAAAATTATACTTAAATTTAGAAATATCCACTTAAGGCTAGTTAGTTTGTTATACCAAAGATATCTTAATGTGATCAATATATGTACTTAGCTTTTAATATAAAAATGAACAGATTTTTAAATACAGAAAAGTTAGTTTAGCTTTAAACAAGTCAAACTTTTCTACAAAGTTTTTCCCGTGGTCAGCGGGCTTCCATAGAATTTCCAACAGATTTTTTTGTGGCATGTCCTAGCTGGACAACCATAACCAGAAGGCAAATAAAAATATTTGCATAGACGAACCGTTCAACAATTGGATAGACGGACAAGTGAACAATGTGGGGATGGTATCAGGCGGCGGAATCCGGGGACAGACTATATAAAATGAAAAGTAAACATTGCACTGTCCGCCGTTTGCCATTGAAATGATAAAGTGCCCGGCTGAGCTCCTCGCCGCCCGGAAAGCTTCCCCGGAGTACGACAAAAGGCAATAAAATGCATGCTTAGTGTTTTTGGGAGCGGGGGCTTAATGGCATTAGAAGAAGCAGAGGGGTCTACGGGTGCCTTGTGGAGCAGTCAGTCTGGAGCTACATCTGGTTATGTCCGCATGTTGTGTGCGGCAACTCAGGCGAAAGGCTTTCATGCTTTTTGGATTTGTCCAAACAAAGATTTATTGGGTCTAGTTTTAGTTTTTTTCTTGAGAGTGGCAGAGGGTATATGTGTTGTTTTTTAAAACTGATTGTGTTTGTAACAAGTCGAGGGGAGAAAGTTGTGGAAGAGTTTAGGAACAAGTCTGGTTAAGGAGGGCTTTTATCAGGAGTTACAACTTATTCTATTCCAATTGAATTCATATAAAATTGTTGAATTAAATATATATTAAATATACTTTTTAACCCGGGTGGGTGGAGATCTGTCCCATTAAATATTGAATGCTTTAAAAAGTTTATTATCTTGATAAGCTTCGATTCAATTTACACTCTCACCTAACCACATAGCAAATTATAGCTCCATTTAGACATGACAGCTACATGAACTCGAATGGCATTCCAAGACAATATCTCCCCAGTAAATTCAATCAGCTTTGGCTCCAATCTAGTGGGTTCAAGACTTTGCACCTTTTTTCTAGCTGTCTGCAACAACTTAATCGCATTCAGCCACTTTCTTTGCCGCCCACTTCTCGCGAACACTCTAAAACCCAACTTCAATTATAGTGGCAAACTCCGTCGAGCACTTTCAATCCGAAACTCGTTTGGCCGTTCAATCATTGCGATTTCGGGGCTACATCGCACATGCCAAGTAATTGCAATCATATTTCGACACGCTGCCCAGCATGCATTGGCCATAAACTTCAGGCCCCTAAAAAAGAAACACACATAAACAAAAAGTGTCAATGTTATGTATCTGCAACAAGCCGATGATACAATACTCTTGATATGGTCTTGAATCTTTTTAAAAATAAGATATTTTACTGTTCAACAGCTTAATAAGTATAATTGACATAAGGTCTAAGTAAAACTCTTGATTACAAAAATGTTAAGGGGTGATTGGAATTATGATTATAATTATGTTTAAATTCTAAAAAATGTTTTAAAAAAAATTTCAAAATGTTTATAAAATAGTTTCTTAAAGAACCTTATTTTTAATCTACACCAATATAATTATTTTTGACAATCGACAATGCCTTAGCTCAGCCAAAAATATTTCTTTCGAATAAAAATCATTGTAACCAGATAATATCTAAAAGTGTAAGTTATTGTATATACCTTTTTGGTAGGGTACCCCTAAAAACACAACAACCGGCGTCGTAAACTAGATCTAACAAGTTGAGTGTGCGCCTGATCGGCTTAGAGTCAAACGAGTTTCCCGATTGAAATTAAGCTCAATGATTAAACAATTTTACTTTCTGCCATTTTTTCCCTCTGCCTCCATTCCTGCGACGGTTTATGTGACACGAAACTATTTGCTATAATTGCTTACTTTGTTAAATTGCGGCGATTTGTTTGCTGGCCAACAATAACTTGGAGCAGCTTAATTGGTCTCGTTTGCCACTCGGTCCAGTTGACCCCCAGCAGTTGGGGGCATGTGCATTGAACTTCAGGGGGGAACCCTCCGCCACATCCGTCCTCAGAAGTGCAAGTGCCAAGTATTTTTAGACCAGCCAAATGCAGCAAACCAACAGGCAAACAAGACAAACGTATCCAGTGATTCAGTGCACTGCCGGAAATTGCAGGAAAACTAAGGATTATTTTAATCAGAATCAGCTGGAAATAATAATATACATAAATGTTTAAAAAGAATACACGAATTTTTGAATTTTTCTTTATTTAAATCTATTTTGGAAATGATGGTCCAAACTTTAAGAAAAAATGTATTAAATGTGTTATGTAACTTTTAGAGATATCGAAAAGTTACAAAAAACATTTAGGAAATTTTTTCTACCAATATTTTCCCTATTTGTTTGTCAAAGTTTTGACTTAATTCCTAGGGTATAAATATTTTTTCAAGGTGTAGCAAGCCAACCACCTTCATTTCCAACCTCGAACATGTTGGTGGTGTAAAATTGTACGTTGTCGGCTCTTTGGTTGGCTCTTTTCTCTCTCAAACATCCTCTCTTAAACATCCTATATAATGTTCCTGTTGCTTCACAATATAATTAAAAAAATTATAATATATTATTAAAATAAAATAACTAAAAAAAATATTTAACAAAAAGGTATTATACAAAATAAATAAATAATTCCAAGCCTTATTTTAAAGTGTTATTTTATAAAGTACCAATTAATGTCTGCTAGTAACATTTTTATTCAATATGTGCTTTAAGTTTAAAAATGTTTTTTAATTTAAAAAAATTCTAAATCGATTTACCAATTTCCCCTTTCAAAAAAAAAATGTTTTCTATATATTTTTTTAATCCTAAAATAACAAACAAAGTTTTAACATAAAATATATTGAATAATAACGATCCTTAAATATTACTTTATTTGTTGTTCAGTTGTGGTGGCACTAAAAGGCAAAATATTATGAGGGGTGGATATCTCTGAGTATCGTATAAAATATTGTTGGCCAGGAAAAGATCCCCAGCTCTTAAGAGAATGTCTGGCAAAGAGAATTCAGAGAGACTAAAAAGAAAAACCCGGCAAAAGCGAGTTTTTGAACACTTTGCTTTGTTGCGTCGGCGGATGCGGTCGGTACATTTTCGTGCGGGTTTTTCGGATTGTTTTGTTTTGTTTAGCCGGTTTTAATGGCGCGTGCCACTCGCAAAATAAATGGCGGCAAATCGCAGAGTGTGTGAATAAAATTTATTAACGACGAGCCTCGTTTACCAGTGCCAAAATAAAGTTAATGTGCTAAGTGATAGATTTTCGGAAAATATTCTTGGGGATTATACAACGTATTCGTACAAAGTTTGTACTTTAATCTTTTTAACCGGCTGTTGCCTACTTTATGGCTTTAAACTCCCACCATCAGCATTTTCCTCAGACTCTTTAGCAGCCCCATAATTATCGCCTTATCGCATCGCACACAAATTAAAAGGCTTACGGCAGACAACCGAAACAGAACCCAAAAAACTGCCAGACCAGACGATTTTGTCTCCCCGGACCGGCGGCCAGGATGTTTTATATATCCTAGATAAGAGTCGTGCGTTATTTAAATCCTTGAAATGGTTATGATGTTGGTGGTCCCCTGGGAACAAAAAGTTTTGCGAACAAAAAAACAAAGCACTGTTTTAATTATATTAATGAGACGACGCTCAGCTCGACTAATTAAGAATAATTTTATACGTAATTCGATACTATAGCATTTTCTTTAAAACAAATGTAGTAAATACCCTCTGTACTTGGAAATACTCTTTTTCCAAGGAATTTAATGTAATGTAAGCCCTGACACTACCTTTGATTAATGTTTAACCAAGGTTAATAAACATTTCCTTGTGTTCAAGTTAGGAAGTCAATCCGAACTATGGGCTTATCCAACCACAACATCGTTTTATAAAGGGTTCGTTTTATCTGAATTCTTATCAGTCAATTTCACCCTAATTTACCACCTTTCCATTTGGCTGGCTCCAAAGTTGTCAGACAATAGAACGAGAAGCTAACCAACATTTGGGGTGCTAATCTTCATTGTCATCGGCTTGGATCACAGATGCTGCAGAAGTTGCAGGCCCGATGTCTGATGACTGGTTGCTAACCGGTTTTTTTGGGTCTTAAGGCGCGTGTCTTCAATTAATCACCGCCTCGAATCGGTTGCCTCTTTAGAGTTCTTGAAGCGTGTTCCCCTGCTTCTCTAATTTAATTTTATTCAAGTGGCAGCTGGGACCGAAAGGATTATGCTTCCCCAAGTAAGCAGTTTGTTTGGATATGGCCATACTTGGGATTGCAGCTAATTATGGTTACCAAGACCAAGCAGCTTTGTCGGGGATTTTCAATTTTCCAATGCTGCTCTTCTGTCTTTGACATCTGACAAACTGACAATCCAACAATCTGACAAGCGGGTAACAGGCGCTGTCAAAATCCTTCTGTGGGGGAGCATTGAACTCGTACCGGCTTGAGCAACCCTCACAGAAGCCGAATTGAAATCAAAATCGAATCCAAAAGCCCCGCCAGAAATTCGAGATATCAGAAAGCAAGCTGTCAAATTATCAAGCAAGTAAAATCAATTGTTGAAGAGCAGCGAGAGTTCCTCTCCTTACAATTCAAAACATCGGCTAATGATAGGGGCATAATACTACATAATATCTCGGGGCTAGGCGTGTGAATAACCCGAGGTAGCTGACAGTTGAGGGAGAAATGTGTATTATTAGTTGATGGCAGCGTAACGCTAATGATTTAATTATGGTAATGATAATGGCCGGGGGGTAGACGGGTTAAACTCCATTTGGTTGTGATGACAATTATGTGGCTGTTGGCATAGATTATGATGTTCCTGCAAGAACTACATTACAGAATATTTTGAAAGTGAAACCAATTATTCCCTCTAATTCATAAACACCGTATTTTCTGCACAGCTCAGCATTTACTTTGCCTTTTCCTCTTACACTAAACTATTCAAATTTTATGCAAATTGCCTGGCAATTTATAAGCCATATATGTGGGTCTTAAAATCGGAAAAATTGCATTCCTTCTTCGATATACGTTGCAAGACCACCCAAGCCTTTCGTTCACAAATACTGATTATCTTTATGCGCTTCTTGTCGCCTTTTCAATTGACCAGCGGAGCGGAGAATCAAGATCCCCGACAGCTCACGGAAATGTCAATTGCAACTTCAAAAGACATTCGAACGATTATGAAATATTTATGTGCATACATTTATATTCTCCCGATTTAAATGCAAGATGTGGGCCACACCTCGCACATTGATCTTTGGCGGCCCTTTCAGGCAGTTAATTGGTTGACTGGCAAGTTGGAAAGGGTAAAATAGTCGGGAAACGAGTGTCATTTTGAGTTGCCCAAAAATAGTGAAGTTCGTATAAATCTGTTCACCCCGCCCAACTTTGCCCTGCTTCCTGTCAGTCCTCTAGCACCCATTCAATGCAAAATGCCGTGACAAATTGTTGATTTGCTTTGACATATAAAAAGAAAAACGCTTTTGTCTTCAGGTTTCCCTTTAGATACCCAGCAGTTTTGGATATGATAGAGGTTTAGGGAGTCTCATAAAAAGTAGTGAAAATAAATTTGAAATAGAACAGTACCTACCTAATACAGAGGTGTAAAACTAAGACAGCCCAGTATAAGGAAAACTCTTAAAAATACTCAATTGAACATTATTTATTGTCCCTCGTAAAATAGTTCCTATGGTGACTACAGAACTTTGAAATATTGGTTTTCTTTTAATGTTCTTCACCTTCTTCGGCGAGTAGTAAAAGAGATTTATTTCCTGTCCACAAAAGTGCAGTGCTCATACACTAAAAAGCCAAGGGTATCGCAAAAGTTGTGACACTCTCTAAACTTGTATCTTTTTCCCTTTGTTTTTCATTCGCCTTTTCCACTTTTGTATATTTAAGCGGAAGCTAAAAGAGTCTTTCAAGTTGATTTCTGCTCCATAAACTTGTCTATTTCTGTTTTGGTCCCCACTGTTCGCTGGAGCGCAAAAGGCAACCCCCGTATTTTCCCCCAAATCCCCATTCTCCATATAATACTTACCCCTCAGCTGGCGTTACGAAAATTTGGAGCAGCACGTGCATTTGCACGTTTTAAATTTGTTTCCCACTCCCCCGGTCCTCGCCCCTTCATTTTTATGCCTTTGCCTTTTGTTTATATTTAGATGGAAGTATTTTTTTTATGTCAGTTAAGAGGGGATTGTGGCGGCTTGGGGGCGGGTTTTTTGCCATAAATCTCCTCAGAATTTATTTGTTAAAGCCAAAGACGAAGTTGGCTTTGATATGCACTGCATGTGCTCGTAGCGCCACGTTGGAGTTTCTGAAAACCCGACGAACATGGTGGTGATTGAACGCTAGCATTGTTAGATTTATGTTTCGAGACGCTTCAGGACAAAGACAAGCCAAATGGGCCACAAACTCCAGACTAGTCCAGTAACAACAATGGCAAAGTTAAACCGTTCCCGAGATCCATTAATTTGCTGTGTGAATTTCCTTTCAAAATTGCATTCTAACATGGGGCTATTCCCAAAAAAACCTACCAATTACCACCCTCGCTCTTCGTCTTCTTCAGAATTATGTTCGTGACGATACCACTTCCTTCGGCCACAATTGTATGAATACACTAAAAAAATATGCACTTACAAAATATTTTAAAAAATATTTTAAAACAATTTTGATTACATTTATTAAAAGAATTTTTACTTTTATAATTCAGTCTAATTTTAATTAATTTTATTATATTGTTTGCTTATATAAAAACAATTTATAAGAGCTTTTATAAATTTGTAACTTAATATTTTGTATGGAGTATGATTTCCTTACCCTTAAACACTTTTGTTTTTACTAATTTGTATATGGTTGTTTTATTTTTTAGAAATAAAAACCTTTTTGGGTTTTTTTTTCGGTGTTTTACATATACCTTGGGTTATATGTATGCGTGTCTTTCAACAACTTTTTGCCACTTCTTTGCCGCATATTAAATTATTTTCCTTTGGCCAACTTGTGGGCACCATTGTACGTGACTAAACGTCAATTTCCAGTTCGGCCCCGCTCCGGGCACTATGCAAAATGCATTTTCTAAAACCGATTTTAATAATTCCTCGGAGCGCCCCTCGGGCCTCTTATGTGTCGGCATGAGATAAGACCTGGGTAAACGACTTTGCCACTTTTTATGCAGTGTGCGAAAAGTGCAATGCTCTGATAAGAACATCAGTTTGTCCTTCCTCTAGAAAGTTTCCCCAACTGAACTGTCGGCCGTCGGCATTTTAAGTGTGTCAAAAAAGTTGCGCTTCAAGTTTGGTACGTGATATTTCTCCAATCGAACGATTAGTTATCGGCGATTATGGAGGGTGGTAAGGAGATGGGAATCGGTTACAGAAGTGGAAATTATATTATGGGCAATGTAATAAAAATGTCAACGATGCTCGAGGGCTTGAGTGCTCAGAAAGTAGATTATTTAACATGAGGCTTTTTTAAAAAAATAAACAGGAATGGATTTCAGGAAATGCAGATAAATGTTACCATAAGACATAGAAATTTCATTTTAAATTCCTTCAAAACTTATTCAGAACTGATAAACTTAAAACTTATTTCATTAACTTCCTTGTACCCACTGAAAACCAAGTCATCTTGGGTCAAAAGTCTTGTAAGCACATCGTTTCCACTCCAGCAATTTATTCAGCCTGCCAAGACTCCCTTGTACGAGTACTATTCATGGATTTCTATAGATGCCCGCTTAACTTCCTGTTCCACATCTTTGCCTTGTCAGGCTCTTTGGGCCCAGAGTTGAGTGACAAACGATGAACAACAAACAGCAATTTGCAACAATTTATGGAAATTATGCAGTCAGTCGGGACTCTCGGTTGAGTCGAGTGGTTTTCGGTCTGGCCTAGTCCGGGTTTAATGCCGAGAAGTTCTGATTGTCGTAATTGTTGCTGTGACAGTGCGATTACGCAACCGCTGCAAACTTTCAATAAATCAGAAATATGTGCCCATAAGTCAGAGTCGAGGGAGAATAACTGACAATCCCCGTACACGTGTCGAATCCCTTGTTACATTTATCGAATCGAATGCAGCCCTTTCGAGGCCATTACATTTTACGACAAATTGATTAAGCATGAACTTCGCACCCTCGCAGTTTTCTGGGGTGCTGTGAAAATATGACCACTTTGAGAGCATTTAGCAGGCACTTGAAAAATGCCTAAAAAATAAAAGAAATGGCAGTTCGAAGGCCGCCCAGTGGGTGGGCGCAACTACCACCCACTCACGTGTCACGCACACGTGCGTATTATTTACACGCAATAATTTTTTCTGTTCCAGCTTTCCATCTTTGTAATTGAAGTTATTGATTTTCCTGCCAAGAACCCGCAAAAAGAGCAGGGAATCTGCTCAATCTTCAACAAGGATATACCCTATAGTGAACAATCTACCCCATTTATAATTTTTTTGGGCTTTTCTCGATTAGCCGCATCGGCAGTCATACATCAAAAACAAATGTCGGTCTGTCTGGTTTGGTTTGTCTTGCACGGAAGTTGCAAATATGTTCATTTAATTGCATTAAGTTTGAGCTCGCTCGCCCAAGCAACCCCCATTTGTTTTTGGGTTAAGATCAAAGTGCTCCGCAAATATTTCGCTTTGGTCATCCCAAAATGGATTATTTTTTCCCTTTTCTCCCTGCATTTGACTTGGGGGCGTTGCGACCGGACATTTTGTTGAATTCGAGTCCATTTATACTTGTATTCCAGCATCCACCACTTAATTGCAAACTAATTACACAAAGTAAACAGTACGTTCGGATATCTGAGCTTATAATTAGTGTGAAAATGGTGTTTATGTAATTAAATGCGAGTCGTGAAATGTGGGGGACTGAAATCGAGTTAGCTGTACCTAATATTGGATGAAATATTTTTAGGAACAAAGTTTTTATATATAGCATTTTTTGGGGAGCCCAAGCATTTTTCTTTTGATGTTCAGAGGAACTGCCACAGTTTTGAGATGCCTCATAAATTTGTTAAAAAAGCCATAAAGTATACAACCTAAGAACTATTAATACTAACAAATGAGTCTATTAAAAAGCCATTCATTATTTATCTTTAATAAAAATAGATATTTTTATAAAAAAAAGTGTGCAAGAACTTTAACCAAAGTTAATCGCCATCCTTAAGTGTCAAAAAAAGTGTAACTCAAAATCGTAATGTGAGAAATAAGCAATTAAAATAAAAGCTAATTCAGTGCCAAAGTTGCATTTAGATGCCAAATTAAAATTAGTTATCGATAATCAACATCAACCCAAAGAAGATGGGTAATGCATCATCCTCATCGGCGAACGGTGGAAAAAGTTCACGGAAATGTCGCAGTCTACCCAACTCACCGGATGTCAGAAGGTAATCAACGAATCGAACTTTCTTATATATTTTTTTTCCAACTAAACGTCAGTTTACATTTCTGGCCACTAATGAGTGTCATCATGCGTACGAAAAACATTCGAATTGAGCCAAGTGTCAGCACAATAAATCAAGTCAATCATCCCCGACTTCTGGTCTATCTATATCCCAAAATGAAAACAAAGTTCCACCAAATTTACGATAATTTCTCAAGCTAAGCGAGATATTTTTAGAAGAAGTCTTTTTTCGAGGAGCTAATGGAAATGACATTTTGTGGTTCCCAAGATGTTTGCGGGCAAGTGCAAATTTTCCCAGCTCTCTCCAGATTCATAATTAATGTCGGCGCGGTCTGTGCCGACTTAGTCTATATCTTTGTGGGTTCTTTAGGTATATACACATGTCTGGAGGTGCCGAAAGCGACACAGAAGATGACACGCAATGATCGTAGGACCGAAAGTACTTGGATCTCAATGAAGAACTTCTGGCCGCCAGCCAGACGGCATCTAAATTCAGCTGGAGCCTCTAGTTTGTTGCCCTCTCCCCAAAAGAAATGCATTGCATAATCCAGCGATCGCCTGAGTTCAGCTGCCTCACATATCCATATTATTCAAATATTTCAAAGTGCATTTTTGATATACGAGCACTGCAGGGAGCGCTTCGCCAACCCCCTGAAAATAATCTTCAAAAGGCAACGCATGCCGAAAATCAACCACCGTATCTAAAAACCTTTCAGTTGTGATGGAAATGGTGTGACATTCGCCTGTCCCCTCTTTTCCATCTTTCAAAGTCAATAAATAAAACATTTGGCCAAAGTTGCATAATTGAAAAAGAGAGAAAATGCCTGGGAATCTCGGAGTGCGTAACGCCTGTGTGCTACTTATCAGAAGTCCTGGTGCAACCCTTGGTCTATTCTATTTGTTCGAACAACCCCCGCACGAGGCATACATATGTTGTGAGACTCGTCAAACAAAAATATAAAACACAAAATGTTGTCAGCTGCATTTTGCTCAAAGTGTGAAGAAAATTTATATTTTATGTAATGTTTGGCAACGCTATAAATACCATTATTAGAAAGGCGGAATATATCCTAAAAATATATGTGTGTAACTAAAAGATGAAAGCTAACTTTACTAAGTGAAGTATATTATTGCTTTCTAAAATTTTTGGCGCTGAATAAAAATATCTTATGATGGGAAGTCTTTTATTATTGTTGTGAAACTAAAAATATGAATGACTTTATTAACTTTACTTTGTGTGGAAAAATATAATATCTTTATTTACAATCTTAAGGTCTTCGTTATAAATAATATTTTTTAAAAATTAAAATGACTTAGAATTTGTTATATTAAAATTAAATGAAATTTATAAAGGGCACTTTTCTTTTGGAAAGTCTTAAAAAATTGTCTTTTAAAGTCGTTCCAAAAAAATTCTTGATAAGAGGTTGACTCTTTTAACTCACTGCCAACGCAAAAAACGTACTTATGTAGGCTACCCACTGAGTTGGACGCTCTGGCACAAAGAAGTGGAAGTTGCCACTTGAGTTGGCCAAGTGTGGAAGCTGCCGAAGAGGGTCTCTCTATAGGGCGGGCTTAAGCCCCCGTCCCTCGAGTCACCACCGCCCTTTCAGCCCACCTTGTGTTCTTATTCCCACTGTTTGCTCGGCCACTCTCCATTTGCGGCTTGTTTACAGGGCTCAAGCCAACCTGCTGCATATTTAAAGATGTCAACCAGCCAACAAAAGGTGGCAGTCCAACGATGACGACAGCCATTAGCAGGCTAGGAAACATCTTTGAGTTTGCCGATCTGGAGTGGGAAGGTGTATCTTAGCAGACGCTATTAATTGTTTCTTGTGGCAGCAGTAGAAGCAGCAGCTGCAGCTGAGAAAATGCGTCTCCGAAGTGCCACAAAACAAGGAGAAGTTTCGCTCCGCCGTCTAATAACTGAAAATCGTGACTTTATGTCTGCACTTGAAAACGGTTGAACACAATACGGCTGTAGTTCTGTTTCTTTTGGGCCAGAAAGGCAGGGGATTCCCGAGGGGTCCGCGCCACTATGTAGATGATGGTACACGACTCTTAAGAATGAACACGTTCTCCAGCGTATCGCATTACCAGCATTTCTTAGGGCGGAGACATTGTGACATGGCTTTTAGTTATGAACAAAGCCGGTGTTGATTATGAGCTAAATGCAAGAATGAGATATCCCCGAACGACTTTCATCAGCAGAAGATATTTTTTCAAGCGAAAAACTACGCGAAGTTGTTTGAATACTTTTCACAACATGATTACTTTATAAAGAGTTACGGTGGAAATGTAAACAAAACATATACCCATATAAGATTTCTGTTCTGGAAAATGCACTCCCCTCCACTTGTTTGTAATTTCATTGGAATGAAATCCAAATAAACAAATCAAATCGATTTTCATTTAGATGTTCTCATAAGGCGTAAACATTATCCACCGCAGCTGCCTGTGAATAGCTCTTTAATACGATTCTGTGTGTTGGCCACTCCTTGGCCCTATCAATGGCATATAATTATGCTTATTGCCAGGCATTCAACACCTACTCAGAAGTCCCATGTCAGGGTACAAAGAAAGATACAAAGAGTAAAAATAAAGCACTCCTAAGACCAAGTAACTTATTCTCGAGTGCCTTCTTGGCCAGGCCAACTCGCATAAATTGCAAACAGGCCTTGGCTGTTGATTTTGGCTGACAGGCGGGTCCAAGTCGAAAAGTTCTGTTGGTGGTGGTGGGGATGTATCTGCTGGATGCGGTTTTGTTTTGGATAGCGGTTCTTTGCTTCTTTGGCTCTTTGGCGGTTTTGCAGTAGCCAGCCGAATTGCTGTGGCAAATTTATGAAAATTCTCTGCGCTTAACGGCAAAACCGCCACTACAACTGCCAAGTCGATTGGTTCAAGGGGTTTTTGGGTTAAGATGGATGTGAAAATTGGCCAAACCAATCTAACGTGAAGACTCCAAAGAGGTTCATAGAGTGCGGCTTTTGAGGTGCAGTCATTTGATGGAGAAAATCTTGCTTATGTATTGTTAAATATCTCAAATGCCAAAGGGCCAAGCTGGATTGCGAGTTCTAACCATAACGGGCAAACTGCATGCAATACTCTCATGTGTGCAAAGCAATAATAAAAGCGAAAGATGCTGCATAAAAGGCAACTGGCAGATTCCCAAAATGGTCACAGCAGGCACAGCCAGCAGAGCCTTCTTATGTCCATACACGTATCCCCACTCTCGTCTTAATTGCACTGCAAAAGCAAAATTTGTAAAATATTTTAAGTACTAATATGGGGTAAAAAAAATATCCATCAGAGGAAGAAGTGATCCTAAAAGAATTTAGAGGCGCTACGAAAAATTAAACTACGAGTACTATCAACAGAAAATAATAAAAGGATAAGTATATTAAGTTTGTAAAATTCAATTTGATTTGAATGTATTTGTAACCAATACAAAAACATTTCAATGAGTTAAAATAATATACCTTTTAAATGTTTACTTAGTTTATATTTCTAATATATCAAATAAAATATCAATAATTTAAGAGATCATTTTAAAAGATCATATAAGTTTTGAAGCAAGCTGGAAATTATTTATTTTATTAATAGCTTTGAAGTAAGCTGGAAATTATTTATTTTATTAATAGCTTTGCCAATTTTTAGAAATTTTTTTCTGTGTTTAGAACTCACCTTTGTTTTGAGTGTAATGCCTGGCTTCCCGAGGCGAGTCAGGCTTTCAGAAGCTGTTGCCATGACAAATGCAACTCAAGTGATACATTGTACACAAAGCCGCAGCGAAATGCAATGCAAACTAATGGGCGACCAGGACGAGAAGTTTTCAGGGGGTGTGGATGTGGCAGGAGGAGCAGGACCTCATATATATAAATACAGATGCCATCAACGTTTCCCCCGCCAACCGGAAATGTTTAGTGACTGGTCCAAAACTGCGTGGGCTTGTGGGTTTCTGGAATGGAGGAGGGGTGTACGTATGCAAGGGGCGGTGCAGGAGGTAGAACACAGGTGAATGCCACCAAGAGGCAGTGGAACCAGAGGAATCAGCCATCCACAGTGGCAGCTATTATGGGAAACACACACCCGTGGCTCATTCAGCCAGTCAGGAAAGGTCAAAGACATTTGGCAGCTGTTCCTCGTTCTGTTCGCTTCTGTTCATTTCTGTTCTGCATCTGTGCAAATCTCCACATCTCCAGCTACAAATCAAAAATGCGAACTAAAGACGCAAATTCAATTTGAACCAAAAGCAGGGGAGAAAATATGGCAAATAAAGAGATGTCGTGGCGCCTGGCGCATCACTTTTGACATGCGACACCTGAAAGAGGAGATTGCAACCGAAAGATACGAAATGCATTCCCCACTCATAACAAGCTGAACAGTAGTTTTGTGTAGGAATTGATGGAGAGCTGGGGTTTCCGACAAGAATTGTGTAGGCGGGGAATGGGAATGTCAAAGAAAAAGTACAAATCCATCATTAGGAAAATAAAATAGGGACAAGACAGTGCATCCTTCAGGGATCTTGTTAAATCAAATTCATGTAGAATAATTAAAAAAATAATGAAAACATGTAGGAACTCTTTAAACGGAATGCAAAAATGATTTGAATATATAAAACTAAAGTTCAAAGCAGTAACAAATACTTACATTTACAATTTGTGGAGGTTTACTAGATCCAGTCTTGTGTGCTTCCAAAAATAATATAAAGATTTTCAATAAACATGAAATATTTTTATGGGAAGGTTAAATCACGCATGAGCTTCCATAAGATACAAAGGTGTTCCTACAATTCAAAGTTAAATGTGTGGAAAGGAGTGTATAAAATCGACATCCTTTCAAAAATCGCGCCGACAAAGGCGAATCCAACTCCGTAGACGTCTTCACGTACAATATAAGATGCAAATAAAATAATGTGAAAGTAATTTTGTGAGATTTTGCCAAGTTTCGTTTGCTGTTTGCCTGCGCAATGGCAAGTAAAAATGTCTTGACGGGGGAAACATCCTTTTGGAGTCTGGCATGCGTATTTAATTTGCAGTAGGAGCCACGGCAACTTCATTTGTCTGTCAGCTTTGTTTTTATTGTCTGCTTTTTATTCATTTAATACAATTGTTACCAGTCCTCCGCCTTTTTCTGGCTGACTTATTAATGGCCCACAACAGAAGTAAGATACATTTGTATCTCGTAGCTTTGTCTGCAAGTTGGCTCGGTATCCCGTCCAGAACTTTATGTGCGCGACTTATTAAAAGTTAGTGCGTTTTATTATACTTCTCTCTTAATTTGCCTTCTTAATCAGACTTATGACTAATTGCGCAAACTTGAATGAAAAGCTCCGGAAAATTGTTTTGTTTGCCTGGGTAATTAATGTGAGATGCCGGCTGGGAAAATGTCTACGCTTTTACTTATTAAAGCAGATTTTTCAGGGATAATGAATGTATTTTTGAAAAAGTTATACCAAAGTAATTAAACATGTAAATTCCTTCTTGTTTTTCTAAAGTCCAAAAGAATACCTATTTAATACAATCTTGTACTTGGCTCATGTCCGGCATAAAATTACTTTTTATGTAATTGTGGAACAATTATGGACTAGCAACCAATCACGAATTTGCAATGGGGCTACTTAACTACGCTTTTAAGAGGTCTGCAAACAAAAGTATCTTTGTCGCATGACAATCAACGAGATATGCAAATTTATGGGCACGAATCATAAAAAAATTTACTGCATTGCCGCGTTTTAAAGTCGTTGTTGTTTCTCTTCTTTATTTTTTTTTTTATTGCACCAAGGGGCTTGGCGGCAACAGCCAGCCATACGTTCATTAATTTATAAGCGTAAAATTATTTTTAAAAGTATCTTACAGATACTGACACTGCAGTCCATGCAAATCTGCGATTGCAGACTGCCTATAAATATTTACAGGGGACAGGGGGCGTGGGCGTCTGCCATTAAAACCATAAAGAACTGTTTTTATAAAACACATATTTGTAATTCTCTGTGAATTCATATCATATTTTCGTTATTATATGCATTTTAATAACTTTGTGTACATTCTTTTTCGATTACAGACAAATTGCACCCGCCTATGCGAAGGTCAATGGCGGAACTGCCATTCCATTGCCCGCCACCGTGATGGTTCAACGTCGCTGTCCGCCGGACAAAGTGCGTCCACTGCCACCCACACCGAATCACACACCATGTAAGTACTCCATCTGGGGTTCGGGAAATTTATTAAAAAATATTTTAAGCCCTCAACCACCCCCTATGCGTTTTAAGGGAGTTGAGGGACCTCGACTTCCCCGTTGTTTACCGGGAATAAACAAATTTCGGGCTCGGGGCACAGCAAACAACCCCCAGAGCTAAAAAGCCGTGACTGCACATAGCCCTTTCAAATGCGTTCTCTGGGTGGGATTGTGACCGAGATTTTGGCATCGCAGGGGAGATCCTTACTCCGCAATCAAAGCACCCAGGGGACCCGTTTGGGGCTAGAATTCCATATAACCTACTCCTTTTCCCGGAAAGGTGATGTTGATTTGTGGAAAAGGTAACTGAATTCCTCATTTAATTAGGAGGCTGGAGAGTACTTCAAAATAAAACATTCTTTACTTTATACTGAATGCCAAAAGAGATAGCAACTTTTTTATTTGCATATTATACAAATTAACTACATTTTCGAGGGAGAGTTAAAAATAATAATTTATATTTAGTAATCCATATTCATTCATTCAAATTAAGAATTATGAGAATTAATCTTATGAACAACAGCTTACATTTTGTCATGCATTTGTGACCCAATTTGTAAAAGATTGCCCCGCACAAAACGCTTTCTTGTTCTTGAGTCACGGTCTTGGGCCTATTTATAGATCATTTTCACTCTCCCTAATGATTTATGCAGCAAATATTCGACTGGTCTCTGGGCAATCATAAATCTCAGAGCAGAATCTCCTCCCAATCTGTTATCAGCCTCACGCAAGGCAATTAATTAACTTTAACGTCCGCATTGCCCTTTCGCATTGATTTATAGGTTGACTCTTTCTGTTAAGTGGGCGCCGAAATTCATGAATTCGAGTGGGTTAGCAGTACCTTAAAACACTCTGTAACCCCCGATGCGATTCTTGTTTTCAGCGATACCGGGCCTGGGAAAGAGCGGAAGTGATTTCAATTCGAGCCGTCCAAACAGTCCGCCCACCAGCAATCACACAATCCAGAGCCTCAAGAGCGGAAACAATAACAGGTAAGTGAAACTGGAGGACCTTTAAAAATTAATAAATTCTGTGTATACTCTAAAAATTCGATCAGAAATTATATAATAATAATAAATTTAATCTTATGTTTAATCTTGAATCCATGAGCAAATGTTTGCAAACTCATTGCTAGACGTTGGATTATACATTTGTGAAATCATATATTTTAGCTTCCAATAATACTTAATGGTTTTCAAAATTTTTTGAACAATAAATTTTAAACAAATTGTAATTTAATTTCGTATACTCTTAAAAAAATATATCGTAAAAAATCTTTTTATAAAGTAAAACTAGTGAATTCCATGAATGATTTATAAGGCGTTTTAAATGCATTCATGCACATCTTTATGAAAATACATTAAGAACACTAAAAATATTTTTTTTCTTTTTTACATCATTTTATAATTATAAACATATTAGGATATCTCTAGAAGTACATTATACTCATTGGTTATATTATTATTTATTTATATTATTTGATCCTTTCAGCCTCCGACCGCCGAGTGTGAAGAGTGGCCACCAGAGCGGCATTCCGTCGCCGAGTAGTCCGCAGACCGCTCCGCAGACGCAGAAGCACTCGATGCTGGACAAGCTGAAGCTGTTCAACAAGGAGAAGCAGCAGAATGCGGTGAACGCGGCCTCGGTGGCCAGCAAATCGCAGATCCAGTCGAAGCGGACCTCCTCCTCCTCGGGTTTCAGTTCCGCCCGCTCGGAGCGCTCCGATTCCAGCCTGAGTCTGAATGACGGCCATGGCTCCCAGCTGAAGCCGCCCAGTATAAGCGTGAGTTCCCAGAAGCCACAGCCCAAGACGAAGCAGTCGAAGCTCCTGGCTGCCCAGCAGAAGAAGGACCAGACCAACAAGGCCACCAAGCTGGACAAGAAGGAGAAGAGTCCGGCGAGGTCCTTGCACAAGGAGGAGTCGGGCAATGAGTCCCGCAGCTCAACGATGGGCAGGACAGGCAAGTCTTCGCTGGCCCGAGGAGTTGGGGGTGTTGAGAAGAATACCCCCAAGACGGCCTCTAAGTCATCGCTGCACTCCAAGTCGGATTCGAAGAGCTCCTTAAAGGCTCCCCAGCTATTGCAGAGTCCCAATGGCGGTGGTCTGCCCAAGCCCATTGCCGCCATAAAGGGCACCAGCAAATTACCCTCCTTGGGTGGAGGAGTTGGCCATCCTCCAGCTGCAGAGCCACAGCAAAATCAGCATCAACCGATGCTCAAACGCGAAACCAGCGACATATCCTCGAACATATCCCAACCGCCGGTGGTTGAGCCACCCGGCGGCACACATATCCATCAGAACGCACCACCTCCACCACCCTACTATGCGAATAGTCAGCCAACGGGTCACATATCATCGCATGGGTATCTGAGTGAGCCCAGTACTCCGCAGCACAGCTCGAGTATTGGAATCTACAGTCGCCTGCCGCCTCCAAAGTCCGCCCTTAGTGCCCCTCGAAAGTTGGAGTACAGTGCCGGACCGCATATACTATCCTCACCACCGCCGCACCACCAACGACAGCCGGGCTTGCCGCGACCCCTGGTCAACTCGGCCCCCAATACACCCACCGCGTCGCCGAACAAGTTCCACACAATTCCCTCCAAGATTGTGGGCACCATCTACGAGTCCAAGGAGGAGCAGCTGCCGCCGCCACCACCATCCTCCGCCGGCGGTTCAATCCTGCCCATGAGACCCCTGCTCAGGGGCTACAATTCGCATGTGACTTTGCCCACGAGAGGAGCAAGGGGTGGCCATCACCCACATCAGTCGTATCTGGACTTCTGCGAATCGGACATTGGCCAGGGATATTGCAGTGATGGCGATGCCCTGCGAGTGGGAAGCTCTAGCTCACCGGGCGGTTCGCGATTCCACGACATCGACAACGGATACCTCTCCGAGGGCAGCAGTGGTCTCAATGGACCCAGCTCATCCGGAGGAGGCATCTCACATGGAAAGCATTTTCTCAGCATGATGCGGGCACGCACACAGCTTCCTACAACCATCGAAGAACGGTGAGTACGAGGCTTAACTCTTATTAATGCACCTAAAAACAGTTAACAGTTTTACAATAAACTAGATCGCGGTCAGAAATACAAAAAAATAATAGAAAATGATAGGCTAAAATTTTGACCCTCTCTTAAACGAAAAGTTTTGATGAAGAATATTATAGAATTCAACCACCAACTCATAGAGGTAGCCCATTTCAAAATCTGGATCCAACTACCTATGTTATGAAATCTGGAAGTGAAGTTTTGGGGTCCCATACTGAAAGCAGTTGGAAATACGGAAAATTCGAACATTAAAATGGGTTAAAAATTGGACCAGCGCTTAAAACTAATATTATAACGTAGAATATTAGAGAATTCCTCCACAAATTCAAAGAGGTATCCCACATCAAAATCTGACTAAAATAACTAAAGTTATGGAATCTATTAGTGAAATTTTGGGGTCGCATACTGAAAGCAGTTGGAAATACCGAAAATTCGAACATGAAAATGGGTTAAAAATTGGACCAACGTTTAAAAGTAATATTTTAATGCATAATATTAGAGAATTTCTCGACAAACTCATAGAGGTATCCCACATCAAAATCGGACTACAATAACTAAAGTTATGGAATCTAGAAGTGCACTTTTGGGGTCGCATACTGAAAGCCATTGGAAATTAGGAAAAATTGAACATGAAAGTATCCTGAAATCTTGACCGTCGCTAAAAAACTAATTTTTAATGTAGAATATTAGAGAATTCAACCACAAACTCATAGAGGTATCCCACTTTAAAATCGATTTACAATAACTAAAGTTATGGAATCTAGAAGTGCAATTTTGGGGTCCCATACTGGAAGCGCTTTGAAATACGGAGAATTCGAACCTGAAAATGGGTTAAAAAATGGGACCTTCGTTTAAAAGTAATATTTTAGTGTAGAATATTAGAAACTCCTCCACGAACTCATAGAGGTATCCCACATTAAAATCGGGATGTACCAACTGAAGTAATTAAATGTATAAGTGCTGTTAACAATTTACACTGAACAAAGATCTTAAAAAATGTGGGTGCCACAAACTTTAAAGACTTGTGGGCGTTAGAGTGGGTGTTAAACTTGACTGAAGCAAGCCTCTAGTTGTTGTTAAAATACTTATTCCAAAGCTTCATAAGACAACCAAATATTTTTCGAAGGTTCTTCGGTTTCCTCCTCCCACACCAACCTCATTATAATGAGCCTTTATTGGCTATGGGTTCTTTCGGCCAGCACTCACTTTCTCGCCAGTTTCCAAGTTGCCATGAGTCATCTGAAAGTGGCTTCCAATGGCAGTGTTGCCTCCCGCTGACACCAATGAGTCAACCAGAAATTGCCGTTGTTCGAGTATCGCCTGGTATCGCAGTTCTTTTCCAAGAAGATGAGCCCCGCATTTGCGTTTTGTAAATGTGGCGTGCTCGTCGCTCTTTTGACGCAATAAAGCGGAATTGAAATGGAAGAATTGCCTGGTATACTGCCTCTTTGACTTCAGGCCTCAGTGAACTTTGAATGGTTTTGGGTGACATTTCAGCGGGTTCCATTTCATTTGACACTTTTTTGCTCTGAGCGCCACGCACAATTTGGCCACACTTTCGGTGCCGGGGGCCAAAACTGGCAGTCAGTCGAGGGCCTCTCATCAGCCTGTGAAGCAGTTAATTGCGATGACAGCCACTTGACTACCTTAACAACTTCCTGCAGGATACACAAGAGTATCCACTTCACAAAGGCCAGCCCCGATCCGTAGCTGAAATTTGCCAATTTGCATAAAATCCACTCGATGTCGACTGCCTGGTCCCAGGACCGCACTCGTGCTGCGGCATGTCAAATGTCATTTACAAATTGTCAATGGCAGGCGACTTGACAATCGACAATGCTCACCTGTCAACAGGAAGCGCTTCCCGCACAGGTATTGATTCATGTGCACACCCCAAGAAAATCCCCATAGATACCCAACCATCCATGCATCCAATCCCACTTGAGCCTATTCGCCCAGGAAAGTTGGGAATTCCTTTGAAAACCTAGGGTATTTCAAGATGATTGTGGGGTGGAGAGAAGTTAAAATGGTAAGATATTATTATAAGGTGAAACCAAATATTTATGGTCCAGACACATTTTGGAGTTGATTTCAATATTATTTGTACTGCACTTTACTTTTATTTGTTTGCAAACAAGGAAGAAATATCATTATTAGACTGGAGTTTTCCTAAGTTTTGCTGATCAATTGGCCACTGCCTTAGCAATACCTTCCACAATAGACACAACAAAGGGAAGTACCAAGGGTATTATAAGCCAGAATCCTCCCTGGGCAGGAACACCATCCACTTTGAGTGCCTTTTGGGCCCTATATCTTCTTACCACATTGTTGGCATATGACCGATCTTGAGAAGATAGTTGTAGCCGATTGGAGTACTTCTCATAGAACTCAACCAGTGCGGGCAAATTTCGGTTCTTAGTGTAATTATCAACCGATTGGTTGTCAAAGATGGCGAGCATTTGTCGGGCTCTAGCCGTGAATTCAGGATCAATCTGAGCATGTCCTGCTCCAATAATAACCACAAGGAAGCTAAAAACATTGAAGAACGTGTTGTAAGCTGCGACTTACACTTAATTCGCTAAAAGCTTACCTCAATAGAATTGTGCAATTCATCCTTTGATGTTTATTTAAGTACGATTCAATAAAAACTAATAGAATGTGCACTCCAGTCCTCTGTATTTATAGCTTATTTTTCAGCATGCTTAAGCTGCTGCCCTATCATTTTTAGTTGGGTTGATAACAATTCTGAGGAAATAATTTTCTTAGTACTACAGAGGCTGTTAAAAACATCTTTGAACGCAATAACGAAGTGTAATAAGAATTTATACTCAATATTTTAACATTACTATGGTTTTGAAATAAGGTTGCATATGCTTTAATTTTATTATTATAACTTTAACAATGTTTTATGATCTTGGATCCAGGTCAGAAAATTCTTATCTGTATCACCAGATAACCACTCAATTTCCGACAGCCTGGTTAATGATGCCCAAAAGTTCCAGAAATAGTCCCATAAAAAGCCAGACTCCTCTTTGAACAGGTCGACCAAAGGTTGGCTTGTCTTGTCTATACGTCTTTACCAGACTATCGAACTCTGATTTTTGCTGAGCTGTTAGTTGTAGGCGATTGGAGTATTTCTCATAGAATCCAATTAAAGCGGGCATATTTTGGTACATAGTTAATTGATTGGGCGATGGGTTATTAAAGATTGCCACTATTTCACGGCCCTTATTTTTGAATTCATCTTCACTTTGTGCATATCCATGAGCCAAAATGCATCCGAGAACAACCAGAAGGCAGCTGAAACAGGAATATTTAAAACTTTTCCAGTATATTGTTTTTTGCACTTATGTACAGCTTACCTGATACGCATTTTCGGATTTATCTAGACTCTTGATGTAAGACTATGGACGAGTGGATTAATACTGATAGATTGCACATTCCTCAGCGCTGTATTTATAGGCAGCTTTATTTTCAGACTTACTCATTATCTATGTTTATATAGCTCCTATCTTACCTTTATTCTTAAGAAATACAGTATTGTCTGTCATATTTTTTTATAAATACATTTATCAATTCTGTATTGGTACTTGAAGCTATGAAAGTACTGAAAATGCCCTTTGAAAATTGGAATATTTGTTTTAATTTGTATACAAGAGCTTTATTTTGTAAATTATATTAGGCATGGGTTTCATTATCCCTTTCCCTGAATTATACCAATGAACTTTCTTTCTCGTATTTATATGTTTTTATTAACCTGAAGTAAGTTTGGACATTTAAGACTTGAATTAAATTTTGGTATAGTTTGAACATTTAAATAAAACATTTACAAAAGGCGATCGTATACTCCAGGCGTGGATCTTAAGAACAATTTTAAGGAAATATTTTTTGGAAATATTTAAATAATGAATAAATATGAATAATAATGAATATATGAATAAATTCAATGATTTTGTATGGAGGACATGTTAATTTGGGGGGAAAATCGCCATTTCCCATCCCTGCATCCGCGCCTGGCATGTTCTCATATATGATCTATATGATGGCCTTTGCAATGGCCTTCACAATTTCCGCAATAGCTGGAGCAAAAAGCGGTATCAGGAACCAGAATCCTCCCTGGGACGAAACTCCATCGACTTGCTGAGACTGTTGCATCCTATACCTCCTGACAATATTATTGGCATTTGCCCGTTCCTGAGGTGTCAACTGAAGACGGTTTGAGTATCTCTCGTAGAATTCAACCAGTGCCGCCAAATTTCGGCCCTTTGTGTATTGATCGACCGACGGGTTGCCAAATATTGCGATCATTTGTCGGGCCTTGGTGGTAAATTCGGCATCAGTTTGGCAGTGTCCAGTTCCCAAAAGACATCCAAGAACAACCAGAAGGCAGCTGAAAATTTTAAAGCGTTATACGACTGGGCTTTCTTGATTTTAAGCCCGGCTTACCTTAATTGCAATGCAGAATTCATCTTTAAAATTGATGTTTCGCTGTGTACTGTTCGACTGAAACTCGTAATTGATGCACTCAAGGCCTCAGTATTTATAGCGTGTCGAACCGCTTCTTTATCATCTTCAGATGCTGAGGTTACTGTTAATTCCCTGGAACTGATAAGGAGCTTGAGGAATTGCATTTAAATTTGTAAATTTAAAAAGAAAAGTTGTAATCTATATTTCCGGATTGACGAATCCCCAGATTGTGCCAGCGCCCTTCATTGATTTTTTAAACAAGAGATAAGAATGCTTTCTGGGAAAATGTTGGGTGTCGATGAATTATTGCAAATAACAATTTCATTTGTGCTAAATCTGTAGATGAATAAAGTTCAACTAAAAGCCAAATGGTTATGTCTTAGTTTAAATTATAGGGCACTTAGATGCAATGCTTACCAAGAAAATATTCCCAAACTAACGCAGCTGTTTTAGAATAAAATGAAATTCTAAAAGTTTACTTTCCATTCCCCCAAGAACTTGTCAAAACGGTGCCTTCGCCCACACATCAACGCATTTCATTAAAAAGCGCTTATGGCCTGTGGATGGGAAATTGAATGAAAATAAGAGTGGCAGAGGCTTTTCCACATTTTCATTAGCTTGTGGTTCTGTCAGCGCGTTTGATCTGTGAAATTAATGCAATGCCATGGGCGGCGGAACGAACTGAGCCCTTGTAAATGGGAACAGCTGTCGCGGAGTTCAAAGGCAGGGGCCCATGGACCCCTTATCCCATAATAAATAGAAAGTGACCCTGGGACCCTGGAATTTTGAGCCTCGGTCACGTAGTGCAGTTAGAAAATATTTCGTAATTGAATTTTAATGCACGTCGTTGAGCTGGCAACCTGTCGCATTAGTGTCACAGGATTCTCGGCGAGTCCTCGGGTGCAGGAGCTAATCAGTTGCGGCCCAGACACCTGCAGGACATAATTTCCGAAGCCCAACAAGTGAGCCGGCCTTATGACGCCTCAACATGCGTTGTCTAGCCATGAAAGTAAATCAAAATGCAGCAGGGCGCAGAAATATTTCAACATGGCTGTGGAGGGTCGACGGGTAAAGGAGTAAAATGTGTGGCGATCCAAAGGAAGCAGACAGTTAGGTGCAGGCCAGACAGGATATTCGCAGGGGGGATGAGAAGTTGGCCAAACGGACGCACATATGGCCATATCCTTGCTCGGACTCCAGCAGTTTTGCTGGCCTGCGGAAATCCCAGCTACCTTCATTTTATTTAATAAAGCATTTTTCAATCCATTTGATTTATGGCCCAAGCGTGCCATTTTTACACTATTTACCAGACATGGTAACTGAAAATGTACTTTTATTGCATTTTTAAAAGAGAATTGTTCAACATCAATTTGCAAAGAACACATTGTTAGAAACTTTGTTTTTGTATATATTTTAAAATGTTAAAGATATTTTATGCATTTGGGATATTTTCAACGACCGCAGCGCCACGCACAAATTGAAAATAAATTCCGCACTCCACTCTCGTGTCAAATCGGTCCCACCACAACATTATGCCTGCAAATTGTTTTCATTAATTCAATCCGAAATTCAGTGAACCAAGGCCCGGTTACTAAAAATGTTTCCTGACCGGGCATTTCCACCTGTCTGCTGTCCACTCGAGTGTTCAATAACAAGCTGACCCTCCGCCGCCTCGATTTGATACGCTTTATTTGGGCCCAATTTTTTCTGACACTTTTTTCCCTTTTTTTAGTTGACCCCCGAGCTTCGAGATGGGTTAAATGAACCGAACATTTTTGGGGTATTCAATTTGTTTGCACGTCCTTTCGCATTAATGCGTGATGCCACATGTGAGGCATTAGAAACATATTTTATTTATTTAAGTGGCTTAAAAAAGTGTAAGTGGGATAAACTTATTGATTGTGAGGGATTGCCAGGAAGTGATTCTTTCTGAATTTTTGTATTTCCATTAAAATATCTATAATAAATGTAACCTAAGTTTAAACAAGATATAAATACATTTATATTACATAATTTCTATTTTTTTACTTCAGATTTTTTAATAGCTATGAGAACGTGAGGTATTGTTTGTTTTTAAAATCAGCAGATGGTTTTTATTAACGTAACACTTTAAGGGCCATTTTCTCGTCCGCCCTGCAAAGTAAAATATTAATTTTATTTAATCTTAAGTTTAAATTTTATCAGGCGGCAGTTGGTCTATAAGAATTAAATTATGGCGCCATCTAACGGCGATTAACCATAGCAAGGATCTTACATGTAGACTACATGCAAACACTTACTCAGTGTAAAAGTACATGCTGGTTCGAGTCCAGGGAACTCTTCGTGTAGACGGCGAATTCGAAGGAGACAAAGCGAATTTAAATTAAATGGAGCGAATTCGAACGACATAAAAATTTAAACAAAAAGTTATTATTTAAGGCAAAGTTCTTGGTTTCTTCAGAAAAGTAATATTAGAACCTTTTTTTTTAAAACATTCTGACCAAACTTACTTTAAAAAAATTTGAAAGCTTTATTTTGTTCAAAATAATTCCCAATTATAAAAATTATACACCAATATTCTGTAAAGAAATTTAAATTTTTTACACAAAACCTTTGTTTTTATTACTTTATGATAATGGTAATTATTCTCAAATGCATTATGTAAAACGTAATACAGCTTGCCTCGAAATACAAAATTGCAACAGTTGTCAGGCTTAGCGAATCAGAAACCAGTTGCAGATTTCCGTATGCCAGAAAATCAAATGGGTAAGACTGCAGTCGCTGTGGCTCTAGTAACTATTTTTTATCCAACCTCACCCACGGCATGTGCCGAGCAATTAAAAGCAACTCAAAGCGTGTGGCAAGGCAATCGTAAGCCTTTAAGCCATAACTGACCTTTCCACAAGCCGCAAACAAACTTGCGCATATATATTTGTATCTGTTGTGGCTCAGACATGTCCAACGGCGGCTGAGACTCGGATTTTGCCTTAATCGTTTTCCAATAGCTTTGCCATAGCTGCAAGATATTTATCTCAATTATTATTTAAGGCCACATGAGACATTTTTGATTATATTCTTTGAAATAGCTGGTTTTAATTGACTGGTTGTCTAGGATACTTCCAAGAAATATCACAGTTAATTTATCAACTTATTGTTTGCTGATATGGTCCAAATATTTATCAAATTAAAAAGAACTTATTTTTATTTTGAAAAGACAAATTGCTAAATTTTTTCTCATTTCCATAAATCCACTTCCCTTAATTTATTAGGAACATAGACAGCTGTGACCTTCTTCCCCTTCCACCTATTATAATTAATATTTTTCCCGAGCAAATCAATGATTTACTGACTGATTGGTATCCTCCTCAAAAGCACTGTTTTTGCAAACGCTTCGGGAAGATTAATGAGCCCTGGAAAAATAATGAAAAGCGATAATAATGCTATGTGTGCATATGGTGCTTGGATAGCGCTGTCAATTAATGAGTTTCCATCGTCGCAAGATTTCAGCAACTTGCCAGCCAATCAAGTTTCGCTTTTCATTCACCAAACACTTGTAAACATTTTGCATTTTTTTTGTCGTTTATTGCAATAGCACATAACCAGCCCGCCCTTGGCTCAATTATTTTTGGAGTTTAAACCGGGCCGACAAACGCCCAAACAGTGCGAAACGAGTTTCAGTTTTTGGCCTCTGAAATAAGAGTAAATGCGAATTGAATTTCGAACTTGAAGATACTCTCTTAAACGCACAGCTGTATTTCTCTCATTCTCCACTGAATTGTGGCCAAAAGACATTTGTTGCTTTGGCAGACAGTTTGGCTGGGAGCGGGAGTGGGTGGAACTGTGTGAGAGAACTACCCCCGCAACCAACCCACTGGGCTGTCGGAAATTCCCTTACTCTGCTCCCGACCATGATTCATATCATATGGTGGGACTTAGGACCGAGAACTCAGAACTTGGGAGTCAGGACTCAGGACAAAGCCAAAAAAAAGAGAGGAAAAGCGCCAAAGTACGACCAAAGCAAAAATATAAGACCGCTTTTTGTATACACGTACTAGGGAACCATAAGCCCGAATAACTGTCGTCCAAACAGAAAGGAATATGACAGGTTTATTAGAAGATTATATTCTTCTGACTCTTGGAAGCTGTATTTTCATAGTGTTTGCTTTAGAAATAACTAAAAATGCTTATTTAAGATTTGTAATATTTAATTTAATTTTACAAGAGTTACCAGAATAAGGAGTTCTTTAAAAATAAAGTACAGTTTATTTTAATAAACCGATGATGTCGAAAAAACGCCTAATATTACTATTATGCCGTCTATATTATAAAATGATTTTCTCAAGAATTCCCAAAGTACAAAATTGTATGTGGTTCTTTTCAAATTAAGTACACTTTATTTTAAAAAACCAATGATGTTAAAAAAAATAGCCAATATTATTATTAATGCTGTGTAAAAAGTCCGCCCTTTCTTTATAACTATTAAACGATTTTCTCAAGAAAGCCCCAAGTAAAATGGTTCTTTTAAAATAAAGTACACTCTATTTTAATAAACCGTTGATGTCTAAAAAATTCCCAATATTATTATTAATGCTGTGTGAAAAGTCCGCCATTTCTTTGTATTTATATAACGATTTTCTTGAGAAAGCTCAATAAATTTCAATCGCCCAATGACAGCTGGGGAATCATGTTACCAACTTTACCCGAACTTCCATTTCGGCAAACTTTTCTACCCACCGCCACGTTTGAATGCCCCCTTTTCCCTGTTTTGAAACCGCCTTGGTAAATTATCATGAGTCGGGGCTGCTTAACTATTAAACAAGTGCGTGGCCAAGAGAGTACAAAAAATACGCCCAAAGCGCCGAAACTCCGTAGTTGCAAAAAGACAGGTATGTATAAATACTATGCCATTCAGGTGGGCAGGTGTCTTGAGTTCGACTGGCGTTGCATGTCAGAAAACCTTTTACTTTCAACACAAAACGCCGACAGGCAGCAGGCCAGAGTTCTCTTAACCGCGTTGGTTCTCTTAATAACGCTCTTAAGTTGGCATTTTCGAATTTTCCCTGCTTTTCGAACTTTGGCTTTTCCACGCCAGAACTGAAGAGCAACCCCAGAAACGCATTTGAACACTCGGTCTTTGCGGTTGCCCCATGAAAATGCTGCGGCAGAAGCGGAAAAACAGCGTGCTTTTCAAAAATATTTCAATTTAGTAAATAATTTAAAAATTGTTAAAATAAAAAATATTCTTCAAGAAAAAATAACTAAAATACAAATTATTTCCAGAGTTATGAAATAACTCATAATGAAAATATTCAAGTGAGTGCGGTTTATTTTCGAGTGCTGCGAAAACAAAACGTTTTCCTATGAGCTGCGAGTGCTTGCATACTTTTCGGCGTGCGGATAACAATGTTTATGGAGTGAAAACTTTTCCAATATTTGCCGACATCAGATAAAGGTAAATGTGTTTAATTAACATGTCCCAATCTGGATGCAACCCCTGGAGGAGCGCGGGTGTCAATCACCTGCCCCCGGGGCATTAAACCCTCGGACCGCCAGTGACTTCCATTCGAACTCCCTACTTTGTTTACCCAGTGCTCGTGTGTGTGTCTTCTGGTGTTTGTCCTTATGTTTGGCCAGGTCGTATGCAAAGGGGGTCATAAAAAAGCAGGGGGAACCCCGGGCAAAGGTAAACAAACACGTGGGCCCAGAGCTTGCTCACATTTTCCCACACGTAGCCCTAATCAATTTACTCGCTCTGTCCATCAATTTCAACAATGACTTCAAATGTCAGACATTCCATGAATGCATATTCCAACCCATAAATCTTAAAAAGGCAAAAACTAGGGAAAAAATATATAAGAGTCATACCACATGTACTCCAAAAAGGACGACAGCAACAACAGCAACAGGCAGAGGGCGGTGTGTATCCTTTGGAGGACCAGCTTTTCCACCTCGCATCCCCACGAATGGCTTAGCCAAATTGTTTCTGTGCTCGGCTTTAGCTGGAATTTACAATGAGCTAAGCGGCTTTCGAGGCACGCCTGCATGGGGTCCGAAGAACACCCGGCCACCGCAGAGGGTTAAGCGGTCTAAGCCCCCTCAAGCGCCATGTGGTAGTGGTGCCCAGGGGTTGGGAAAGGGGGTTTACATCCCGAATCAGTTGCAAAACTGAACTGGAGTCAGTTAAATCAGCATAAGCCCGGTAATTTGGGAGTGGCTTCTGGGTGCAGTGGAACTCCACTGAAATATAGAACTTTATTTATTCATAAGTTCGCTTTTCTACCTTTTTCCACAGACATATGGTATATATACACAAATTAAAAAAAACACTTGTTGATCTTATGTTCCATTAAAAATTACCCCCAAAAAGCTGTGTTTTACCCCCTAAAATACTTGTCTTTAAAGTATTATGTAGTCTTTGCTTTATGTATTTTTTATTTATTTGCTGATATGTTTCCTTTTCCTTTGTTCAAGGACTCTCCCTTTCATACCCAATTCTCCTATACCAACCTCAATACATTCCATCCTTTCTTAAAGCCCATCAATCTGATCCACACTCCCCCTTTAAGTTCATGAAAGTGCAATGAACTTCGGAAAACGTGGGGGCTAAGTTTCCTTTAATTTTGTTTTCCCCGTCATGCCAACCCTCGTGCTAGGTGAAATGGCACTTAATTTAATGTTAAATTTATGTAAGACTGTCGGAGGCTAATAAAAACGCCTCAAATGCCGGTCTGGCATATATAAAACTTTTATATCGGACAGCAAAAGGAAGAGATTCACACTATTTAACCGGGGAAAGGGGCACAGGAAGGACACAGGAATCCAGGAGGCCGGGAAAAGGCCAGGACGGCCCCATAAAATGGGCTAAACGAGTTGGCCTAAAAACGCCAGAAGTTTGCCGCAGTGGAAACTGTCAAGTGGCGAACCAAAAACAATACCGCAACGAAAGCCCAGTTTGCATGATTTAGGGCCATAGGAAAAATGGCAATATACCTGGGCTGGGGAACTTATCGAATCACCCATTTCCCACTTATCCGGCTGCTTATCCAGGACTCACACACATTTGGCCAGTTCATTATGTGGCCGGGTCGGGGAGGTGTGTCCTTTGTATGGAAAATCGATGGCAAAATGTGATTAGCAACACAAAATTAGTTTCCAGGGAAGTGGGCGATCGAAGAGGGCGTGTCATTTGCGTGTCCTCTTCCCTTAAGGATCCAACTGACTGACAAGCGGAGCAAACAAACTAACTAACTTAACAAATGAGTTTATTAATGAGCAAACTAAGTGGCTCTATAAGGTGCAATTGTAGGCTGAAACGGTCTTTATGTTATATAATTAAAGCCGAAAAGGGGTGGGTAAGACCTCACCCGAAATTCAAATCGAAAACTTTAGATTTTCAGCTAAAATAGAATATCAAGAATTCACCCTGTTATTAAACCTTAACTTTCCTCGGCCATTACTCTCTGTCTGCTATGTTATATGTATTTAATTTCCCTCTTTATTCCCTCACTCAATTGTTAGGGTAAAGAAGGAAAAGTCAACATGGATTTGGCCAAAGGTTTCTGTCTCTCTAATTTCCGGTTTTTATCATGTTTCCCCACTCGTTTTGGCCAGTCTCTTGTTTGTCTGTAATTTGTAGCTTTTTTAATTAAAATGTGCAACCAGAAGCGCAACTCCCTTTTTACTGGAGAAACCAAGCACAGGACTGACCAGGACTTAGCCGAGGTATTAAGTTTTTGTTTAGCATATTAACAAAGTTTTGTGCTTAATTTAATTTGCATTCGTTTGTCGCTTTCATTCGAGGCCTCTCTTGAACTTCAAAGTTATTGGGCAGGAATTTTTCTTTGGCAGAAAACTTGCTGAAAAAGTTGGGCTCCTGGGTGGTGTGGCATCCAAGGTTTCACCTCTCTTGAAGGCTGTTTCGTCTTACCGACTGGACGCATTTTCCTTGCCGCCATAATTTATGACCCACAGTCGAGTATCGTAAAAGGCAAACAATTGCTTTGGGGAAATGCTCCCTGTCGGTTGCATAATTGATGTGGGCCTGCTCGCACGAGTCTGCAATTCTTTTTGCTACCCAGTAATCGGGGGTAGTATGGGAAAATTGAGTTGGTAGAGGGAAATGCTTACCAACGCAGAAAATGTAGTTAAGCTTTCCTAGTTATAAGCCTTACATAGATACATTTTTAAGACCTTATAACATTTTTATATGTTTAAAATATTAATAAATAAATATGTATTATTTTCATAAATGACAACCGAAAATAGCTCTGGACTGACTAACAATTTTTAAAAACATTTTTTTTGAGCCTATATACCTTACTTAATCCAATGTGAATATTACTACCAAATTTTTTAGTTACTTAATGCATATAAAAAATTTAAAATATATAACCCCATGACCAGAAATATCTTCTTAAAAAGTTCTCTCTTTGATACTGAGTTCCCTGTACCGCGTAGCAAATCCTCCATTATATCCTTGACACAGTCCACTTTTTCGCCTTGTTTCGAGTGCTGGCTGCTTTTAGGCGCCTTTTTGCCTTGTTTGCTGCCATTTGCAAGGCCATCGCGGAATAGAAACATAGCTGGGAGGAACTCGGTTGAAGGTTGCGTGCCAACTCATCTCGGTAGGGCTTCTACAGAACCAACAGAACCACCCACATTCCGGCCCACATGTTCGACACTTTTATTAATGCGCTTGTAACGCCCGTAAAGCTGTCAGAATTCCATTCACAGAATGCTATCGTGTTCGGTGGAAAAGGAAGGAAAACGCGTAGCATTGTTTGCTATTTCCTTAGCTGATAAGTCAGAATACTTTGTCGCCAATGCTTGTTGCTTTCTCACTGCCTGCTAACAGTTTTAATAAATGAAAAGGCCATGGGGATTGCAGGATTCAAACGGCTTCGAGGCCATAGTATTGAATATTTAACAGGAGAAAATAAGAATCACAGCATAGAAACGAAAATAAATCCATTTGACTCATCATTTAATTCCTCTTTTATGCAGGAAATAATGTCACTGATTTTTTTTATAATCTTCAAAGAAAAGCTATCCATTGAATCGGGTTTTATTTCTAAAGCAAGCTTTTTAATTAGCATTTCCGCACAGCAGTCATTACCACTTTTCTTCGCTTTTCCTAGTCCTGCTCATCATCATTAGTCACTTTCGCCTGTGCATGTATTTAAACAAGCACAAATGCCTCCGTGAATTAGGGTCACTAATTTTTGTCAAGGACCTGAATTCCACGCCTAATTATCTACATAAAAACCCATACCACTTGAGCGCATTTAAGCGCCAACTGTCAATTAAAAGCAGCAATTACGCCAATGTGTTGCCACCTCTAAAAACAGGGCCCAAAGAGGCTTTCTCATTTAAATTGAACACGTGCTTTTGGTCAGGGAATAAATTAGCGCGACTAAATTAAAAACTACACGAAAACACAGACCCCCATCCCCCCATCAGTTTAAATAGACCGACACCAAAGCGCAGAGAGGACCGCTTGTTTATGGCTTTTCACTTTGTTTTTCCGTCCTGGTTGTTGGCTCTACTCGACTCCCATGCAAATTACATTTTGTGCACGGAATTAGGAAACTCCAGCGAAATAAAATGGCCGAAAAATGGTAGAGGACATGGAACCAGCTCGGCGCAGACATGCATGGAATTTCATTTCTGCACTCTCGCCTGGGGGAGGCATTTATTTTCTGGCCATATATACCATATATATGGTCTATGGCCACATGTGTGTGGGACCCAAAAACTAAAGTCCGTGCCCTGACATCGATGCAAAGTTCTGAAATGGAAGGATGCCATTTAGGAGATGGCACGAGGCACGAGGTTTTCCCACGCCAAGCGCAATGAACGATGATGTTTTTATTTTAAACATTCGAGGTTGATGGAGAAACGTGAAAGCGATGACATGAAAAAACTTATGGGTATGGATTTAACAAATGTTAAACAAAAAAAAACCTTTAAAATCGAATTCGAGTTTTCCATAAAATATATATATCACTTAAATCCCCCTCGATTTTAAACTCCTTTTTATGTCATGCCCGTTGAACTGATTCTTTATCAACTGCCATTGACAAATATTACGTACTTACTGCCTGGTAATGATGGTTTAGCCAATAAAAAACTGCTCAAAAGTCACCTGCCACTGGCAAAATGTCCTTAAACTTTTCTACTCTTTTAAAGGGTATTTCTTATTTTTAAGAAATTGTGTAAATTGGAGTTTGGCTAAAAATAAATATAAATGCCACATTCCAAATATCCCTATTTCACATTTATTAAATAAATGGAGTCGACTAAGCACATCTATATTAAAAAAATCCACTGAAAGGGTATGAAAACTTCGCCTTTAAGCTTTCAATTTCCTTTTTCATTTCACATAATGGCCATAAATCCGCTTTCCGTTTGCTCCTTCTGAATTCCCTGCTTATGACGTCTGTTCCGGAATTGCTGAGCATTTTGTGTGTGTGCCAGTTCCCAATTTTTTCCGACAGTCCGCAAAAAATGTATGCGCACTTTTTTGCAGAATCTTGGGGGCGAAAAAAAATGGAAGAATAATGCTTCCACTGCAAAGGCTCCCGTGGCTCTGCGTCATTTGTTTCGCGTTTGCCATGCCATTGAAACATGGAATTTAAGCTGAAAGAAGTAAAGGTTTTCAGTCCCCATACGAATATTTAATTTCATTCAATAATTTATAAATTATTTCGTGCATGTACAATGCCAATAACAGCAAAAAATAATCGCTGAATTGTCAAAGAATAAAACATAAAGGTAGACAAAGCAGAATTGTAGTGTGATTGGAAAAGAATAGGTTCAATTTATGTAGGCAAGCATCTGTATTAAATTAAATTGAATTTAAGGTGGTGCGGTCATTTCTCTATTGATTTCACCCACTCGCCGTTCAGAAGGCATCGTGGGTCATTTGACCAACAACATGGTGATACGGCCATCGATATTGATTTTTCCTTCCAGCCCACATACCTTTTCCACCCACCGGCTTATGCATATTGAGTGCGCGACAATTTATGAGCTTTATGTGTCACTTCTGATGCCACTTTCACTGGCATTTTCCGCCCACACTTAACCCACCAGAAGGCCTCACATTCACACAGACAGTCACGCATTCTTCGAGGGTATGACGACCCAGGGAACCCAACCCTCGGAACCCTCGGAACCAAATGGACGTCTCAGTTACAGGCAGAATGTTGTTTTCTGTCTATAGCATATCTAAACTGTAATTGCTTGCCTGGGTGTAGTTGGGTTTTACGACCCACACAGCTGCTTTTTTCACTCCCTCCGCTTCTATTTCATTTAATGCTGCCCCAAATCATAGCATACACTTCAGGATTTCAGCACTTTAGTCGCCTCAGGATCCGCTGTGAAACGCAACACCAATTAGTTAATTTATTGGTGCCAGCTATCCCCTTTGTTGTGCAATCAAATCCATCTAAATTGGTAGTTGGTTCAAATGGATATAATTTGGTTTGATGCCAGCGGCAGAAGCCACATGAAAATATTGTGTATTGTGATATTTTATCTTTGCAAAATGGCTTTGGCATTCCGTTTTGCATTGTGGTAGGATTTTAGATTTTATTAAAATTGCAAAAGAACAAAAGACCAAAATTTATTAGCACAAATTTATCTAAATTATTTCTTTTAATGGAAATCAAAAACTTAAAGCACAGTGATGCTTGAACTTATACATTTGTATATTCTTTAAAAATTATTTTATAATTTATCCTTATGATTGCTTTTTAGATTTAACTGAGACGTTTAAAGTACTATATGTTTAATAATATATTGCAAGTTAAGGGAGCATGTCTAAGTTTTTATTTAACCCTTTTAAATTCAGGGTTTTCCTTAGCTTTGCACTTTAAAAATAATCCTTTTTTGTTAAGGTTCCAGGAGCTTAAGTACTCACGTACATATGCTATTAGTGCACTCAGCAGAAACTGTTCTGCCAACAAGCTGCTATCCCCATAAATAAACAACATTATTTATCGGAGCACGGACACGCCCAATTAGTTTTGATATATGCGAGGCAGGAAGGAGTGGTACTGCCCCCGAGCCAAGCAGCTTGGATTAGACATGCAATTTTCCGGCTGACTCTCGACTGTTAGGGATTCTTCGGGGTCCCAGCCGGAATATCTTTTGTCATTTTAATTGAAAATTGTAGCCGTTCGCCGAGACAATCCCCTTTCTGCTCGCCCGAAACACCTCTTTCGTTAGCCACTTGCCAATTGTATTTGCGGATTGTCTGTCAGCCATTTCAGCTCAGGTCTTTTGTTCGCCTTTGTCTCTGCCGGATTTCTTGACTTCTCGTCGTTTGAATGCCGTTTGTTTGCCCGCTGATTTTGGCCATTGTTTGACAATTTCACTCTTGAATGGACTTTTGATGTGTACATTATGTAGAAATATTTTATAGTACCTGTATATAATCTATATTTAAAATTTAAGGCGTTGCCCTGCATAAATTATCCACAGAATTTAAAGGCGGAACGTAAATTTATCAGGAAACCAATGCGGCGTATACTTAACTTGTTCAGTGTTCATCCTTAAAAGCTTCGTTTTAAGCTGCTGCTTTTTCCGTTTAACGAGCTGCTGGGCAATTAATGCCTTTAAAGAACTGCTTTTACATTTTTATTTTTTAAGGAAGGAAGGCAGTTGCCTTGGGCTATGGTTAAATGCGGTTATATTTAAAGAAACATAAAATCCCTTCTCTCAGACTTTAAAAATATTGCAGCTTTAATAACTAGTTTAAGCTACCAAGGCACCATAAAAAAATTATAGAACCTTTAAATAAAGTAAGCCCCTATGCTTGGAACTTCCAAAATCTCAAAGCTCCTAACTATCAAGGTAGCATAGCATCATTTTAGAACAGTAGCTAGTATTTTTAATAGGTAATTGTGTTTACTTAAAAAGCTGATACATACATATATGAATAAATAATGATGTATATATACAAATAAGTAAATACATTTTTGTCATGAAAGATTCAGGGTGAAATATTAGAATAAACAGATTTTTATTTTTTTGTACGCATTGCATTTTAAACTAATTTTTTTCATTTTCCTTGGTCATTTAAGTATTCGCAACAGTCGCGGCTCTTTGGATAGCATCGGAACCGCCGCGAACGGCAGCTCAGCGGCCAGTCAGGCCAGCTCCAGCGGCGGCTCCACCACCACCCACGCCCACGCCCACAACAACAATAACAACAACAACAATAACGGAGGCGGCGGTAAAATGGATGGCAGTCCCCATCATCGGCCAGGATCTCGAAATGGACGCGATAACTGGAGCAAGATGCCGGAACCGCTTAACGGACCTCCGAAGGGGGAGAAGTCGGAGAAGTCCTCCCCCTCCCGCCGCAGCCTGGGCGGAGGCGGTGGTGGCAGTGGCAGCTCCTCCAAGCAGGGCTCCCCCTCCTCCTCGTCGCGCACCAAGGGCGTGCCGCCCAGCTTTGGCTATGTGAAGCGGGCCAATGGCAGCATCACCTCGACCGCCGAGCAGCAGAACATCGCCATGATGATGGCCGCCGGTGGGGTGGCGGCCAACGGAATGCCCTGCGGTCGTACCGCTCATGTGTCGGCGGTTCCGAGGACCGCGAGCGGTCGCAAGGTGGCCGGCGGTACTCAAACCCTGCCCAATGACATGAACAGTGAGTATAAGAAATTTAAACATTTTTTTAGAGTTACTAATGGTGGTTATGGTTTTTTTTAGAGCTACCCCCGAATACCCAGCATCGGAGCTTTTCCCTAACCGGACCAACTGCCACCCAACTGAGCCAGTCCATCAGGGAGCGTCTGGCCACAGGATCACATAGTCTACCAAAACCCGGTAGCGATTTACACGTCTTTCAGCATAGGTATGTATTTAAAATATATTAAGCATGCAATATTACTCTCAGGCCCGATTTCTCAATGTCAGGTTAAGGTTATTATAAAGTTAACATGATGTTAGGTAGCTCGGAAAGAAAAATTCGTTATCTCAATGTGATCTCAATTTATCACAAAATTCAATGGGAATAATATTATGAAACTACATTTATCCCTAACTTGAACTTAACTTCATAAAGTAGGTTAACATGACATTGAGAAATCGTATCTTAGAGTAGTTTAACATGACATAAACGTATTATAAAATATTTTTAAAACTTATATTTAAATTTCCTAACAGAATCTCCAATCGCGGAGGAGTCCGCCACGATGGATCGCTCTCCGATACGCAGACCTACGCAGAGGTCAAGCCCGAATATAGCTCGTACGCCATGTGGCTGAAGCACAGCAATACGGCCGGAAGTCGCTTGTCCGACGGTGAGTCCGTCGAGCAGCTGCAGATCGGGTCACCGGCGATGACCCGACATGGCCACAAGATGATACACCAGCGATCGGGAGCACCGGGTCAGATGGCGGGTCAAATGTCGGGCAACGAGTCGCCCTATGTGCAAAGTCCGCGCATGAACCGCAGCAATAGCATAAGGTTGGTATCTATTCATTGACTGTATCTGTATAGTTTCCCTTCCTGCATGTATGTACCTATCTTTATCTATATTTTTCTCTCTTCCCTCTGTAAATATGGTTACCCTTGAAAAGCTACTTGAAAGAACGGACATATCCAAGGTGACCACAGAGTTTCAGCACAATACTTTTCTGCATCTCATCTAGGAAACTTTGTTGAACTTTTTTCTTTTGCCATCACACTTGCCACAAGCAATCTGCCTCGGTTTTGTCACTTTTTGTCAGCATTTTTCATTTTACATGTTGCATGATAATCATTTATGAATAGCACATGTTCGGGGAATAGTTTGTGTCTGCTTCAAAGTATTCTTTCATAAATTTGCATATTTTTTCGTACATAATTCATTTGTTCACCCATGAAATTCAGGAATATGGAAACAAAAGTAATAGCCGTATTTTAAAATATTATTTATAATATCCCAACAAAACCACCATCGGCTTATATATTTTCAATGGCCTTGCATTGGTTTATAAATCTCCAATGGCCTTTAAATGTTAATTTAATATTACCTGATATATTTTATATAGATTCTCTCTCTGCTCTGTTCTTTAAAGAAAAAACCCATTATCATAAACGACCCCTTTTTTTCTGACTGTCATCGGTATTTTATTTTTTCCTTCTCCTTTAAGTATGCAAACAACTTTTGGTTTTTCTGTTTTTCACTGGGTAAAAGCCAAGCGAAGTCACCTTCGGCTTGTAGCCTCCTGTCGCCAGGACATATGCTTGTTTTTTTCACGTATCGCTGTGCATACTTTAAAGATTCACGTAAAACCAAAAAGTTCAGAATGCAGACACGCCCAGTTATTTAAAGGGCAGAGTTTTCTGATGCTCGGGTGTTTGAGCAGGTTGTCGCCCACGGACAATGTGAAAGCTCTTTGGGAAAACAAGTTGGGAAAACCGTTCACAAAAAATATAAAAATGTCAAATAGCAAATGGAAAACGTAAAAAAACGAAGAGTGGCTCGGAGGTGTTGTGGATGGTCAGATTATTATTTGACATGTCAATAGGTTCGTAAACCCCTGACATGGCAAGGGTGCAGATGAAATGAAGTTCCCCTCTTTTTTTGTATGCTTCGTCAGCGAGTTTTCGACGGTCAAGTGGTTCATTAAAAAGTGTTCCACACAGCAATGCAGAAAATTGGTTGGAAAAGTTGGGAAAGCAGCGCTGCGAAAATGGGAAAAGTTTTAAGTAAAGTAAAGAGCAAACTTACAACTATGTTGTAAAATTAAAAATATTTGATATATAAAAGTTAATGAATTTTGTAAAGTGAAAGTATTAAGTATTTAAACTTCAAGTTTATGTTTCACTATAAAGAAAAGAACATATAACAGTTTGTAATTCATTTGGCTACAATTTCTGTCCAAATTTCCTGCTCTTTTACTATTCCCTTAAATAAGTCAGATATTTAGACACTTTCTGAGATCCATTTCCCTTCCCCACTTGAATGTCCTAAATCTGCTTTCTCCGCTTATGTGTGCCAGGCTCTTGCTTTCAATGCATCGACATCAATTATGCAATAGGAAGTGTGGAGGGGATTGTGTCAGGGGAAGTGGAAACCCTTGAAACCAGTTCGGTGGCTTGTTATCAAATTTTACAGTGCCGTACACACAGCCAAAGTTTGTGGCAAATAGCCCCGGAGAAAACCGACAGCTCTCGCCACCAAAAGCAAACAACAGAACCCACACACACACACCGAAGGGGGGCACACATGACGTATACGTAATATTAGATTTGCATGCAAAATGCCATTAATGTCACAGTTATCAGAGCGACGCTAGTGGACAATACAGGATGGAAAGTACCCCGATCCTTTCAACCCATCTCCCCATCCTGTATTCTGTATCCTGAATCCGTTTTCCGTTTGTGGAGCGGTCATTGTGTGGGCTTCTAGGAATCTGTGCATTTTATGACAATTTGTCTGGGGACTTAAACGCAACGATGGCTCCACCCAGGACCCTTATCATTCAGAAACACAGTGCCCGCACCACTGGCCACATCCAATTTGTAACAGAATTAAATGGAAATGTGGGCGTTTTCGAGGTGCCCAGAAGTGTTCGGATTTCATAATGAAATTGGCCTCATTCAGTTGACAAACGCAACGGAAATTTGCAACTGTCTGACCACATTTACTCGTCCATCAGAGGCATAACTGAAAAGAGATGTAATTGAAATGGTGATGAATATGGCCTGACTGATTGTAAAAACATGGTATATAATTTATAAAATATTTTCTTTTATTTTCCATGTTATATAAGCTGTGATTTTATATGATTTTATTATGGGTTTTGGTTTTAACATATTGTTATTAAACAAAAGCTTCATCTTGCTCCATTTCAATGCCTCATAATCACGCACTCATTCACTGTCAACTTAGAAGCGTCGCACAAGACTAATGGGGATTTCATTTCAGATCCACGAAATCCGAGAAGATGTATCCCTCGATGCTGAGCCGCGGCGGCGAGGTGGAAATCGAGCCCTACTACTGCCTGCCCGTGGGCACCAATGGGGTTCTCACGGCCCAAATGGCGGTTGCCATGGCGGCTCAATCGCAGGCGGCCCAGGGAAATTCCGGAGTGGGCGTCAATGTGGGGGGCGTGGCCTGGAGCCAGCCCACCTCGCCCACTCCGCTGAATCGCGGCCCCTTTTCCGCAGCCGCAAATGCCTCGGTTCTATCGCCCACCCATGGATCCACGTCGGTCGCAGGACTCGGAGGAGCAGGTGGTGCCATGGTCGGACATCGGCTCACATATCCCAAGAAGAATGACGAAGGTGAGAATTGGCAATGCACTTAGAAAAATGGTTTAGGCGACGGAACTACCAAATATGAGATTACATACCTGTAGGGTTAAATTAACAAGCTCTTAAAATATGAAAATAATCATACTTTTATTATCAACTACTTTTATTATCAAGAAAAAATTTAATTTGCATAAATAAACTCCCTAAATATAGCTTTTCTTATAGCTTTTTTATAAGTAAATATTAAAATATATGTATATACCTACAAAAATTTAAAATTGCTTTCCTTACATTTTCATATATGATATCGTATAGGACTTTATTAGATCAATTAATGGTTGCTTTCTATTGAATGGTAAGGCTTAGGTCAATTATCTCTATGATTCAAATTATATATTGTCTATCAAGTATACAAAATGATTTTTTAAATCAAAGTGAAATGCCATTTGTATATATCGTTTCCTAAAACAAGTATCCATTTTTATTTTAATAACTAGAAATTAAAAATCATATTTTTTCAAATACAAGTATCTTTCCCTACATGTTTTATGGGCTTCCTTTAAGTGCAGGTTCAAAGCGGATTAATGCAACTTTGCCGTTCTGTTTCCGTTTCAGTTCACGGCAGTGCCGCCTCCTTGCTGTCCGGAGGCAGCTCCTTGTACGGAAATGCGGAGGAGCGGCAGGCCCACGAAATCCGGAGGCTGAAACGCGAACTGCAGGATGCCCGGGATCAGGTGCTCAGCCTGAGCAGCCAGCTGTCAACCAATGTGAGTACTTCGTCATGGAAATCCTTAGTCTAGGTTCAGATGAATTGTGAGTGCATTCGAATCCTTCTGCTCGGCTGCACTTACTGCCAGAAAGTTTACCGCCGTCACGCTTCTGGGTGAAAGAGACTCACTGACAGGCTAAAAAACTTTGGGCGTCATTCTTTATCACTTGGAACGTGCTCATTTGAGAATTTGTCCATTTTCTTTCCATAACTGTGGGCATTTATCAATTATTTATTAGGAATGATTACAAATACAGTCAACTAAAGATAACTTTATACATTTCTATAGAAAAATATATAAAAGTTTGAGCTTCAATAAATCACAAAATATTGTTTAAGTCTCATTTATTATTGAAATATAGGCACAGATCAGCTATGTATAAATAAATATTGGCTGGAAAAATAAATAAGCAATTGTGTTCCAATAAATTGCAAGCCAATTTATTATGCTTGAAATCTGACTTTTCACCAGCTTAATTAGCACAAACGAATAAATCTTACCTGATTTTCACAACAATCCAAAAAGCATGCTAACGAATATTTTTAAATGCAATTGCCACTTGACAGGGCAATTTAATTTCACCTGAATAATTTATGGAAAATAAGGAAACACTCGCCGTCCTAATCTGGCCCACCGCATCTTTTATAGTTCAACCTCATCGTCTGCATTGTGCCCGGCCATTAATTTAAGTGGTTATGCCGTGTACTTTGGGGCACAATTTATTTTCTTTCCGCAGCTGTTGCAGCATTTTGCGCATTTTCATGGCCTACGTTCAGGGGCGATGCTGAAAGGCAAAAAAAATTCACAAAGAATGTGGCAAGTGGGCTGATACACCGCCTTTCTCCCCAGAATGGTGTGCCAAAAGCTTGGCGCTTTGAAAGATTCATTCGCTTCGCTTATCAGGCAGTCAGCTTGCATTCAACTTTTCAACTTTTTCCGCCAAGTTGCCTTCCGTCATATTCCATTCGAGATGCTCAATGCACAGAGAAAAATTTATAGAAAGTGGTCATTAATTTGAAATGTTTCCCATTAAAATATTCAATTTCCATGGCATACTTATTAGTTCAAATAAATTTATAATCTTTTGTTTATAATATAAATTGATCAAATAATTTTTTGTTTTCATAAACTTTTTCTTTTTTATATCTCACTATTAGTAAAAATATTTGATCCATCATCTTTATTCTAAAAATATATTTTTCAATGTGTGTCTTAACATACAATTTACATTACAATTTACTTGTATAGTTGCAAATAATTATATAATATTTAGTCTCATGGTTATATGTTTTTTTTCAAGTGCAGGCTCTAAAATACTTAGACTGTGACTGTCTATAAAATGCTATGTGTATGTATTGTCAACAGAAGTCACGCAAAAGTCTGATAAACTTCCGCGGCAGACAAAGGCACTTGAGCAGAAGGAGAGCAACTTTTGCCTACTTTTGGGTGACTTTATTTTTAATACACCCTCCATATGGGTCTGAAATTGATTTCATTTACAAATTTTCTTGCCAACAATTTTCATTACAAAATAAAAACAAAGTTTAAATTGCATTCCGCCGGGAGATGGAGCTTAGAGGAGTCATTGTACATTTTATGCCTGTCTACATTGTGGAAACGCTATAAAGTATTTTATAGCCAGTCCCCCAAGTCACCCACACCTTGGGCCATCAAATTTATCGGGGCCAGACAGGCAGACAACATAAATCTCTTATTTTTCCACACTTTCCGCAACATTCAGTGGGTGGTGGGTGTGAGAAAGTCTGGGGGGCCAAGGTCAAGGCGTACGTGAAAATTGCCAGAAATCGTCTTGATCGATTTGATGGCCATTTGATGGACAGAAACTTAAAGTGGTTAGCAACTTTTACCAATTTCCCAATCGTTTTGCCACTTTGCCAGCGGAGCGAAGAACTTTCCGCTGCCCAGCTGCCATAAAAGTGCAAACAATGTGGAGGCACAGAATAATTGCAATGGAGTTATGCCGACCAGAATCTCTAGCAGCTGATATGGTCTCTGATATGCGGTCTGGTTGGCTAAGTGGATTAGGTGCCTGGGTGGGGAAAAGTGGCTGGGAAAATGGGTCGCCTTGAGCATGATTTATCTGCGAGTGGGTAGAGCCACAGAAGTACATTTGCCATAATGCGAAAACTTGAACTGGATCGCAGTTGGCTGGTCAAACTTTTCCGCCATTGTGATCACACCTAAGATACGAAAAATGACAAGTTGAGATTATAAATTTGCTGGTCGAGGAGAACTATATTTTATGACTGACTTCTGGCAAAAAATAAAGTGTAAAATAATATTTCATTCTGAAGAAATGTATAAGGTATACGTTTTTATGCCCCCTTGGCCCAATTCAATTAACAAATAATGCTCGTACTCTTAAAAAAGTTTCGAAATGCTTAACATTTTCAAGTGGTTCTCGGATTTTTAACTGCAGTTTGCCTGCTTCTTCGGCATTTCCAACTCTCCTTTCCTTACGTCCATTGTGGATTAAAAACTTTTTAATTGCCCATTGACTTTGATGTCGTTTTCTTTTGGCTTTCCCTGCCATTGTCTTGGCCAAAGTTTCCTGCGTTAATTAAATTTCTGACTGGGGCTATAATGGCATAAATGCCGATATGTCGCTCCCGCACTTCCTCGGTCTGTCTATCGATCTATTTCACCTCCTGAATCCACGTCTCTGTCAGCCAGTCTGTCAGCAGTTTTGCCGCATATTATTTGCCATTGGCTTTTTATTTTTATTACCAGTATTTTTTATTGACAGACGCCCGTTGTGGAGGCATCGACGTCATGAAATTTCACTTTGCGGTAGTTGGGAAAACTGAAGCTTCCACACATCGACAGTTGGCTTGGTTTTTCGCATTTGTTCGAGGAAATTGAGATGTGGTGGGGGCACTGAAAGTCTGACAATGCAGTTTGTGAATTTTTCGCAATGCTCTCGAGATGTGTGCTTAAGTGTGGGTAGTTTTGCGAGGATTGGGAATATTTTCGCAGTCAGCCCTTTAATTTTTAAGTACTTACTAACTCATATTTCAGAGAGAAGATAGAATTGTGTGTTTTAGTTAAAATAATAAAAATTTGGCAGTTACTGGGATTGTTGCATATTATCCAGAGGGAAATTTTAAAGTTAAACTGCTTAAAATTCATTTCAATTAAATTCATGGTGATTTACTTTGGCTAGCTCTTACCCGAGAGATTCGCATTATTTTTCCCAACTTTAGTTTCAGCCAATCCCCCCGACGATTATCCCCTTTTAGGACCCACCTCACTCCTTCCCCCAATCTCCTTATCAGACTAAGCTTTATGGTAGTTCATAATACGCTTTATTCAGACGCTCACATAAACCCCAAGCAGCTTATAAAACTTCCAACCTACATCAACTTTAAACAGCTTTCGGCTGAGTCGAACTCCATTTAGTTCGTGCCCCCTGCCACACTTTCGGTGTAGAAAAACCCCAATTGAGCAATCTTATCATTGACCATAAATACTAAACCACAACAAAAACATCAGACTATACAAAACTGGAGGGAAAACGCCACGCAACGCGCCCATTTATCACGCACTCGGAATTGACCCAAGTGACCGGGGGCGAGACAGGGGACAGAACGGACTCTATGCATGCCAGTGTAGTAATAACATTAAAAGCGTGATAGAGCCCCCAAACAAACCCCCTCGAACTGTCCCCCCTCTACGCCCCGGCGATAAGACAAAGAAGCATAACTATAAAATATTAGAGAGCTCGCCTCGAGCGCCAAAAACTCGCGCCAAATCTCAAAACTAATGCCAGATGACTCTATCTGAACTGAATGAGTCTGAGATATGGATAGTAGAGAATGGGGAGAGTACCTATGAGTATAGGTGAGGGGTATAGAGAACGTGGAACATGCCAAGATGGGAAATGTTTTATGTTTCTTTGCTGGCCTTTTAATTGATTTGGATTTGAAGCAGAACGCACTAGAAATTATTGGTAGGAAATGCATTTTATATCGTACAGATTTGTTATCAAGTAGGGCAATTGGTGTAACTTATACCAAAAAATTAGAATATTTTTAATAAATACTCTTATTATATTTAATTTCTTTGATTGTCTCTGGCAAAAAATAGCCTATCTTTTCTACTTCGACTGACTTACCCTTTAAGTGACCCAAAGCTGCTAGTTGAGCAATCATCTAAATTACTTAATGGGGGTAACAAATCTAGTTGATTGTCTCAAGTAAAAAACAAGACATGGGATACAGGTTCATGCTCACAAGTAATTTAGTTCCTTATGTTGCAGACCTACCTTTAAGTGGTCATTATAACCAATAAAACTAATGTATTGCTCTTTTTCTTTTAGGTAAGTCAACCTTTCTATGCCAAATATATCTAAAGATTGGGTATGTAAAAATGACTATAATAATAACATTGAAATCTAAGTGATGGACATTTAAAGACCATTTATTTATATTATTGTACGAAGCAATATGAAACCGTTTTCAATATCGTAAAGGCCAGTGTTCCCATTAGTTTCATCTATCCATCATTAATATAGTTGTCACCACTCGAGCATGAAATCAATTCTCTACGCCGCTATTTACTAATAAACCATTTTAGGATATATGCCAACGGCTAGGCCGAAGGCAGTTAAACTAATGCCAAGTCAGTAATTTATGCTGATCTCGAGCAAAAGTCGACGACAAATGTAGGGGAGTTCTAAAGCCAATAACCCAGCTTCATCTCGATTGGTGATAATCAATCATTTTTTAGCTGTTGCCCCCGCCAGACTCGTTAAACAAACCAGCCAGAAAAGTTTTTACAACTTTATTATGTCCCAGTCCTTGTGACTTGGCCTCCATATGAAAGTGGAAAAGTGTGTGCAGACAGTTCCTTTTTTCCAGTGGCGCCGCGGAGTCTCGCGCCAAAAATAAACGACATTTCCCCACCGGGCTGTCCTTCACTTTGGCCTTACGACCAGCCACAAAACACAAATTTGCAATTTTTTCCACTTTGTTGTTCCTCATCCTGTCGTCCTGGCCGCCAAGGAAGCTGCGTCTGTATTTTTTTTTTCGCCCTCCATAGTTTTGCGCACATCTAAATAAGGGGTCGTCGATGGGGCAAACGTCGACTGCGACAGGGTCCGCAAAACATACGTACACTTCGGCAGTGCCGCCACATTGGCGCCTGACTTTGGTCTGTGGCAATCCTGCAGGATGCCCTGGATCAGACCATGCCGACAGACCAAATCCCCTGCGCATTGAACGGCGGATTAAAAAGTTTTGGCAGTCTTCATAAAGAAATACATGTTGACATATAGAACAATCTCTGGCTTTTAAAGGTGAAAAGAAAATTTAAGGTCTTGATACAAATTTCGGGTATTTTAGATTATAAAATAATATAGAGTTCTTTCTAGAATTTGACCTATTTTTAAAAAGAATGTTCCAGCTATAATGGGCTTTCAAATAATTGACTATACTGGAAAAAACAAAGATTTATTAGTAAATAATTTTTAAAAACCTTTTTTAAAAATGTTTTTAAATGCTTGGAATTATTAACATGTCTGGAATACAATTTTTAATCTAATAATCCTGGAATACCTACCTTTTCATAACAAAGTTTTCCATAATGAATAAAAATCCCTTTGTATTATTAACATATCACTCAAAGAACCATATAATTTTCATAACCCACTTTGCAATTATTTTGGATTCCTTTGTGTCAAATTAAAAATCCCTTGCGTTAACATTATCCAATTCAGGGCTCAGATAATTATAGTAATTCAGTTTTTTCACACGCCTGGGAATTGGAGTATAGGGGCTATTTTCGGGATGTGGCTTCCGCATTGCGTGATAGCCTATGCTGTGCGACTCTTTTGAAGTAGCGCCCCTGAAAAACTGAAGGACCCGGTCCCGAAACTACCCAACTTTTAGAGCATCCACCCCCTCCTACATTGTTTTTCCCTTTGGATTCTGTTATTTGTTTTGTCGCCGACAAGTCGGCGTCATTTCCCAGCTGCTGCTGCGCAGTCGACGTCGTGGCAGGAGTGGTTGCCAAAGGATTTTTGGAGTCGAGTGTGTCATGTTCAGTTCCGCATTTGGAGTCGATGGAAACGCACTAAATATAGGAGTTTTACAGGGTGCTTCTAAAACTAGCAGACAACATGTTGCCACTGACAGTAGCAACATGCTGCTGGTCGCAGCGCTCTCATCTCTCTCTCTTGGAGAGAAACTGATCTTGCTCAACAACGGCGGGTTTTAGTTTTGCGCTCTCTCCACACTTACGTAGTGGCTTACGTTTGCTTACGTTGCTTACGCTTACACTTACGTTCAAACACAAATACAAAGACCTGTGTTTCAATTCGACTGCCGACGGAGCAGTACGTACTGTCGAATACCGGGCGTATCTGAATCCCACAGTCCGAGTATCTGAGTATCTGACGGTTGTCGTGTATCTGCTAGTGCGTGATCGCTCACGGTTATTTACCCAACTGATTACCGAAGTGTTGCGTGAAGTGAAGTGAAGATTTGTAAGAAATACAACAGAATTACGCGGGCTAAAAAGGTTCATTGAGCAGAGCTTCAAAGCTATAAATAAATGGTAAAAAAAACCAAAGCCAAATGAGAAACGTGTTTGTGACGTGCTAAAAAAACAAAATACACCTTGAAATGAATGGATAAATAAGCGTATTTCAAACCGGTCAGCAAAAGTTCTCCCACAAACAAAAAAAATAAAAAACTGCTGACACAGAAAGATAACACAGAAAAGTTCACCTACAATTGCTTAAATTAACAACCAGAGAACGAGATAAAAACTGATAGCTAAATAAACGTACAAGTTGCCGCACAAATAAACCAGGCGGAAGCTGTATGGCCCAAACCACTCATAATGTTCATTGCCAGGGTATCCCATTCCCAGGGTATTTGTATCTCATTACCTGTGAGAGTTACTATAGAGTTACTCCGTCACTTGAGCCATGCAAATACTTGCAAAATCAGCAAAATACCTTATGGCCACCGGGAAAATCTGCCATTTCAGCTGCCTTACTCTGACACTCTTTCACTACCCATTTATTTGTTTTCTTTTTCATCCACCAAAATAGATACAAATTAAACGGGCTCCATCGTGATTTCCATAGGTGCAGGGAGATGTGCTACAATGGCCAAAACGTTTAATGGAGCATGTCGAAATGAGTTGGCCAAATTGTTGAGTTCAGTTCTACATATGCAAGTGATGAAAAGGTTGCACAGTCCCGTTGAGACAGAGGCGTAGGTGATCAAAAGGGGGTGTTCATTTTAAGAAAGGAAAGAAGTCCCTATATATTAATATAGATACACATTACCCTAAAAATGTAAATACTCTTTAGGCTTTCAATTTTATGATACTTCCGATCATTTGCATGTTTTCCCTCCATAAAAATCCCTATACCTTCACATTCACAACTACCATTTTGATAGCATCTACTAAACTCCATTAGTGCAACCACCCTCGACAACGCTTACAAGCAATATCACTTTATGATCTTCAAGCCGAACCGTAAATCACCCTCCCAACCACGTCCATGTCCCAATGCAATTGAGTCGAACAGTAGCCTACACACAAATTGCACAAACATGTCAAAAAGGGGGAACCAAAAATGCGGGGCTAATAAAAGACTTTGTCTGCTGCATTGTGAACTTTTATTAGGTTTTTTTTTTTCGTTGGTCGCAGTCGTTCGGTTCAAGTTATTCCCACTGAAACTGGAGTATTTTTGTCTGTCCATGAATTGCATTTCAAAACGCTGGTGGGAAATGCTTTACGATGTTGCCAAATTTCTGCCAAACAAATATTCCTTTGTTTTCATTGATTTTCCGCTAATGACTTCGGTTCAACATCTCGCAGGCCAATCAAAAACAAGCCAAATAGCTCTGACTGTACTGGCATATAGCATCGATGAGTATAATCCAGGAAAAACTCCCTCTTGGATCTCCCTCGCATATGGATATATGGGTTCTCTGTTTTCCGGCACAGCTGTCCCAAATACCGAGAGGTGTCACCCTCCCTCACCATACCGCTTTTCGCGTTGCGTGCGTGGAAAGCGATCAATTAAAATCGGTAAAAGGAACAGGAAGAGAAAGGAAAATGCTACGGTTCCCATCATTCCATTCATCCCTATATCCTTCGAGGGATGTGTAATACATTCTTATTGGAGGGGAGTCCTCGTTCCGTAACTCCCCCTCAATGAAAACGATTTATGAGGCTTGACTTTGACATCCCAAAAAGAAAACAACGTACAACCCCTCAAAATATTTTAATTGAAAGAATATTGCAATTAATTATGCAGCTCTTTCAGCGCACTTTTGCCAGCATCCTTGATGAAGATTGATTTTTCCCACTACGCCGCTGCTGTGCATAAATTTTCATGCGCAGCTAATCAAAATTAGTCATGCCTGAAAATCAGAGGTGGAGTTTTTGGGGGGTTGGGGAAAGAAAATTAGTTTTTAATTTGTAATTTTTCGCACACCGACAGGCGTCAACTTTGAAGTTGTTTTTTGATTTCTAATAGCCGTTTCTCTTTGAACTACTCGGTTGGCGAGAAAGTGTGAAAATTGTCGAAGGAAAAACTGCTCAAGTTTTCCAGTTCAATTAGCTCGCCTCGGATCGCCGATCGCACAAGTCCATAACAATTTCCGGCCAAACGGTCGATGGGCAATCTGAGATACACATGTTCGCAGCAGCTATCAGGAAAGTATCTAAGGATCGCCGGCCTTTCCCTGAAGACCTGACTTTTCCGACTTGATATTAAGGCAGCAATTTTCCTCACTTTTCTCTGATTGAGGTACTCTGGAAATGGCAGTGTCTACTCCAATTTTGTTTGTCGAGAGTTGAGTTGAGTTGAGTTGAGTTGAGGAAGAGGAAAACGATGTCAAATGCCTTGCAACTCTACCGACTTTGGATGCCGCCAAACAGTCTGCATCCATCCATCTGGCAGTATGTCGCCCTGTCGGGTGATTTGCATTTTTCCGTGCTTGATGTAAATGCCATGTAAATATTTGATCAGCCCGGTAAACATATGTACTCTGCACACAGGGCCAGCCCAGAAACACTTAAAGAAATGGGTGAAAGAGTGGGATGAGGGTGCTTAATTAAAGGGCGTATTTTTACCAGGGAACCTGTGACCCGCATCGATTTGCCTGCTACTGTTCGGGCAAATGACCCACGAAATCCCAGATATCGGGACCCAGGGCGCATGTCTGGCATGCTTAAATAGAGTCCCATTGAGGCGCTACCTGTCTAAAGGGTTAGGGCTACGCCGAGGGTTCTTCAACGTCTCTCTTAATTGCCGAAAAATATTATGTTTTAAAGCACGGCCAAGAGAAATGATAATTATCAAAACGAAACGAGAAACGATTGTCTAGAGGAAACTATTAAAAAATGAAGAAAATTGTCATGGGAAAATGAAACAAGCTGAGGAAAATAAAGAAAAACAGACAAGGAAAAGTAAAAGATATAATTTGAAAACAAAACATTTTCACATATTTAATGATGGTTTTCTATAGTTAAGAAAATTGCCTCAGAATAAATGCTTTCTGCCGCTTTAACATGGTACAATATTATTTTGTTCCTACCGTACTTAAGATGATCATGATCATTTTGGTCTTAGAAGCCTTTACTCTTTTAAATTAGTTAAGTTGGGGTTGTGCATTGTGATCCCTTAACTTAATAAAAGAGAACTTTGATTATTATTAACCAATTTGAATGTCCAGTAAATACAGTCCAGCATCAACTCATTCAATAGAAGGAGTTCCAAAGACCCCTGGCTAATATAATAATTACGTAAGTGCTGGTAAAACCCTTCGCATTGGGCAAATTACCGAGTAGGCAAGGCCGTCCTTCCAAATGTTTACCCTATCGTTGCACCTTTCCCGAGCGGCGTGTGCTGGCTAATTGGAGCTGCACCTTTGGCAACATGTGCAACATGCGGCAGCTGCTGCATTTCAGAAGGACGCAGCGGTCCTTGTTTCCAAGTCGACACTCAATAAACGGGCATTAAAGTCGCCCTTTGTCTACTTTTTGTTCGGCTAAGCGAGAGGAGTGGCACCTTTAAAGAGCTCGGAATGCGCTTCAATCATTAATCAGCTGCAACTAATATTGTGGCAGCTGGCAGATGCATCCCATTCCCCCACACATTTCTAATTGCAGTTGACAAACACTGAACCCATTGAGCGAGCATCAGACTCGGCCCCGCCTGCTCCACATCCACATCCACAGATCCACATCCACATCCACTTGATGATGATTCTCGGAAAGAGCAACTCCCCAGCCCTGTTCTTATCTGGGGCTTCCATTTAGTGCTCGAGTTTCCACAGAAGGCGCTCCCTTTGGTTCTTGAAAATTTAATTATCATTCTTCCAGAATTATGCTTGTTCTCAGCGAGGTAGATGAGTTTGGATCAATTTGGTAAATTGAAACGATCGCTAGGCACCATGGGTACCATATAATTTTCTTTTTAAAGCGATTTAATAAATGAGCCCGGCTCTTGCTGAACACTTTTCTCGATTGGCGGCCATTTAATTGACTTTCCTCACTTGATTTACCGAGTCAACACAACACTCACACCATTCGATAAGCAGATGGCGTATCTGAAAACATCCATCAATATGTCCAGACCTTGTTAATCGCATAGAAAACATCGACCAGACTTCAGACGACTTCCATCTCGCTTTCAAACAAAACTGGAAAATTTGCATAAGATCCAAAACAGAAATGGGAACAGGAGTCCATTGTGGAATCATAAAAATAACGAAAAATACGAGAAGCAAGCGTCAAGAAATCTAATCAAAACGATAGCCCCCTCGAAAATTGGAATCGAGTTGAGTCTCTGGCACACAAATCACGTCAGCAGACAATTTATCAGCCTGTCTTGGTCAGTCTGGTCTGAAATGCTTAAAGCTAATGAAATGCAATTGGAAATTTATTGGTTTGCATGGCGATAAGGCTGCGCCTGAATTGAAATTTTCGGTGAGCCCTGTCCTGGAGGAACTGGAAATGGAACTGAAACTTGCAGTTCCACTCGACTTCTTCGTAATTACAACTCGAGGGAGAGGCTCTTCCCAGTTCACATCTGCGGATGGCCATCCACTTGAGGGACAACTACAATGGGGGGAATACAATATCTGGAATTATTGTATACACACAAAACAATGACGACAACTGCACATCAGTCTGTCAGTCGGTAATCAGGCTGTGTGCATGTTGCATGCAACATTTGCCGCCCTTTTCCCCCTGTTGATTATGCTGATGAGTTTTCGGCCTCTGTTGTATCTGGAGACCCCCATCTTCAGCGCTAATAATAATAATAACGAAAAAGTTTTCCTCTCTCGTATTTTTCGGGCTTTGGATTTTATTTTTTTCGGGTAATGGCTCGGGGTTAGGGGGTCGACTTTGTTTATGCCCGTCGAACATGCAGCCCAATGGACAATATTATAAAAGCCTAGGCTGCTGCTGGAGCGGAATTCTATGGTGGCACCTCCATTGTAGCATTTTACTAAGATGAAAGATATCAGCGAGAGGGGAAATGGTTTCCAACTGAAGAAGTGAGTTAATAAGGACTCTACAGTGCCGCTTTTATTAACCAAAATTCTAAGGAAAAGTAGAAAAATCAGCTTGAAAATAATCTTCACATTGCATCTTATCAATATAGTTTTATCAGCGATAGACAAACACTTTTAATTGCCAGTCATGAAAGAAACACTATCTTGAAAGCAGAGATTAGCTTGCAGTTATTTTTATCTCACAGCTATCAACTTTTTAGCTCTCTGAAATCCGATTATCTTTTAACGGCTCAAATACTGCATGGATAATTTAAGACTAAACTGCAGTCTTCTTATCTCATAAAGCGGATATTATCTCAGCTTATCCTTAATTATTTTTTTTTTCCTATTTCGTTTTACGTAGCCATTAGTGTATAGACTATTTGAAAGAAATTCAGGCTTTTATATTCATCGAATTGACCTTCGTTATGCAATGGCTGGCGATTTCCACCCCCATTGAATAGCAAACTCGACTGCAATTGCAGCATCTCGCGCCTCAAGTGACTCTTAATGAAATGCATTAGGTCTATATATAAACCACTCTGACGCAAAAACTCATTTCCCCATTCGAACAATCCTCTCGAGTTACATGGCTAATGTTGTTATATAGTCTGCGATACGAATACGATGTTGCACATCTCCGAGCGAAGAAAAACGCGGAGAAAAAGAAAAACTTAAATTAGCCTCAATTGTTTATAATTTCCACAAAAGTGCTTATGCGGTTGTCAAGTGCGTCGAGTGAGGAAGTGGAGAACGGCCCGCGATCGTCTTGTGTCGGTTTCGCTCTTCTGGCCGATTAAGAAACTCAAAACTGGCAAACCGGTTTCGCACTAAATCCACCCGCTAAAAAATCCCCAATAAGACAGACAGATGGCCCAGACTGCACAGAGGGAAAATAATTAATTTACTGAACTTTTGGAACTATATCTATGTAGTTAGGAAGCATTAGGAATTTCCACGTTGCTATAACGCACAGAGGGAAAATAATTAATTTACTGATAGGCAATATCTATTAAGTTGGGATATATTAAGAATTTCCAAGTTGTTATATTAGTAGGTGTTAATTTTTTAAGTATTTCAAAAAGAAAAGGAGTACAATAATGCAGTGTTCGGTTTTAAAGAATAGTAGTAATAGATTTTATGTGATTCAATTTTAAAACGTGTTTTTGTCATATTTTATTTTTGTTCAAAAATTAATTTTAGAATCATACATTTTAGGAATATCTTTTAAAGTTCCGTTTACTTTGTAAAAATTTGTATGTCAGTGTACAGAGTTCGGCTCTCAACGGTGGCTTAGCCCCTTCTGTTATTTGCTGACCCTCTCACACAGCAGGTTTCGTGCCTAATTAATGCAGGCCGATAAAAGTCAGCCTAAAGTTTTAAGAAAAATATGTGTTTAAATACTTTTAGCTTTGTAGATCGCTGGCGCTCCCTTTTGTTGGCTTTATTTTCTGTTGTGTTATTTTCTTGTATTTTTTGCATAAATACATAAATTTATAATTTTACGATCGCAGCTCGCTCGCCGCGATAACTGTTCGATGATAAGCCCCGAAGGCAAGCCGATTTTCGGTGGAACTTTGAAACTTTGGCAATTTAGGCGCCGCCGCTGTCAACAGACATATTTTTCTATCGCTAATTTCAATAAAATTGAAATAGGAGCCATAAAACACTTTAAAGGCGGGCATAAAATTGCTGTTGCTTAATTAATAATCTTTACGGTTCCCTTGTCACGTTTTGTTACTTGTACACACCTTGAATGATCTAATGATGGAACTTCTTGATCAGCCGAATGGAGGCAAATAAAGCCCCGAATTTGAATGGCACTCGAGTGAATTGATGTGTAGCCCAAAATTATTTTCAACCACACACCTCCACCTGTCAAAATTGCCGCCCCAACAGCAGTGAGCTACTTAACTATGCAGTTGACAGGCCAAGTCAGCTTTTGGTTTTTGCGCACTTCAAAGTTTGTTTTTTTCTTGTTTGCTTCTTTGCTTAACCAGTTTTTGCCATTGAACAATCAGAATATTTTGGATATTTTGTGCCTGACACAATTAGCCAACTAGTTTTTATGCCCGCCAATTGCGTTGCTCGAAAAAATCGATCAATGGCAGTACCAATGTCAGCATCATCAGTAAAAATAGTTTCTCAGGCGACCCCCAGATCTTCTGAGTTGAGTTGAGAACATGTGTTGAGCTGAGCTCTTTTTGCCTCAGGCTGTTCACGCTTTAATCATCAGCATTTTATTTTGCAAATATGTGTATACTTGGTTCCATTTCCTAAACACATTAATCAAATTACCCCCCTGAACTCAGAGTTGTCAGTCAGCTGCTTATGTTTAAGCACTGCCTTTGGAATATACATATTTTTGTCGCGTCCAAGTCTCAGGCAATTTCCTTTAGAGATTTTCAGCTCGCTGATAAGGCAGACTCGGCAGCCTCGTTGTCTAGACTTTGGGAGTATGCCCTTTTTTCAGCCGCCTGCCCACAGGAAAAGCGGGGAAATCTAGACGGACTGCGACAGACACTCGCGATAAGTTTGCGAATGCCTCCCAAGCCGCGTTTTGCATTTCGGCGAAAGTTGTCAATGCTGTCAAAGGTGCGTTACAGATAAACTGAAAAACAGAGAAATAAGAAATAACAACCGCCTCCGCATTGGAAACCAGTCGAGTCTGAACCCTTGCCATTTACCCCAGCCGCAAAGTTCAATTTTTATTTAGTTTTTAGCATAACAATAGATACCAAATGAACCATTAAATGCCAATGCAAGCTGCAATTGCATAAATTTCAATAGACAAAGCCGAAAAAGAGGCGAAAAAAATGCAAAAATGCAAAAATGCTTACAATTAGACGCCCACATGACCCACAAAAGTCGAATTTCGAAAGAGGAAAAATCGCAAACATTTCTGATGCCCTGTGGGTGCTTGAAGTTATTGAATTTTGACGAAATTTGATTTATTTTCGCTTTGTTCGAATTAATTTGCACGATTCGCGTTTGGGTTGATTGAATTTTTTCACTCTGTCAGTGCATGCAAAACTGCGGTTAGTCCTGCTCAAACTTTTTAAACCGCAGGGTGACTCACTCTAGACTTTTTCCACTTCTATTTTACTGGGGTTTTGCATAGGCCATAAATATTATACTTTGTCGCAAAGTCACTGCAACATTATGTCTGGCTGTGTAAGTACCTATATGGTGATTCACACTGTAATCTTCGGCAAGATCTACATTGAAAGGTTTGATTGATTGCATGGATAGTTTCAAGGCAATGGAAGAAGGGTTTATATATGCAGATTGGCATAAAAAGCTCTTCTTTGTAGTCAATATTTATTACCCTTAATGTGACTATTTTATAGTCTCTCTACTTTCTTCTACAGCTAAGAAACTCGCATAACAATGTTAATAGTGGCTCCGTTAAGAACATATTATTTTTTAGATTTTTTATAAAGATACAAACCAGAATAGTACAAATATTTCCTTTCCTTCTAACCGACTGATTGCTTATTAAATATAACTAGTTTGTCGTAAATTGTTATTATTAAAGTAATTCCCAACGATAATTCCTGTTCAGAGTGTTACTCTGATAGCTAGAGAGCATTAATTTTTAACTAATTTCTTCATCCACATTGAGCAATTCCGAAATGATACACATTCCGTAGCATCGTCACTCCAAGCCAAACCCGCAATTAAAGTTGCTCTTTATTAGAAGCCCCGAGAAACCGAGAAGTCCGAGTGTAGCACACCATGAACTGCAATCAAAACAATTACAGCCAATTCACGCAGCGCTAAAAACAACAGCAACTGTCCAGAGCAGTCACAGTTCCCACTTCTCACTCCCCAGTCACTTCCCAGTCCAGTCACAGCTGCGAAAAAAAACCAAAAAAAAAAATAGAAAAATAGAGAAAATCAACAACAATAAAGTAGAAACACTGAACAGTCGTTCGTAGTATGTTGATGACATTAGAAAATGGTTGTTTATTGCATTTCCTTGTTATTGTTGCCTCTGTCAGCTAACCAGACGCTTGGCAAAATGGCAAAAGTCCGGCAGTCATCGAGTTGTGGTGTTATATGTAGCCCCATCCCCATACACATCCCCATCCTCAGCCCCACAAGGAACCAGAACTCCTTCGTGGCTCCCAAGTGTCAACGAACCGAGTCGAACCGACAAACCAATTGACAGCCAGTCCCAGCCTTAGGAATCGGATTTGGAATGGGTATGGTTATGGGATGGGGGCATGTGGCGACTCCAACGGATCTCGGGATGCCACATGCTTATAGATATGTTTAAGTGCCCGTTTGTGTCAGTCGAATGTGTCAGGCAGATGATAAAAGTAATAAAACTCCGGAGAGCCAGCTAAAATGAAATATGAGATGTAGTTCTAGGGGAAAATATGGATAAAGCGAGTTATGTTTTTATGTACCAATGTTGATCTACAAATATTAAATTCTTTGAAAAAAACAATAATAAGTACATAAAAATTCCTTAGGAATTCAATACAATTTGATTTTAAATGTTTTAAAAGAGTTACGAAAATAAATTATGTTGTAAACCTTTTACTGAACCACTTTCCTTTTCATCCGAACCCATTTCCCACTCAATTTAACACCCACTCAGAGTTTCATCACGATCTTTCCCTTTAACTAGTCATCGAATCCATTAGACTGCCCTCCATTAAGGTGGTCCAAGGTGCGATAGTTTCGCTTTTATTCCATTTTTCTTTAGAGCAAGTCCATCAAAAACCCGACGCATCGTGCCTCATGTGAAATAGATGCTAATTAGGCGCTAATGAGACAAGTTGGCCATAGAAACGAACCAAATTTTGAGGGACAGGCACGAGTGCGACTCAAACTGAGGGGAATGATGGGGAGTTATTAGAGTTCGGGGCGTGACAGGCCGAGTTCATTGGACGAACGGGCGGCTTCAGTTTATGAATCCGGACTTCAATTAAAAATGATTGATGCAGTCTTATCTCTTAAGTCCCAATGGGGGGCCCTAGCAATGAACAATCGAGTGCGCGAGTGGGGCAAACGTTATATTCCTTTTGCTTATAAATGATAAACCTCAATTTGAATGCCGCAGCAATTAATCAATGTTTAAAGTGAACCAACACATAGACGCTTCAACATGAAAACCCTATGAGGAATAGCCAGAAATTGGATGAAAAATAATAATAGAATAGTGAAAACACAAAATGTCGGCAGCCAGCACGAGTAGTCGACCGCCTCCTTCGCCGATATCGGCTCCTATATACGATGGTTATGCCACAATACGAGCCCGTGGACTGACCAGATCCCGTTCAATAAGGGCGGAATCGGAGAATGGTTCCCAGCCACCTCCGCTTTTGCAAAAGCAGCGAAGACAGAGGACCATTTCGCTGAGGAGTAACTACAGTTTGCCGGGTGGTCAGCCCGAGGAGATTTACGCCAGAGCCAAACCGGTGAGAACTCCCACCATCGGGGATCTGGAACCCATCTACACCAATCCCTCGGCCTTTCGCCCCCTCTCGGATGCCTCGAGTTCCTCGGGCGGGGGTAGTATGCCCTGTGATTACCAGAATGTGAAGAAGAACTCCCGATTCTCCTTGGACTCCCTGCAGAGTAGTGCCACTCCGAAGACACCGGATTATAATACGGCTGGTGAGGAGGAGCCCATCTTCCTGTACACGGCACCGGAGAGTCCGAAAAGGAGATTGGATAGTGGAATTCGTAGCTCTTACGACAGTTCCGAACGGGGATGCTACTCCCCAACGCCCAGGATGAGTTTCGATATGCAGGAGAGAGATTGCCCGCGTCTTAGACCCCCAACACTGCGTCACAATTCGGTGGGTTCGACGGGCAACCGGCGACCTTTGACCTTGTCCCTCAACGAAACACCGCGTTCGCCCACAGGATTACCCCCGCCGGCGCCAGTTCGTCGGGAGAGTCTCTATGCCAAGCCAAAGATGTATGCCACACCCATGCGACCGCCGACCAGTCCGCGCCTCAATCTCTACGAGCTGCCCATCGTGACCCAAAGGAGCAGCAGTGCCGAGCTGCTGGAGAGGTCAGGCACGAGTCACAGTCTGGTGACCATTGACCAGGACGAACTGCTGGTCATGCCCAGTGCCATGCCCATGCTCCCGAATGCCGTAGACCGACGCTATCATACCCTGGGTCACATGCGGGTCAAAAGCATGGGCGCAGGATTGCATCGCAGCCTGGATGTGCCAACGGGATCAATGCTGGATATGGCCACTGGGGGCCACTGGCGTTACAGGAGCGGCAACCAGTCCGCCGGGAACATCTACGCCTCAGCCGAGGCAGCCGTCAGCGATTTGAATCGAATGGCTCCGGAGTATATGGATCCGCTGGACTTCAAGATCGGATGTCAGACCACGTTAAGGAGCAAGCCGATGATTCCCTGGTACGAACTGGCCATTCGCAGGGATTTTAAGCGGCAGTCGTGTCCGCCGATCAGTGGATCGGGGGTGGGAGGAGTGGTCTGTGGATCCTTGACCCTGGCAGCCTCCCCCCAGGAGGAGCTTGAACAGGTGATGTACTGCTATGATCCAAAATGGTGTTCTATTATAAAGATAAAACGGATATATCAAAAAACAAAATAGAATATTTAACAAATATAGCCCAAGACTCTACCATTAAAATTAATCTAACAAAAAGTATTAGATTTTATATAAGTAAATGAGTAGGGTAAGATACAATTTTGGGAAAATATGTCTGGACATTTTTTCAAATATAATAACTATAACTATATCAAATTATGATTTTTGCCAAGTACATGAAAAGAACATGCTATATTAGACGAATTTCAATACAAATGTTTTAAATCTTTTGCCTAAATTAAATTTTACACAATCTTCACCAGTTTAAATGACATATAACTATAGGAAAAGATTATCGAAGTAAAATTTAGTCACATCATTATTTACATGGTATTAAAGCTCTTCTGAAATGAAACCAACATTTCTTATTATAAAATTGTACTACCAACTTTGTTCATGTAAATACTTAAAGCTTAGTGGCAAAATAGAAAAACTTCTTTAAGAACCCAGAGGAGAAGCAACCTTCCCCTGACATTCTCTAGCAAGGCTGTAATGCAACCGCGAATTCTACAAATTCTGTGCGGTTTCTCGATGTGGCTATAAATTTAATGTCGTGCGTGTTCTGTTCCCGCTGATGTCTTCACCTGGAATTCCTCATCCGGCTTCGGCATTACGAATGCAGCTCCAGCTCATCGAATATGGCCAAGCAATGCAGGAGCATCGGACTGGGGACAAGAACTCGACAGCCAGTTGTAGCTAAAGTGGCCATAGAATAAGTATCTGGTAAAGGCCAGAGAGCCAGAAACCGAGTCCCATTCAGAGTTGCCATGTACGACTGTCAGTCGCCGTTAGATGCTTTTGTGCGCTGATTGATTTAATCAAACTTGCATGAGCCAAGCTGGCTACAAAGGCCTCTGGGCACGGGGCTAAGCTAACTGGCATAGTAAAGCAGCTGAGACTGAGTCTTCACCCATTAGTTTCACGTCCCATGGATTACAGTTTGAGCGCCACTGGAGTGTAATCCCACGACGACAGCACCACAGCCACATCTATAGTTTCTGCACCGGTGGCCCCTGCTGCTGATGACCAAAACCGATGACCTGATTCCGCGGAACATGCAATTGATATGTCCACGAAAGAAATCAGACATCGATGGGGTCTGCCCAGCCATTGGAATGCCCTGCAGTGGGAAGATAAATGAAAACGATGCAGTCGAGGTATAACATCGATATTGGTTTTGAAATCCACACTTGAGGGAAATGAGAATGTCATTGGAATTTACCTCAGCATCAGTTTATTCAATATCATATTTAACATTTATCTGAAAAGAGTATTATCATAAATAAAATTAAGTGCTTTAGTTTTCAAAATGTTCATCTAAATTATAATAAGTAACTAGTAAAACAACGATCATAAGTAATAATAAATAGACATGGGTTTGTGTGCATAAAATTAGCTCTTACACTAGAATCTATAGATCCAAATATCATACTTTTTTGATCCCAAAGATTTAAGGTCTTGTATAAGGAAAAGAATTAAAGTTTAATCAAAGATCGCCTAGAATCAAATGTTAGAATCTATAGATATACATATAGTAATAGGAGATTGGAGGTAATAAAGCTCTCAACATAAAAACTTGGGTATTCAGTGACCGCAATTAAATCGTCAAATGTTGAATGAATTAAATGAGAGATATATACCCATTTATATCACCCTATATACCCTACTCATTCAGACAGGCAATCCAACATCAATATCGCAGCACTAAAGACAACAAAACCAAGAGACTTCGTCGCCAATTGCGGGTCCAATCAATGTCAACTTTCAAAACAAATAAAGTTGCCATTAATGCCGCACGCTGAGTACGTTTGTTTTTTTTTGTTTTCTCAGTTTATTTTCCTCTGCCTTCTTTTTTAGTAGTTTTTTGCTTATATTCGATTTGGCGCGTTTTTAAAGCGGTTTTTAAGCTTAGCCCCAGCGGAGCCGCCGACTGTTTTTAAGGCGTTTTTCATGTTCATTTCATGTTTATTTATGAGCGGCTCTAACAGCTGCCAGTCCTCGATGGCAGTATTGGCAGTATGGCAGTGGTAACCCGAGCTGGCCAAGAAGTCAACTATGGAAAGTGAAATTGTCAGATGGCGTGTGAACAAGCGCCTGCTGACAGTTTGGGCAGCACTGATCGCAAGTGGTCAAGAGGTGATATCACAAATTTTATTGGGGAGTCAATGGGTTGAAAGCCAGAAGTTGATTGCCTTTAATTGATTTAATTCATTGCGGTATTTTATTCTTATTTTTTTGGAATTTACATATTCGGCAATTGTTATTGCTTAATGGTGATCGTGAATTAGGAATAACTGGACTGTAAAATGATTGATGTGATTTTGATTGTTTGATGGGGAAAGGCTGCTTTTTTAATTGATTAATGTACAGCCTGTAAAGTTGATTCAATTGAATATATATTGTCAATGCTCACCTGAATGCTTAAGTGATATCACAAAAATTGGGAATTTAATAGTGAAATCTCCCTCTATGCAACACCCTTTTATAGAATACTTTTCAACCAGTAAAGACTCTATTTTGTGGCAAGGACAGTTCGTCAACCGTTTGTGCCACTTTCAAAGCGCTGCGCCATGCATAATTAATAAATCTTTTGGCCGACAAAACGCCAACAAATTGGCAAACTGAGGCTGGCCTTAAATAACTTGTTGCTTTTTATCTATTGGGGATCGCTTATTAAAACAGTTGCTCTTTGATAAACGAGATGGCAAGTTGGCGATTGTGGCGAGTGGCCGACTGCACATGAAATATCTTTATATCTTGCAGATAATGATTGCAACTGCGGCACCGAGCCAACAAAGAAACTGGTTAACTAGCAAACTAACTGACTGAATGTCCGAGTGTCTTTCTCAATTGGCGGCCAGTTTGTTTCTTTTCTCAGACAGCCAGAGTATCTGTACACGATTCCCGATTTTCAGGTGCAGCAGCCCCTTTCAATTTGTAATTAAATTATAAATATTTATTCATTTCACTGTGCAAGTCAGCAAATTATTCCGGGGCTGGGCACGTGTTTGGATTTTGTAGTTTGTTCATTTGTTCGCTGGCTGTTTTTTGTGGCCATTCGACCTGTCACAGGTGGCTGACTGGGGCTCGAAACCAGTTTTCTACAAGTAGTTCTTCGGCAGGGTTCCCAAAAGACCAACAGCCGAAACCCATCGAAAAAAAACACAACACGAAAACTTGTTTCCGACCGCAAGACAAGCTGGAAAAGTAGAGAAAAACGAAGCAGATGGTTCAGAAACAAAGACGTGACCATGATGAAGCTGTTGGGGAAAAGGACGAGTCAGTTCGCAGACTGTATATATTTATATACATACCCGCGTCTCCCCGAGGAAATCAGTGGTTGGCTAAGTAAACTCAATTCGACTCGAGCCCAGAATCAAAACAAACAACAATGGTCAAACAGATTCGAGCTGCAGAAACCAGAAACCCAAACCCAAACCCAAAGCCAAAACCCAAGTCCAAATCCAAGTATCTTTGGTTGCCTCTCGTTTGATAAGCAACAAAGAGGGGAAATGTAAACAAGCTTAAAACTTTCAGATGTTGATTTGAATGCTCCACACAAATATTATATTGCATCTTCATTGTCTCTTGTGTTGGACGTGCCTCTTGTGGCTTCCGGACTTAAAAGAAATCAATAAAATACGAAAACAAAAATACAAATGATGTAAAAAAGGGGAACGGAGGGCCCTTGAATGGCCATTGATCGTCATGATCATGGGCAGCCAAAGCCAGTCATTGTTGTGATTGTTCGGGAGTGTTTGATAAAGGAATTGAGTGACAATGCCCAGAACATCGAAGGAATAACGTCAGACGAAACGATTTCGAAATGCTCGTTTAGGTTGATCCGATTGAAGTCCATAAACAAGCCATCATAATATTATCTTTTGATTGATGAGACATCATAAAATTGGATATGGGTATTACTAAAAAATATAAAAACAAGAAGTATTACTCTCGGAAAAAAAAAATCTTTTAAATGATAAGCAATTTATATGTTTACTTAAAATATTTGTAGTCTTATTTTATGGTTTCATTTACTGAAGTATAATCTCTCTTTAATCTCTGATAAAATCCTAAATCTTTAAAAGTATCTCCTGTACCATTCCCCATCTCAGCTATGCTATTTGCAATCAACTAATTTTGCAATCTCTTTTTTCTCTCTTTGCAGGTAAGTTCACATACGTGGAAAACCGAAAAATGCGATGGGGTTGGCGTAAGTTTGCGGTTGGATACCATTAGCCAAATGGCATATTTATCTGGGTAACATTATTTTTTTGGCACGGCTTGTGCGAGACGGCAGCAGGAGTGGGGGCGAATCCGCAATTGTACAAATAATGGAGCCAGCAATCTTGATCTTTCACCAGCCACTGGGACAGAGTCTTCCATTCTTGTAGAAAAAAAAGACGAAGAAATAAATCGAAGTTGCAGCGGAGACTGTGGCGGCGGATCAAAGTGGACTCGACTGGACTGGACTGTCTGGATATAACTTCGTTGTGGGTTGCTGTCACTTCTCCACCGATCTCCGTCTCCCCCGAGCTGTCCAAGATTTTTAATGATGATTTGCTATTTTTTCTCCGCTCGCGGCTCAGGATCCCGATGGTCATGTCTGTGTTTCCTTGGTGTTCCGCTTTATTCAGCCACTTCGATTCGCGACTTTGTGTGCGCCACAAACAATCAGAACGGATTAGTTTGTTAATCATTTTATTATGTGGCAGGTCGCAGAATTCAAATTCGATGGGCTCTGAGAAAACGAATCCAGAAATGGTTGAAAGGAATCCCAAACAGGAAATCTTTCTTGATTCGGGAACACCAAAAATCACTTAATTCGTGCAGAACTTTTTTAACAATTTAAAGTGCTGGACAAGAGAAACTCTTTGTTTAAAAATAGTTTCTATTTAGCACACACTATCTTATCTAGTTAAAGTGGCTAATGCCCCGCTGATAATGCCAGGCAGCCTTTTCTAATCTCAATCAGCAATCAAACACGAGGGGGCCTTTTCAATCATGGCAAAGTCACATAGGTTAGAGTCTTCAGCTTCCATCTTCATTAATTTTCCACTATCGGAAAATTTCAATCAGCATTGCAGAAATGTACATTCATAATTTAGGAAGGTCAAAGCCATTCGGAGCTTCAAATTGACACCTGACCTTGGAAGGCCATCTGCAATTAGTCATTACTGGCCAGGCATCCGCCCATCCTTGGGAAAACTTTCACTGATCTCGGAGGCCGGAGAAGAAGCCCTCATCAATCATCAAATATTCCAATGCAAATTAGGTGGAGGCACGCCCCCGCACACCGAGTGGAATAATAAATCAGGAAGCCCTGTGACAACTGCTACAGTTTGCTTCTCTTGTGTAAATCCAGCAAATGTCAAGTGTTGCAGTTGCTGCAGCGGCTGCTGCTGTTGCATGTTGCCTGGTGTTGTTTTTGCGGGGCATAAATCATGGGAAAGGTCAAAGTGCACACGCCTACGGCATGTTGCCGACACCAACATCGAAACTCTGAAAACACATGGTCGCCCGATGTCTGATGTCTGCAACAATTGTCAAGTGGGCAGCAACAGTCGTTGCTGTTGCAGCATGATTTATGCACCCAGCAGCAACACCAGCGGCCATTTTCGGTGGCTGGTTGAGTTTATTTAGTTTTATCAGTGGACACGACCTACTTGTATCACCCACTATCAAAGAACTCAGTTAATCGAAGGTCATTGGGTCTTATCAAGTGGTAAATGCTATCAGGCAGTTGGTAATCAGTAAAGAGCTGCTTTTTAAACAAGTTTCGGTGGGCAGAACTCTTTGTGGCCCACCGTTGAACTTGAACTTTGTTTTGTGTCTGCAAATTGCCAGCTATAAATTCAGCAATGCATCACTGGCAAAGAGCAACACTCCCCCCTGCTGCCGGCAACATTGACAGTCAAATTAAAGTTGGCAATTTTGCAGCGGGCTCTGCTGTTGCCTTAGCCATTTAGCATGTGGCCCCTTGGACCGACCGCCTGTTTTATCCCCTCCTATATCTCTGTTTTTTATTTTCTGACTGCGTGTCGCTCGCAGCTGATGCATAACCGTTTTACGCTCCGTTGCCTTCAACGTGCAAATGAACTGCAGCAACAGCAACAGCAACAGCAGCAACATCAGCCACACGAGCAACATCAACTACAGCAGCAACATCAAGCTCCCCTTTCTAGACCCTCTGTTACAGTTTGACAAGCACTGCGTGGGGCTTTTTAGGGGAAAACAGCCATCGCCCTTTTTCGTCTCATTTTAATTTCAATGTAGTTTTTTGCTTCTCTCAATTTGCATTTTTCCTTTGCTGCCTGCAATGCTTGACTTTTAGTTTTTTAAGCGCGTGTTTCCTTTCAAAACTTCTCTTTGCTGTTCATTGAAGTGTTTGCCGCATTTTTCCTGTATTGCAGACATTAAGATAGCTAGAATAGGATATTATCAGCAATAATGAAAATAGCATTATTGGAGAAAACGTATATAGTCTGATAAAAATTTGTCTAATAAATAAGCATATCCATAAGCAATTATTCTAATGGCATTTGAAGTCCAGACCCGTGACCCCAGATTACAATCAGATAACCCAGACCCCACTCGAATGAAACAAGGTTCACTCGTGTCGTTTATTCCTGTCAGTGCCTCGTTGGCAATGTCCCCGAACACTTGGATAGTCGAAATGCCCGAGCAAAAAACGCGTTCACATCCGTATCCGCGTAGGGTCTCGCCTTACAGAACTGCGTCTCTGAACAGGGATGCCTTCACTAGGGATAGCACGGCATCGGCAGGACCTGTTCCTTTAAGGAACCATGATTACCCCGTATTCGAGGACATTCGCACCATATTATCCGTGCTGAAGGCTAGTGGCTTGATGCCTATATACGAACAAGTGTCCAATTACGAAGTGGGACCTCCGACCAAAACCAACGAGTTCTACTCCTTCTTCGTAAGAGGCGCGGTACATGCCTTGACCATCTTTAATGTCTATAGTTTATTTACACCGATATCGGCCCAATTATTTTACTCCTACCGGGAGACAGACAATGTGAACCAGTGGATCGAGCTGCTACTATGCATCCTTACCTATACCCTTACTGTTTTTGTGTGTGCCCGGAATACGAAGAGCATGTTAAGGATCATGAATGAAATCCTGCAACTGGATGAGGAGATACGTCGACAGTTTGGCGCCAATTTGAACCAAGACTTCGGCTTCTCTGTGAAGTTTTTGGTGGGAATAGCCGCCTGCCAGACTTATATCATCGTGTTAAAAATATATGCCGTTCAAGGAGTGATCACACCCACCTCCTATATACTGCTGGCCTTCTATGCCATCCAGAATGGGCTGACAGCCACGTATATAGTATTTGCATCGGCCTTGCTCAGAATTGTGTATATACGATTTCATTTTATAAATGAACTACTGACTAGATACACCTATGGGCAGCAGAATAAACGCAAAGGAGGCGGAGGGAGGCGAGCGCATGGTAATAATAATATTAACCCCAATGCCGCTATTATGGAACATTTCCCCGAGGACTCCCTGTTCATATACCGCATGCACAACAAACTGCTGCGTATCTACAAGGGCATCAATGATTGCTGCAACCTGATTCTGGTCTCCTTCCTGGGATACTCATTCTACACGGTCACCACCAACTGTTATAACCTTTTTGTTCAGATCACCGCGAAGGGCATGGTGTCGCCCAACATTCTGCAGTGGTGCTTCGCGTGGCTCTGCCTACACTTTTCCCTTTTGGCCCTGTTGTCCCGGAGTTGTGGTCTTACCACCAAGGAGGTGAGGTGATTTATCAGAGATTAGTTAACAACTAATCAGCATGAGTGCTTCTTTCAAGGCCAACGCGACATCCCAAATACTGGCGAGGGTATATGCCAAGTGCAGGGAGTATCAGAATATCATTGACAAATTCCTAACCAAGAGCATAAAGCAGGAGGTGCAGTTCACGGCATATGGATTTTTCGCCATAGATAACTCTACGCTTTTTAAGATATTTTCGGCAGTCACCACATATCTGGTCATCTTGATCCAGTTTAAACAGCTCGAAGACTCGAAAACTGATGACTCCGTACCAAAGCAGACCTAAATATATCCTTTTAATCATCTCACATATATGTATTTATCTTTATTCGACTTTGTCCCTTTGTTTATTAGCACTACAAATATTAAAACAATTTTATTAATTACAAATATGTGAGTTGAAGATATCAAAAGTTTTTGCTTTGTCAACCTAATATGATATAGGCTGCTAAGAAACAAACTCTAAATGCTTTTTCTTAAGAATTTAATAAAATAATTAGTATATAGAACTTTTTTCTAACTTTAAAATTCCTTTTAAATAATTTTCAAGCAAAGATCTGATATTATATCTTTAAATTGCCTTTTATAAGCGATGTATTTAAGCCGATACACAAGCAATCTTTTCAAATTGAAATGTTTTTACCTCTAGTGGGTGGCAAGCAATTCTTCTCTTTAATCTCGAACCGCTTTAGATTTAAGCGGATTTGTGTAGCAAAATGTTCTTACCATTTAAGGCTGCTACCGAAAGCTAAGAAGTATATAATTTAAAATTTAATTAAATACTTATCGACTTTGCTACAGCTCCGGAAAATAGAAGCTCGCTTAATGCGGTAAAACCAACATTAGCATTGGCATGCGGTTAGTTAGTTCACTGGACATAGGTATGACCTCATCGAAATTATTAGCTACCGGTGAAAAAACACACCCATTTGAAAAATTGAAAACAAATAGGGAGCCACTTACACATTCTAACTAGTTATAATTGCTGGAATGGCAGCAAATCTGTATTTCTGGCTCTCCCTCGATTTCCCACTTGTTTATTGATAACCATCTAGCACGTTTCGCTTTTTAATTTGCCACTCATTTATGCAAATTGCGATGGCACGCTCTATAGACGTACATTTTTTTCTAGATGGAAATCCGTCATCAGTGGATGATGAGCAAAGTTTTTTCTCGGTTCAAGGTCGGTGTGGGCCAAAGCTTTAATAGGCGAAGCTAACTTCATGCCCGTGCTCTTAAATAAAATCACTTGGAAGTGGATTCCACTTTATTATCCGCTCAGAAGACAATTGCCCGTTAATACGTTTTAATTGCTGGCGGAAAGTGGTAGGAAGCCATCCTTCCGAAGGTGCCGACTTATCCTGTGTGTCACGTTACTCATACGCACCGTAATCAATTTTTATGCCCTCCGCTTACGTGAGTTGGCAGCCAAACGATTCAGATTTTGGATTTCAGAGCCCTTCTCCAAATATGCATATGCGGAGAAAGTTGAAAGGGTTACTACGTGGTTTTTTAAATGCAAATCGCATGGTTTTTATTGTACGCGGGAGGGCTCAACACTTGTTGTGATCACGTTTGCAAATTCATAATTTAATTAGTCTGGTGCACTTGAAATTCCCGGCATGTCGCTTAATTTAATAATAATAAAAACGCTAAATTGCAAGGGAATATCAAAGCATTTTACGAGCAATGGGAAGAGAATGAGCTTTTTCTTCATTACTTCCTTGGCAATTACAACATCCGCTCTGAGTCACCACTTTTCTCCTCTGAACTTCTCTAATGGCACTCATCAACTTGATGCAGATGTATATATATGGATAATATAGCATTTACCCTGAGTTCTCTCTTATTTCTGTCCAGTCACGTTGGCTCATAAAAAATAAGCAACGATGGCAAAGTGCTGACACAACAATGCACAAGAAGTGACATACAGTGGTCGGCATAAGTATTTTGACAAAATAAAAGTTAAGTATACTCATAACTTGAATTTACTTCTTGTAAACTATAGGCATCAATGGAAAGGTAATTTCAATGCCGTTTGAATGATACAATACATTTCTTTACCCATTCAGTACTTATTGAAAAGGACGAATTTGTGTAAATCAACTTTGAAATTTAAAAAAAAAACTTTTTTCCTCGTCTTGAAAACTTAAATTTTTTGATGCAAAAAGTTTCTTCAAACAAAAATAATAGTAACTGCAAAAAGAATTTTTCAAATATCATTATGCTTATATTTTTTATGAATTTTTGAAAATGCTTAAAAACAGGCATTTGAGCCATATTTTTGTCTTTTTCATACAAATTTTTTCCGACATTGTCACCTTCAAAAAATCATAAAAAATATAAGCAAAATGATATTTGAAAAATTCTTTTTGCAGTTACTATTATTTTTGTTTGAAGAAACTTTTTGCATCAAAAAATTTAAGTTTTCAAGACGAGGAAAAAAGTTTTTTTTTTAAATTTCAAAGTTGATTTACACAAATTCGTCCTTTTCAATAAGTACTGAATGGGTAAAGAAATGTATTGTATCATTCAAACGGCATTGAAATTACCTTTCCATTGATGCCTATAGTTTACAAGAAGTAAATTCAAGTTATGAGTATACTTAACTTTTATTTTGTCAAAATACATATGCCGACCAGTGTAGGTTCCAAAGTTCACACGAAGAAATAGTGGAACACCATGACTTTGTCTAAATTAAAAATGGATAATATATCAGTTTTATTAAAAAATTAAAAACGGAAGATGTGTTTTAAAAGTGATTGCACAAAAAGTGTGTACCCTTTTCTTTTTTTAATACCCTTATTACCTCTTCAAACATTATAGCTATATCATAAAAATTACCTCTTCTCGATGTCTTTAAATCTTAACTTTATTATGAACTCCAATGCCATAACTTTTCCTACCGCACACCTTATTATTAAGTTCTTAAATAGGGTTTAAGTAGAGTTATAATAGGTGGTTTCCCATGAAGTAACGAACTGAGGTGGTACGTTCTCCAAGTGCACGTTCTCCAGAGAAGGGACTGAAGTTTTCGAAAAGTTCTTAAAGCCCGGCTCTAAGCTCGTTGTCCATGAGTCATGTGGCCGAGGTGAGTTGCAAGTGGCGGGTGGAACGCCTTGCATACGAAGCAGCCACACTGGGTTTCAGCATTCGAGGCACGAACGAGATGTGCTCAAAACGGGCGATGATGGATTGTACAGACCTGGCCAGAACCCACCTTAACCCAAACCCTCTCCATTTGTTCCTTTTGCAGGCCCATGTGGTCACCGCCTTTGAGCAATCGTTGTCCAACATGACCAACCGACTGCAGCAATTGACGGCGACGGCGGAGCGCAAGGATGGCGAGCTGACGGACATGCGGCAGACCATCGAGCTGCTGAGGAAGCAGTCCATCCAGGCGGGCCTGACCACGGCGCACATGCAGAGCATGGGTGTCCAGACGCAGGGTCAGGGAGCTGGGTTGCAGCCTGGTCAGCCGGGCCCTGACCAGAAGCCCCCAACTGCGGGAGCTCAAAGGACCAACAACAATGGCACCCTGACCCTGGGAATGCAGCGGCAACACAGCACCGATTCCATGTGCTCCCTGAACTCCATCAGCTCCGGCTGCTCGGCGGCCCAGGACAAGAACAAGGCCAACAAGAAGAAGGGCTGGCTGAGAAGCAGCTTCACCAAGGCCTTCTCCCGCAATGCCAAGATCGCCAAGACGAGTCGTCATGTGGGTGGCCACCATCATCATCATCACAATCACTCGCAGCAGGAGTTGCCCCTCTCCAATGGTCATGGTGAGCCACTGGGTCTGGCCTCCCTGGCCACCCAACCTGCTCCTCCTTTGCCCAACAGCAAGCAGAGCAGTCCCGCCAAGACTTTAACCCTCATAGACAATGCCAAGCCCATTGATGCCATCGAGCAGGAGGATCAGCAGGTGGTCGAGGACCTCAAGAAGCAGTTGCGGGAGAAGGATCTTGTGCTGACAGATATTCGTCTGGAGGCCTTGAGTTCGGCCTCCCAGCTGGAGAGCCTCAAGGAGATGATGAACAAGATGCGGGCGGAGATGATGTCACTGAAGCACAACAACGAGCGGCTCCAGAAACTGGTGACCACGCGATCACTGGCTGGTTCGGAGGCCAGTTTGGGCCAGGCCATCAGTCCCAATGGATCGGTGGCCGGCAGCTCGGAGGTCTCCAGGCGTTATTCCCTGGCCGATGGCAACAATCGCCCGCCCATGGATCTTCCAGCCCGATTGAGTGAGGAACTTGAACTGGAGGAAGAGTGCCTGCCACCGGCTCCGGCACCCGAACCACCACCACCACCGGCTCCCAATGGCGTGGTGGGTGTGGCGCCCCTCAGTCCCAGTACCCACATTGATTTAACCCCTCCTCCACCCGCCCTGGAGGCAGCTCCTCTGGCCAGTCCCGTGCACATGGCCAGTGCCACCGAGGAGCTGGCGGATGTGTGTGATGGCAAGAAGATAGCCATTGCCTGTTATCTGGGTCAGCCGGAGGCATTTGCCAAGTACTGCGAGGAGTTGCAGGAACTCGATGGCTTCTATGCCAATGGCCATGGGGAGGATGCCCAATCCCAGGGCGAACGGAAGTCCAACTACGCCAGTGCCAGCTGCAACGAGTACGTCATCGCCTGCACCTACATCTCCGGCAAGACGACGTGGCAGAATCTGGACTATGTGGTGCGCAAGACCTTCAAAGACTATGTGGCTCGGATTGATCCGGGCACCAATCTGGGTCTCAACACCGACTCCATCACCTCGTATCATCTGGGGGAGGCGAAGAGGGGTCCCGAGATGGGTTTCCCGGAACTCCTGCCCTGCGGCTACATTGTGGGCAGTGTGAGAACCCTATACATCTGCCTGCAGGGCGTGGGAAGTCTGGCCTTCGACAGCCTCATCCCGCGCAGCATTGTCCACAGATATATCAGCCTGCTCACGGAGCACCGTCGTCTGATCCTCTGCGGACCCAGTGGCACTGGGAAATCCTATCTGGCTCGCAGGCTGGCCGAGTTCCTGGTGGCCCGAGCAGCCAGGGGCAATCCCTCGGAGGCCATTGCCACATTCAAGTAAGTCTTTTAGATCTACTATACCTAATAAATAGATTGTTAAAGCATATATCTCCCCTTAGTGTTGACCACAAGTCCTCGAAGGATCTGCGTCAGTATCTGGGCCACATTGCCGAGCAGGCTGCCATCGCCAATGGAGCCTCCGAGCTTCCCTCTGTGATCATTCTGGACAACCTGCACCATGCCTCCGCCCTGGGCGATGTCTTCTCCTGTCTGCTGAGCGCCGGACCGGCCAACAAGCTGCCCTGCATCATTGGCACCATGTCGCAGGCCACCTGCAACACCACCAACCTGCAGCTGCACCACAATTTCCGATGGGTAAGTAGTAACCCCCTAAACTACATACATTTGTATCAGCCAATATTAGATTTCTTATATGCTTTTTTTTTAAGCTTATAGTTTCAAAAGTACCTACTCACACAAAAAACCCTAACGATCATACAGTTAAATTCTAAGATATAGCTACCTAAGCAGCAAGTTCATAAATTGAAACACGATTCACTCGATAGGGCTTTGCAGAAAGTGCTTTCCGAACTCATCATGGTTTTCTAATGATAAGAAAAAGTTTTTATTGTCGCTGAACGATGTATTTCTTTTCCTTTTTAAAAAATTTAAGTTCTTACACCCAATTTTTAATTTTGCACAATCCGTTTTACCGTCCATGGTAAGACACTTGAAAACGGTTCAGAAATATATTCCATCTATCTATTTTTAAATGTAACAAGTGTATACAACCCCAGAAGATTTTTAAAATAAATAGAAACTGACCATAATCTTAAAATTATATTACAGGTCCTGACAGCCAATCACATGGAGCCCGTGAAGGGTTTCCTGGGCCGTTTCCTGAGACGTCGGCTCTTCCAGCTGGAACTGCAAACCCAACATCCGCAACCGGAACTGGCGGCGGTTCTGGCCTGGTTGCCCTCCGTGTGGCAGCACATCAACCGTTTCCTGGAGGTGCACAGCTCCAGTGACGTGACCATCGGACCCAGACTGTTCCTTGCCTGCCCGCTGGATCTGAAGGACTCGCAGGTGTGGTTTACCGACATCTGGAACTACCACCTGTCTCCCTATTTGGTAGAGGCGGTGCGCGAGGGAGTGCAGCTCTATGGACGACGAGGTGGCGCCTGGAACGATCCCTCTGCCTTCATAAGGAACTCCTATCCCTGGCCCTATGGACCGGATTCAGTGCCCCCCTTGAGACAGATCAATGCCGAGGATGTGGGTCTCGAGGGTGTGGCATTAACCAACGGGGAGCAGCAGGATCCCTTGGTAGGATATTCATATGATCTGTTTACAAACCTTTACTAATAAAACCTGTATATATATAGCTCAACATGCTGATGCGCCTGCAGGAGGCGGCCAACTACTCGGAGGCCCAGGATCAGGAGTCCGATTGCGCCAGTCTGGACTCGAATGTCACCCCCGACAGTTCAGCCGGAGCCGAGTGAAGAGCCATATAAACCAACCACTTCGTACATGCCAAATTTAGATGGACTAACTAGGAGGAACACGCTGGCCGAGGGTCTGCTGCACTTCACCAGGATTACCATCCTTTCCCGCACAAATGAGACTTCTTGCACTACTTTCGCAGCCTGGTTCAAAAGCAGTTCCAAGAGTTTTCCATTTGCACCAAATCACCATATTCCCCGACCATCTCTAACCACTTCCTGCCATCTAGAGTAAATTGCACTTTTTAGCGCACTTGTTAAAAATGCAAATTGTCAAGCCCCACACAAAAAACTCCACTACCATCCCAAAAATCTTGGGCCCCCGGCTGCGTTTCCGAAAACCCCAAAAACTTGAGAGAAGGAACCCTAACTAACATGAAATGTTAACGAAAGTAAATTCATTTTTGTATATATAGAACAAACAAAATACCCTATGCTTAAGTGTGTATCTGTCCGGCGGTTTAGACTTTTTATACCCTGTATCCTAGCCCAGAACCGGCAGATCATTTAAGTTAAATTGCAACTAATACCTAACTCTACTGTAAATGTAGCTATAAGTTTTTGCTACTACCAATTTACAAGATGTATAGTTGAAGGAAAAAGCTTTCACTTTAGTTTAATTATTTGCGTAATTATCATTAAATATTGTTACAAACATATTGCATATTTATAAAACCCAATGAAGCAAAATACCGTTTAAATATTTATTATGCCAAGCGGCGCTTAAACACAGGAATACGCGAAAGTGAATACGTAATGCCCCATCCTTGATGAAATAGCTAAATTACCGACTCACCACATCCCTATCGAAAGATAATCACATATACTACCAATTCAAGCAGTAAAACTATTATGATACGATAAAGCAAATTATGTGTCTCTGTCTAATTTAAATGTGTGCATTTATGAGATTATGACATCAAATCAAAATAAAATATAATATCAAACAATAATTGTGGTTTACTTTATTGCTAATCGATCTATAGGTATTTTGGTACGCAATTTTGGAATTGAAACCACTTTTTATGTGCAATTTAAATTTGCCGCCAAGCTTATCGATAACACAAAACTATCGATATGTAATGGTTTGTGTCTCCGCTAAATGAGGAAGGTGATTTCGCTATTTCTTAGTGTGGCCGCTTACAGAATATTTTTGGTATATTTGTAAATGGTATTAAAGTATTTTTCTCAGAGTTGGACGGTATAATCTATCTATAATTCCGCGGTCACACTAGTTGCGAGTCAAAAAAAGTGGGTACAAGTGTAAAAATTATTAAAAATTTCGGAATTTAGCAAACATTAGTGAGCTTAAAGCTATTATAAATGATAAGGGCTATGAACATCCCATGACATAATAGAAATCTCCACTGCCACCGGTTTACAAGCGGTTTTCCTGGAGATGCGACCGCCCACCGATTACACAACATCTGTGATGGCAATGAAAAATGGGAGAATTATGCGGATATTATGCCAATAACAGCACGATATCGAGGAAAATATATGGCGCCGAGGTCTACTAGGCGGTCTAATCAATCGGGGATTATGGAAATGGATTTAATAACTCATCACGTAGTCCTCCAGCTGTTACATAACCTACAACCCAATGGGCTCTATATCCCATCGCAGACCCCGTGAGAAATTAGGCCTGACTAATTTCTAAAGTCTCCAAATTCAGTAACTGAGTGTTAGAATTATCTACTTCGGGGATCATATACCTACACTATGTTTTATGACTATTCTAAGAATTCATCTTCAATGGGTCAGAGATCATATAGCTTTTACCTTAAGGACTAACTAAGCTAACTTATAACCTATATTCCATGTTTACCACCTTATCAACTCATAACAATCCTTATGGTCCTTTGCAGAAGATGGCCCTCAGACTGATCAACAGCGCTGTGCTCCGCCAGCTGGCTTCCCAGCTGCCCAAGAACGCTCAGGTTGGCAGCGTTGCCGCCGTCCACACTCTGGACAAGATCGGCAAGCGTGAGATCGTCGGCTACGGCTGGAACGGCACCGCCTGCTACGCCGATCGCGTGGACTACCCTCTGCCCGCCGTGCGTTTCCGTGAGCCCACCAACGAGATCAACGCACTGCGCACCAAGGAGCAGGGTGACTGGAAGAAGCTCAGCCCCGAGGAGATCAAGGCCCTGTACCGCGCCAGCTTCTGCCAGACAATCGCCGAGGTCCAGGCCGGTACCGGCGAGTGGAAACTCCACTTGGGCGTTGCCCTCCTCTTCTCCGCCGCCGCCATCTGGGTGGCCGTGCTGATGAACCTCTTCGGTGAGCCTTGATTGATCCCGTTCATGGTTGTCCATTTGCTAAATACCGTGTCTTCCTTTCAGTCTACGATGAGCTGCCCGTCACCTTCGACGAGGAGCACCAGAAGGCCCAGCTGCAGCGCATCATCGACCTGGAAATGAACCCCGTCACCGGTTTGACCTCCAAGTGGGACTACGAGAACAAGAAGTGGAAGAACTAAGTGCGCTATCTTTAAATAATTCCGCTATTGTGTGTGATTAAGTTAGCCGACGTCTATGTGTATTAAGTTGAAGCAAGATAGTCGAAATTAAAGTTATGGCTGCTGCCTAAACTGAATGATCTTGGGTCAGTCATTAGTTTCTTCCGGGAAACCAACCTCAAGGATCTGTTTTAGAGCAATGCTTTCTACACTTATAAGATACAAATTCAATTATTTTAGTTTAGCGGTGATGATGTTCGGGACGTCTGTGCTTGGAGGCTTGCGTCCTTTTTTAAAAGAATTAAAGCGCGACGGGCTTCTGAATGCTTTTCAAACTCGGGATTGTACAAATGCCTAAAATTTAAAATAACTGGTTTCAGGTTCTGAGTCGATTGGGCTCCTTTTGGTACATTGCTCGTCTTACCCTGAAAGAAAAGTGGTTCCTTCATCACCAACATTTGGAGAGCTGCTCAGCTTACCTCATTCTATTCACAACCTCGGGCCTGGATTTATATTGTTTCTATATCTTTTCTTTTGGAGCGCTTGTCTCCGAATCGGAATCTCGGTTATAACTGAAGAAAGTGCAAATTTTGGTGTGTATGCCTCAGCTTGGGCAAATGCATTACTCACTGTTTGTACCACTCGTAACCCTCATAGGGAGGTCTATGGATATTGTGGGGACGAAGATGACGCTGTCTGTCGTTGTGCGAGTGATTCTTATTGCCTTTGCCATCCACGTTGACAAGGAGAATCAATAAGCAAACGAGGATCCCCAAAATGTTAAACCTTGATCCCATGACTGTCACTTATTGAGTGAAAATTTAGTCATACGTGAAATCACAATTAAGTAAGATTTCAAAATGTGAATAGAACTAATGGATTTCTAGTAAATTATTCGTATACTTACTCGGTAACTAATTAACTGGAAAGTTCAGAGATATTTATTGGCAAAAGTAATTTCTTTTAAGACACTGGATTAGCAACAATTAGATCAGAAACTGTCTTGTAGTCAAGAGAAATATTCTCAGCGAGTCAGTAAATGTTAATAGTTTTATCAATTATGCATTCGGAACTTTTAAAATGATCAATTAATCAGTGATCTATAGATATAGACGGACAAGGTTTCCGTTTCCCATTGTTCGTCGAGTTCTGAGACATTTATTGCACTGCGAATGATTTTAACAACGGGGAAAATAATGATCGCGTGCGATTCCGACATTGGTATCCATTAGACTGGGTTATGTCGTTTATGATGAGACCTCACACGTGCTGGCCAATTTCTCCAGCGTCTTTCCTTTTCAATATTGTGGAATCCATCGTGAGCCACTGCATGGCGCACTTTCCGCATCGAAAATACTGTCTGCTGGCACAGAAGAAGGTACTTTTAAAGAAATGAAAAATATTATTTGTCATTCACTTTCATTAGAATAATATTTTACCAAACAGCAAAAAACCAACCGCATCTTGGCACAATTCTCCGGCATCTAATTAAATTCGTCATGTTTTAAGTTCTAAGGAATACAGTATAGGGTGCCTCCATTGTTGAAGTATACTATACCACACTATACCAAATTGAAAAATTTATAACCTCAAGAGAATGTATATAAAAATAAAATAGTCTTCTCTTATCCTGGAGTTTGTTTTATTAAAATAATCATCAAAGTGAAGTCACATAATTAAAAGTTTTAAATCATATAGGGTAGTTAGGGAGTGGGTGTGGTGAAGGCGTCGTTCCAGTGAGCCCAATTCTTCTCCGTCCTTAAATTGTGGAACCCATCGTGGGCTTTTACGTGGCGTGGACCTGGTCTATGTTTCCCTGGCTTGACGAATGGATCTCCACCATTTTCCGCAGTATGTGTTCCATTATGCTCTGAGCTGTGGTGTGTGGGACTCTCCGTGGTATCAGTACTATTATGATCTGGGGAATCGGTTGTTGATCCAGTAGACTCTGTCCCAGCCTTAGTGGTTTCTCCGGCAGAACTGCTTTCAGTTGCCCCTGCTATTTGCGTGGCTGGAGATGATTCAGTCGCTGGGGTTTCCTGAGCCTCAAGAGCGGCTACCAAGAATATAACAATTCCGACCTGAGAACAAAGAATGTATCCGATTATGTGCAAAAGTCAGAGGAAATGCCCCATTGGCCCTCACCAGTTTTAGTTCAAGTTTCGCCATATTAACGTCACACCTGACACATATATGTGGTTCGTCGAAACCAGAAGAGACGACTGGGCAAAGCCACCTTTTATAGCTGCTGCGCAGGTTCAATCGATTAGAGCAGTTCAAAATTGATTGGAGGTGTGTTGCTGCCTGATTTTACGGGCAGAACCAGCACCAATTCTCTTTGTGACCAACTGATAGATGACGATCTTAAATTTACGAACGCAGTCTGGGAAATTCCGGGCAGACGCATCCAACACCTGATGCGATGCTGATCGGGTTTTTTGAGAGAGATAGCTGATAGAGAGCTGATTGCTCCGGGCTGAGTGTAATTGTGGGCTTAACGATTTCCATAATTGTGGGCGATTCTGGAGCTATATAAGTTCGGTATGACCGGCAAACACCAATCAGTTCTCGCTTGGCCCTTGCAAGTTGCAGTAAATCAATGGAGATGTTCATCAAGCTATTGCTAATTAGCCAGGTGGGTACTTGATCTTGACCAGGCCAAAAAAGCATGCCTTAATTAATGTAATATGCATTTTAATTTTAGCTTTTGGCGCTGAGCTACGCCCAATTGACTCTTGAGGAGGCTAAAAAACAAATCGATGCCTCGGTCTATAGCGATGAGGAGATGGGCGATGATACGCACATGCCGGAGCCCCACCATCCTCCCCAGTACCAGCCTCATCCTCCCCATCCGCACAAGAAAGTGAAGCACACTACTCCTGAGCCGGAAACCACCACTCCGAAACCAGTTACCACCACGGAGGAGCCTAAAATAGAGCAGGAAGGTGAGGGAACCGTTGCTCCCAATGATGGCTTGGATCAGCTGGACGAAGGATTGGTTCAGAGCAACGATGGATCTGCCCGTCCAGAGTCCACTACTCCGGAACCGACCACACCTGCCCCAACAACAACTACGACGACCACAACAACTACAACTACGACGACCCCAAAGCCTCACAAGCACGAACCACATCCCCATCCCCATCCCCATCCTCATTTTCATACCCATCCCTATCCCTATCCTCACCCCTACCCATCTCAGTATCCCTATCTTCAGCCTGGAGTGATCTTCACCCCCGCGGGACCCAAAATTGCTCCTCCATCGGAGACCTCAGACACTCCCAAGGACGCAGACAAGGAATCCCCAAAGCCCAGTGGATACCCCGCCTATCCGAACTTCAGATCCCCCTACTCCCCCTACCCGCCACCGGCAATTTACCAGCCACGCCTACCAGGATACGGACCTAGTCCCAATTTTGGATACAATCACAATCACCATCACGAGGAGGACTCCGGCGAGGATAAGCCCGAGGACAAGTCCGGCGAAGAGGGTGCAGAGGAGGATGTGGCTCTGAAGCCACCTGGCTTTGGCTACCCACAGGTCTATTTGGTTCCCCGCAGACCAGTGGTTACTGTTCCTAGCTTCCCCCGACCAGGAGGCGGATATGGTTCGTCCTATGGCTATGGACGGTACTAATACTCTAAACTCAACAATCTTAAAAAAACAAAAAAAAATGAAAGTCATTGTTGAATTTATATAATTATTTCCTAGCATATTATTAAACACTCTTTAACTTATAATTACTGGTTTTTTAATGATCACATTGAAGACGGGGTAGAATCTATCTTTCTTTTCTGTAATACTTATGGCATTAAATTAAACTTACCGAACTTTAAGACATATTAATATAGGCTCCAAAAGTCGAGTGCAATTTTATGTTGTATCATTTATCTATGTAATAATCATTTGTGGACGAAGGTTGAGCTTATTGTTTTTTCGCTAGTTTCTTAGTTGCAAGATTACAGGCTCTTAGATTCGGAAAAATGATAATTGCTGAGTTGCGCATATGAACAAATTTATTGGTTTTGATTTCCCTGTCGTGTATTCCCCAGGCTGATAACCCCGGGCCCCGACAATCTCACCTTGTGTTTTCCAGTCGAACGGGTTGAGATCGTCGTTGCATTTAATTGCAGCGCATTCCGCCTAGTCAACTCATAGTTCTGTCGATCGTCGGAAGTTCGAGACGTAAGTAGCTGTCGAGATCTGCGAGATGTTGCCACTCCAAATTGTGCTATTGGGCTGTCTGTTGATCGCTGAGGGGGTGAGTTGTAATTGGCAAGTTCTAGAATTTGTAATCCAATGCTTCCCGAATCTTCCAGCTTTGCCACACACTTCCAGAGGTCAAGGTGAGTCGCTCGGAAACGGAATCTTAAATCACCACTTTCTGTACCTAATAATCAATATTTTCAGGTGAGAACTCCCCGAGATACATCGAGTATACCCACTAGTTTTTTCAAACCCGTGGGCGAAAATTCAGCCCATGATAGATCTTTGGTAAAGGGTGGAAATCACACCCTTTCAAGATTTCGTCGAGATACATCCAATATACCGACGGATTTCTTCAAGCCCGTGGGCGAGAGATCTAGCAATGAGCCCAATTCTGATAGATCGCCTTCAAATGGCGGAAATGGCACCGCCTTGCGAGGTGGTATCGAATTTTTTGAGGTGAGATCAAATGAAAAGTATAACTGAATGACTGACTAAATAAATTTATATTATTTATCTTTTTAGAGATCTAGCGCAGAAGTGGAAGAAGTTACTGCGTCTTATGAAGATGAAGACGTTCCCATCCGAAACAGCCCATTTCAAGACCGACCTATCTATCCGCAGAGCGCTCCAAGGTTTTCTGTAAGTGTGATTATATGTTAAACAGAAGAATCACTAATTCAAAACTAAACTCTTTTAGCCACCTAAATATCCCGAGAACCCTCCAAGGTTTTCTGTAAGTGTAATTTAATTATGTTGAACAGTAGAATCACTTATTCATAACCAAACTCTATTAGCCACCTAAATACGGAGACACATTTCAAACGGATTACAGTGCAGATCCCAGGGGAAGCAATTTCAACAATAGACCATTTCCAAGAACACCTGTTTATCGTGACAGTGGAATTCCATCTTTTCCTGAATCGCCGTTCCGCGACCAAATTTCGAGTACTTGGGGACCTCGCCCGGTAAATACTATTACTTTAGTACTGTTTACAAAAATCTTAATGATATATTTGCAGATCCCTACAGTATTGGGAGGATCCATGGTACCCCTCTTTTCTGGAGGTCCCAGTATGTCCGTTGGTCGAAGTGGCCCAAATGGTTCCGGGGGCTCTCCGGACAACTTCTTCCGCTCTGAGTCATATAGCTACACCTCGGATGGCCGAGGACCTCCACAGATCCAGCGGGGTGTGTACGACTCCCGAGATGGAATGGGATCTTCATTCCGTAACTTTTAAGAAATGTTTTTCAAAAAGCTTTTTAAATAGTATGTTGCTTAAACTTGTACTTCGTAATATAAGCAAATGGCTGATAGTTGAAGATTTCCGATTTCAAGTATAACTAGTTGAGGCCGTCTGAGATTAGCATAATCAATAATGACTTGACTGTCTAATATAAATATTATTTGCCATGAGACAAAGCATGAGTTTTTGAAATTAAAACTACTAGCTTAAGGCCTGACTATTGTTCTACCTTTTTGAAAAAAGAAATATTTATTTTTATCGAAAGAATGGAAAAATTATTAAAGATCATAAAAGTTTTGTAAAATCTTAAGAAACTAAAAGTAACTTTTAATAACTTTTAATAAAACCAATACGTTTACAATAACACTCCCGTGTTTTGTAAGTCATCCCTGCACTAAGTTGTAAACAAAAACAAGAAAGGAAGTTAGCTTCGGCAAGCCGAAGCTTATATACCGTTGCAGCTATAATTATTAAATTAAAAAACACAAAAAATAATATTCCCAATAGTAAAGACAATATGTCAAAAAACACCGAAGCTATAATTTGTTTCATATTATTTTCCTACCAATTTTCCGATCGTTCCTATGGCAGATATATGATATAGTCGTCCGATTTTGATAAAATTAAATTCGAAATTCAGAACTAATTAAAAAATGTTATTTCCAAGCGTTGGAGGTTATATGTATGTTGAAAAACACCGAAGCTATAATTTGTTTCATATTATTTTTCCAAAAATTTTCCGATCGTTCCTATGGCAGCTATATGATATAGTCGTCCGATTTCGATAAAATTTAATTCAAAATTCAAAACTAATTAAAAAATGTTATTTCCAAGCTTAGAAGGTTATATGCTAAAAAACACCAAAGATATAATTTTTTTAAATTTTTTTTTCCTATTATTCCTATGGGAGCTATAAGATATAGTTGTCCGATCCGGCTGGTTCCGACTTATATACTACCTGCAAAAGATATAAGACTTTTGGGAAAGTTTCAGCCCGATAGCTTTAAAACTGAGAGACTAGTTTGCGTAGAAACGGACGGACAGACGGACAGACGGACAGACGGACATGGCTAGATCAACCCGTCTAGTCATGCTGATCAAGAATATATATACTTTATGGGGTCGGAAACGTCTCCTTCACTGCGTTGCAAACTTCTGACTGAAATCAATATACCCTCTGCAAGGGTATAACCAGCCTGTATATATATGGTCAGTGATCGTGAGATCGGCTGTAAGTCGTAATCAATCTTTAGCCCACGGGGAGCGTGATAGCACAAGCGATGATCTCTGGATTACTCGTCTTTGTATTTGCATTCTCAATAGGTGGAATCCGTATTATTAAATTAAGCAGTTTCATAGATAGTTGGCATCTGCTTTCCAAAGGGCAATTCCGGGAATTAAGTAACTTGATGTATAGCGTAAGATAACGATTGCTTAAATAAGTAGGGAACCAGTTGGCTGGCTTATAAATGCATTTTCATAGATGGGACTTAAAAAAAAACAAATTGGTGACTTCTTTATTAATGTATTGAGAAACATTATATAGTTTATTAAATGAAATCAGAATTTGACAACTTATCCAACTTCTCAAAGACGTCCCTCTCGTTCTTAAAGTCCATAAACTGCTTAACTAAATCGGAATTTCTGACCAATCTACTGTCAGACCATGTGCTCATATAATTTTCCACCTTTCGCTCGATTGATTTCAGGGTGTTTTCCAAATTTCTCTCCAGTATCTGCTCCAAGTCTTCCCCACCGTGCTGTATAAATAACTGAACGACAACCTCGTCCGCCTCAGATTCGAATTCTTTACTGTCTGCGATTTCAATTATGTTTTCCATTTCCTCCAGAGCATCTTCCAGAATGCTCAGCTCAAGTGAATCATCCAAATCCAGGGTGTCCAACACCTTGACAAATTCTTTAAGCTCCGTGAGTATGAGACCTTTCGAATCCGGCGGTAAAATAAGTTCAGCTTCGTCGATGACCAGTTGAAAAACATTTCTCAGCTCTTCCAAAGCATCTGTTACCAGTTGAAAGAGTTCGTTGGTCACCTCATATTGTAACTGATGTCTATTTGCCGCGGGTGCTGCGAGCTGTACTAGACCGAAATCCTTAGACTAAAGGGATATTAAGAACCAAAGGACCTTACCGCTGATTGCAAAGCAGCAAATGCGAAAAGAAAAGTCCAAGTTGTTCTGCTAGCCATTGTATTCAAACTGTAGTAAACTTCACTATTCCGGATTCCTTTTATAAACCCTCTTCTAACACGTCATAACTTCACAAAGTTGTAAACAAAACCGAAAACGCCTCTTTAATAAATAGCCAGTGATCGTGAGATTGACAGTAGACTGTAATCAGTCTTCGAAATTTGTTGAGCGTGATAAGAACGTTTTAGACGAATACTGCCCAGTTGAATTTTAATTTTCGGTTGGAGAAAAACATCTTCCTTTTGATTATAAGGTTCTTAGCTATTTCTCATATCACGTTTCTGTTTATATCTTTGTTTAGAATGCCGGATAAAAACACGAACTTTTCATTGAGAAGTTAAAGCAAAGCGCTTATTAAGCCAATTCCCGGAAAGATATTTTCTTAATTTTCCAAAATCAGGCGACTCGTGTCATTGGAAGCATACAAGATATTTCAACGACTGTGTTTTTTGTATAACTTGTCTTTATTACATTGAGTTGAGTATTTGTATATTTTATATTTTAAAGATATTAACTATAAACTCGTCCAAATCCCCCTAGCCACGCCCTGTACTAGAGCCTGTGCCAGTTTGGTATAGTCCATTAAATGGAGCTCAGGAAGTTGCCCCTTGAGGGTTTGGGGAAATTCCAGATAGGACATGATCAGACTGTCATCGGTTTCGGTGGCCAATCGGGTGATATTGGCAACCAATTCCGACCTGTCCTGTCGACTGGTTCGCAGATATTTCGTAAGAAACGGCTTGACCTTGTCGAAAAAGTTCCGAATTGCGATCTTCTCGCCTGGCAGAACTTCGACGAGCAGTTTATCAGGGGTTTTATTATACATCAGATCGCTGTTAATCCAGGCAAAGATATAGTACGCAGTGCTGTAGTAGTCTTCGTTTCCGGCAATCAGGTCCAGTTCCTCGAAGTATTGCCTATCGATGGTCTCGTTGGCTGGAAGGTGGGGAATTCTTTGGCGGGCATTCTCTGTGGTGGAGAAGAGAACCCGATTGAAGAGTCTTTCCACCGCCTGAATTGTATTTGTCGCGATGGTGGTCTGGTTACGGTCTGAGACTGGGTCTGCCAAAGTCTGGTAATCGAAAATCAATAAGTGCACTATCCCAATCAACTTGAACTCACTCACTCACCAGGCAGATAAGGCCGAGAACCAGGGACCAGCCAGTAATGCCGATAAGAAGCCTCGAACTGCGCTCTGATCTCGCCATGCTTCCGTGATCGCTGCTCGATGGAGACTGATCATCGCACAGACTGATCCCAAAAGACCCCTGCCCAAACAATCTCAGCTGGTTTAGGTTTAGTTTGTTTTATTAAGCGCAAGTAGAAAATATCTCAAGTATTGTTTATTCGAATTTCGTAGAGTGAGCAAATTAATGGCCATTAATGTTCGTTCGCGTACGATTATCTAATTAAGCTAGCTAGGAAAAAAGATGCCGTCTTGCCGAATGTTAGTAATAATTTGCATACACACAAATAACATTAACAATTAGATTTATAAATTACACATCTTAGCATATACTTAGGCTAATCGCTTGCTACTGTGTATCCGTTTAACGCCCAGTAGAATCGGTATGTTGATTGAGACAATATATATTTTTATATTCAGCATTTGTAAATTGGCTTATAGCGTAAACTAATCAGATTCGAAGACTCAAATTTTTCATGATCATTTGTACAATTACTGCTTCTTGATTACTGTGTAAATATATAATTCTTAAACTTGAAATTAAATTTAAGAATATATTTGAATAGTCTTTTATCCGTGGGAATATGATATGAAGGAAATCTTTTATTTACAAGGAATGTTTGAGTAACAAAGAGCGTTTGGCTTGTTGATAAACGTTCTTAAAACTAAGTTACTTTTTTTAGCTTCTGCCAAAAGTACTTATTCATAGTTTTACTACAATTATATTCAGAATAACACGCTTTACCCACGGTTGTTGGCCAATACACTGTAAGTGCATTTGCAACAATCGGCTTATAATATTTAAATTAACGTCCAAATTGACTCAGGAATTTAATAGTTTTATTTTACCAATTACATATAACTGTAAATATAGCTTTTATTCACATTACGTATGCAAATTCTAGTAGTAAAATCCTGGAAATATGTTCTTTTAACGATTTATAGCTGCATTTTGAGATAACACACATGTAGGTACGTATTGTTGCTATAGGACATTCACTGAAACACCGAGTTGCATATTGATATTATATGATCTATGTATTTCCGAGTATATAGTTTTTATGTGTTGCACCTGTCCAAGCATTGTACTGATTTGGCTTTCAAATATTTGTATTATTCATAATTGAGACCTGATAGCAGCCATTGTCAAAGTTCACACCAAAATAGATTCTAACAGATTTTCTAATATTTATGCTGATTTTTATCGTTACAGTAATTTTACGAGTTTTCAAGGTACTTCTGACATTTAGGACATTGGGGTCCCTTGGGACCCCAATAGTCGATAACAAGTTACAAAATAATCTTCATAAAACGCAAAAATAAAATATGTTTTTCTTCACTTACGCTAATTAAAGTTATTAAATATTTTATAAATAGCTAGTAATAGTTAGTAAGAAAATATACTGCTAAATATTTATGATCAATTGTAAATTCTGTTATCTAGAAGACAGTCCATGGAGTAGAGCTTACAACTAGGTCGAATATCAATAGAGAAATACGTTCTAATGTATTTGGTTGTACAGTTTTCAAAAGCTTGCCGAAATGCTTGAATGCTTTATGTGTGTGGGGAATAGTTCAGAAAAGCTCTTAAATTTTGCGGAAAATATAAGACTAACAAGTAACATTTTGCTTACAGATACATATGTATTTATTCTTATCTGCTAATTAGTAATACCATGAGTAAATTTGTATAATATCCTTTCTAGCCTATTTTCACCCACAATTCTGGGACTGACTGGAGCTACTCACCATTCAACTTCTGGGATTTTGAAATATTGTCCTCGAGTACACTTTCCGTTCATATGTAAAATATTTCACTTACGATTGTAACCACAAACATGCGAAATTTTTCATACGCTTTTTTGTTAAGTTTAAGAAATCATAGACAGAAATAAGTTTAAAAAATTATTTATTTTGCTTGTGAAATTAGGTGTAATGTTAAGTTAAAATGCAGTTCCGTTTTTTAAAACTAAAACTAAACTTATTTAAATGCAAAGTTTACCAAACTAAGCTCAGGATAAATGTCAAGGAAACAAATGTTACAAAAGAGAATCATGTTAAAGCAACTAAAATGGACAGCACAGAGACGGAGGAAGAATATGTTTTTACTTTTTATCACAATTGCGTATGAAAAATTTCTTTAATTGCTAGAAGCCGCCACGCCCACCGCCGCCGCCGCCGCCCCCGCCGCTGGAACTGGCCAATCCCGCCGTCGAGTGGCGGGGCACCAGTATGCGCGGCAGGGTCAGCGACCTCTTGGGAAAGCCATGTCTGCCAGCCTGCGGCTCCTGGGCAGCAGAGGTCAAAGTCGAGGTCATTGGCTCCGCGCTTTCCCTCCGCGGACGAGCTCCTCCCTGCCTGGCGGTCTCCTCCTCCGGCTGACCTTTCCTCTCCTCCACCGCTGACCTCGGGGCGACCTCGTCCGGCTGCTGCAAATGTCACGCATACGACTGCGCCGTCTGCGGCATCATGCCGCCGGAGTAACCACCATCCAATCCCGGAGGCCGCTCCACCAGGTTCTTGAGACGCCCCCGCAACTCCTCCAGACTCTTGGACTTGGCCTTGTTGATGCGCTTGTACTTCACGTCCTTGGGCTTCGTCACTGAGCGATGGTTCAGCATGACCCGGTTGTAGTTAGTTACCTGAAAGGGCAAGTCTATATTAGCAGAAAATATTCCTTTATTTTTTTAGTTGTCATATAAATTAATAACTTTAAAATTAAGAATTGGGATGTTATATAAAGACATTTTAACAAAAGAAAACAACAAAATTTCGCTTTATTTGGAATACTAGTTTTAATTACTTTAAATTAAATTTTATTGATTGATTTAACTCTTCAAAAGAGGAACAAACCTTAAACAATATTTATTAAAATTATTATATTTTAAGTTTGAAAAAATCCTTTCTCTTAAAGTAGGCAAACTAAAAACGGATTTTATATTAAAAATGTCATAAAAATAAACAAAAGTATGTTTTTTGAAAATAGGTTGGACCAACAAAAAATTATAAAATAAGATCAAGATTTTTGTTTAGGACCAATAAAGAGTTCTGCCAAATACCCAATCATATGAAAATTTATATACATTTTTATAATGGGACACCCTAATTCTTATAAATAAATTAATCTTGAATTAAAAACTAAGAGCACATTAACTTGTAGTTTCCATTTACCTGGTTCTTTCCGTTGAGCGGTTCCTGTGCTCCCGAAGCCGATGGCGGAGGAGGAGATGGAGGCTGAAGTTGGGGCACCTTGACACTGAGCGTGGTGCAGGGTGAATCGTGGCTGGGCGACCTCTTGAGGGCTCCCAATTGGCGTCGTGGAATAGTGGGTCCGCCGTCGACTGGCGAGGACTCTTTGGCTTTGTCGGCGGCCGAGGGACTGGCGGCATCTATCTGACCCTCGGTCGAGCTGGAGCTGAGGGCCTTGTCCGAGCGGTTCTTGAACTTGTCCCGCTTCTCTGCCACATCCGTGGTGGGCTCGGGATCCTCCTCGACGGAGTAAACCGTTTCCAGGATATCGGGGCGTCTCAAAAAACAGTTGTTTCGCCTGGCCGCTCCATACTTATTGTGATTCGTTTCGATGGCATCGGATATGGAGCGTACTATGGTAATACCATCGCTACCCAGCACCCCACCCAATCCCCCAGCTCCACTGCTCTTGCGGCGCGTGCCCAGGGTCATCGGGCTGTCCGAGTCGATGTCCTCCAGCACCACCGCCGAATCGGAATCGTTCAGGGAGTCCAGTTCATTGGCATAGCTGGCTTCGATGGTCTCCAGGCCATGGTCCACCAGGCGTGAGGACAACGTGTCGATAATCTTCTGCTGTCGCTGAATGGTCAACTCCCGGTGGTTCAACAGGCTTGCAATCTGCTTCTGCTTCCGCTTCAGCCGGGATTCCAAAAGCAGGAGTTGCGAGGTGAGCGAGTTCATCTGATCTGACTTCTCCTTTTGATACCGATAGTGCTGCTGGACCTGTGGCGAAATTATGAATTTGAGTTGGGTTAGATTAGTGGTTTTAAAAAATCTTTAAATACTACTGACTAGCCAGAAGAATTGAGAATGGAAACAAGCAAAAGTTAAGTTATCTTTTATATAAAAAACCGACTTCTTCCTTATTTAAGAAGAATCGTTCTTGAAAAAAAGACTATATTAAATGATCTATGTTTGAAAATGCGTCTTCTCAATTTTTTAAGCAGAAACGTTTTGAATTAAGACAAAGTCAAATGGTCAAATGGAAACAAGCAAAAGTTAAAAAAACCTTTTATACAAAAATCGACTTCTACCTTATTCAAGAAAAATTATTCTTGAAAAAAAGTAAATATTGAATAATCTATGTTTCAAAATGCGTCTTCCCAATTTTTTAAGCAGAAACGTTTTAAATTAAGACAAAGTCAAATGGTCTCTTTTTAAATATTCTTGTTCTCAGTTATTCGAGAACAAACGTTCTTGAAATGAAGATGAAAATGCTCTTAAGATTTTCTTTTCTGAGAGAGAAGCGGATATTTTCAAAAATAAATATTTTGTATTAAACATAAACCATATGACTGATCAGTATTTTTGTTTTTGATAGCCACCTGCATAGCATATGCCTTGCGCCACTTCATGATGTGCTCCGTCTGGAATCGCACCTTGGAGCGCAGCTCCTCGATGATTGCCCGGGCCGTATGGAGGTCCTTGGGATCCTGGTTCATCATGTTCAGCCGCAAGTTGCTCGTGTGAATCGAAACCGGAACGGGCGGTGGCCATTGGAATTCCAACGGTGGCTGGTTGCTCACATCCGTTGGCAGGGAGCCCCTCGGCTGGGCGGACTTGGTGGATTTCGGTGTGGAGGGAACGGTGCCAGCTCCACTGGGGCCACCACCTCGTCCTCCGCCCACTCGCTCCACTCCACTCGTGCCAGGATCCACCGATGGTGGTGCCTGAGGTTGTTTCTGAATGCTGCACGCCATGCTGCTGATGGTTTTGGCAAATTGTGTCGCCCGCCCGGCATACATTTGGCTGGGAAATATACGATATGTCCGTAGCTGTGGCTCTGTAGCTATATCTTTTCCTGCCCGATGTGTGTGTGTGTGCTCACGCCGGGGCTATCTGCATCTGGTCGGCCAGCATGGAAAACCCGATGGATGTGCACTGGACCGGAGCCGAGAACGTGATGCCTGGAAAGATGCAGAAGTGTTTTATTAATAGTCAATGTTTGCTCCTCGAGCGGAAAGAAACACAGCAACCAATGGAAGATGAATTTCCTGCGCATATTTACTCAAATTAAAGCCTTTTTCAGTGATTGTTTAAGAATTTTATTGTCCACCTTGCATTTAAGCATATGTACTGGAATAATTTTCGCGGATTGTAGCTGCATTGTGGAGGTAAAAATGTTTTTCAACAATCCTTTATTCACCCCGGGAGCTTTGCAAAAACTGAAAATACGCATACACCCCGTGGGCACCGAGGCGACAGATGCCACAATGCAAATTCCATTACAATGCCACGCAGCGAGCAGAACGGAAAATGTCATTATGCATAAAATGAATTACATTAAGCTGCCATTAAAATGAAATTCGGGAAATTTATTCATGCCACCCACTTTTCAGACTCCTTCAGGCAATTATAATTAGTGTTTTATATACGAATTTTGATTTGAATGTATATTAGCCCAGCTGAAATGCGAAACTGACCGTAAAATTCTGCAACCTGTGGTTTGGTTTCGCCCACAGATAAGAGTCGGGTATCCTTTCATTAGTTTCCCTGAATTTTGAGGGGGCTGACGTAGGGCGAAAATTTATGAGCTTATGACTATTGTGGTTTTGCCTGATAACCTTAATAACTGTGCGGTCTATGAGGATGATGTAATTTATATTTTATAGAGGTGCGAAGAAAAAGAATTTTTAAGATGAGGGGTTATAAAAAAAAAAAACATTTTAATAATCCCCAGGATTTCTACGGAAAAGCAATTAAGTCTCTGATTTAGGATAAGAATTAAGTAATTACCCTACTACTAATTAAACTGCTCAGTGCCAACTAAAGCCAGTTCAAGTGCATCTGAAGAGATTGTAACTATAATGAATTCCAAAGAAGTGATTTACTCGTTGCGCTTCTAAACCCAGACAAATTGAAATTATCCATATAATCTGTTCCGTATCTTGGCCAAGAACAAAAAAGCCGTTCAGACGACAGGAAAACGGAAAGACGGCGACAAACAAAAGAGAAAGAAGCTAAGGAAGACCAACGAGCATGAACCGCATTTTTAACATTTTCATTTAAAATATCTTTCAGCTTTAATTTGTGCAATTCATCAGCGGAGCCAAGAAGTCAAGTTGAGGAACTTGACTTGACTTGAGAACTTCCGTTTCCACGGACATAAGGAATGCTGTTTGGCCAAGAACATGCAATTGAAAACTATTAACAAATATGCCAGACACGCCATCTGCAGTCTGAGATCCGATGATGGTTAAAGACAATCCATGTTCGCAATTCCAACTCAAACTGGCTTCATGTTCCCGACTCATTCATCACTCTTAATTATGACAATTGCAACGGGGCGATGGGAAATCTCAAAGTTCTCATTTGGACTCGTAATTGAATGCTGCTCGCATGGACATTTTGGGTAATGGGTATCCCCAAGGGTTCGATTTATGACCCCATTGGCCAGCAGATCGCTTAATTTAGCCCACTCCGATGTGTTGTCTTAATTAAGAAGCTGAGCGATTGAAACTGGATTGAACAATATGGAAGGTGCTCTTCTATCCTGACTCTAATGCCATCAATTAGACAAGTGTCAGAACTTCTTAGGCAAGTCGGAGAACTTAAGAATGTTTTGAAATCGGATTTCAAGAAGCTACTCAAAGGTTATGGTATCCTACAACTAAATATTAGTTCAAAAGGCGAGAAACAAATGCTTATTTGATTTATTTAACTTGACTGGCTTAGCATGATGCCCAAATATATCTCTGTTACCAACTGAAAGTTAGTGCTCGTATTTCTTTGATTTATTTGACTATACACATTCAGCATGATGGTTGAAATTATATCTTGGTAAGCAACCGAAAGGTTATCATTTATATGCCATAATAATCCGATCAACTTCCCAACTGTCTAGCCCAATTAGAGATATCACAAATGTAGTGTAATGTATTTATACTCTGTTTAATTATCATTTTCGACAGTGGCATTTATTCAGATATCCTGGCTCTCTACGGAGAATTTCTGGAATGTATCGAATCATTGTGGTTTTTCAATGAAATGAAATTATGAGAATCAATTTTAGCTCGGAGCTATATTCAGTTACCATGATGTATGTACTGGCATACCAGTAAATTAAATCCACAAGCGGTCAGTTCAAGTTTGACACCTGACCCCTTTGGCCGCCACAATCCCAGAATGCCAGCTACTATAGCCATGGCCTTGCGAGCTATCCTGCCCGGCTATTTTTGGGTCTAACCAATGTGAGAGGGCCCTGAGAAATTCATGGGGGTTTCGATGGCCAGACAGTCGCTGTAGAATGTTTGCGGCCAAGGGGTAATTAATTATGTCAGCCCTACAGCCCTGTGGTCCGCTCTTCGTGCGTAATGTGGCTGCAACTGTGTTTATGTGATGAACGTGATTTTTACACAGTTTTTACAGCCCAACAGCAAACAGACAAATAAAGTGGACCCAACGACAGCGAGGGTAAATAACCCTAGCCAGCCAACCCCAAACGCCAGGTCAGGAAATTCAGCAAACAAATGAAGGGCTTTGTCCAGCTCCTGTGGCCCTGAAAGGCTGGCTACTCTCGGACTGTTTGTTTTGCCTTGACCAAGACCACCAAAACATGAAAGGACACAGTTAATGATGTTAAACGTCAACGCAGCCCTTCGGTAAATAGCACCACCCCTTTTTAGTAGCTCCATAGAGTTAGTAGTTACCTGGTTGACAAGATATAGAGATGGCTATAGGTCGCTCTAAACTAAGTGCTAAGTTGTTAAATTCAAGCAGCCACTTGTTTAACACTTCATAGTGCTTGGGGTAAACTATCCATTTTGATTGTCTTCCTGGAAAAGAGTTCACTAACGATGGTACTCCACAGAAAAAATGAGTTTGATATTGCTAAAATACCACAAAAGGATACAATTATTACTAAGACTTAAAATACATTCACAGATAAATTGTGTGCACCTACAAATTGGGTTAAAGGTTAGATAGCTTTTAAAATAGTAGAAATGTTCGATATTGCCTAAACCTTCAATTAAACATATTCGTATTCATTCATTTTCATATAGATACACTTTAAATAACAAATAAACTATGTGCATTCAGATATCAAGTTACAGTTTGGATGGTATTTCCTTTTCAATTTCCTTCAGTGCACAAATTATCCAACATTTTCCAGGTGTGTTTTTATACACACAAACTTTTGCAGCTAATTTGCATGCCGCAAAAGTTAAGGAAGTTAAGGGTCTTCTGGGTAATTCCTTAGTAGAGGCTTCAATAAATTCCGAGCCATTTACCTGCAATTGTCTTATTTCCTTCCTAGGAACTACTATCACCCGGGTCCTGTGGGTTTTTTTCGGGGTCTAGGACAGGTGGAACGGTATGTCCTGTGAGTTGTGGATATAACTTTCTACTTTTATGGGTGAAACGTGACCGTAATAAGCCATTTCACACGCAAAGTTGCCAAACCCCTCGGCCGCCAAAGTGTTTCGCCGGCGAAACGCGAAAGTGCATTAAATATTTATCCAATCAATAAAGCATATTTCGCTGGCTGTCCTCCCCCATTACTTTTTTTTTCACCCCTGCTACTTTCGTTCATCTTCAATTACCTGCATCAGAGGATGTCGACATGACTGGCAGTATTTTCTGCCCCAGTCTGCGTATCTTTTTTTTGCCCTTTATTATTTGCAATCTGAAGTTTTTCGCTGGCTGCTTGTTTACTTTATATTCTTTTTGTTTGGCACACATTTTTTCTTTCTCACTTTTAAACTTAGAACACTCCAACGCGTCTGCTTATCTCTTATCATTTTCAGGCCTTTGAACAAGCGGAATTTTTTGAATAATTTACGCGAACGGCATACATTTTTCAAATCCCACATGTTTTGTTGGTTAGCCCTGGTTTGTTTGCCTTTGTTGTTTGTTTGTTTGAACGCTGTTCACATTATGCGTGAGTAGCAAAAATTGATTTGCTCAAACTTCAAGAAACTTCTCGTTTTTGGTTTAAATCAGGCTTCTTTAGGGTCGATTAAAGTTCGGCAAAGTTTAACGGATTCATAAATTGGGAGATTGGTTTGGCAAATCCTGCGAGGTGCATCGACTCAGGTTCAATTTAACACTTGCAAAGCTGCTCTTAGTCAATTGACCATTAAGTGAGTTGTTTCAGTTGCCCCATCCTGCAGGAAAGTAATCGCTTTTACCGGTTCTTCTGCTCATTTATTCCACATAATCGCGCTTAATGCTCAGCATTAATTAAATGGCTTCGAGCTCCCATTACCCTGTACGGCAAAACGCACAGGACACTAGAGGATACACGTATAAAAGGATGAGGGTGTCAAGTGAATACCCTTTGGCAGTGCCATAATTTGCGGTAGCTGCAAAATGCTGTGTTATAAAGAGCAGAGCTTAATCGCCACTAATGACCCTGATACTTATGGCAGTCGCTTAAAAAAATAGGTAAGTGTACTCGCATATTATTAATAATTAAATGCATTTAATAATAAATTACATTATTATTAAAACATAACAGATTGTAAACAAAATAATCTGACCTATGATAAAAAAGGTTATTCTGCAATACGTTTAAAAACCTTTTATTAATTTAGATATATTCGTTAAATTGACTTACATATTTTATAAACCAATAATCTCACTTTACAATTTTTTAAATCTCCTAAAAGACTTAAGGATAAAGTTCCAACTATTATAAGATAGCCAGTACCCAACACAGTGTGTGCCAAATGAAGCGCAGCGATGTCAAAGTTAAATGACTGTGGGCTTACTCCGTAATCACGGTATGGAATCCCAGTCCCTCGCTTGGATAGTTGCCCACCAGAGTTACTAAGGCATGCTATTTACCACGGGTCTATCAGAATCTCGTCTCACTTTTCAGCCTGTTAGTTTGCTATCCCAACCAGCTGTGTTGCCTTTTTACGCTATTTTAATTAAATTATAATAGCAAGGATGCTGGGAAACTGTGAAGCTAAAAGAGTGCATAATTATAAACCTATTAGAGTCTACATAATGAGTAGTTGGTTTAGAAATTAGCTTGCCATTAACTATTAAAAATAGTTATTGACAGAAGTAGTGCTTAAAATATGGAGCCACTTTAATGGATGTAAGTTTTAACTAGTTAAGCTTACGGGCTTTGGAAGGGTTCTTAGAAAATTAGAAAGGTGGTTAGGGAGGCCCAAGTCTCCAGACTCCTTAAGAAACTTTCCTGTTAATTAAAAAGCTTTGAATTCTTTTAAAGTTTTTCTCAGGTGGCTCAAAAACACGCAGCTTACCTAAACAACCAATCTCCATGAACCAATAAAACTTTTTACCTAAATTCGGGATTTTTTGAGTGCAGTTTAATATTTGTTGCTTCGTTATTTGCGCTTACTTTCCACTGATTGTTTTGGACTCTTTGGTGCAGAACAATGGGATCCAGATCTCCACGTCCAGACACGAATATACATTTATCTGCCAAGTGGGCTGGGTTGGGCTGGCTTAAAGCTGTAAAGTTGCAGCCATTTTCTGGGTGGGCGTGGCCAGGTGAGGGGCAAAGGTATAGGTATCCAACTGGGCGGCGAGTGCAATATATTCCTGTCAAGCTGTGCACCACCCAGGGACTTCCCCTTCCCCCCGGGTGATGGTCCTCGCATGGGATCGCCTTTCACGCCCCCTCCTTTCGCTTTATATGCGACTCCAAGCTGGGCAGATAGCCACGTAGCTTTGACATTACATTGATTGAGTTTTGATGTCTCTGCACTATGTGGGTCTAGGCCATCACTTTCTCCGCTCTCTTTCTCTGCCCGGTCAGTTGGGGGTTCCCCATCGATGCCATAAAATGCATGGTCCTGCTGCCCCTTGGAAGTTGGCTCACGTAAATATGTTTTCCTTTCCCATCTCTTGGGTAGCTGTATTGTTATGGTTCACCAATAAAATATTTATTCTCAATTAGGCACAGGCCCCTGAAAAAATACACTGAACTACAAAATGTTTTTATTAAATCATATTTTCAAAAAAAGAAACTCTGGCATATAGCGATTTTCACACACTTTTATCTCCGCTCACTTAAACTAGGAAAATTGCGGAAATACAAAAGGCTCAATAAGCTTCTATCGTGTGCAGCTTCTCGTGTGTTTTCTTTTAAACTGCTTTCAACTTATCCTGAGTGGTTTTTCTTCATAAATTCTATCTTTATTCTTTAAAGTTCTGGCCATATTTGAACAGCACTTACATATCCCATACTTTTTGTTTATTTGTTTTCAAAAATAAATCGCCCCCAGTCATAGTTTTTATTTTGGGCAACATTGGAAATTGATTAAGAAACAAATTCGAAATTATTTTACTGGCATGCAGCAACTCTGAGACATAAAAATAAATTAAATGATATCCGATCCATACACAAAAAAAAAAGTATAGTATAGCACATAATTGGTTGTTAAACGAATCAAGATACCTATATTTCGGATTATCCTCTGGCTATGCTACATAGTGTATTGCTTGTTCATGCTCTAACTTTCCACACATTTTCAGACCCGCCTTCCCAACTCGTATCATCCATTGTCTATGCCTATTAGTCCCCTTGGCAGTTCATTGGACACATACATTATGCAAGACACTCAAGGCTAATTGGCGGGAACCTATACCCATTTCGCTCATCCTTATCTGCTTTTGTTTTGTCGTCAGCAAAAGGTTGATTTTATTAACCGGGCTTAATTGCTTCATAAAAGCTTAGTGCTTTATATTTTTCAACGGTCCGCAGGGATGTCCCAACGGGGGCGGAAAAACGCCCAGTTGACCTAGTTTTTGTCTCGGTCTACCTTTCTTTTACCTTTTCTGCTTCTTAGAACATTTTTGTGGCTGCAAACGAAGCAAGGCAAGTGACACTTGAGCAGTTCTTAATTTTACATAGTCTACTTTGGGGGCGCGAAAGGATTATGGGTAGCTATTGAGACTGTCCAGCACGTAATGCCGCATCCCCAGATCAGGTGGATAGGAAGAGCTCCGTGTGGCATGCCACGCACGTATCCTGCGATGTGGCAGGGATAGGGATTCACCACCTCGTCCTGTTATTGTTATGACGGCTGAATGTTTTTCCCTGGCTCAACCATCTGCTTGAGATGGTCAAAGGATATCGCCACGGAGGATAATGCGTGCGGCATGTTAAGCAATTGAGCCTTTTGTCTGGCACAAACATTGATTAGCCTGATGCTCTCCAGCAATTCAATTGCAATCAGGCCGAGTTATGAGGAGAATAATTTAGTTTTCACTTGACCGACCCTTGTCTACTTTATAATAACAACTACTTTGCATATTAGAGAAAATGGCATAATTTCTGAGCTCTAAGGATGATAATAAATAATAGATCTGCTTCCTAGTAACTTTCCCAAGGATAATAGCTCACTGATTTAGTCATCTCATGAGGGCGTCCAAATCAGGTGACTAAACATTTTCCATTCAGTGAGCTCCTTTTATGAGTCTGCGACCCCTCCGCAACAAAAGATTTAAAATATTCCAACGCCTCGAAGGTGACTGTGGACTCAATTGTTGCTCGAAAATAAACCGCTCGTCATGGGGCGGGCAAAGTTTGGCTACGCTTTCAGCTGATTAAGAACAAATTTGATATAAATAAGTGGTGAAAACAACTCGGCACAATTTAACGCTTTGTTGCGGTCAAGTAACTTTAGAATTCCAGTGAGTGAGCAGGGCCATCTACAAACAAACAAAAAAAAAAAGTAAATGAAAACAAGTGCAGAGTAATGAAAGAAAAAGCATGAAGACGCGTCGACATGAAAGGGAATTCTTCAGCGTGTTTTTAAGCCGATTTGATTCTGCGGTGAGAGGAACCACAAAATGCTATAACAATTTTCAAGCTAATTTTTTCACTACTACTGCGTACGGTTTTGGCCGTTCCCTACCAATGGCATTTTGATTAACTCGATGATGAGGCAGTCGTTGAAGAAGAGAATAATGACCTTGGGATGCCATCTCACCATCTTCATTCGCGTTTACTTCCCCCAAAAGCCATCTGCGATCTTCTGGCTGCGGTTAGATGGCCAACTTAATAAGCAAGATATCCTCGAAGGTGGCTGAGAAAGCGGATTCCGGCTCACTGCGCTTTTGGCAAGGCTCCGAAAGCCAAGCCATGTTAATGCCAATATTTTACTCAACTTTGCAGGCCTTTCCTTCAAGCGAAAGCCACTTAGGATTAGTGCTACACTTTTTAGCCTATTACTATGTCGAGTGACTTAATATTCCGAAAGTAAAGTGGCAGCTGGGATGAGATTATATGAAACTAGCTTTCTAGTTGACCAATCGAATATATGTTTCTAGTATCTATGTAAACAGAAATGTAAAAACTAAAATATAATATAACCATGAATAAATGGTCAAATATTTGTAGTAAGGAAAGAGGAAATAAGTTAGTAACAATAGAAGTGTATACACCAACTTTTGTAATACTTATCAATCATTTTCAAAGCAATTTTTTTAACCAAATTCCTCAACCCATCCATTCTAAATTTTCCAATCGAATCAAAGTCTAATTCAAATTTCGTAACCGCCGTCATTTCTGACAGCTCATTAAAGACAACCGATATTACTTTGGACCGCTCACGGTTCGACTTATAAGCAGGCAACTTTCACAACGCACTCCGGGTGGCAAGTGAATCAGTCAAAATCCATCGTGCCACTAACTGACCGATGGCCTGATTGATTGATTGATTGATCGAAGGCACGCGCTATAATTGCCGACGTGCTTGCCCCGCTGAGATATACACGTTTTTCGGGCTAATATCAACTCTAATTTTTATTAGCATTTCGACCACATAAACTTCCGCTGTTAGTTAGCCAAACATGGCTTTAAATGAGGTGGCATTTGAATTTCAGTTTGGGATTAAGGCGCTTGATTTATACAATGACGTTCCCGCATTGAAATTGAAATCGAAATTGTGTGACTCTATTCCGATTCAGTTGTTTTCGCGGACCTTGAAAAATCTAACAAACGCAACGAACTGTGATGGGATCTCTGCTGATCTCATTTATTCCGGGCGTCAGTCAAATAAATTCCAGTTAACTGGTGCATTGAGAGTTGTGTGAGCTTGGGAACTTGGCCAAAATGGCAATGTGTGTTTTTCCGTTCACCTTGGGGAGCCATTTAAGGCCACAAAGCTTCACGGTATCAGGATCTGATTATTTATGGCTTTCCTGATTTTTCATGGAAATATATGTATAGCCTCGGTTAGTTTCTAAAATCATTTACAATTCACTTGTACTGCATATTTTTGCAGACCTTCAAAGGTTATGCAAATTTAGATGGCATTTCTTCCTTTGAAAAGCGGCATGTGCATATTAAAAATGTCATTGGTAAGTTGAATACCAAAATTAGTCCATCTTGGAAAAAGGGAAATTAAGCCAACTACCTGGGGATTCACCTTCGAGGACACGTGCAAGGTCAGCGAGGGGGGTTTCCACAAACCAAATGCAAAATCTTTAGGCAGATAAAGAGCCATGGAAAATTGTCGAGCACGAGCCAACGCGGAAACAAATAAAAATCAACAGGATTAAATATGCAGCTCTACGTGGCCCCCGCTTTTTCTATGGTCCCCGCCCGGGCTTTAGCCTTGTGCCCTGCCTTGAAAGCGGAGTCTGCGGCCAATCTGTTACATTTTGTCATGGCTTCCATTCAGCCCCCAACCCAGACCCTTCCTCCTGGCCAGCCCACCCCCAGCTCCCCATCTCGAGTGTCCTTCCACGTTTTACCTTCAGCTGGGACACTGGGCCGTAAATGCGACTGCCTCGGCTGTTTTTACACTCTCAGCCGGGCTCTGAAGTGGATTCAACAAGTCTAGGTGTAAGAGGAGAAGTCTCAGCGAGCAGATACCACGTAGGGGATACATAAATCTATATAAAACAAATACTATTAAGTTCTTATTTATAAAAACATGTTATAACACATTTAACAAATAAGAAAAATGTATGCGGCGACAATACATTTTGGTTTTTAAAACTAAATACAAAGTTCACAAAATAAGTAAAACAAAAAGGATCTAACCAAAAATATATAAATAATGAAAAAACAAAATTGTATTAAAAAATTAATTAAAATTTGGTGCATTATAATATTTATTTTCAAAAATTATATAGAGTCAATTAAACAAATTCATGGGTTGACGAGAGCGGCCTTTAAATTAGAATAAATAAATAAAGGTCAAACTTTTTTAACTACGTAATAATTTTACCTAGAAAATAACAAAAATTATTCGATTAAAAAAGAAAGCCGTATTTAAAAAAGATTTAAAAAACATTCAAAAATTCCACAGATTTTCCAAAAATTGTTAAGCACAAAATATGTTATTATTAAAAAGTGTACATTCTAAATTCCAATTCTAAATATGCAAAGACAAAAACCAAATATATTTTTTTTATACTATTAAAATAAATAAATCTCCTGCAGTAACAACAGTACCTTAACCCACGATTTCATTCTGCCCAAACTTTCAATCGTTCTTACACAGAATAGCAAGTGCTTTTATGCCCTCCCGCGGACATCCCCCTGTCAGGGAGATTTAAAAATTTATTTCCCACGCTTGTCGGAAGCGGATGCCGAGTGTTTTGCGCCACCAGACACCAAATGAGTTGGCACGGCCTCCATGTCATTTTCACTCTAAGCGCAGGAGATTGGTTGTAAGGAGCTCGTTTTGCAGCGGGACCCAATGAAAAATTTAAACTTTTACAATTAAAGCGAGGGCGAAGTGGGAACTTCGGGCAGCTGCAACATGTGGCGCATAAATTGGTCCCCCTTGGTATCCGTCGGAACTTGGATTGAAACGCTTCCTGGGCATTAATTCAATTCTAGCCACATGCTACATTTCAGAATCGAAAATAGAACGTTTGCCAGTTGCTCGACTTGCATAATTCAAACGTATGCCACATATCTCTGTACTTTTACCCCACGTTCTGCTAACCAAATTGAAACCATCGTTCGCCACATGGCAAGGTTAAAGGACTGAGCTTCAAAAACGTAACAGTTTTGCACTTTGATACGTAAGTGAATTATCCCTTTCGAGCTTTGCCCTGCGTACCACATGACGTATGAGTGATAAAAGCGGGAAAAGAGGAAAGTAAATTGCATTTGCTGCATGGCACGAGCTGAACGGCTTGGGGAAATTGGGAATTTCGTTAGAGAGTTAATTAAACGAGTCCGTTGTACCAGTCATGTTTGCAATAATAATAACTAATTAAACAAAGCAAGGGGGAATTTTCCGATTTTACCTCAATTAATTAAATCAATATTGGCTTAGCTGCCCTTAGTTAAATACCTTTCGTTTATCTCTGTCAGGCCACTCAATTCAGGCATCCTTCAATGTCCTTTGAAAATTTGCCAATCAGATTGCTTGGCCATCACTTGGATGCACAATAATTCACCAATTATCAGCACATTCGAGGCGTATGATGAGAAACAATACCTTCTATGTCGAAATTTCCATTGTTTAGTTTCCATTTGTCCCTATTATGGCAAGGACATTGCTCAATCTTCGCCAAGAGCAACAAAAGGCAATAGAACAGAAAAGAGGCCATAATTTAATGACATTTTCCTCACAATGCAGGGATTAGGACAACCATATTAAATTCTTCTCATACCCAAAAGTCAGTATATGCTAAGCAGTAATTGTTTTACATTCTTTTTGGGCGGCCTTATGGGTGTTTTTTGTGCTTTGGGCGCGGTTACGGGCAATTTAACACCTTGGATGCGCATTAAATTAACGGAAAACCACACCGCAATGCCGCCATTTCGAATATCAATCATACAGCCCGTTGGCCAAGTGCAAAAATCGTTCAACATGGCTGAACTCTGACCCGCCAGCCAGCCGCCCTGTGGCTTATTCCCGGTATTACTTTTACCCCAAACCAAAACCCATTTCCGACCCTGATGCTGACAGCATAATTTACAGTTTTCAGCGGATTAATCGGAAAATGTGCAAAATGCCCGCGGCTACTTACAATTTCAATTTACTTTCAGTTAGTCCTCGCCAAGGAAGAGGTAGTGAGTAAGAGTCCTGCAAGCAGACGAAGCAGAATTTACATAAATTTAATAAAAACGAAAAACGAAAAATGAATTAAATTGTGTCAAAACCCGGCGCTGCGGGCTGATGGAAACAGGAAACATCGTCAAAGGCATTGTGTCAAAAGTGTATTCATAATGAAAATGTGGGATAAAAAGCGATGCACTGGAATATTTTCGAGTGGTGGAGGGAATGCTTTTAAATAGTTTGATAAAATTAAATCATACAAGTTTTCCAAAAGGGAAGTTGCCACAACATCCAGTGCAACTGTCTTTTCACATCCTCTGCATTCCTACTTCCGGTCAAATCAGCTAGGCTCCTGTAGAGACCGGATTTTTGTCGACTTGGCACAAAGATTAGTTATGCTTGTGGTTGGCCAGGAAACGCACCTTTTTAGCCAAGTTGCCACAAAGAAGTATGCCGGCAATAAATCATAAAACCCACGCTGCCCTGGCCAGGACTTTTCCCTGGCTTTCGGCATTGTTGTGACAGCTGGTCTTTCCTTACCGCAGCAGCATGTCCTTGCAACACCTTCCCCCTCCTTGATCCTGGTTCAAAAACCCAGCCATGCAAATTATGTTTAGCCCTTTGTGTGTAAACGCATTCAACACACTTGGATATATATTTTTGATTGTCCTCCTCAACTCTCGGACCATTTGGCTTGATTATTTTATTTATATTGTGCTACTCCCAGAATTTTTGGGCACTGTTTTATTATTCACTCGAACCCCAAAAAGGATGCGGTGCCACCGCATCACAATTCTACGGATTTTCGTAAGCGTATATAAGGCTTGACTTGCAAATTGTTCCCAGCACTCTGTTTATTTAATCTGAATATTTTCCCAGACTGGCATAACAAAAGCTGCTTTTCGTCTTTAACTTGGCTAAAATGCCCGAAGGCTTGTGTGGAGGATGCTATGATTTAAGCCAGCCCCCCAAAGAGTTGAGCTGAGAGGAGACTGTGATTTATAAGGGCCAGACCTCAAGGCGTCTGCTTACACAATCCAAATATTGCCAGGACAACAAATGAATGTCAATAAAGCCAATTCTGCGGTCTAATCATATTTGAAACCGGATACGTAAGTGTTACAAACTAAACAATCAGGATGCACTTGTGTTTCCCCAACCCCGCCAGTTATTCAATACTTTGTCGCCTTTCAACTGACAAATTGCACAACATGGCTGCGCCTTTAGTGTTTTTTGGGGCGGATTGGGGCGAATTGGCCAAACCAATTGCGTTAGCAACTTGTCTTCTTCGAGGGATTCGAGGACTTGGCCAAAGTTTTGTGTCTTTTGTTGATTCGACTTGCGGGACAAGTTTTTGTCATACGATGGGCCAAAGCAATCGGGATGCAAATGCAATGTGGGGGAGGATGAGGTACGTGATAAATAATCGAGAACAAAAAGCCACGGAACTCGCAAGAGTGCTATCGACCGACTGCACACTTTATTGCGCAACACTATTCTCTTTTCAATTTTAGATTTTTTCTTTCTCTTCTGAGATTTTCAACAAGCTGAAAAGGGGTAGCGAAATTTCTCGTCCACAAGGATTTTCTAAGTGAATAAATATAAATTTTAATTTCCTAGCACAGAATAATTCTGGTAATGTGATGATTAGACGTGGGATTTTATGTTAAATGCTTTTTTTTAAGAGAGGAATATTCAGGTAGATTGTTCTTGAATTGAGAAAATCCGTTCTTAAAAACCGTGTAAGTACATTTTGTATCATTTTTCTCAATATTAAAACGTAGTGGTGAGAAGAGAAAAATTAAATTGAGTTTATTTAATAACTTTTTGATAAGTATACACTACTGACTGGATTAATAGTTTAGCTGTTGAGATATATAATGTAAATACCGCTGATTCAACGTAACTTAATTGATTTATTTTTAATAACAATTTTAACTCAGATGAAAACGTCAGAACTCTCTGTTTATGCACACCTTTTTATATTTTTAATTTTTCTTGAAATCGTCAATGTAGACTTAAAGTAATTTAATGCAAGGCATTTCGTATTCCTCAGCTTGGTTCCGTTTTGCTCTACTTCCCTTCGAGAAGAAACAAAAGACCAGCCAGCAAGGACAATGCCAGCCTGTGGGCTTTCGAGGGTTAACACTGATGAAGCGAGGCTGTTGCATTGATGCCATTGAGTAAGAAGGTCTGTTGGTCGGTTGAATGGCAAGGTCGTTCTAGAAGCCCCACAAAACCCAAAAAGCGAAAGTAAAACAAAGTACTGGAAATACACACCAACTGTATAATAAAATAAGTAAAGTCTAGAGCAAACAATTCAAGACAGCAAATCGGTATTATATTTCTATCGAATTTACTCGCCAATTGAAGCCAAATAAGACAATCCCCCACTCTTAGTTAAGTGGAAACAGTTAACGAACCACACTTTTCCAGACATTCAAGGAAAAGGTCTATTACAATGCCTAAGCGATCTTCTTTATCTTTGAAATATATTTTCTTTTAAGTTTGTGCCCAGGCGCAACACAATTCTCAGAGGCAAATAATAAAAGAAAATATTTGTTTTTCCTTTCCTTATTCTGAGAAATAAAATGAATGTGCCCATTAGGTTGTGCAAACAAACAGGTATATAGAAAAAATACGAAACTTTTGGTATGTGTAACAATTTTGTCTGCCTGTCGTGTGAATTGAGATGGCAAACAGTGGCCACCACCATTACCATTGTTCACATAAATTATGCACTCGTCATTCTCAGGGTATAGATTCCAGAGCTCCCTTCTCAGTGTTTGGCAATGTTTTGTCTGCCCATCTGTGGGAACTGGGGATGCTTGGGAAGATTCAAAAAACATACTCGTACTCCAACTAAGTCCTATTCTAAACATTTGATAACAATATTTAAATCATTTAAAACCACTCTTTAAATAGGTGTGGCAAAGCAACACGTTCCTTTTTTTATAATATAAATGAAACATAACAAAAAAATCTGAGTTTTTCTATTACATTTTTTAGTCATACCATTTGCTGGTTTATAAAGTCAAAACTATGTATTTTCCGCACATAGTTAAAAAGTTACAAAGTTTCGTTATCACACTCTTTCCCATGAATAACATTTTATAAAGGCAAAAACTTTTCATTGACGCTACATTATGGCAGCTTTTAATATATTTCGAGAGCCTCTTTTTATGAGAGTGTGTTTTCATAAAATATATATATATTTCGTAATGACACTACACTTTCTCATCTTGGGCCAATTAAAGCGCCTCGTGGTCTGGTCATCATCATATTCATTAAGCAACTACTCGGTCATTTTACGGTAGGAGGACTCCTGGCCGGACTCCTTGAAAACCTATTAGCAAGGCTGGCCAACAAACTCCATTTATAAGGAGGTCTTGAAAAAACGGAAGGGGCGGAACAGGAATTCCTGTGTAGCAATCAGCAGATTGTGTAACATTCTGCCGTTCATTTCCCTATTTATTCAACAAGTTCCGCCTGCTAGGAAGCCCAAACTAGGGACAGGATTCATCCTGACAGGCCAAGGACTTGGGACTTCGGGAGTCCTGCGGCACTTTTATGCGCTTATAATCACATATTTCACTTCTCTTCCTCTCGGCGGGCATCGATTTGTTTGGCATTTGTAGGAATGCCTCAAGGATACGCCCTGCGACTTGTGATCCCTTATTTTAGTGGCATTTATTTTGTCACACGTTATTCACGACGAGTCTGTGGGCGCCTAGCGGAGGACCCATAAAAGTCCTGTGAGCCCGTAAGTGCGTGTTTATTTGCTAAGGCAACTAAGGTCATTGGTCCTGGCCCAACTCCCACCATGTGTTTTTCGGGTCTGGCTTAAAGGTATTTGCCGTTGCGGCACGTTATCGAAGGCTTGCAGGCCACGGAGTCGGAATCCCCGGCATCCTTGTAATTGGGGCAAGGGTTTTTGTGTGTGTGGCCTCTGTGTATGACAAACTCATTTCATATTTATTAAATTTGCTGCGCTCCGGTTTTATTTTCATTTGGCACGTACCGAAAGTAAAATAAACATCGTGGAAAGTGTGGCTCTTGTTTTCTTTTTCTCTTATTTATTTTTTTGATATACTTCCTGGTAGCTGTAAAGATGGTATACGAATTTCTACCTAAGCATTGTTTTAATTTGGTTCAAAGTTACAAATTCACTGGAATTTTTGCGCTATGTTCTGAAAGTTTATAACCAACTTTGGCATCTTTCCGCGTTTTTGGTGGCCTAAGCTACATGAATATGTAAAGTGCGGCCATAACTTCGTGCCACGCCCACCGCATTCCAAACTATGTAATTAAAAAGTTTGGCAAAGAGATTGCCAAGCCGAAAAAATGAATGGGAAATATCTTGTTTGCATATTTCCTCGTCAGCCTGAAATAATAATTAAAAGCAAACCAACAAAAGCGCTGGCCAACAATAATAACGACTGTTATTAAACCAATTTATTGTTGGTTCACATTGGTTTATTTCCGACCTGGGGGTTTTTACCCAACTGCGTAAACAAAAGTCAGAGCCTGTTAATTTGATTCCATCTAGATCCATTCGAGCACATAAATAGTTTTCCAAATGAATGTGAATTGTTTTGGGAATTGCTAAATGGACCAATGAGTGGTTAACTAATGGAATTGGGTTCGAAAATCACACAGTATTCGCCATTTTCCCAGTCAGATAAATTCACAATCACGGCTCAGAGGTTCTTGTCTCGACTTTTGACTCAGTTTTCAAGTTTTCTTGGCCAACTGTGAACTTTGCGGCCAGTTTATTGTAGGGGCAGCTGCTTTTGATTATTATTTTCGTTGTTTTGCGGTCAGTTCATTCAACTCACAATTGCTGCTTTTCTTTATTATTTCTTTTTGGGAGGAAGAACCAGACTAGACGGGGCTTATAAAAGAAGAATTTTCGGGAAAAAGAGCCTTTTCATCGTTTTGTGAACCTATTGTTGATGATGCAACATTTGTTTACACACAAAAGCTGTTTCAATTTATTGCGTATCAACAAGCCTGGCTGGCATAAATCAAACTTTTGTCACATTTCCGCTATATTTTGCAATAAAGTATATTCCTGGTAAATGTGTCAACAGGGTATACGAAATATTTGCATTGCAATAAGCAAAACTGAAGCTCAGGCCAAACCAGTGGAACGCATCCGACCAGAACCCAAAAACCGATTCCAAAACCAGAAGCAAAAGCAGAACGAGAACGAGAACTCGAACAAGCGGGCCAAAACAAGTGCAACAGGCAGCCGGCAAATCGGGCCAAAAGCAGCAACATCTGCTTTTCTTGGCCTTTATGTTTGTTGTGAGACTGACAACAAAAAGCGTAAGAATAACAACCGGCAACAAGCACAACAAACAGAAAACCCGGTGCACCAAGCCTTACAATTTCTCCCTCAAAAATCGTTGGCTTCCTCAGTGCGTAAACTCTCTTTTCTACACTACGAAAATAATATGTTACAAATGGTTCTTTAATTTACAGATAATTGTTGTCTTTAGCATTTTTAGGAAAATTTATTTACGCCTTGGAAAGTTTATTAAATAGAGCGTAAACCTTTTACCGCTTGCATACATAATTTATGTAGATAATTACACAGGTCGACAGACTTTTTGGCTTGTGTTAATTGGCTGAAATGAAAATGGAAGTTCCTTGTCGTGAATACAAAAAAAGGTTTCCCTAATTAAAATATAATAAGCTCTTCTAAAAGTCTTAATTTTGTAAGCTGTGAAGCATTGCAATCTGAATTAAATTTGCTTATCAAATAGTACCAAAATAATTTTTGTTTAATTTTAGTTGTTTAATTGTTTAAATACTTATAAGAATCTACATGGTTATTTTTAAGCAAGTTCAGATAGCGATAACAGGTATACATTGACGAAGGCACCTTGTTATTCATTACAATATGATCTACGCAGCTGGAAAAGACTAACAATGGTTCTTAAAATATTTCTGTTGACATCCAGTCTATTTATAACATCTGTTGCTGTACAAATGCTTGTTCTTTAAATATTTTTCTCTTTTTAGCTCAATTTCAGGTGTTTTCTCCAACTGTTTGTAACTGCCTGGGCCTGTTGCGCAACAAGTTGGCTGTGTTGAATATTTTTTAAGGCCAAGTCCAAAAAGTCAAACGACATGGAAGCAACGGTTTCGTCTGCTGGTTATTGTTGTTCAACCGCTTGGCTTCTAATGCCGTCCAAAGGAAATGGGGCTACCAGTGGCAACCGGCTGGGAGTGAAAAGAGGTAGTAACAGGTGCCAAGAAAGGTGATTGCAGCGGAGAGAGAGGGGGAGGTAAGGGTTTGGCTTGGCGGCAAAAGGTAAGCCCCCCCTACATTTGACAGAGCAACAACAGCACCGGAAGTGAGACTCCACTTATATGGAGCATTACCCGAGTCAAAAGTGCAACCCGATTATATTTTACAGCTAAAAGCCGAAGGGGTTTACACGTATCCGGGGGATCCCAAGTTTACTACGGATGCGTGAGTATCTCTGTGCACAATAAGCCAAGCTTAAGTTGGCGAATGCAAAAAAGTTCTGAGTGCTTTGTTCTGCCGTGAAATGTGTCGCCTTGAAACGGAAGCTAGAACCTCACATAATGCGCCTGTCAATAGAACGAACATGAAACCGACAATAAAATAAGCTTCAAGCTACAAGGCTACTTCAAGCAGCTACTGATATTTTATAAAACCCACAAAAATCACACATTAAAGTTTGTGGCCAATAGAATCCATCGCTCTTATACAAAAGTAAATACTCTTAAATATATAAAAACGCATGTTATTTTAAAAAACAATATTGAAGAAGACACTAATTCTGATGTTCTATCTTCGGAATGACTTTATTTTCCCCAATTTTCTGGCATTCTGTTCCGAAGAACGATTCCATTCCATCCAGAATCCCCACAGAATGACAGAAATTGGCTGTTACCGTTCGCTAAGCGGCTTATTTGCCACATTTGTGTCGGATACTTGTGGGCTCTTCCCCTCAGACTTTTTGGCCGTTTTGCTCGACATGTCAGCAAATTTGCTTGCTGATTAGAGCGGCCAGATTGGCACTCGGATTTTGTTTTTTTTTTTGGTTTTTGGTGGGGTCTTTCGCTTTGACAGCCGGGAGTCTCCACAATTACAAGGCACAAATGTACTGAAACTGAGAAACTGCGACTGCGACTGAGGCACAATCAACAAATACAAGAGCTTGCACAACTTTCTGAGTTTGGAGCGGCGACACGAAGTGTTGCATAATCGAGACCGCTGTTGCAGAGACAAAAGTCAGAGCAGCAGTAACAATAAATAGTGAAGTACACCCACCAAGCGGCAACCGGTTTAGCGATCTCAAGTTGGCCAAATAAAAAATAAAAAAAAAAATTATATATATCGCAGCCATATAAAAGCGCTAAGCGCAAACTTCAATTGCGCCCGAAACCGAAACGGCAGCCGCCGCCAGGGGGCGCCACGCACGCAGTGGGCCAGCCAAAAGTTTAACTTAACCCACTGCCCTCGGTTTATTTTTCATTTTTCCGTTTTTCCCAAGCTGCTTTCGCAAACGAACCCAGTGCTCAGCCATAATTATGCCATTTTAATACACTTACTGGGACAGGGGAAAAGACAATTGTGTTGTAAAAAAAAATAGGAAAAATGTGGCTTAATAACATGGAAAATAAAAATTTTAGGTAGATAATTAGTAGGCACGCTTTAAAAGCCCAAAGTAAAATTTAAACATTTGAAAAAGCATAGTATCTTTGCGATTATTTTGAAATTTTTTAAGTTTACCTATTTGGGTTTTCTAAAAGACTTTCAATTGATTTAAAAATAGTACTTGCCCTAATGGATTTGTTAAAATTTAAGAATAGTATGGGAAAATATTACAAAAATCTGCTCGACATAATTTTAGGGTATTTTAAGTTCGTGGCTATTTTTGAAATTTTCACCGGTGTACCTCCGGTTTCTCACGTATCTTGTGCCGTTGTTTTGCGGCACATTACACTTAACTTTGCCTATAAGCAAAACTCGTTTGGTGCTGCAAGTTTTTGCATTTTTTTTGTATCTGCCACAGCGTGTGGCAGTGGCGAGTGCGTGAGTTGGTAATCAGCAGAGCAATCCCGGCTACAAGAACCCAGGGGCCATGTTCTCCCGCCATTCCTCTGCGGTTTCTCCTGGCGGAAAATGCGAACTGGAAGATGAGTCTTGGTCTTTTTCTAGGGCTGTCTGTGGCAGCAACTTTTCCAACTTTCACAATTTGCGCTAAGTGCGTTTTGTGATTTGTGCGGGCAATGGGACAATGGCCAAATAGCTGGCTAAATAAAAGTTTGCCTTGTCTGCGGCTAAATACTTTGGAGCACTCTCAATTAGGATGACTGATAGAGTCCAAAAGCTAAGAGCTACCGAAAGCTGTATCAATTCTATGGAACAGAAAAAATAATAGAATAGTGTCATCACAACACTTTTTTAAGTTTGGGTACTTTTTTAAGTTTATAAAAATATTTTTCTTTTTCTTAGAAAAGAATATTTGAAATATCAATAAATACTTTTTATCAGTTCGAAGGTCATTGCTTTTTGTCTGATTTTTAATTTTCAGAAATTAACTTATCCTCAGAACTTAACCAAATGGTAAGTCATAACTATAAGCCGCAAAAAAAAAGTCATTTTAATCATTTATTAGCCTCTTAAGTGGTCATTTTTTCTTTATATCTCATTGAGAGCAGCCAATCCGAGTGGTCTTAATTGCTGGGCATAAGGAAAAAACGTAGCTTTGGCCAGCCGGGCAATTAGAACAAGAAGAATAAACTCATTTCATTGGGAGAGGAGAAGAGCAATTACTTTTTACTATGTTGCAATCGTGGCTATGAGGAGTGCATTAGAAAGGCTTTCACCGCTTCTTTTCCCATTTCGCCTGAATGGCTAAAAGAGGCAGCTTGGCTCTTTTGATGGCCTCGTCAAGAGTTGGAAAAGTAAGCGAACTTCATGCGGTAATTACCAATGAAAATAAAAGTGGAGTGTGTATATAAACAATAATAAAACCAAAAACTTTTTATTGTCGTGTCATAATTGGGTCCCCACGCCCCTTGGTTTTCTTGGAGTTCATTGTCAACCTCCCACTGCGCCTCTAAATTTTTTAGGGGGGGGGGGGCTGGAATGGGGCATATGTTGTCCCAATGTTTCCGCTTATTAAACTGCCAGCAGTACAAATCGTAGCTACAATACAAGAAAGGAAACTTTCAACACTTTCTTGAACACGCAAGCGGCGTCATTAAAACACGCAAGTCACATCAAAAAATACGAAAAAGTACGAAAAATATACAATATGAATAAATAAAAATTGTATATGCGGCTTTGGCACTCAACTGGTATTATTTGCACTGCAGTTGGGGCTACGTGGGCCTCATTAAAATGATTAAATGGCAGTGGGTGGCACTCGGATTTCGCACAATTTGTCAACTGGCCTTTAAGCCGCTTACGCAGGGCCAATAGAGCTCTTCTCTTTGGCAATTGCAATTAGTAACATGGTAAATCCGGTCCGATGCAATATCGTCTGGTTGCCGTTTTTACGTAAGGTATTACGACCCCCGTTGTTACCTTGGCTTTTAATGCTTCTTTGCGGCCCAATTCGGTTTCATCGTCACACTTGGCCAATACCAACCCCACCCACCCACACGAAAATAAGAAAAAAACCAACCGTATTTTCCCTGAAAAGTTGCTGACACTTTTGGCCACTTTGCTGGACCGCCTGTCAAGCTGGGCCCTTGTCTGAATAATGATTGCTGGACTTGGACCAGCTGTCATCCGTGGGGGGCGGTCCGGACCGGTGGGCGTGTCCGGCCGGGTGTCCGGTAAACTTTTTCCTCGTTGACACTTTCATAAATTCTAATTACATATCAAAGCAAGTGTCATTTACAGGCACCCCTCAAAAAAGCCATGATTATTAAATGAACCATACAGAGAAAACTATCTAAGAACATTGTTCTTGAATTGAGAACATTTGTTCTTAAAAACCGTGTAAGTACATTTTGGTATCAATATAAGAACGAAATGGTGAGAAGAGAAAAGTTAAATTGAGTTTTAACAACTTTTTGATAAGTATACACTAAGGACTGAATTAATAGTTTATTTGTACATGCACTTAACATTTTTAATTTAAAAATGTCGTTCTATTTTTAAGAACATTTTCAACTCAGATGAGAACGTCAGAATTTTCTCTGTGTATGCTCTGCAGGGGGGGGAACAGAAAAGCGATGCAAAGGACAATATTAAAATATATTATTTAATTTTTCATAATGCTCTCAGATGAAAACAGACGGGACAGCGAAAAAATCTCGCTGAATTATGAGGAGGGTTTGCACTGGCCAGTCGACCAGCTAATTAAATCCCAACCGGGTCAGAATACACTGCGATTACGCAAGAAGTTTCTGTTTTCTGGACAGGCTGCCTTTTATGGTCAGTCGCCGACCGGTCGATTAGCATAATTTTTCTACATTATTACATTTGATGATTATTACGGCTATTATTATGGTGCCCGAGACGTGCGCACGTCAGAGAGTTTGAGTTTTTAGTTTTGAGTCTTGACCTCGCGTACGAGGGGCCCAACAAACCGGCTTTCTGGCTCTTGGCCATGGGCTAGAAATGTTTGCCAAAAAAAAAAATAAAACGAAGACATATAAGAAGACTAGTCTGGCTGTTCTTTTTCTCTCGGCCATTGTTGATGCTTCTAATTTAATAATGTCGAACAGAGTGTTAACGGCCAGAAACAAGACACTCGAATTGCCGGGCCATGTTATGCGATATCTTAAGAAGCCGACTGGTCAAATCTAATTATAGATTTCGCCTCTAAGCTGTTAGAATGAACACCAGCACCTAAGTTTATTAAAAATTATAAACAACAATAATGGCGTTTAAGCTTAGATTTAATCTCTTTTGGCTTTGTTATTGATAATGAATTATTATTGGGTTCTTAAGAAAATTACAATAAATTATGTCTTGCTGTTAGGGGAATTGGAAATTATATGATCATTGGTTTTATAAAATGATTATCCTATTAAATAATTCCAATTATAGCTTCCACAATTACTATTTCACAAACAAAATAATTGGTTTTTATCTCAAAGGAAAAATGTACAAGTTATTGTTTTAATTCCACAATTGCCACAATTAGTCATTTAAAATGAAAAAAAATGTATCTTAATGTTTTGAAGATAGCAAATGTATAAGATCACTTGTTTAGTGTTTTAAACAGTGTAATCATTTTTCATTTGACTTGAAAACATGATTCCTATTTTATTACATAATTCCAATTTGGCTTCTTTTAAATACTTATAATTAGTATTTTTAAATATTCATAAGCCCAAAATTTTCTTTGTATCTCTATTCATAACTTTTTAATTTTAAACTTCATTAAAAATCATACAAAAATGAATAAGTTACCACTCAATTCCTTTGCTTCCATGGCCACAATTAGTCAATCAAAAGTAAACACTAATTTTCTTTTCACCATGAAAGTCGTTCGCTTGAATTTAATTTGGAATTTCTTTCATGAAGCTTTGCACATTTCCTCTTTGCACGTGTCAATGGAAATAATTTGAATTTACTGCACACAAAGACTAAAAAGGTGGAAAAGGCGGAAAAGCAGCCACCCACGCAAACGCCCACTGAAAAGTGAACACTAAATGCCCCCAGCTGTGGCTCATATTTTCTATGTTCGCTAATTTGCAGTTGAATGGCGCTGAAATGCAGCTGCAGAAACCAGAAGCCGTGGCAGATGTCATTCTGAATTTTGGTGGAAAGCCCGGGAAAAACCAGGGAAAAGGGTAGCCAGCTTTTCCCCCAACAACACGGAACACCGAACACCGTGACGTGACAGTAATTAACATAATAATCCATATTGTGGCCAAGAAAAGCCAGCGAAAGAACCTCGCCCATAGCCATCCATTTCCTTTCTCGTTTTTTTTCTCTTATCTCATGGATACTGGGATAGTGCTGAGTGTTGAGTGGGGAGACTGAAGACTAAAGTCTGATAGACTGGGGCCTTGGTTTTGGGTTAACTAGCTGGGCGTCAGCGGGCTAAGAGCTGCCACAGCTCCATCACGACTCTCTTCCAGCCGGGCACGTTTTAATTTAATGCCTGCAACTTGCACTTGGCCAAATCCAATCCAATAAATTGCCAGCTGTCTATGCCAAACATAGCAATTTCGACAACAACAAAAAAATTGGAGAAGAAAGGAACGATTTCTGACAGCCTCAAAACTCATCATCCACTCGCCCATATTCCTCATATTTTTTCTGGGTCAATCGTAGACCTCCGGGCAGGGGCTAGACAATTACGCTGAAAGTATTTGGGCTGCACGCGTGTGGATGGAACAACAATCTGTGTTTTCAAGTTGACGAACTTGATGGGTCTCAAATTGGTTGGAGATATAAAGATATCTATGGACAGAACAATCTGGATGTTTAATCAGGAAATTAGTTTTCACCAATTCTCTTCCGATTTAATGCCCAATAATTTGTTTCAATTAATTAGTGGAGCTCCAGCGGAATAACAAATGGAAACATTTGGCTTTGTCACTTTGCATTCGGGACGACAATCCAACGCAGACGTCGCCACGTAACCATAAAAAACTCGACTCCAAATGTCCCGATTCGTTAATGTCCCCGATGTTTTGAGTCACCCGAATGGCTGGGCTTCCTGTGGCAAACAACTTTTGGCAGCCACTGTGGCGCCACAGTCTTCACTCGATTGCGATGACTGTGGGAAAAGTCTTGGCCAAATTGGACTGAAGCTGATGTTGCTGCGGTGGCAGTTGCGGCATCTGTGGGTGCGTGTATCTTTTTATATTCATCCGGGGCTGTGGGAAAGAAACCGCTTCTCTGGGATGTTTTTCTTCTCTCTTCTGTTTCTCTGCCGCTGAGAAATATGAATTTTCATTTATTTCAGCCGCCTGCCGCTTCCGTCTTTAAATTGGCCAAATTAATAAGTGCGCCAAGGCCGCGAACCCAGAGCTTCGGCAACAGGACAATACATTTGGCACTCGAAACGTGGCGTTAATTGCCGGAACCCTCCGGAAAACTGGGGGCGCGAGAAGGAAAACACTTGAAAAACTTTTCGCGCTGCCAGGGATAATTAAAAAAAAACCAAAGAGGAGGATGTGGAGCTCAGAGACAGGCCAACTGAACAGCCAGTCAACTACTGGGCTTATCCCTTTATCTTTTCCTAAAACCCTCTAGTGCAGACGTGTTTAGAAAATATAAAGTTTCTAGGTATAATGAAATAACTTTTTTTATTAATATACTTTAAAATGTTTTTCTGCATTTTTATACCAACATTTTATGTTCCTAAGTTTATTAGGACGTTTTCAAAGGGCTAACCTTGTTCTTTAAACTCTAGAGGTATACATATTTTAATTATGCTTTGCCTGTTTTATTTTCACTTCTGCATTCATAGTTTTAAGAGAATTAAATGTTTTTAAAATATTCCGTATTTTAATTCTTTTACCTTAAACAGTATTGCTTTGTATTCTTACTTCTGGTATTTATTCCTCATTTAATAAGAACATGGCAAATAGTTTTAGTTCTTACATCGTAAACTTGTTTATGGTTTTGTTCTAATGAGTTCTGTATTTTCCTCAGTCACTTTTAATTTTGTGACAATGGTTTTTCTTCTTTTTAATTTTTGCTGCTTTGTCTTAGCTTAGCGCTTTTTCATCTTACAGAGAATGTAATGAAGGAAACTGTTTTAAAGGCCCACAGCAGAACGTTCTTTATGAAATACATTTTTGCCTCCCGCCTTTGCACTCATCTGAAGTTTAATATGACAGCAAATGGGGCTCAGATTGAGCTCCCTCAAAGGGAAAGCAATATTGTAAACGGTTTCGCTTTGACAAATGCCCATCTGTCTATCAGCTGAGCTCTCTCAAGGGTGTTTTGAGCCAGGCGAAGTAATTGAGAAGCCGTCGAGATGGCTTCCAGCCATGCATCTGGCCCAGTTAAACCGCAAGGCTTTTGCTTTAGCCCCAGTTAATGGCGAACGAACCCAAAGGGTCGACTCGAGGTGGGTCTGTCGATCTGCATAATGAAATTGCGGCCTTATCTGGAACAGTACAGTTAAGGGGCATTCAAATTGCAGTAGTCGGTAGTCGGTGAAAGAACTCGAATCCAGTGAAAAAGCCAAGCGGATGCAGATGGAGTTTGGAGATGGAGTTGGAGATGATGCTGCAGGGCAGAAGTAGAACCTGAGAACCTGAAAATGATACTCGATGTGACGCGGCATCTGCGATTGACTTGCTGACTTACTGATGGAATAACAGCCTGACTTGACTGACTGGCCGAATGGCTGGATGAATAATTGCGAAACTGCAGCTGAGCCCGCCAGCTCTCTTATGCAAATCAGCCCCAATGACCATGGCCGTGGTCTAGGCGAGTCATTTTCGCCAGCAATTTGGCCGTAATTTTCGCACATTTGGCCAACAGCTGCTTTCACATTTGCCACATATATCCGCGGGGTTGAGGGGGTTTTTTGTGGAGGAAATGGTTTTGGGGAGTTTGGGGATCGTCACCTCCCCCAAGCAATTACGTCAGTTTAGGCATGACTTCTAATTAACTGGGCGTTGGCAGGGCTCTTTGGCAGCATTTCCGCTTTAATTAATTTTAATTAAAACTCCTAACCAAAAATTATCAACGTGTAAGCACAACACAAAGGAAAATAAATCGGTAATAAGGGATTAACAAAAAAGGCCTTTCAGGCTTTACAGAAAGAAGCATCCATTTTATTATCAAACATAACTTTTAAAAGCCTTCAAAACTGCTGAATAATAAATGCATAAAAAGTATAAAATGTATATATTAACACCTTTTGATAGACATAAATAAATATTTTGACATAACATGTAATGGAAAACATATTTAAATTAAGACCTCAAGCTTTATGATATCATTTATATTGTATGATACTTCCGCTCTCACAAAATCGTTGAATAGGATCAACGATTACACCTAACATTTTTATGAGTTCTGCATATGATATAGGAAAACGGATTCGTAATGTGGCGCCTAAACCTCGTAATCAGTATTTACGACATTCCAGGCCAGACGAAGTAAATGACCCCACACTTTGAAGGGAAAAACCTTTTCTTTATTGCATTTTTATGGCTGCCTGATTTTATTCTTAGTGCAGATGTGTGTGGGGCTATTGTTTCATTTGCCAACAAAAGAACAGACCCACTGACTCATGTACGTGGCCATGTTCATGAGGTTTTTGGGTCTGGAGGGGCCCTGTAATTAATCATAAAAATTGTTTGCACCTTGCCGTGGACAAACCGCAGATACCAGTGTCGTTTTTCGACGCGGTCTGGTCACGTATGGCATTACGCACTTCCGTTTCCGCTCTGTCTCCTCCCTTTGGGGTTTCAATTTTAGTTTGAGGCTGGCGATTCAGTTTGCTCACCCGCGCGCAAGCAAATAAAAAATAAAATACAAATACAAAAATCAAAAACTTTTTATTGCATTCTGCTTGCTGAAAGTCTCGCTTCCGTTTTTTCATATATATTTTGCACGCGCAAAATTTATTTTGTGATTTATGGGGCGCAAAGCCAACAACAGACACGCAGAGGGCGACAAACTCGCATTTGCAGACTTGTCGGCGCGACTTTCTGGCCACGGACATCCCATCAGATTTAAGTTTGAATCGAGGCCCAAATCAAGAAGCCGAAATAACCTTGAAGTTAGTGGTAGTGGGAGGAGTCTTTTATGGGCTTTGGAAAATATACCTTCATCTTTAAGATAGCACAGATTAATTTGAATAAATGTGAATATTTCTATATTAAAGCAACATTGAAAGGAAATGTTCAATTATTAGTTATGCATTTATAGAAAGGAACATTAATCAGCTAAATATTTATGACTTAAGTCTTTAAAGTCATAACCAAAATTAAATAACTAAAAACCAAACTTCCGAAGCGCATGCGAAAATCTTTGTTGTCGCCTCCTCGTTAATTTAATTTTTGTTATAAAAGCAAGCCACCACATAACTTAACAAATAACAAGTCAATTAAACACAATTTGTCACCAATCACGTCCGATCAAAAGTGGTCAAAACGGCGAAAAGCCACTGACCACTTTCTGACCAACACATTTCCCAACCTCGGCGGCCATAAAGCTCGTAACCAACTTTTATTCATAAAGCCTCTCGGCGGTAATTGCTGTTTGCTGCTGTTTGCATTTTTTATACAATCAGTTTATTCTTTTTTAATGGTTTGCATTATTTAAGACGACACTGTCAACAAGCTGTCGACTGTCAATTGCAAAAATGTTGGGCCCCAGAGTTTTCCGTCAGCGAATCATTTAACACTGGGTTTTTTCTCTGTGCCCTCAGGTTGTGCATTGATTTTAAGTTTCATTTTTGATGTCCTGATGTGACATAAATAATATAAAAGTATATATTACGTTTTTTTTTAGTAAATTTAAATATGACCCTAGGGTTTTTTTGTGATTTGGTCGAGCCTTAATGGATGGGCAATTATGCCCGGTATAGCTTCCCATTGATTATGATAATGAGAGACCTTCTGCGGCTCCCAAACCAATTATGTCTAGGTGTTAGGCCGTCACACGTTATATATACGGCTCAAATCCAAACCAAAGTCGGGGTAAAACAAAAAAAGAAACCCTAAATCGCAGGGGCAAACAATGAAGTGTGTGTTTGCCCAGTCAGCAAGTGACATGCAATTATTTATACATTAGCGCTGGGGCGGGAGAGTAAGGTAAATATTTGCCACAAACTTTTGTCAAGTCAAGTTGTATAGTACATTGCGTATACGGTAAACAATTTGAAATACATTATCTGCTGGCGCTGAGGCAAGAGTTGTGCCATGGAGAGTGTGGAAAAGGCAATTATCGCCTGGGAATGGCAAAGAAAAATCCACAAAGCTTAATGGCATCTAACGGGGCTAAAGAGTGTGTTTGGCTTCCTGAACATTTTAAAATTTCGGAACTCAGGGCCAGGGCATTACTCAATAATTTATCGAGGCTGGAAGGACTCGCTTTAATGTAGCCTGATAAAATATGCAAGACCCTAACCACAGCCGCAGCAGCCACTCCTTCAATCGCTCACTCAGTCAGTCAGTCAATCGGAAGACCAAACCAATCCAGAACCTTCGACGACAGGCGGCCTCAAAGATAAGGAAATCGGGAAGTTTTCCATCTTTAACCATGAAAACTCTTCCATCTACTTGTTGCTGGTAAACGTTTTCCACTTGTTCTCACGAGGCCAGGCACAAAAAAAAAAGGAAATGCCCTGAGGTGTTTGGCAAAAAATTTATGGAACCCAGAGAAAAACCTCAGCTTCAGCGGTTCACGTTCGGTTGATTTGAAAAACATTTGAATGGCGCCATAAAATCACTTAAGTGTGTTTTGCCGTACACGTTCCATGGCGCCCATTTCAATATTTTTTGTGGCATATTTACGGGCGTTGACGCACAGGATTTAAGGATCCAAGGATCCAAGGTCCGTAGTGTGGTAACCGAAAACCCATCAGAACCGACACATTGCAGCAAATTTGCAGGAAAAGGGCAAGGGCGGGCCAAAAATCGAATTGGTTATACGCAGCATATGTGTAGGCGCTTTTTCAGCTTTTCCACAGGGGAATTCGGTGTTCGACTGCGAAACAACCATATTAAATTTGTTATAAATTAAGATTGATACCGATGCGTCCCTTGGGTTGTGTGAATGTGTGTGTTTGGGTATTTTGTGGTGCTGAACAGCCCCTTTTCATGTTTCGACTTACCTCCACTTCTTGGAAGCTTTGCCCGTCCTATCATTAACTGCAAAGAGAAAGGATGAAAATGATTATTAGCCGAAGTAATCTCTTAAGCTATGGATTTGAATAACGATGTGGCTTGGGAAAACTTCTACATGAAAAATGATTCTTACAAGAAAATCCTTCGGCCATTACAAGGATTCTACGAAGTCACTTTTTAAAGAACACTGGGATACACTTTACTCGCTTGTCTAGGAATGAAAGTACTTTGTGGTTCAGTGAGTCCATCAGAGTCTGCCAATCGCAGAGCATTTTCAACTTAAGTCAAGGCTGCATGGCTTACTTAAATCCACCATTTTATTTGAAAGCTTGAAAATGCAAGAAAATACGTAAACGGACTCACAAGTTAAAGAGCATATCTTTAAGATACCAGATAAAAAAAATTTCACTAATTACAAAAAATCTATTTAACCTGTTTATGAGACAGAGAAATAATATGAGTAATCAATAAATACTAGCTTCCCAAGAAAAATTATTAAATTAAAAATTGTACATTTTTTAAGCAAATAAATATATATATATAGTTAAAAAAAAGATATTTTTGTAAACCTCAGTGACAATCTAAATATACTTCTATCAAAAAGACGTTGGTTTATTATTCTCCTGCATATTCATGAGACAACTTTTTCTTTGAATGCCTGCCAACTGTTAATATTTTAATTTCCGGCGTAAACTTTTTCCTCAGCCGCTTTCCTAGGCTGTCACTTAACCCAATATCGGTGCCAATAATTTAGCCATTCAGCCAGTTACAGCTAATTCACTTAATTTCGCACTCGAAAGTGGCCAGTGAAAATAAAACAAGTTAAAAGCGTTTTTCTTTTTATTTTTATTTTTTATTCAGCTTTGTTTATCGCCAACTGGCAACGAGTCGTGCAGTTCAGGGCCTGGGCCATCGAATGGCTTTTTAATTGACAGGCTTGGGAGCGTGGGAGGGCTCCTCGAAAAGGGGAATCCAATAATAAAAAACAACTTGAGCACCGGACACAAAAAAAAAGGTCAAACCAGGTAGGCTAACTGAAAAGCCATCGGACAGCTGCGTTGCATCGGCTTTTTGGAGCCGTTACTGGAGCTGCGATTTTGAACTGGGTTTGGGATTTGGGATTGGGACTGCGACTGGGACTGGGATTCGGCCGACGGCAGCTGGGAATTCACTCGGTCGTGGGGAACTCGACTTGATTAAAGATTTCACACTTGATTAAGCACTGGGGCCAGCAGATCCAATTGCCAGTTTCAAGTTCGCCGGGGCCATTGCGGATGATTTTTCCTCACTTTTTACCTCGTTTTCCAGCTGTGTGAGCCGAATTTTGTTTATTTTTGGATCTTAAATAAACAACTGCAATTGTTCAAGGTAAATTGGTGGACAAAAATGTAGAAAACAATGGCAATTTAACAACCACTTATGTGTTTACGTTTATTGGCACGGATCTTGGGTTTTTAATTGCATTTTTTAAACTATTTATGGTACACATCTCTGTGAATATAATAAAGTCACTTATTGTGTATAGTTTCGGGTAACTATTTTAAATAAATAAATAAAACTTGTTTATGTTTAATTGAAAATCCGCAAACAGCTTTATAATTAAATGATTTAATTTAATTTTTTGCCCGCAACACATGAAATATATATATATTGTTTTAGCACCAATAGTGGAATTATTAAAAATGCAAACATTGAAGTGAACACTTAGCAATTCTTTATTTACTTATTGTAAAATCAATAAATTACATCTCTGGCATTTAGTGGGAAAATTGTTTGACGAGCAAATACTTTATTATTAGGAAAATGTAAAGTTGAATATAAAAAGCGAAATTGTATTGTCTCGACCAAAGCTATTTTCATGAAAACTCATCTTCCAAAAGAGATGTATAAAATAAAGTATTTTTTTCCAGCATTTGCCCCATTTCATTTCTCTATTTATCTCTGTCAATCTAGGTACCCCGCCAGTCAAAAAAAAGGCAGCCTGGACAAAGCCACACAAAAACTATCTTCAAATATTTAATTTTATTCATAACAATAGCAACTTGAATAAAGCAGCCTTCTGGCTATTTATCTGCCCGGTTTAAAGCCAAGGCAGTGAAGAAAAACTGATGACCACAAAACAGAAAGCCAAAGCAACTACAATTAAAATGGGAAAATAAATCTCTGAATCGTGATCCCAGGCGGGGCATAACTGGGTCAAATCTCAGATGAGGGCGGACCCCTCGATTTGAATGGAAATCGCTCGCTAAACTATGGGAGAGGCTTTGGGGGAAAAAGAAACCAAGAGATCTCACTGATGGAAATGGTAATGTGCCGGAAGAGAACTTTTCCCACAGCTTCATGCACGCAGAATTGCAAGGTTAAGAGCAAAGTTTTAATCAGGATGGTAGAACTTCATTAATTTGCCTCCAACTTTTTTACGAAGCACTTGACTAGGCTTCAAATAAATGCCATTACAGCAACCTGCAATCGAAAAGGAACGTGCAAGTCGTGCTGGCCCATGGAAAGCAAACGAGGCGGTTGCATAAATAAATAATAAAATAAAACAAAACCAAAAAAAAAATTAAAAAAGTAACCCAAGCTGCCAGCAGCCGTTGCACATTTTATGCAAATATCGGCCAGCCGAAGAAAAAACTTTCGTTTCAACCTAAGCGTTAATAGGAAACTCAGGGGTTGGTACGAAAAAAAAAAACAGGGGAGGGTGGTTCGTGAGGGATTCAGGCTGGGCCACATCCACAAGACCACACATTGCACCACTGCAGGTCCTCGACTCCTGCGCCTTCTCCTCCACAAAAGCTCTTGACTTGCCCTCCGGCCAATGGATATGCATATACACGGGGAAAACATTTTTCTTTTCATTAGTTTTCTAAAATATTTGCCATGATACAATCGACACTTTTCCATAAACCTCAAAAACTTATTTTGTGAGGTCATGATACTCGATTTTAAAGAATATAAAATATTTAAAAATTGTATTATTAACATTTTATGAAGAAAAGAAAGTTAAGTTGTTATCGATTTGATTATGTAATACTTCTTACGTTAAAAATAAAAAAAATGTCTGGGATACAAGAAAAAAAATTCCCTTCTACTAAAAGTAAATTACAAAATAAGGATCTTAAATTATAAAAAATGGTTTTTAATGTTTTTTTCTTTTGTGGGATTCTTAAATGTTAAACCTTAAACGTATATTTTGCATTCCATCTAACTCAGCATTTATTTTTTTTTATAGCGCCACTTTACTTTTCATTTAATTGTAATACCATAATCTCAAGCACATTTCTCTGAGTGTATTCATGCTTTTTATGTTTATGTGCAATGTTCCTCGACTAACAATGAAACCGTTATGAGTCCAGGGGTGCAATGCATAAGCTTGTATTATTTTCATTCTTCCTCGCGTTCGCCGCTCTTCAGACTTTATGACACGTGAATGTGTAAGGTCTTGTATCTGTGGTCGAGCGTTTTGCGGTTTTTATGCCAAAGCCCAGCATCTGAAATTGATTTTTCATATTTAATGCCAAAGCATTACGACCTGGTAGCAAAATGCATGGGAAAACAGCTGCAGAATTGTAAATGTTTCATTTAAATTTTTCATTAAAGTAGCAGAAAATTTCTAGGGAAATTAAAAATAACCCTTTTGATACCGTGAAATGAGTTTTCCAAGTAAGTAATTTATTAAACTTAGCTTATAATAATATATTAACTACAAATTCCGAAAATAATTAGCTTCAAAGGACCGATAGGACAACATATCGTTTCATAATAAAGCCAAGTCTAGCAATAACGCATGGCTTCCCGCGATATGTCAGCATTTGATTACCATATTGACTGCTGGGGGAGTAATAATAACATTGGAGATATTGTGGGCAGACTGGGGGCATTCGGTAGCGCCAACAACCTCGTAAATGGAAACCAAATACAGTTGGGGATATGTAGATGTGACAATGCAGTCGTCGACTGGGGCATAAATACAAATGTAGATGTATCTGGCAGATACAATTGCTCGCTCGGCGATGCTGCGATCAACGGATATTGAAGTAGTTTTTTTTTGTTTCTCCGGTGCCGCTTATGCAAATTATTTGGCGAATATACAACTCGTCTCGCTTTTTATGCATTTATTCGTCATGACGACGAATTTATTTATATATATATATACGACTCTGGGCAATTATTCCGATTTGCTTGACCGAAAGCGTAACGCGCACGCGTTCGTCCCCAAACTAGAAATGATTTAAAAAAAAAAACCACGGGTGCAATGCTCGTCGAGAGAGTTAGTCAAGCAGTCAATCAAATATGGCAAAAACCGCAGACATCGGTTTTTCATTGCCAACTCGTAGTCATCATCATCCCAGTTGCATTCGCACTTGGCTGAAGAGCAGCGTCTTTGATGTTTGGCTGTCATTCCGTACATACGGCTTCCATCACAGTGAAGAACCGTCTAGAACAGGCTAAGAACTGACTGCCTTTTACCAGAGTCCTCTGCAAACCTCAAAAACCAATTCTATGCTTTGATTTTCGCGCAATCCAAGTTCGTAGTTGCCGAGGGCTTACCAAGAAGTTATACACCATTAACGGCGGAATTGCATAACAATATTAATATTTATTTGCTGCTCAATAAATTTTAGTTGTGCCACTATTTGCTGGCATAAATCAATTGCATAGCAGATTTCGACATTTTATTGGGATTATATTGCAGCTGAATAAATCTATGTTCCTAATTTATTAGGTAGGTGATATTTAGCCCCATTTGTGCAAGTTTGTATCAACACTTTGCAATTCAACTACCGTTTTTATTGCATTTCTAATAGTTTAGTTAAAAATAGTCCTTAAATAATTTAAAGGTCAGAATTATAAAAGTATTAAATTTCAATTAACATTATGCTATAGCTATATATTATTTGGACTGTACGACCATATCTGCACTACATCATATATTATTCCTCTAATAAAAAATATTTCTTTAATCCAATCCTTTATCCCAATTTTTTTTTTCTTGAATTTGTACATTAAAATTTATGACACTAAGATAATTTATTTTTAAAACTTCTGCAGTCTTGAATGCACTTCAGAGATCTTTGTAATATTCCAGGTAATCAAGGGAGCCCTTGTTTCAAAAATGTATTTTGACCGTTAGGTGTTGAAATTGCCCCTAGATATAGGTTCAGATTACTTAGTAATGGAATAGTTATAAAACAGAGAAACATAATGCCAACCCACGTGGCCAGCTCACATATCTTCGCCTTGGGCCTGACGTCCCGCCCTAACTGTAGATGTCATGTGTGGGTACTCAGCGGCTCGACAACAACTTCGCCTCGTTGTATCTGTATCTTCTGTGGGTCTGGGATGTATCTACTCATTGCACGGCTCGTAAAAAGCTCATTAAACAAAACGCTGTTGACAGACTGACTGACTGGCTGCCAGGATTGAAGGTGGGGTATGGGCCATGGTGTATGTGTTATGGGGATTTTGGGGGGATTTTAGAGATTCTCGACATTGTAAAATAAAAGAACGAAAAAACATAACATCAACGAACAGCTAACGAATGTAACTGTAACTCTCGGATTTTGAAATGCAAAGATACAACAAAAGGGGCAGCAGCAACGGTTTGGCTGTCAAAATAATTACAAAGCCCGACAATGTAGCGACATGTAATTAACGTAAAATGCGTGTGCCTTCTGGTATCTGCGGAACTCACGTGAAACGTATCTGCAAGATATATGTGTACCACATACCCGAGTGTGTACGAGTACGAGAACACAGGTGCTTAATGGCCCACCGTCATTTGTTTTTTACCCCGTGAAAGTGAGGGAAACAACGAATGCCACGACTAAATTTGATTAACCCAGAAAAAAAGAACAGCCCGTCATATCTTTGCCCTCTTTTCGCGTCCATTTTATTCTTTCTTTCCCTACGGCTCGCTGATGTCATTTTCATTCATCGTTTTATGGACCGTCTTATTCGTGTGCCCTCCATTTAATTGAACGCCTCAGTCGCTTGAGTGATCCATAAAGTTATTTCCCATACAATAAAGCCTTTGGATCAAGTTGGTCCATCAAACAAGGCGGTAAAGTTTTATGGTCTCAGTGCCATTGAATGCATCTCAAAGTTGTCGTAGGTTTGGATATGCCACTGTCCATAAGAAGCAAAATATAGTTTGATGGATCTATCACGTGAAATAGCCCCAAACTTCATGGCTTATGATTGCGTAAATGCTCGGTTGGTATTCCGTCTTAATTAATCTGATTATGATCTGGTAATGGCCATGTACTTGACGGCTTTCGTAAGAAACTTCCCCGACCCCGAAAGGGTCTTACTTGGATTACTTAGCAGCATTTGGTCGGAGTACAGAAGAAAATGTTCAAAGAATTTCAGTAAACTATCCTAACTGCTTGCTCATTGGGGAAACATAACTTGGAGTTTTCAATGCGAACAAACTTGATTTTAGCTGAACTAATGCAACATCAATAATTTGCAGGCTCTTTATGATATTTGCTAGGCTATGCAAACAATTGGGCTCAAAATAATAGCACTTAGATACTTTAAAAACAATAAGCATTTTATGTTTGTTAAGCGATAAAAAAAAATAACCAAAACCAACAAGAAATTTGTTTAATGTTTAATATATCTTTCATTTTATCAAATTGCTAAGTAACATCCCGTATTAAACCTAATATCTAACACGAAATTTTATATAAATAATTTTTATTAAGATAAATGATATTTCCACTATTTTATAGCAAAACACAATCAGTATTTGAACTATTAAATACAGAAACAAGCCATTCATTTTTGATTCTGGCCCGCTCAATTATCTGTTGGCCTTCATACACATGTTTTGGGAATTTCCTGCCTTGGCTTTGCTCATTACGTATTGAACCTGTGCACTTGAAATGCTCACATTTGGCCTACGTATTTATTGATAAAACAAAACTGAAATGTGACACAGGAATAATTAAAAGCTTTTAGCCAGGGGGAGGGTGGGTGCTGTAACCGGCAGCCAAGCGCAAACAAAACATAATTAGTATGTGTGTGCAGAATGCCATAGAGAACACTAACAGATACAATTGTATCTATGTATCTATGCATGTCGCTGGCAGCCGGCACTACCAACAAAACAGACAGAAAAAAAATGCTCAAAAACAATTGTAACCAAACATTGGAGGCAACATGCAGCCACGACAGCAGCAACATCCACCGACAACCCGAAACACGGCATAATGCGACACAAAGTTCCGCTAGAATGCCCATGGCCCAAACCCAAACCCAAACCCAAAGCCCAGTCCCAAGCCCATTCCCATTTACAATTCCCCTGCCTCCATGACCCTCTGCGAAATCCCTTACCAAAAACCAGCTGCTGTTGCACTCCTATCTTTTTCGGGGAGAAAGGTTCTCGTTGTTGGGCAATTGTTTGGCTGTTTTGGCTGTTGCCAAACATTCAGCCAACGGCAGGAGGCAAATATCGAGAATGCCAGCTTTTGGCCAAATAAACTGCAAGTGCAGTCACTACACTCAACATGGCCAACAACTTGGCTCACGAGTTTGCCAACAGTCTGAACTGCCATTAGAAGGGGTCTTCTAAGTGATGGCGATATAACAAAAAATGTTTGGAACATAATTTGTAGAAAAGGCACAGTTTATAAGTTCGATTAAAATATATTAAGACTTTGAAAGATGTATCTCAAGAATTTTTGGTAACTTTGGGGGATATTTATGTATTTATTTATTAAAGATGATAGTGAAGTTTGGAGAACTTATTTCAAAACTTAAGCGTTAATATTTTTAAATTTAATATAATTCGCTTTAAAGTTTAATATTTCGTAAGTACAAAAATGCAGAGGTTTTCGTACCGTGGAAATTAGAATTTGTTATATAAGTTCTTACAATTGAGGCATTTTGCAACCGATTATGTTATGCTGGCTTGCTCAACTGGCCTTCTGCTAATTAATTTTATTGAGCAAACACGAATATTGAATTATAATACTTATAAGGCATATAAATATCATAAACTTTAGTTAGGGTGCTCAAAAAGTTCACAGAACTCGGAAGACGTGCAACCGTTTTTCCGCCGGGAGGTCAGTAGCTTCGATATTGATTGATGGACCCCCTGGCAGCTGGAAAGCTCGGCTAAACTCAATCAAAGCGTGACAGAGTGCCAACTCCACGGGAATGGGATTGGGATTGGGATTGGGATGACGGTTCATAGCCTCACGCTCCAATGATGTACATGTATTCATAGAAGGGCCAAACTATTCCAGCCGGAGTTCCCTTAATACAATTTTAAACAACTTGTTTTTCCTGCCCCATCACCCGCAACCATTTATGTGAGCACACAGTTCATGTTTTCGCAATGTCGTTTACCTGACACAGTCATAAGTTCTGGAGGAAATCGTGACAGGCAGTCAGTCAAGCGGAGTACGAAAAACGTTTGATGGGTCTGAGACCCCACTTAACCCCCACCAGAAGCATTTGTTATTAAAAAGGGTTAACTCTGGCATGTTAAGTTCATGCTAAATAAATTTCAACAATGCCCGATTTGCTCAAAGGTTTAATCTGTTGATCAAAAAAAAAATATCTATGTAAGCCTGTTTCCAAAATTCTTATTCAAAATTGGTCATATATTTGTTAAAGGAATTTGCAGCCTCCTAACCAATAATATAGTGTCTACAATATATATCCTGATAAGCATTTTTGGTGTTTAGATAAAAGAAGAAAAATATGTTATTTTTAATAACTTACAGTCCTACTAGCATAAAGCATAAATTATGCACGTGAGCATACTAGAATTTCTTAGAAGACCTCTGTTATCCACGAAATCAATTCGCCGGAAACCAGGAAGCCGTCGAAATATGAAGAAAAATTGGAATGTAAATTCTTTGGGATTTGCATAAGCGTGTCCGAAGTGCTCTTTGTTGGCACCGAAATGGTAAGAAGGGAAATTTATTGTGAAAACAGCATTAAATTAATGAAGCATAACATGGAATCTCGCAAGAACAAAACTTTTCGTGCTCATTGTTAAGCTTTTTGTTTGAGTTACAATTGAGGCTGACAAACTCCGAAAAAAAAGGGGATAAGACGGAAGTTAGGGAGCCGTAGCCCGGCATCCCTTTTATGTTTATGCTCTGTGGCCCAAACTGTTGCTTCCAGACATAACGAATATTTATGGCCTATCAATTTTGCAGGACACGTGCGGAAGGAAAAACCAAAAAGGTCAACGACTGCCAAAATCATAGGCCCCCAGGGTAAGCTAAAAATTCAATTAGCAAGCAGCTAATAAGATAGCCATTTTAATTGCTGGTAATAGGCAAAAAATTGCGCATACGCAGCATCTGCCCGAAAGGAAGCAATTTTACATATCGACAGTTTCATGGTATTGCCAACAACATTTTAATTAAATTTCAACGCTGTCGGTGTTTTGGCATATTTTTTGTGTCACAATTTCCCCCGACCTCTGCCGTATTGTCAACGTTAGTCAGGGAAAAAGAGGCATCCAAAGGACTTGCCGGCGGGGTCAGGTGATGAATCAAAGGTAAAACATCCTGGCTTGCCAGGACATCTTGTTTGCCTTGCTAATTAAAGTTGCGTAAAAGCAATTCCATTGTTGTCCTGTCCAGCAAATACTTTGTGCAAATCAAAGTGACGACCTCGGGCGGATCCAAAGGAGTGACTAACATTGTTTACCCACCTGTTCCTTCAGCTTGACAAGAAGGAAGACTCTTACCGTTGAAACAAGACCTTCCTTTAATAATGCTAATTGGTCAAGCTTCTTAGGAAAATAGATTTGTAAGAGTTAATTACAGAGTGCTCTTGAAACCAAGTGGTATGAAGTGGTGAAGGATTTTAATAGTAGCTCTTGAGTAGATTAAGCGAAAGAAGAGTAACCGATTGCCTTCTAATTATTGAACCCACTTAGAATATTTATCAACTTAAATTGTAAAAAATATATTGATTACCTTGTAAATAACATGTCTTTTAATACAACAACATATTCTTTAGACTTCCATAAATTATTATTTAGAGTGCAGACTTAATTCTCAATTATCTTCTCAGTTTCATTACTGACAAGCTGATGGAATATTTGTTGACATATTTGCACATTCATAACATTTGCTTTGAATTTGAAGTTTATGGACAGACACTATAATTAAATCCGAAATGGATGCTGCATTTGACTGACATTGATACGCAATTTTACATATTATTATCCAAAACAATGGACACATTGAAAGCTCCTGTCTCGTCGATCTTGACAGTGGGGTTTTCTTTGTTGACTTCCACAATTTACCCAGCTGATAATCAATTATGGCCCATGGCCTCAATAAATGGCTATATTCCCAGAAGAGTTCCAAATGCCAGGTAGCGTGTCAATTAAATGATCATAAACAAGGTTGCCGCAGCTCGAAGCAATCATTGATATGAAATTGGAAAATGGAAAAGTCAATACAATCGATTCCAAAGCGGAAACGACGGCACACTCAAGTTGCACTATCGATGAACATTGACGTCTGCGTATACGTAATTTTTGAGTTGACACTCGCTTCCTGACTCTTTTCCGACTATTTATAGCCGATGGAGGCTGCTTTGTTGAGACTCTACACTTGTGGCTGCCGCTCTTCTTTATTGTCACCCAACAATTTGCAGCCATTATTTGAATGGCCTAAAAGGAAGAGGACCAGCTGCGTCTTCCACTTTTTTGGGTGAGTGGTTGTGGATGATATTCACTTTCCGAGGGACTCCCATTAAGGTCGAGACCATCTTTTCGGATTTAAGTTTAAGTCCCAACTGCCTAAAATGGCATTCCATTGACTTCAAATTGATATTATGAATAATATAGCAAAATGGTAGATGGTAAAATAACTTTTTTATTTGAAGCTTCCGCCTTACAGCTATTACGGAGATTTTATACATTTTACATAACATCCTTAAATATTTTTTAGGTATAAATTGCTACTTCATTTGATTGAAATTATTTTCGTCAGTGATATATATTTATATATAAAATCTTAATTTGTTTTAAAGCGTTTTGTAACCTTTTCTTCACTTTTAATATTTACGTTTAAATTACTGGGAAAATCTAAAACAAAAGATCGCACTTTCTTTGCCCTGGGAATCTTAGTCGTAGATGAATAAATAGGTTTGGGTAACACAAACACTTCACTTCTTGTCTCTGTGTATTCGCTCTGATATCCGCTTTCATCCGGGCCCAGAGTGGCCCACTTCAAGCGAGTGCCATGCAAATGGCATCGGACCCAGAACGCCCTATTCTTTGACTGGTCTTCTGGGTCTGGGTCTGGGTCTGGGCCCAGTTCCTTATCTGCCGCGCCCATCTGGGCCTGCCACTCGACGCCGACGCCGACGTCGTCTGGAATCGGATTCTCAAAGCGGGGTCTTCAGATGGAACAGGAATAGGAGTAGTGGTATAGGAGTCCCAGTCTGGGCAAAGATTCAGGATGAGGCTGGGTGCATGTCTGCAGCGTTTGGCTTAACAAGTGATAAACTTGTCGCTTGTCCTCTTCAAGTCCTTTGCCATTTTATTATTCCCGCCTCTGTAGAAAAGAGAGTGCTCCAAAGAAGCCATTACCCCCCAATCTCCAGGCCAGTACACTCACTCGCTGCAAGACGCTGTAAATAGTTAAGTACAAATTGCATGGCTAATTTGAGCTGTTGCATAAGGCTTAAGAGGCACTCACGCACACAGACTCCACTTCGCATGGTGTTGACAAGTTGACCGTAGAATTAACCGGAGAAGGTGTGAAGTGACAGAAGATTTGGCATGAGTAATGACCGTTGCGAGTGGTGCCCATGAAGTAGGCAGGTTTATTAGCAACTGTCAAGAAATAATTTCCACAGACACTGAAAATTTTGCGGCTTGGTTCCATATAATACAGAACAGTACTTAAGAGTCAAGGAACTTAAGTCCAAACCAGAACTAACGGCTTCAACAAGACTACAAAGTGTATTACCTGGAAATGGTATGAACTGCGAAAATGGTTCTCATGTGGATATGAGATACATTGATACAATTTTACCTGACATGGCTTCAAGCCAAAATTGACTCGTAATACAAACTGTCAACCCCACAACTTTCTCGCTGCAAAAATTGCTAAAATGTTGACAGAAATTAATTACAAAGTTAACGAGTAAGAAGAAATGAAGTAGAAATGGTCCTTGACTTTAAAGTAATAAGATTTGATTTATTTTTAAAGCGCATTACACAAATAAAAACCTATTAACCAAATCCTTTTAGCTATTATATAGTCTTATCTCAGCCTATTTAAGCCACTAATGCGATGGATATGCATACCAAACACTAAGACACAATTAACGCAGTTCGAAATAGTTCCACAAACAAAGACAATTTACCTAGTTTCCCACACTGGGCTTTCCGTCGTACCCATAACCCAATTCGAAATGTAAACCCGCTCTAATTATGATTTATTCCACATCTGGTCAACACCCCGGCCTTAACGAAAGCCCAAAAGGCAATTGAAACTTACCAGCTGGAAATGTTTGTTTGCTTACTTACAGCTCCATTTGTATGCAGCTCGGGAGCAACTTTAACTTCATTTTAATGGTTATATTCACCGACATCGTTCGCTGGCTGGCTGGTTTGTTTGTTGATTTGTTGTTTTACCTGTTACCGTTCTACAAACGATTTCAATTGCGCGCACAAACACAAACACTGCACTTTGGGGAAGAATTTTTCAAAAATATTTTTACCAAACACGTCGGTAATTTGCTTAACTAATTAGGTTAAAACTAACACAAATAAATGGGTTTTGCGGTAGTTAAATTATGACAAAATCATGGTATTACACCTTTACACAACGGACTAATTTAGCATTTGTTTAATGGGGCGCAAAGAGGCTTTGTTTTCGATTTGTTATGTTTTTTGTTTTTTTTTTTTAGTGGGCCAGGCCAAAAAATTAACTCAAAATTGAGCGAGTCGGTCAACCGAACGCGATGAAACTCGTTTTTAGACTGACGACCCAAGCTTTAGGTTGGCTTGCTCGTTCGAATCGAACATGTTGCTGGTGTACATGTTGCTGCTGCGCGTGTTGCTGCTGCGCGTGTTGCTGCTGCTGCTCGTGTTGGTGCTGCTCTTGTTGCATGTGCCTCATATTAATTGCAGCGTTTACCCACCGCCCACGTCTAACCGGCGAATAAAACAAACGACACAGAGTTGCAGCCACAAATTTACAACTTTTTTTTTTCTTTTATTTCTCGTAACACCTTTGCTACCAGCAACGCCTACCCGGAAAATCCCGTAGAATACGGCCAGCAAATAAAACGGAGCGCGTCCAGTTAGACAAGCACTCACCTTGTTAAAACCGAACCCAAAACCCTCTGGGTAACCCAACTGCCTTTGCATTTTATTTACATTTCAGCTGTGCCGCTTTAAAGGCCCATGATTAAGCAATAAATTCACACCAGGCCGAGACCAATGCAAGGCTTCTAGTTGCAACTAAAAGACACCGAAAGAAAATATTAGCAGAACCCTTTTGCAACTTTTTTAAGTTCCGTAAAAGAATCAGTAATACTTCATAGTATATTCTAGTTAGTAATAAGCCATATTGTAATTATTTTAAGAGTTTAGTATATATTATTTAAATTATTATGACTAAACCTTACAAATATTATAACATCTTTTAAAACTAAAATGATAGTAAGCTTTTTTCTACGTGTATCTACAATGGCAACTTTGGCGCGAACTCCCTGTGGGTGTATAGTTGCTGTTGTTAACGGTGTTTTTTCCTTTATAATAAAGTTTACCTTTTGCTCCACTGCTCTCAGGCAAATTTTCTATTTGTATTTTCAATTGATTTGCATTTGAGTAATCCTGTTTCCTCCATTGAAGAGCGGAAGCCAACAGCGCACAACGGCGTTGGAGAAAGGTGTAAATATTATGATTATGGCGGAGATTGAGATGTAGGTAAATAATATTGCCATCGGTGTGAGTTCAACAGGTGCCTGAAGGCAGGCGGTAATAATAGATGGGAAATTCGAAAAGGAAACATAATCCACTTTGGCGGGGGAGAAATTTTAATGCAATCGGTGTTAGACAAGAACCGCAATGGAGGAAGTGACAGATAATAACGGATATATCGACTGGCAATATGACGAAACAGAAACTTATTACAATTTAATTATAATCCTACTGAAGAGAAACTAAGTTATCTCAAGGTACTCTATTAAAATATCGAACTAAATAAGAAATTCACTTTTTTAAACAGATTAACAGAAACTCAAACAACAATTTTATAATGAATACTTATTATAGACAATTTCTAAAATAATTTTTCTAACTCAATGCAAGGCCGAAGATCATTCTTGAGGTATATATAATTTAAACCACCTGATCAAGTCAAATTCGAACATTAACTGAGAACCTTTCCCATCTCAGTTTGTGCTTCGTTTAAGACTCGCCTTTGCAAACCCGTAAATATCCATTCGAGAACGCTGCCGTAACGATCTTTACTCGGTTCAATATTTACATTCTAAATGACTTCATTGCTAAGTCAAACAGATTAAATCTCTATTAGTTTTTAAATAAGCTCCGCCGTCGGCGCTTGGCTTGCGTCAATAGACCCCGAAGAACCCGAGAAACAGAGAACCCGATCCCGAACCCAGGTCCAAACCCGACCCTGACCCCAAGGCTACTTTTGGGCACGCCAATAATGATGACGACTACATAGGCGACGCATTGTTTCCAGCTTCGATCTTGTCCAAGTCGCTTTATCCACTTATTTTCCCTCTTGGTCTTCTGGCCCTGTGCTGATGATGACTTAATCGGTGATCGGAGTTTTGGCTCCAGTGGGCGTTATAATGATTTATTATGCCGATTGACCACGCACTGTAACAACAATCTTACTAAGACAAAATAAAGGGGGAAACCAGAATAGCTGGCTGAAGTGCGATAGAGTGAGATTGATATACTCTATTGAAGTGATCTTACAAGAAAGTGTTTCAACATGATATGATGTAGGTACAAAATGATTGTTATGTTTTCGTATGTTTGGTGGGATGATCAACTTTTTGTATATTTTTGAAAGGAAAAACGTAGTAAAATATGGAATACCATATATTTTCTTTACTTAAGTTAAAGAAAGATAACTTGCTGATGATTAAAAATTAATAAATATAAAAAGAGCACCCCTTTAAAATGTACAACTTATCGGTACAATATTTCTTCTCATTACCAACCATTGCTTTTCCTCGTAATGCAAACTTTGATTTCTGTTTTCTTGTCTAACGAATCCTGAAATTCCAACAAATTCCGTACATACTTTTAAGTTGGGATTCCCCGCACAATCAGGGTATTTATCGGATGCGTAAAAATGCAAAAGATTTGCCAGGCAAGAAGGAGCCATGAAAGCCAATTGACTCAGAAACAGATTCCCGCTTGCCCCACTGCTTTACATTTCTCACTCAAAGCTGTGGTTGAGTGGGTGACTTGGATGGGTGGCTGGATGGGTGGCTGAATGGGTGGCTAGGTGGGTGGCTGAGGAGGATTCTCTGGCAGGTGTCCTTGCCTGGGTACCGGCAGCCGGATGATATATCACAAACGCAGACGTGCGGCAGGTGTACGCCGCATCACCCTCGTCATCTTTCTCATTAAGAGGCAGCCAGTCGTTTATTTATGCACTTGACTTACGTGGCGCCTTGGGCGGGCCGGGGCAAAAGGGGGCGTGGCTCTCGGATGGCTGGATGGGCAAAAGACCAGGCCAGACCAAGAGCCTTAATGAGCATATCATATTTCACACATGTCCGCTCGGCTGCTTAAACCCATCGTCACCTTTTTGAGCGCCCATTTAGCTTTGAGTGCAATCTGAAATTGTTTCTCGAGTGCACTCCTCTTGCTGGGGGGAGGGGGGGATACCAAGGACCACCCTAAAAAGATGAAATCCAAAACTGACAAACGGCCGGGGCACGAAGACATTTAATATGCCCACCTAACGGCAGCTAAACATGCTCCACTGTCACATTGAAGAGCTCGAAAAGCCGTCATAAAACTTCCAAGCCATCTGGAGAATAAAACTTTATAACATGCATTAGCTGTGGTCCTGGCTGCTTAGAATGATTCAAACTTTTTTAAGAACAAACAAATTGTTACCAAAGTTTATGAATAGTAAACGGGAAACTTGTTTTTGAAATCAAAAGTGCACTCTTTACAAAAGCGTATATTTAAATCCAATATTCTTTAAATACATTTTCTTTTCTTTTTAAATTTAAATTATGGCCACATTGACCTTTTTTGAACTATTCGAGGTAATAAAAGTCAAAAAATTTAGTATGTGAGAAGATACAAAGAACAACTCCATCCATGATAAAACCTAGTTAATGGAAAAAGCATTACAGCTGAATAATTAAGAAGGTGGCAAAACAATGAAAAAGCGGGTAAAAATAAATTATTCCTCATGTTTGCTCCTAGGCCACAGGTTTAACTTTAAGCACTGTTCCAGTTAATTGTTCATTAAGACAGGTGTCAGAGGTGCAAGCAACTCGAATTGAGTTGTAACAATGCGTAAACCGATCCCAAAAATATTCCACCAAGTTTCCAACCAGACGAGTGGAGTCGAGACAGTCCCGGCGCACATTAATTATGTTAATTGAACTGTGCGGCACTGTGGGAGAAATTTCGCGGGGACCTGACGATGACGAGAAATTAAGCCATCCACATCCTCCGCGGAACCACAGACACATAACTCATAATGCCATTTCCACGTGAAGACTGCCAAGGCATAACTCAGTTTACCTCCGCATCTCCGGCAGACATATAGAACTTTAGGCGAGACTTCATTAAAACTTGTGGCAGATAGTGGCCTGCATCGCTCCAGGTCCTACGATCCTACGGTTCTGGCAAACTGAGAGACAATCGCAGGAGATGGGGGTCCATTGGTTTTAGGACCAAGACCAAAAACAGACAAACTGCAGTCGTGCCTAATGACCACAAAAATAGCCAAATGCAGTTTAATTTATTGCCCCGGTACGTCAACTGTACACTGAAATAGGAGTTTGTTCAATATATTGGCTTAAGTAATTCTCTTAAGTATTATTATTATTTTTTTATATTTCTAGAAAAAGTTCCGTCAAGTTTTCTTTATCTGATTTCAATATTTTGGTTCTGTAAAAGTTAGCAAATAAATATATATGCAAATTAATAGATATATATAATCGATTTTTTTGGAACCCCGAATATTGGTCATTGTGAATAAATAAATATTTAAGAAAACACTTCTTTCATTTAAGCTAACGATTTTTTCTAGGTGTGGGCGTGGAGGAATGAAGTTAAAAAAGTGAAACTCCTGTACTTTGCGAGAGTTGTCTTTGATATTGCTACAACTTAAAGATGTATTTTTAGTCAGCTAAATTGGGATATCAGAACTTTAGCACCTACCCACGCAACCTATTATTACTTAGCTTTTGGCCAAAGGAGACCAGTATCTTTAAGATTAGGGCTTTCCATCTTTGTGGGCCTCTTCGTCCGCCCCCTCAAGAGTCCTTAGCAAGTACACAAACCATCCTGGGCGCAACAGTTGAGTGATTTATGAGGCGCATCTCCTCGAGTTTTGGCCCCCTTATGTGCGACGTTATCACTTAATTTGGAAATTACTTGCCAAATAAGACCACATCTTGGCCCCTATTTTCCTACCCCAGCCTGTGGTTGGTTTGACGTATCTGTAAATCGCATTAGCAACTTGTTTAATTGCATAAAATGTTTGCCCGCAGCACATAAATTATGCAGCTCCAGGCGAGTTTAGGTGTTTGAGAGGCCCACCTGATGGGGGTGGGAGGAGGCTTAGAGGATTGTCGGGTCTATTAATAGAACGAGGGCAGCAAGGCCAACTGCAATCAACAAAATCAATCAAAAAACAAAAAAAAAAAAGGGAAAAACGGACAAAAATGGAAAGCAAAAATAAATGGAAAAGCGCAACCAAAAGAGGCAGAAAGGGAACCCATATATCCTCCCAGATGAGTTGCATTGTCAGGGGGCGAACAATGCATAATTACTGATAACGATTTAGCGCATTGTTGAGGTCGGAGTGGCGGGTACTCGGCTCTATTGTTCTGTCGGCATGTTCTGTCTAGAATGGTGGGATGCCAGGTTTATTTCCCCTTGATGATTGGGCTTAGTTATGAGATAGATTCGCGGGACTCGCGTAAAAGTCTCGCCATCGCCGTCGCCGAAGATTCTTTAAGCAGCTTAAGCAGGCGTCGATGATGATAAAATAATAAAAATTGATTTGCCCGTCATGTTTTGGCGATAAAATTTTACAACAGCCCACAGTCGAGCGGAAAGCGTCATGCGAAATTATCATTATCCATTGGGGTCCTCACCCAGCAGGAGCAAAAATTGGCACGTAACGAGGCCTTTACCTGTTGCACGGCCTGCAAATCATAGTTAACGACTGGGCCCCATCCTGGATTTCCTTGGGAGATGGGTTTTCAATTAATCCCGCTTCCATGCGATGCTTCACACCTTCCCGTGATTATCAAGAGGTGGTCGTCTCCGGTCGCGGGTTTTGGCTAATTGAGCCGTCAACTTGTGGTCTTTGTCCTGAAGTACTTAATTGATATGCGTCGGTTAACAAGTGTTTTTTTTCGGTTGTTGGCCTAAGGTTGTGGTAAGGCCTGCGGTCGAACGATAAAATCAAAGTGGGTGTAAAGTATTCAAAAGGTGAGCACATATAACACCTCACCCACTGGTGTTTCATATAAAAGAAAAAAATAATATATTGTGCTTAGTTGGAAAGCAGTTGTATTGCATCACGGAAACCTTGAACCATTTATATACAACTTTAAAACATTGGTTTTATTTACAAAAAGTTTACAGCATATGCTTACAAGTTATATACGAACATATATAAAACAGTTGGCAATAATTATTACATTCGGAGGGCACACTTATCTTTTGAAACACTTGCTCAAAATAATTTTTACATCTAGCTATTCTCTAAAAAGACTAGAAAAATAACTTTTATTGCAAATATCTCCGTTAATTTGGATCCCAAATCCCAGTTATTGAGCTGCATTTTGTTAGCTATAAACTAGTATAACAAGTCTTTAGAAAATGAACTTAATTTATATGAAAATACCCTAGATATGTTTTCAATATTTTCATTTATTTCTGTACTTCTATAAAGCTAATATGGGCAACGGATAATATTTTTAATTAATTTATGAAATGAAAAGAGAGGTTTCTAAAACCTACGGCTAAAAAACATAAGGTATTAATAAAGTTAACGAGTAAAACTTTTTTTAATTCATTTACTAAAAATGGTTTTTAAACTTTTAAGTTTATGTAGATACAAAAACTGACAAATACTCAAACCATCGGAGACTGCCATGAATAAAGCTTTAAAAGCTTATAGTGTCACCATAAAGTAAAAATACTGTAAAGTAAAAGATTACGTACAACTTTGGTCAAGTTAACTTGTGTAGTTGGGGGACGAAATCATTTTAAATATATTTTTTTTAGTGTTGGATTAATTTCTACATCCAAAAATAGGGTCATGTCTGAGTGAAATCGTTATGAGCTGATTGTAATGTATTTATTTAATTAGTTTTAAGTAATCATAATTAAAATAATAAACTATTTATAGTCATAACGGGTGTGAAGATCGGTCGTCCTTGAGCGTCCTTGTAGTCGACATAGGCGAGGGAGTGGATACACTGCATCCCCAAAGCCTTCTTTGCCCCTAATCGAGCTATAGACACCGGTAAAATGTCTTGAGCGATCATCGACACATAATATTCATCGTTCTCCTTCTCGTTTCGCAAAAAATTACTCCGCTGGGTTCTGATCCGAAAAAGTTATAATTCAGGAAAAATTATACATTCCCATAATCCTTCTGGGTCATGAGGCGTATCGTTAAACCATCCTTTGAATTAGGTAACATCGTCAACGCAATTAAGTTAGCTGATTACTCTTTGCCGGCAGCTAAGATACTGAAGACTATCATAACATTAATGTGTGGTCATACACACTGATAAGAAAAGTAAACACTTTCGAATAATCACTAGTTTAGATATTACGTTTTTGTATTTTTTTTTTTAGTATTTCGTCTGTTATTAAAGTTTTATCAACTTGACCACCTCAAAGTTTAATGGCCATAGCCCGGACCATTGTGTGAGGCGCAGCGGGTTTAAAGATCGGTTGCCCATGAGCGTCCTTGTAGTCGGCATAGGTGAGGGAGTGGATGCATTGCATCCCCAGGGCTTCCTTCTGGCGGGCGGAAAAGAAGCTCGTGCAATAGGCCACCATCACCGGGAATCCCTTGGATCGGCCCACCTCCATCAAAGTGGCGGCGAGTCGGGAACCCAATCCCTTGCCCCTCATCGCCTTATCGACACTGGTAATGTGGGAATAGAGCGCTTTCGAGATTCCAAAGCGCTCAAATATGTTGGCCTCCCGTTCAATTTTAGAAAGCAATCTGTAAATGCGACCCCAAGTGTGCTGCTCCATGGCCTCGGCCTCAACGCGGTGCTGTTCTGTATCCTCGGGAAACTGTGCTCCAGCCATGACAAATCCCACCAGACGTCCACCGTTGTTCTCATCGAGTGCCACCAAACAGGTGTCCTGAGCAATCATCGACAGGAGATATTCTCCATTATCCTTATTCTGATGAAAGGATTCTCCGCTGGATTGCGACAAAGGTTCTGACAGTAAGAAGTCATCCTCCATGAATGCTTTTACATTCTTATAATCCTCTACGGTCATAATGCGTATGGTGATACCATCCTTTGTATTAGAGCTCATCGTGAACCTAAAATTAAGATAATGCTTTCTTTCCGGTAGAATAGACACTAAAGACAATCATTCCTATTCTGCGTATTTATATAAATTCCTTATCAAACCTACATGTAACACTTGTTAGCAAAATAAATCATTTTTTAAACAGTTCTTTAATTAATATTTTAACGGACTTGTTAATAAAAATACGAATGACTTAAAAATAAATTGAATAAAATGTGGTTATCCACACTAAGGGACATGTAAAAGAAGTTATACTATATGCATGAACAATTTTGATAAGAAAAATGTTTAAGCAGCACATAAAATTTTGTAAACTAGTGTTTTCTATGCTGACACTTTATGATTGTCTTATCTTCTTATCTTTTTTTTAATTGAACAAAACTATGCTGAAACTTTAATGTAAAATCTTATCGCCCCTAATAACAAAGCGATAAAATGTTAGTATGTCAGGAAGCGATATGATATTTAAATTGTGTTGTCAAGTCAGTTATGGTAAATCAAAAAAAAAAACCCAGCAATAAAACTAACAATCCCAATCCCTATCCCTAGCTACACCAATTGGTTTTCTTCCTATAAAGCTCATATTATAGGTAAATAATACTTTATCTTCGTCAACGCGATTAAGTTAGCTGGTTACTCTTTGCCGGCAGTTAAGATTCTGAAGATCATCAAAACATTAATGCGTGGTTATACACGCAGATAAGAAAAGTAAACACTTTCGAATTATCACTAGTTTAGATAATACGTTTTTTTATTTTTTTTTTTTTTGGTATTTCGTCAATTATAAAAGTTTTATCAACCTCAAAGTTTAATGGCCATAACCCGGGCCATTGTGTTTGGCGCAGCGGGTGTGAAGATCGGTCGTCCTTGAGCGTCCTTGTAGTCGGCATAGGTGAGGGAGTGGATGCATTGCATCCCCAGGGCTTCCTTCTGGCGGGCGGAAAAGAAGCTCGTGCAATAGGCCACCATGACCGGGAATCCCTTGGATCGGCCCACCTCCATCAAAGTGGTGGCGAGTCGGGAGCCCAATCCCTTGCCCCTCATCGATTTATCGACACTGGTAATGTGGGAATAGAGCACTTTCGAGATTCCAAAGCGCTCAAATATGTTGGCCTCCCGTTCAATTTTAGAAAGCAATATGCAAATGCGACCCCAAGTGTGCTGCTCCATGGCCTCGGCCTCAATGCGGTGCTGTTCTATATCCTCGGGATACTGGGCTCCAGCCAGGACAAATCCCACCAGACGTCCACCGTTGTTCTCATCGATTGCCACCAAACAGGTGCCCTGAGCAATCATGGAAAGGTGGTATTCATCATTATCCTTTTCGTTTTGCTGATGAACGGATTCTCCGGTGGATTGGCACAGAGGCTCTGACAGGAAGAAGTCATCCTTCATGAATGCTTTTACATTCTTATAATCCTCTACGGTCATGATCCGTATGGTGATACCATCCTTTGTATTAGAGCTCATCGTGAACTTAAAATAAACTTATTGCTTTCTTTCCGGTAGAATAGACACTAAAGTCAATCATTCCTATTCTGCGTATTTATATAAATTGCTTTTCAAACTTACATGTAACACTTGTGAGCAAAAGAAATCACTTTTTAAACAGTTCCTTAATTAATATAGCAATATACTTGTTAAAAAAATACGAATGACTTAAATATAAATTGAATCAAATGTTGTTATCCAAACATAAGGGATATGTAAAATAAGTTATACTATATGCATGAAAAATTTTGATAAAAAAAAATGTATAAGCAACACATAAAATTTGTAAACTAGTGCTTGCAATACTGATACTCAATGATTGTCTTATCATCTTATTTTTTTTCCATTGAGCAAAACAATGCTATTGAAACTTTAAAGTGAAATCTTATCGCCCATAATAATGAAGCGATAAAAAGTTAGTATGTCAGGAAGCGATTTGATATATAAATTTTGTTGTCAAGTAACTAATGGTATATCAATTAAAACCCCAGCAATTAAACTAACAAACCCTATCTTATTAGCTACACCAATTGGTTTTTTTCCTATAAAGATAATGTTATGAATAAGTAATACTTTATCTTCGAAAACGCCATGACTTAATAATGTTTAACGGTTATTTTAATATGACTTATGCATTTAAGTAGTTAGCTAACTTACAAAAAAAAATTCATTTCCATATTTCCCAAACGATAAGCATCAACAGCCTATTGTTTTTCATTTTAATCGACTTTATTGCTCATTAAGAGTCCGAATGTCAAAAGTGAAAAGTAAATACAGCTGCAAAAATGTAATTTAAAACGGGGACACCGACACCCCAAATGAAAGATTAAATCTCACTGCAAATATGAACGAGTAAAGGCCAAAATGTCCGACTATCTATATCCTGTGTTGCCTTAGCTTTCGGTATTCCAGCGTAGGCGCCGCCCACCGATGTGTGTGCGTAGGTGACCAGCTCTACAAGAACAAGCACTACAACAAATTGGCCAATTCCGATTTCAGCGAATGGCAGGCAACTAGCGCAGCTTTAAATCAACGCGTCCCCGACCCGCTGACGTCACGACAACAACAATAATCAGGACAACAAAAATAAGGAGAGCTTTAGTTCAAGGAAGTCGACTGATGGATATCCTTGAATCCATGCTCTGATCAAAAATATATTGCATACTTAAAGGCGCAGAAAATTGCTTTTATTTAAAGCAGAGGTCGGCAGCGCCCCATTAAGTGAGCATAGGGAATTGTTCTGCCCATCCGCTGCTCGCTCACGTATAACGTAGATGTTCGTGTGACTTCGGCATGGGTCTTCGGGTCTTTTTTCTCAACTTCGGCGCGCTTTTTTGCTGCTGTGGCAGAGGTTCGGCGTCGCAGAGCGACAGAAATTAGTGCAAAGCAGAGAAATGTCACGCTTCAGCGCGCTACGCGCTAACTTCGTGATTTTTACACTACTGCAAGTCAAACTTTTGATGGTACCTAACATTTTCCAAGTCTAAAGAAATCAAGATATAAATAAAAGATAATTCATGAATAATCCCTTATACCAAAATGTAGATATCCCCTATATTTACAACCAGCTCAAGCTGTCAAATAGGTAGCAGTATACCCGTCAATTTTAAACCACAATACACTTTTTTAAAAAAATATATAACAAATAAATAAAATATAAATGTAATTGTTAATTTTTTCCTTCTTTCCAAGATATCTATTTTCAACCAAATAGGCAGACTGTTCCCCATCATCCTTCTTCCCCAATACAATATAACCCTTCTATTCCACAACTAATAGGTATGAAAATTGCGTGGGCGGCGAAGTAATCTCCATTAGTCAGGACCCAAACCTCGGGTAGCCGGTTATTGGGGAAAGCTTTTGGTTGAAGAAGCAACAGGAGCAACCAGTTGAAGTTGAACGGGCTTCGGCTATAAAACAAGTCGATTGCTTCGTGGCCGTTGCATTCGTTCGGCGCGCTTCGAAGGAATCACAACTTACCACCAAACAATCAACTTGTTAACGGCTAACCGCTAAAATAGTTTCAAAAAACACAGTTTTCAACACCTTTTCGTGCGATCTTAAGTTTTTCGTTTTACCAGTTGTCAATCATTAAGTCAATTTGCTGGTGCAAAAAGCGTGGCATACATTTGTGCGCTCTCATTTGGCATAAATTCCAAACTTAATTAAAAAACTTTTTAAGGCACTTTTTCCCTTGAATTCCGGACATTGCGGAATATAAAAATAAAGTTAAATCAGTGCTTGCATTCTGAAGAAAATCTTTGCACAGACTCAGTCAGTTCCTTTGAATTATTTCATTGAATCGCGATTTAAATTTTTTAATAAAAGAAAAGGTTAAGTGAAACCGCGTTATATTACACACACAGGTAAGTTTATACAAAGTATACTTGGATCAGAATCAAAAATTATGATTTCAGACAATTAGACCTGTCAAATTTTACATTTCCTGCTGTAGGTTTTTCAAAAGTTTTATGATATAATTTTGCCAGAGAAAATACGAAATTTCTGTAGCAATTAATTTTTAATGAAGGTATTTCTGTTACCATGTTACACACATGGTGTTGAAAGGAAGAAAATGTTTCATTGAGTATAAATGCTGATATACTTTTTTTAAAAATCAAAAGCGTTTCCAATATCAAGACACTTTTTCTACATTCGATGTACTCCCAATGTCAACACAAGACCCTTGTCACCCATATCAAAACGACATCAGCTACTTTGTCGAACAAATCTCATAAAATATCAATAATTGTCAGTCAAATATTTTGTTCGAGATGGGCCTAAAACCTTTTTAGAACTCCTCAACACAGTGTAAGAAAATAATGCCCAAGAGGCTTCGAGTAAACCAATTTTTACCCCTTTGCTATGATTTGTGATAATGGGTTTTCAGCCCCCATTTCATACTTTATTTTAATGCTTTCTCTTGGAGCAAAAAAATAAAACATTAGGTTTATTTTTCACAAAAAGCAAAAGAAACGCCAGAAAAAATAAGGATATGCCAAGTAGGCAAAGCATTATCATTACCTGACAGAAAAAAAAGAAACAAACCCACAGACAAAAACTCAAATAAAGATTGCTGTCACTTGATAGGGCCAAATTATAGAATTTGTGGGCGTGCCTACGCATGGCGTTAACTTTAATGACATATGGCCAACAAAAAGCGGTGACAGATGAAATTACAAGACAGGAGTCAAGTAATTTAAATAACATTTCGCATGACAGATTGAGCACGCCTCCTGTAGATAATAATCTGCACAGGAAGTTTCGAATGATGTAGAAAAGCTCCAATAACAAAGTTTTTCTGAGCCGCTTGATTAATGGCATTACAAAAGTATTATCGTTGGCAATTGTTAATATTTAAAGATCATCAAAATGGTTTTAAACTTAAATTAAATTGACGCATTGTATAATATTGACATAATAATTAAATGCATATTAACGTGAAATAACAATCCGGTTTGTTGGTTATTAACAAACTGCATTGAATGTACCATTAATTGGAGGCGTAATGGCCTCCACTATCGATTACTTTCGAATTAAAATTTAAGTACAAGCAAATTTGTTTTCATTTTATGTTTCTTTTAATCCTTAAATTGTGTAATTTATTAACCACCATCAACCATTGTCCCTGTTTTCTCCTGTCTCATCAATATTTTGCATTGACGCAGTGCAGGACATTCGATATTCCACTAGCTAACTCACGAATTGTTCCGAAAGTTTCTCATTAATTATGCAAAAAGAATTTCAAGTGTTTTTCCTTGTTCCACTGGCCACAATGAAAGCTATCCCTTAGCCCGAGTAACTTTTCAAATTTCACATTTACTCGTTAGTTATTTAAGATCCTGCACTTTGGATCAGGCGAAAATAGCGAACCAGTTACGTCAAGGGCTCACACTCAAAGCCACATGCACACCTTGCAAAGTAAAGTTATTAGAACATTTGTCATCCGTTTCCGCCTATCACACACATCCGTTGCCAACATTTGTGGGCCCAGTCAATTTGCATAAATAATTCCAACAGGTGAGGCAGAACCACAATAAAGCAACGGAAATTGCATTAATTAAACTGGATGTGTATATATTTTAGAATTAATTTTGACACATTTACCGGGCTTAGATAAATTAATTACCTGAATATTAGATTGTGTCAAATAAATATTTTAGACTTAACAAAGTAAGTACCATAGCATAAATATATAAGTGGGCTGTGGGCCGAAAAGCGGTTTTTGTTAAATTAAAGATTACAAAACCGACAAGCGATTCAAATTTCACCACTGAATTTACAATGAATTCTATTTTTGACTTTTCTGCTAATTTATCCTAGCAGAAAGTTTAAATCAAAGCATATCGAATTTATTCATATTTAATTGAAACCACATGTGTGAGGTATAGACAGCATTGATTTGAGTTGGCAAGTCAACAATAAAATTGAGGCTTGGACTGCGGCTGAAGAGTGATTTACAAATGCCAGACCAGACAGAAGTGTCGGGCCGAGCAGAAGCCGTCGGCAAATGTTTTTCCTTGGCTTCCGGCGAATGTCAATGCCACAATTTGGGGCACCCACAAACACGCAATCGCACAAACAAGCCGAAACAAATGAAAACAATCAAATGAAGACGTTGGCACAATAACATGGCTCCAAAAGAAAAAAAAATAGTAAGAGGCATTTCCATTTGCCTTGGGGCATGGGTCAAATGGGGGTGGCACCTGTCAAATAATTTATCCTACGCCGCAAAAACCTAATTAGCTGCCCCATGCAATTTTCCAGCAAATTAAACTGACAGAAAAAGGCCCACGGACACAAAAGATAATGAAATTAATACAAGAGACAGCCGGCATAGTTACACCTTTTATATCCCACTAGATTATGTTATTTAGCCGGGACTACAAATGTCTTATTTAATACAATGGTGTCCGAAAAACAAATCCGGACATTGTTTTTGGCCAAAAAACCGAAATTGATAAAATATGCACAGATGACAGGTGGCCATCAACAGGTGCCAGGAGTTTACCTTTGCACTCCGCTTTTCCCAACAGGTGACAAGGAGGTGTCCTTTCTTGCAAAATGCTGCCACTCCTGGAAAGGTGCCATAAATTGTAAGCTCTTTATTACATTCTCAACTGGCTCCTGGCTGTCAGGATGTTCTGTTCTAAAAAAAGGGGGCAACTTTGGAGTGAATTATTCAACTGGATAGTGTGCAAACATTTGTAATGGATGGCCTAGTCTGGCTGGCAATGTATCCTCTGGGTTTCTAAATGTTAACAGTCATGGTGGCTCTAAAGGATTTCATTTTAATATATATTATAAATATTAACAGTCATGGTGGTTCTAAACGATTTCCTTTTTAACGTTTAATTTTAAAAAAATATTTCAATATATAAACAAGTGTCTCTATTTTACTAGAACAATTGGAAACATCCATTACGAAAATACAAAAAAAAATGCAATAAGATTTAATAGATTTCATTTCATTGTATCTAAACTTATAAAAATGCTTTAGGCATTAAAATAAATAAATAAAGTAAAGTAAAATAAAGATATATCCCCACTGTCCCGGCTTAAATCTTGTCAAGCGCGTCATAAGTCCCAGCAAAAAGCAAAAGACCTTAAAATATTTATTTTAAACATGCCAAAAGAACATAATCCCCTCAAATCCTGCTCAAGGACTGTTTCCAATGCACTTTATGTACAGCAAAATCCCGAATAAATAAATCACAGGCACTCGTAGAGCCCAAAACAACATCTCAACTATTTATTCACTGCACAATATGAGACAAATTGGCTTAGACCGCCCGCAGAACTGGTCACACCCATCCCGTCCAAGCCTGAAATTAACCACTTTGCGACCAAGCCAAGTAATTTGATGCCCTTCCCGGCTCATCCTTCATTTCCGCCCAGATGCCATACAATTTCTTTGTTGGCCCCTCTTTGCTTTCTCTGTGCCATTTGAATGTGATAAGTAAATATGGTGGAGAATTGGCTAGAATTTGTGTCGCCTTTTTGGCTTCAAGATTGCTTCTACGCAATTTATGGCCAATTGGGGTGTAATCTCTGACTTGATTCCCGTCCGCGGTGTGCATGTCAAATATCAGTGAACTTCAACCATAATCTAGTTGATGAAGTTCATTATTAAAAGGACACATGGTCATGTCATGGTCAACCAGATCGCCCATAATTGTGATAATTGCTTAGTTGGAAAACTATTTTAATTGCTTGTACGTGGGTCCAGCAGCATTAAATCAGTTTGATGAGCTGCCAACCTTGATTGAAGTCTTTGGCCAGCAGTCGAAAAGGGGGCGGACTTCACACGCCCATTTAAAAACATCGCCACCCGACGACACTAATGAGCTTTCGCCAACGCGGCGTATACACAATGTGCACTCGGCGACAAAATCGAGGAGTGCACACAGGCAATATGTTTCTATTTGCTGTTTATGGGCCACAGACTAACCATGATTTATTGGACGCAGGCTCACTAGTTTACCCATGGCTTGGTTTCCATCTGATTCATGGTGACATTTTGCCAAATGCAAAGTACAGCATTTTATTTGAAATCATATTTTGACAGCTTTCAAATGCTGATTCCATAAGCCTATTACACCGCAATTTAGCTGAATGAATAAATAATACCAAAGAGGTTAAAACGATATTTTGGAGTTTGGGATTACTCAATGTTTATACTTACCATGGGTGATAAAAATGTTTAATTCAAATGAATAACCATTTTAAATGTTAATAAGGATTTTGTGACTAAGTAGATAAGAATTTGCTTAAATAAATATAAGAATAAAAAAAAATTTAAAGAAATATAAAGATCCAAAACTTATATTCTTTAGAATTTGTTTTACTTCATATTAAATCAAATAAGATATACAATTGTTTCAAAATTCAAAATGAAATGACCTTTTCTTTTTAAATTTTAGCTAAATAAATATATAATACCAAAAAGGTCAAATCGATTTTTTGGAGTTTGGGATAATTCAAAGTTTATACTTACCAAGCGTGATAATAATATTATAATCAAATGAAAAACATTTTCATATAAATTTAATGCTATAGCGCACTAATGCACATTATATTAAATTCTTTCAAAATTCAAAACAAATTAACCCTTCCTTTTTAAATGAAGGATATACTACTTTAACGAGCTAACACGCTAATGAGCCGTTTTAAGCACATAATTATTTAATGCCTTTGTCAACACAACAAAGGCCCAACACTTTAAACTCTTCCTCGGACTGTAAAAAATCCATGAGTAATATACAGCATTTAAGTTTTTCAGCTTAGTTGGCCGTAATTATGCGACACGTTTCAAATGTGGCCCAAGGGCAGGTTAGCCTGTTTTTAAAGGCTTGCCAAAAAGGGGAACTGTAAGTGGCGAAAACACGAAGCAAAAAATCGACTCCCAGAACATTGCCGCCAAAAAAAGTGTCAACAAGTTGCATTTGCCAAAGGTTTTCAGCGACTCAAATTTAATTTCATTAGCTAATTAATGGCCCAGCTCGCTACGTTTCGAATGACGAATTACCAAAGGGCAAAAGCATTTATAAACTGCGAACTCAAATAAGCGAGCAGGACCCTCATAAATTGTTTTAGACAATTAGGCTGCCGTCGAGCGCATTAGCTGAGCCAGCCAAACGGATTGGCAAATTAATCATCAGACTTGGTTTTTTATTCCTCTCGATTAGTCAAATGGAAATCAGCAAGTTGACATTTGAGGAAGCGCAAAAAATGAATCCAATTAGGCGGGGCGAAAATGAGGGAAATCATATTTCCAGCAAGCGAATGCCATTCATAAACTGCTAATTAAGCTTTTGTGACTTTAAATAGTTAAAAAATATGGGTAAATTTATACATTAGGATTATATTAATATAAGTTATAAAATTAAATTAAATACATATATAATATATGAGGAACTTTGGTACTTCTTTTGGTTGAAAGCTTTTAAAAGCAACATCCTTATATGTTTAGTTTTTACTAAAAATGCAATCAGTCACATTTTAAGTAAAATTGGTTTTCCCTTAAGCCATTGCATTTTTGCCACAAAACCGATAAACAGAAATGGCCACTTCCATTACTGCAATCATGGCTTATAATCAACTTTTCTATGTGGGTCGTTTTCCAACTAACGAGTTGGCCAAAAAAAAAAGTTTAAGCTGACCTTTTCCCAAAAAGCTTACAAGTTCGCAGACTGCAGTACAAGTACAGAAATCAATTTTCCTAGAATTGTAACCAATTTATGACACATTCTTCCATGGAAACTTAATTTTGAGCACGCCCAGGGTTAAAAATACTACTGATTTCAGTGCATCGAGCTCATGGAATCCGAATCCCGATCTGAATCAGTGGCATTGGGTCCTCCCATGCGGTTGCTTTACGGGACTGCAACACCTTCGGGGTTGTTGGCCCAACCAAGCGCACATACCCATAAATCAATCAGGCGCATCGGTATTTTCCAATATGAATCCCAGAGTGTCCAGTGGCCGTACCCATATCATTGAAAGCAAAAAAAAAAGGAAATCCATCTCCACATGCATTGCTTCGAGTGCTATTGAACTGAGGTTGCTGCATATTCACCGAACTTTTCCCATCTATCACGTGGCGGAAGAGTATTAAAAATATATTGAATAAATACCAATCAAATTTAGCACATTGTTATGTTGTATTTTTTCAATAGATTGCATATAACTTAATCAAAAGCAATAAATTCTTCAATTAAAACGAACACGTGTAAATTCTATTATTCCGTTTAATTGTCAAGCTAGCCATGTGCAAAATAAATAAAAAGACGGGCACATGGGTTCGATTAGAATTTTTCTCTGTTTGACGGAACTGACAAAAAGAAAAAGTTGACAATTTAAAAAAAACTGGTACGGTCTGCAATTGAATAAGAGAAAACGAATGTCCATTTAATTGATTTATCCACAGACATAAAAAAGTGATTACTTCGCTTGCGCTTTACTCAAATTGTAATACATTAAATTTAAAAAAATAGATATTGAATAATGGCACTTTCTATTTTGAAAATAGAACCTAGAATGGCGGTCAGACATTACTATAAAATTCGATAAGATCATATCAGTGATTTATTCAATTAGATGATGAAATCACGTGCTGCGGCCCCAAAAAGTCAACAAAATTAAGTCTCCACTCGGGACTCCTATATAAACAGAACCCAGTAGATAGCGTCCTATCTAATCCAAAATGAGTTATCTGGCTGTGGTTGGAACTGCAGTGAATGGCCCGATAAAGTAGCGATTATTACGTGTTTAACGGGGGCGAAATTTATGTTTGGATGGGATCGCTCCTTATATTAAAATTTACTGACGGCATGTACATACATATTTGGGTTATATTGGTAGATAGCTAGTCTCTTATCGCACTAGTGACGTATGTTCTTATCCAACGAGTGCAAACTTGGCCCGCGCCAACCCAATTAAATTTCAATTATATCAAAATATTGGCTCTAAGCGAATTAGCAAAGTTCCCATGATTTTCTCCCCATCAGTGCAGGAGGAAAATGTTTCAATTATTTTCTCATTAATTTCCAAACTTTTGCATATTTTCATTTGCGGCTACGTCTACTTACGATTAGCGATTGAGTGAAAACGCAATATCTTTTATCTCTAGAGGCATTTGGCCTTTGGCTAAATCTACAATGACGGACAGCAAATATTTGCTTAAAATTTCTGTTTGATTGAGTAGCTTATTAAGACCCAAATGAAAGTGTATTGAAGTATTAAAGGGGTAAGCCCAAAAACAGTAAATCGAAATTGCTAATAAAAGGAACAGGGTTGGAGGTGGTAAGAGATTTCAAAATATTTAGTATTTGTTCCATCATCTTGGCTAGAGAACTTTCAAAATTCTTGTTAACCAAAAAACAATTTTTTTATATATTAAACATTTAAAATCAATTTATTTAAAGAATTATAAAAATTCAAGGCTAAAAAAATACATTTTCAATCGGAAAACCAAGTCAATCGTAGACATTTTCCTAAAATTCTATGTCAGTATCGATTGGACTGCTTCCATTATTTATTCAATCAATTATTTTTCAATTATAATTTTCACCCAAAATGCGTCTGTAATTCAATAAAAGTCTTAAACATGCAAACGCGATTTTCAGCTATTTAGTCACACAAAATGCTGTTTTTTTTTCTTTTTTATAATTTGAATGGGTCTGACGTGTCCCCCCAAAAAAAAAAACACAACGAAATCATGGCTTCGTGTAACACTTGGCACAGTTTTTATTTAAATTTTTTTGAAGCAGAGCTGAAAATGGAAAATGGGGCTAGAAGAAAAACATAAATCAGGGCGGGACAGACGAGACCAACTGCCTAACTGAGCCGGCTTCGTGTTCATTCAGACAAAATGCCCCACAAAATGAAAACGTTATATAAATCAAATAGCACCCCGGCATAAAGGAAAATCATTTCGCGGGCACTTAACGAGACTCCAGAAGAGACCACCAAATTTAACAAAGAATTAAGCAACGCTCAGACCGGCTATCGAGTAATTATTCAGATGGGCTGGACTCGAAACCATCATATCAATCCACCCGATAATTTTATGGACACGCGGCGTATGCGTAATATTTACGCCATTATTTATATCCATGCTGGCTTTAAGATGCCCACCAGGAGCACTTCCTTGTTTACGCATATGTATATACGTTTTATACTGTTGTGGGTAAGGATCTCATATCCCTTCGTTTGCTGCATGATTGAAAGCAAACAATGAACAAGGACAAGATACATTTATTTACTCTTAATTCGAAGGCAGCCACATTCCTCCTCCTTTGCCATAAGCAATTTCAATCGCAATTGGGTTCTCCTTGCTCTGCACTTGTTGATGGACTCCTGGCGTTGAAAGACTGTTCATTTCAATACAGCAAACATACTTTGGCATTACACAAAGCCGTCGGCTGTAGACTCCATTTACATTTGCATTTGCCAACACATTAGGCGTCTTATACTGCGGTATAACCAAGTCAAAACATTTACATTATTATTAAAGTCTAAAATAAATAAACTTTGAAGACCTTTTTATATTCTATTTATAAATATAGCCCACCCTAGCATTATTTTTGAATCTTTAAAAAGGGGGTATAGCTTACATTTTTACATAGAAAACTATACAAATGGGAAAAGCATTCAATGTCAACCTAATCCCCAAAACAACATTATCAAGCTGGGAAGGTAAAAAAATGTTTTTCAAAGGGGTTTTTTTTTTTGCTAAATCCTCGACTTACAACCCACAACAAGTACTGATCCGTAACTGGAACCAGTTCGAGTTCAACACCGAAATTCCAGCCTCTGTGAATGTTTTACAGCTTAACAGCCACTTTAGAGAAGCTTAAAAGCCGAAGCGGAATAAATAAAGCCCACTGCACACTTAGCCATAAACAAGTGTATGACATGACTATTCATGAATGGCTTTTCGTGTCACATAAAATGGCGTAAAGTGGTCATCAAAAAATTGACAGGACATCGTAGGAGGCTGGGGGAGTTGGCCAACATCAATATGCCGCTAGGGAGCGTGGCCATTAAAACTGAAAATTGAGAAAAACACATTTTGCACACACTGCACCATTTGCAGCTGTATTATAATATTTTACCGTACATTAAATGTCATTTGGAATTTATGTTTTGTGGCAAATATAAATACAGTGTAACAGGTCCCCACAGAATGTGCAATTGGCAGTGGGGAATTTCCCATCGATTTCATTTGCAAAGTATAAATGTGGCAGATGCGATCGCATGATAGTTTTCATTTTTTTTGTTTTGTAACCATAATAATTACTGGGAAACAGTTGATTTATTATCAATTATTTCACGGATGTAATTGCTTTCTGGGTTGCTTTTGAGGTCTAGTCAGCCAAGAATATTGCATGCAACTAATTAAATACAGCCGCGTCTCAATCGAGACATTCACTTCGGCCACGGAAATGGTGGCAACAGCGGCCCCAACAGAAATTGGTCTATGGCATTCTGGCCCATATAGCCGCAGCCTTCGTATTGCTTTGTAAATGTGTTAGCCAAAACCGCAAATGAGACAGTTGCGGATGACCGAGAAGGATACGGAATTGGCCACTGAACGGCCAGCTCTTTAAGCCACATTTGTATATGCCATTCCATTTTATATATACCATTCTCCCGCAACCCTCGCAACTCAACTCAAAATCGATAAGTCTTTTGCAAGCCTTCGACTGGCCTCATTGCCTATTTATCAATTCATTCTCGATTGGCACTGGATAGTTTGTGCAATTGATTGACGACCCCTTACTTTTCCCTCCACGGCATGCATTCTTTATGAACTCAAGTGCCCCTACTGCTTAGAGATAGTTATCGCATTTCTGCGTAAATCAAAAGGGCCCACCTGTAATTACCTCAAAAGGTTAACGCAATCAGAGGCATTTATACGTTATTTAGTAAATAAGGACAAAGGCGATTATGGGATAACAAGTGCTTCGGCTTAATTAGAGGCTCTTGTTAAGTACATATGTCAAATTCAAAGCAAAGTTCAATAAAGAGCAAAGTCCAGGTCCTAACTATCAATTGACATTTGCAAATTATTGGTAAGCAATTCTTAGAAAGGATATGTAAATAGATATTACCAGCAGGTATTCTAAGTAATTTGTAACCTGATAGTGTTAAATATGTTAAATTGTATGCTTCCTTCCCACTTTTGTATTGAATTAATGAGGCATACATGATATTATATAGGCTTCAAGACAAATAAAATTACAAAATAGTTGTATATTTAAAGCCACTTAAGAGAATTAAAAACAATGAATATGTACGCCTGTTATTCGTAGACTAAATGGTTACAATTTACGTTAAGAAGAATAGAACAGTTAGCTGAACGCGTTTCCGACCTTGTAAAGTATATTTATTCATAATCAGGATCACTGTCCATTTTCCTGTATATTATTCAATTCCTATCCTAAAGATCTCACCAACCGCACAATTATTTGAATAGTTATGGGAAACTTAGTTTAATAGGCCTTGCATGGTCTGTGATTTCCCCCCACCGCTAGTTGTCGCTCGCGTCATTTGTAAGGTCAATTGATTTGGCACTAAACTAGATCGTTCCATATTGTTTTTTTTTATATTTTCGTTTTTTGTAGAATGTTATTACAAAACATTTTCACTCCATTGACCATCTCAAAGTCTAATGGCCATAGCTCGGGCCATAGTATGCGGCGCAATGGGTGTGAAGATCGGTCGTCCTTGAGCGTCCTTGTAGTCGGCATAGGTGAGGGAGTGGATGCATTGCATCCCCAGGGCTTCCTTCTGTCGGGCGGCAAAGAAGCTCGTGCAAAAGGCCACCATCGCTGGGAATCCCTTAGATCGGCCCACCTCCATCAAAGTGGCGGCGAGTCGGGAACCCAATCCCTTGCCCCTCATCGATTTAGCGACACTGGTAATGTGGGAATAGAGCGCTTTCGAGATTCCAAAGCGCTCAAATATGTTGGCCTCCCGTTCAATTTTAGAAAGCAATCTGTAAGTGCGACCCCAAGTGTGCTGCTCCATGGCCTCGGCCTCAACGCGGTGCTGTTCTATATCCTCGGGAAACTGGGCTCCAGCCAGGACAAATCCCACCAGACGTCCACCGTTGTTCTCATCGATTGCCACCAAACAGGTGCCCTGAGCAATCATCGACAGGTGAAATTCATCGTTCTTCTCCTCATTTTGCTGTTGAACGGATTCTCCGCTGAATTGGCAAAGAGGCTCCCACAAGTAAAAGTCGTCCTTCATGAATGCTTTAACTTTCGCATAGTCCTCTTTGGTCATAACGCGTATTGTGGCACCATCCTTTGTGTCAGGACTCATCGTGAACTCTTGCCACTAGAATTGGATTTCTGCGTATTTATTCGCAAGATGAAAATTAATTCGGCTACAATTTATATTGAGTTAAACTGATAAGCTGTTTCTGAGTGAAAGGGATTCCTGTAATAAGGAAAACAACCTTCACGTTTGAGTTGTGAGTAAAAACTGATTTTATTTTTCTAAGTCTTCGCTTACATAATTAACATGAAATTCTTATGATATACTTATCTATGGTCTACGCAGAAACACATTTGTTTGCCTGAGCGGGAGCCTTATCAACGGTCTCCCGCATAGCGACCCTTTCTACAGTGTGATAAATATATTTGTGGTCAGGCTCAAGTGGCTTGTACTTAAGATTTCAATTGTTCGGCACTGCACCCTTGTAGGTTTTAAGTTACAGATCATTATTTACGGCTCTAGATAGATTTACATATTGACATGAACAGAGCTCGTAAAATCTTAAATTTATGACAATTAGTGTTCTTCTTGAACACTTAGTTGCACTAGTGATCAAAGCAATAACGCTTTAAAACTGTACTCTTATATAAATTTAATAAATAATTAAAAATTTTAATCTAAATTTAATAATAATAATAAATAGTACAAGCATTGAAAAATAGGTAATGTGCATAAACAGCTCATCTCTGCACTACATATTTCAGATTTACAAGAAGTTAAAAATTATATACAAATTGAAAACTAGTGTACTGTTTGTACTAGTGTACAGATAGTCTGTGATTTTCTTATCGTTTAAACTCATGTGAACTCTAATTGGCCTAAGGAGCGACGCGATAGGATATGTTTCTTTCCATATTGAACGACACCTCTCGAAAAAGTATGTCACAAATTTAATTTTTTATTGGAACCTATTATAAGAACACCTAATTTTTTAAGCCGGACATGAGACTCTTCTTTGAAGTTTTTTTGCAGTATAAAAGAATGGATTATACTTACCAAAAGTCGATTTGCTTATTATTATTTTACAAAGTAGCTTGTATCTGATAGACGATGCACTTGATTATTTTTAATTGGAAATGTAAATCTAGTTAAATCCTATTTCTATACATAGTTTTTTAAAAACAGCTTGAGCCTTAATAAGGATATATGAAAATTAAAGCTCATTGGCATTCTGCCAGTGAGTTTGTCAAAGTCGAAAGTAAAGAGTTTTCACACCCAGCTCTTCAATATTCAGAATGCAACAGCTGTGCCACTTTAAGCTGCCAGCTGAATCGCATCTTTCATAGCACGGTTCCTTTGGCCTTGTGCCGCCACCCATTAGTGCTGCCCCCATTTCTTTTTTTTCGGCAGCTATAAAAGCCTTTAAACCCAACAAATCGTTGCATAACCGTCGGCCAAAGCCTTTGGGTCAAATTTCAGTGCAAAAATTGTTTGCCAAAGTGAGTGGCATATGGATTTCAGGCAGCTTTCTCGATAATTGGCTGTCTGTATCCGACATGCATAATTTTCTGAGAATTGATCCCTTCGAGCATGCAGTTTGCATTGTCCCAAAGGCACGGATATTTCAATTATTAGTAGTTTGAGTGCAGTCGGGTTAATGGGAATTCAATAAGCCGTCCATTTGTAACATAATAAGCATGGAAATGTCATTTAAGAAGCCATCGCTCGAAGGCGATTTAAATTTAAATGACATTAGCCTTAACCGCACTAATTAAAACAGCATTACATACATTGATCGATGGTATGTTGCTATATATGTTGAACCCAAAACCTTAAATACACAGAGTGTCATGTCAATTTATCCTCCGCTTGTTCACGTTTTCATCTCCTTGGCAATGCACTCAGGGTGCGACAAAAGCCGAATGTTTTTTTGGGTCAAACCCCCGCTTTCGCTTTTCCGCTTTTCCATTTTCCCGCAACAGTTTCCGCGTGCTCATTGTGTGCACTCACTCACAGCAATTGTCTGCTTACTGCTCATTTCGAAGTGGGTGGCTTTTAATGGGCATATTAGCACTTGCCGGAGACTCGCGAAGCTCAGGAAGCTGACAAGCGGATTGTTCTGCTCGGTGGGAAATCAAAAACTTGGCGAAAGTGGACCAAACAAAGCTAAGGCGTTCCCAAAAAAAAAAGATACTTCCTGATAGACAAAGGCGAGTGGCACAGTCATTAGGGAAACCAAACGCACTCCGAGAAGAAGTTGCTTTCCGCACTTTTCAAAAGTACTGTCACATTTGTATTTTAAAGGTCACAGACTTTCTTAATATCATATCTCAAAGATTTAGATGTTAAGAAAGGGCGTTGGAAATCATATCTTAGCATACCTTTAAGCACATTTTTATAAATTTTTAGAGAACTTTTCGACTAGCACAAAAAATTAACAAATGGTAAATGGAATCCTTTTTCGTTATATTAAGAGAACCTAACTTCAATGAATCGAACATCTCTGAAAATCTTGTACGGATTTTCTCTGTGTATCCTTTTTGTACGAATTTCGTATTATCTTCTATACAATTTCGTGCACCTTCTTGTTAGAAACTTGAAATGAAATCCGAAAACGAGTTTACATAAATATGGCCAACTTTCATCACCGTTCATTGTGCCACACGGGAAGCTTGACAAGCGCGTGTATAATCTTTCAGCTAGCGCTGTTCATCCATCTATCTTCAGTACCTGTATTACCTGTGCCAGAATGCCAGGCCAAGACAATTGCCATTGTTCACGTGTTGCGCTTGGAAAAAGCGGGAGGAGGAGATGGGAAGGTCGACCTGGGACATTTTATTATTATGACGAGTGCAGAGCGTGTCAGCAAACATGCGACAAGGTACACACTACGCTCAAGTGCTGCGCTTTTAGCCATTTTGCTCTATTTTAAAGTTGGAATAAAAGGAAACTAGAAAATTGCCTCAGCCATAAATTCTAAAAACTCGAAACTCTTTAACCCACAATAAATTTAATATGTTTCTGATTCAAAGGATCTAATTTTACCTTTTTTTACCTTTCATAATTTTACAGTTTTTATATGTTTAAAAGCTGATTAATTTGTTCAAACTAGGAGCGCAAGTTCCACTTTTCTGTCTAGAGTTCACCTTAGCTAAGAAATAAATATTTATGATGAACATATACCGCATAATTTAGATCACTTTGTAGTATAAGTAGAAGTAGTACAAGTAAAAACCAAAGACTGTCTAAAAGTATGCAACAAAATATTTTAAGCAATAAACACAATGATTTCTTTAAGAAAGATGACTATCCTTTGTTCATTGCACACTTTTACTCACCTTGTACTTAGTTGCACAATTAGTATCCCTTCTAAGTATACTTTTTTTGAAGTTTTTTTAATGGGAGTGCTTATTATTTTGTTTCTTATTAAAAGTAAAAAAATATTTTAAAAGCTGTCTAAAAGTATGCAACAAAATATTTTAAGAAAGACGACTATCCTTTGTTCATTGCATACTTTTACATACCTTATATTTAGTTGAATCCTTAATATCCCTTCTAGGACCTCATTTTTTTTAAGTTTGTGAATGAAAGTGCTTATTATTTTGCTTATAATTTTCCTCTTTTTTCCCAACTTAGCCATTTTTAGCCTCAAATGATGGGCAACACTTTTTAGCAAATAACACGCGTTCACACATTCTCCCAAAGGCGCCCACTCGCACGGCTTAGTTCATAACGGTAATTCATTCGCATCACCAACAGCTGCTGCTTTTCAGAGGCAAATAGAGGCGTGGCAGGTGGGAGGCGGTGTGGGGGCGGGGGGGCGTGGCAGATCGGACAGAGGCAAGTGGGTGGCAGGTCAGGTCAGGCAAACGTGTCAGCAGTTTTAACTAACTGCATGTGTAATTTTAGCTGCATCCGATGTCCTGTCATCAGTTCAAGTCAACCATGGCGTATGTGCAATTTGTTAGTGATAAGCCAGCTCACTGGAAGCCGAGTGCTTGCCACTTAATGACCTTGCCACGCCCCCCTGCCCCATTCCAGTGCCGAGATAACCACAAGCCTTCAGGAAATTTAATCATAGTTGACACTAATTTATAGGCTTGACAGCACAAAATACTTGTTGCACACTTTCCGACAAGCGAAATTGAAGGGAAATTCTAATGAAAGGGTTCAGCCGTCCCTCCTTTCGGCACTTTTAAAGCATATTTTTAGCTTTAACCTTACACATTTATCCGAAAAAAGGGGGGACGGAATAAAATGACAGAGCCTGAAGTGGATGTTTGGCATCTAACGACTTTAAGGCACGTTTAAATGAGCAAATATTGACCAGGTGATGTGATGGCCAACGAAAGAGGATAGAAGGACCAAGGATATAGGACAGGAGCAGGTGCTGTAGCAACATTTTGACTAATTGACCTGCGGCCACCGGATGATGGCAGTGATAATCCCGCCCCGAGTGCGAGTAGTTCCATGCGGACGTACCGAACCCCAAGGCAACCTATTAATAAAGCCAGAGAAATTCTCACGCTTAATTAAGCTATCGATTTGTGTCTGAAAAAAAATCAAAGAAGAAATAAACGAATTGAAGTTCGCCAGCGATTTGAAAGCGAATACTGGAAGACAAATTGTGGGGAGTGCGAACAAATGGGAATCAATCGATAGTGATTTGCTACTAAGCAGAAAATATTTTCTAATCACTACTAATCACTGTACCTTGCAAAACCAAAAATAGAACTTTAAAGAAAATAAATACGAAAGAAGTGGTTGAAAATGCTAGTTAAAAGAAATCTTTTTTTCCAGATTTACTTAAATGTTTGTAAAACATTTTTCAATTATTCTTTAATAACAGTTTAGCAAAAACATTTTGTATGGTAATTTTTCCCTGGAATTAGGTATTTGTCAACCATAACAAATTAATTGCCCGTGATATTCTGTATTTATAAACTCTCATTAATTATTTATGACTTTACTGCTAGGCCAAAATTAATTTCAATAAAATACAATTACTATTAAAGCCAAATAGTTGTATTCAAATGAAAGTAAATCAGTTTCGTGTGGTAAGATAAATTCAACATGACTCCTTTTATTTGTTGAACGTCGTAATCAGTTACCAAACCAAATGCATTCGGTGTAGTTAAGCTACTCAAAGGAGAATTCCAAACTAAAGTTGCCAATCATTTGAATGATTTCCGTTGAACCGAAAGTGCCGGTTGGCCAAACACAAATGCATTTTCACTCTTGTCTAGACACTTGTCATAGCTTGGGTATAAAAAACACATGGCCAACCCGCCCTCATTCTGATCCACTTGTGATAGCAATGGACTTTGGTTTGTCAATGGCAAGTTGGAAAGGGGAAATGGAAAATGGGTACCGAACTGAAACTATTGTCCGTCCTGCTGTTATCCCACCTGTCAAAAGAGTGGGTACCTCTTTTCCACTTGACCCCCAATGAAAGCGAACAAATATGGAAAGTAATGGCCCGATTAGTGAACCGTACTGCAGGATGCCAATGACACTAGCCATTCAGCGATGCTAAGTTTAGATACTTTTGTCTGTGACAAAACTTTCAACTACTTATTCAGCAAAGCGTAAAGTTGATCCCTTGTTTGGATATGGATATGAATATGAGCTTATGTAAATGTCAATGAAACCCTGCCAGGCAACCTCTTTACGTAATTTCCCTGCGACCTGGCGTGCACTTCTTCAAATTCAAATGCAAATGCAAATGCTTATACAATTTATGGATTGCTGGTAAAAACACAATTCCATTTCCTTCGATACACTTAACTCACGTTGAGTGCTCCTTGCAATTTGTTAATGAAATGCCTTCGAATGCTACCCGCCGTTTACTTTGACTGTAGCTCTCCAGACCGGATTATTAATTACATATATTGGTTGAGGAGAACGCAGAAAGTGCCCCATCGATCAAAACCCTCCAGAGTTAATTTAATGAATGCCTTCGCGGTGTCAGTAACTTTTGCCTCAGGTGGGCGAAACTGGTCTGATTTTGTACACGGCTTGAAAATAAATGCTTGTGATTGCAGATGCCAACTGTAAGGAGCGTTTAATGTGTCTAATCTGAGGGTCCTTCGCCGTCCTCAAATAAATTGTTCAAGATGAGAGTATGTCATTAATTTAGCCTGTTTATATTTCAAAGTGGTATATAAGGCATTTGAGCAACATAATACATTGATACACTCAAAGCAAGGAACAGCTTTAACAAAAAAAGGACACACATTTAAAATATTCGAGTTTCACCTCACTTTAAGAGACGTTTTATTATTCAAAATCATTGGTTTTACTAGTTAATTCCATACAATATTATCTTTATATATGTATAAATAAAATTTTTAATTGCAAGTATCGATAATATCGATAATTTTTATACTCAGAATATTCCTCAAAAAGATAAAAATACAAAGTATTTCTTGTGTCAAATTTAGCAAATAAAACCATATATATTTATAATTAAATATATTATTTAAGCTTATAATTAATTATATTTTTTAAATTATCTATCTACTTATATAATAATAGCAAAATTTCATACTATCGATTACATTGATAGGGTAATCGATTGTTTTGCAACTCTATAATCAAAGGTACTCCAGTTTCGAGCTTGTATTTTTATTTCTGTAAAATAGGTTCCAAATAATCCAAATAAAACCAAAAGCCTTAAATACACTCAGGCAAGAGAAGAACTAGATAGCTTCTGTTCTCGTTCAAGCCTCCCAAACTGCAATTGAAACCGTGTTGGAGTGGTAAGGCAACTGCAAATGGCAGGCGTCGCAAACAAGGTCTTACAGAGCTGGCTACTGAAGAACAACAGTCTCGCCTTTCCGTTTCCAATGGGAGGCGGTGGTGAACCCAAGACCGAAAGTGCCCTACTACCGAGAGCTTAGTGTGAAATTTGCTTAAATGAGGGGAAAGATGGAGAGAAATAGATGTTGCAAGCGGCATAAGCCCAAGCCATTCACCTCTTAAGTCCGACTGCATGCCACATTACGGTTTACAATTCAACCGACCGACTGACGCTACCAATCGCCCATCATCCCAGGCTCTAAAGTTCCATGTTCCCATTTCCCGACCCTCTGAAAAATGGTTCAATGAGGGGTTGCCTCCGCTGGGGGCAGACATTCGAGTGGCTCCAAATCCCCAGCAATTTGTCGCAACAACTCGCATTACATTACAAAACGATGTGCAAATAGAAACGGGCTACGAGACCGGCAAACTAAAGGGATTTGCCATAATGGTCGCCCCAAAGTATCCTTGGGGTTTTTTTGGTTTGGGTTTTGCTTTTTGCTACTTTGCTATATAGCTACATTACCGCCTTCGCCGCAGGCTCCCTTTCTCTATTTAATAACCCGACGAATTGGACCACCAAAGGGGGCTAAAGTGTCAGGAATCCGGCTTAGTTTGGCTTTAGCTAGTTGTTCCCGTTTCTATATTTAGCAAGGCATTAAGTTTTTATATTGTAATTGCAGTTGTTTCCTGTCCTCCGAGTCATTTTATTAACCATGGCATAACCCATACCCGCAAGTTATCCTTCCGTTTTCACTTCACATTTCCATTGTTTAAAATGTGTTTTTCCGACCAAGTTAGTTAGACAATTGCTGCCTTTGTGATTGCATTTTAATTAATGACCGGAATAGTGTAGTTAAAAGTTGGACTGTTCAAACAAGTTAAAGCTTTGTGCCGGCCATAAAAACTAAATTGACTTACCTTATTTTATACTCCTTTATGATTTATATTTCGTTTTCTTTTTCGGAATATTCAGTAATATTGGTCTGTTGTTTAATTTTTAAAGGCAGTTTAGGTACTTCAAAAAAAAAAATTTATATTTTTTTAATAATCAAATGCAATCACAAATTCATAGAAAATCGGTATAAACGGTTATGCCACAATAATTTAATAATGTTTCTGAATTTGAATAAAATATTAAAAAATTTAAGAAAAGATTAGAAAGCAATTTTATATTTTAGTTACAATAATTTACATTACCAAAAAATTTGTATTGTTAAGTAAAATTTCTTCTGCTTTTAGTTTGTAGAAAAACTTTCATTCCAATGACCTGCTTAGTATCAAGCATAATAAATCTAAAAGAATCTATAATAATTTTATGGCCTAAGCCAACCAGTTTATTAAATATATCAAAGCTAGCTTTCAAAAATATTTTACGATTTACCCAACGGTATGCTAATATATAAAGTCGGAGCACAAAACAATGAACATTGTATTTTTTATGGCTTCAGCATGTGACCTCCTTGGTGGGTCGTCAAGTCCTTTTCGTGGCCCAGAGACAAACTTAAATTCCAGCAGGATCGTGGCCTTTTGACAACTCGGAACATAAATTGATTAGTCCAAAATGTGGGCAACAATAAAATGGCTGCTAAGCTGCACATTAGCATCATTAAAGGGCCAAACAGCAAATCATAGGGCAGCGAAAAATGGCAGACACCTCGTGGCTCTTTTGGGACTCATAAGTGGCAAAAAACCAAACAAAAGAAAACAACATAAAAAATACATTTGTGTCTGCGAAATGCTAAAATTGTGTATGTTGCGTGCAGCATGTGGCTGTTTTTTTTTTTTTTTTTTTGCTTAAGCACGTTCCCGTCGACATCACCCCATTTATTTTTTTTTCGGGGACCTTCGGGAGCTGTTCCATTTCCGGAAAACGGACTCTTTAGCCTGGTAAAATGCAAGGATTCTCATTTATACATAATTCACAAACTCGAATTAAAGTTTGAACAGGCAAACGGAACCGGAAATCATCCGCTGGCGACAGCTGTTCCTTGTCGTCGTCTTCAATTGTGTCGCCCCAGTGCTAAAATATTTATGATTGTCCGGATGTGAAATGAATTGAAAGAGTTCATGCTAATTAGCCTGGCCAAGAGAAAGTTGGCGGTGCGAACTGAACAACAATTTTAATTGCATTTCACAAGTCTGTCCGCCACTACAAAAGTCAATTATGAAAAGCGTCTGAGTGCCAGATAGTAAACGATTTTCAGCTTCAAACTTTTCCGCCCCTTGACATTTAAGGGGCAAAGGTCAGGACAGGCTTCGGAAATAAGCCAAATTAAATGGGATTTTATTTAAGAACCACATTTATAGAAAATCACATTTTATTGATCTATAGGATTTGGTACTTTGGATGCTTATGAACAAATACAAGCTTTATTTATATATGTTAAAAAAAATGTATACAAAATTTGCAGAACTTTAAAATAGGTTATATGAATAAGAGGGCTTTAGGATTTTTAATTTTTTCAGTTTGCATTCAATAGTCTTTTAAACACCGTCTAAAGGCTGACCAGCAGATTTTTCAACTCGCCAGAAAGTTTTGTCTGCTCTTGAAATCCTTTGGGCAATGATAAAGTTTTGATTTGCTGCCGTTTTATTGTTTTGCTCATGCAAATTGTTGCCGACACTTAATTTTGTTTGCAAATACTTGTGCATATATTTGGGACTGTCCCGTCAGTTGACGGTAGACTAAACAACAAAAAACAAACGGATTAAAATGCTTGAATAAGTTTTTAAAGAAGATGAATACAGGGGTGTTCAAGCATTCAATGGAAATAAATCTAATTTTAACATTCCCAAAATTAAAGATTTAATAAAAAATATATTGAAAACGTTAGGCAATAAATGGTCAAGTATTTAAAAAGTAATTAATTGTATTATGGCCAGCGATTTGGCGCAACTCAAGCGTTATCACCAAATGTTTTCCCCTGACAAGTCAGGCCATAATTTGCCTTATCGCTTTTTCAACACTCGGCGAGTCCCTTTCACCGGAGCGAAGTTATTTAATTAATTAACACAAACTGTCGCTTGTTTCACGCTTCAACGTGCAAACGATGTTAATGGGCTTTCAATTATGCCGGTGCCGGGGAACCCCCGCCCCAAAGCCGTATGCAAAGTCCCAACGAACTACAAAATAACAGTGGTCTTTGGCTGTCGAGGTTGCAGGATGGAGGGATGGAAGGATCACACAATACTGTTCCCGAGGATGTCCTCGGCTGCCAGTCAGCCGGGTAAGAAATAAAAACAACTTTTCACAAACTGTCACAGGGATTTTGTCCATTTGATTGCGTGTGTAATTACACTGCCACGCCCACTTGTCCTTTATTCTTCTTCTTATTCTACAGGGGAATGGTCAGGGTACTTCCCCACTAGCCAGTTCAATTTCAAGTTTTTTGTCCAGCCCTAAAAAGGAAAAAGGTCAAAGGCGAGTCGGGGACAAAAAGTAGGAAGGAAGAAAGGTAGCGGCATTAAGCTGAACCGACAAAGTGATTTGGTGCCTCACATCGAATTTGGAATTGAAACGGCGAATTTGGACATTGACAGGTCGAGTACTTGAGCAACGCCAACATTCTCTTCAAAAGAACGCCTTCTTCAATCATTTTACTCAGGCTTTAGAGTCTAAAGTTGAGACAGATCTAAAGCCCCACATTTAATTGAACATTCCACTTGCTTGGAATCATTAAAAGGACCTCGCTGACCATTATGCAATTAGATAATTATGAATATAAATATTTATTATGAATATAAGAAATATTTGTAATTATACAATTTAAAATAAAAATGTAATAAAATAATTATTTTAAACTCGACTTAAAAAGTTACAAATTTAAATTTCCATAATTAAATCCCTCTTTGTTATTTGAATTGCGTTTAAAAGAATTTCTGCTAAGAAGAAACCTTATTAGATTTTCTCATATTATCTTAAATATTTAATAATATTTATTTGCCGGAGTTTAGCTCCAGCTATATAGTTACAAATATATATATATTTAATCATAACTTTCTTGTCATAAAAATTTAGTTTAAATAGAGTTTCTGCTAGGAAGAAACCTTAATCGATTTCCTCATATTCCCTTAAATATTCATTAACAGCTAATTGCCAAAATTAGGCAAATCATTCTACCACAAAATCCTTTTTCGCCACCAGTTTGGTGTCTCCTCCAAGAAAGTGCTTAAAAATTGATAAAAGCTCAACTCTCATTAGCCAAGCCTGAAAATTCAAGCCACTAAGCTGCTCCTGAGAAACACAAAACCACAAAAAAAAGACAAACACTTGACTTGACTTAAGTCGCGCATTAGCCTCGCAAGCCGCTTACACAATAATGAAAGCCTACTGTTCGGGGCATTCATTTGTAATTAGAGCATAAATTTCAATTTCACGCTTGCCACCACCGAGTGGTGAACAGTTTTCCGGGTAAAAACCTCCATAAAACCCTCGAAAACCCACCGCCCTATTGTTAGGCAACATTTAACATTTAATACTGGGAGCGGAGCACGTGCACCGACATTATGTTAATGCCAAATGAACAAACAACAGAGGAGCTACAATTTTTTTTTTTTTGGTGGGTGTTGTGGCAGTTGGATGCTGCTTTATCTACGTTTTTCAATAAGTTGTCAACGGCGATTTATGGCCATATTTTATGGCAAGTTAACAGCAAAAATAATGTGCTGATGGCCGATACGTGCAGGTGCAACAAATTACAGATGCGAATTCTGTCCCCAAACCGAAAACAAAATAAAGGTCCTTTAAATTTAAAACCGGCATAACCGATTAATAATTGTAATTGACATAGTATAAATAACACTGTGCGACTATAATTTTTTAACACTATGAAACTTATTAATATATATTTTAGGCCTGGTGAAATAATGAACTCATGCTTTTTAAATTTTTAAGCAATGCTCCAAAAATGTTACCTTAAATTAAACACATTACCAAAATATTTCTAGTTTTTTCTTAAAGTTAAATAAATAAAATATTTTCAAAAAGTTAGCATATATTCCATATCCCATTTAAATTTAAATGTATTTTAATATCCCTAAAGTAACATCTTTTTCCTGCGCGTTTTCTGTAGTTTCCATTCCCAAGATAGTTTTCACCTCGAAACTACTTTCTTGTTTTTCTTCGTCTGCGGCGTAGACAGACCAATAAGTCGTGTGTTTATAAATAAAACCATCATTGCCATTATGGCCATCATCAGGCAATATCGTCCGTCCTTCTGTGTTGCTGCGTGCCACGAAGCCAAATGACTGAGCCTTGGCAAGGCGGCCAGACTTGCAGTGGGATTCCCAATCCCCCTCGGGTGGCACATTTCATTGCCATTATTGGCACATTGGCTGCACTTTGTGGTAGACCCATAGCCTTGGGTCAATCAGCTCACCTGGCTGCAGTGGAAACTCTGGACTTAATAGCAACTTAACTCTGATTATGATGGATGGCTGGGGGAGTTGGAGAGCCTTTATTAAATCTTAATAAATCTTCAAGTGGAAACTTTATTATGTCTGCAAAAACACATTTCTGACAAGACAGCAAACTAATTAAATAACGAAACTTTTTATTTAGGTCACCTTTAAATTTAAACTTATTTTCCTGGATATTATTTTGGTCTTGTTTATTAGTTATTAAAATTGATCAACCAAGAAGAATAGCAGAAAGTGAATTTGCTATTTCTTAAATATAATAATTTAGTATTTAATATTTAAGTGAAAATAAAAATAAGAATGCAGTTCTGAAATAATATATGAAGTATTTCTTAAATCGTTTACACATTTAAATACCATACAATATGCGGAATAAAGAAAGTTTGGTAAAAACTTTTTAACCTTTAATACCGCCAACTCAGTTGTAAAACCGTTTTAAGAAGCTCGACAGATTTTCGCCAAATATAGAAAAAAGTAACCCTGGTGAAAAAAGCAAAGTTTCTTTTCCGCAACTTATGCTTACTGCCAAAAAGTTTCCGTCTAGAGATATTATCAACTAAAGATTATGAGGGTTGAGGGGCAATAAGTTTACAATTCGAGCGCTTTGATAATGACAAAAACATGAGCAGCGGTATGTTAAGCTGATATAATCCAAACGCCCACACTCAGATTTATTTTTCCTTTAAACCTTAAAACGTTTTCCGCTTCGAAAAGTTATTAGACAAAGGACGGCAAGAAAGACATCAACTGCTGTGTAATCTTAGACATTTTTTGACTCTCAAAAGCAGCAGTGTAAAAATGAATCTATATGTGTAATATATTTTGTTAGATTTTTCATATGCCAGCTCCACGGCTCCGTGGGCCTATAAATTTGTGGGGCATTTTGGGGGCAGACATTTTGAAGTGGATATTGATGAATTTATATTGGATTTGGGTTGTATGCCTGCTGCCGCTGCTTTTTCCCTCTTTTCGGTTTTGTTCTTTCGCAGGACTTTATATTTGAGCTTAAGTGCTTATTTGTTGTTATTTGTAATTTGAGTTTTTGGTTGTTTTGGGCTTTTTCTTACAACCCAACATGCAGAAATTGATGACCCATGTGGTCTGTCGACTTTCACTTCGGACATGGCTATTAATTTTTGGTCAAAGGTCCCTAATCACCTTTAGTACCCCAGCCTCCTTTGGTTTAGTCCAAGCTGTAAGGCTTAAGTCCTTGACTTGACACGGGGCCAGTTGTTATTCGCTTCGAGATTATGCAAAACATTTTAAATCAAAAGACCTACAAGTTAAACGCATCATCAAGTACAAATACTGGCAAATTTGTCTGAATTTCCCTTTTTGGGTTTGCACTAAAAGCTGATAAAGCTGCTTATGTAAATGATTACAAATGGATGGACCGAAAAGGTTCCTTAGAAACGGTTTTCACTCGAAGTTTAAGCGTGGATGGCACTTTTTTGAAAGAGGTGTTTTAGTTGACAAGGTGTCTTTAGAACATAAAGCATGTTACTTTATTTAAAATTGCTGAAAAAGACTAGTTTAGTAATTGTTATTATTTAATATCGAAATATTTCATAACTTTAAGAAATAAGTATTCATCATTTAGTGGTAACTTTCAAGTCGATACATGAACACAAATGTAAACTTCAATTCAACTTTCTTATTTCATTTGCTTACCCTAAGATATATTGTTGTTGATGCCTGACCCAAGCAAAAAAAAATGAACAAACAAATTGTGGGTATAATCCAGCGGCCCTTTTTTTTACCACCAATAAATGTGAACTCCCGACACCAAAGTTAAGCCCCATTGGGACCAGCACTTTGTACGTTTTTTTTTTGTCAACCTGCCTTGTTCGAATTCCTTTGTAATATCCGGGGTCCTGACCCGAATTCTTTTAGCTCACAAAACCACCGAGACAGCAGACGGCAGCCAATCAATCAATGCAAAAGCTTTGCAAATTCTTTAAAGTCAGTTCACTTAAGGCCATTGTACTTTAAGGCCTAACTGCAGGTGTAACAAACAAGTGACGGAAAAGGCAAATTAGAAAAAAAGCACAGCTCCCCTGGAGCAACAAAACGATTTGGGCCAAGTGGAGAAGCATAAACAGAAGAAGGCAAGACAACAATCGGCTTCTGCCATTTCTATGCTAAACAACAAACCGAAAATTACATTCATTTCCTGCTTCCGGCATCACGTAGCCGCACTGTAGTCGCCAAGGTCGCAGCTTTGAGTGTCTGGCCGTGTTGAACAAAGTTTGGTCAAATTACCAACAACCTGAGGGGTCATGGAATTTCCAAGTCTTGTTTGCAGACTGAAGAGGTCAGTCTATCAGTCTGAGAGGATAAATTTCAAAAGGGGATGTAGATCAATTTCGCTTTAATCTATAAACGACTAGTTTGATTTTAGAATTTGTGAAAGTATTATTAGTATTATCAAATTAATTATTACTTAAAAGTTGTTTTTATGCATATAAAATCTACTAGAAGCTATTAAAAATAGTGACGTGTATTTTATTGTTGCTTTGGTTACTACTTTATAGAAATTATTTAGTAAAGCTACCATAAAATGGTAAGTTTTGTGTACTTTGTTGTTGGGAGAGTGGCTATTTCGTGGACAATTCGATGGGTTGGGACCATTTAACTATTATATTGGTCAATTTTACTGGACTTACTGTTAAAGGGTTTTATTGCTCTTAATTGAATAAATTTTGTAAAGCAAAGTTCCTTTGAAAATTTAAGTAGTATTTGAACTTTGTTAATCAACTCTATCACATACTCACTTTTACTGTAGAAATATCGATTTCCTAAAAAAGTTATATCTTCTCTGAAAAAATCAAATGAAACACGAGGCAAACATATTCATAATTTGCCTTGCAGACACATAACAAATAAGTTAATTCTCTTGGCAAAATGCGATAATGCCCGGCAAATTGTTTACCCCAGAGGACGCACCTAAGTTTATCACAACTTTGACCTTCATTACGCAAGTTTTGGTCTTTTTTCCCACTTTTGGACAATCACTATATATAAATTTGACCCATTCCTGCAACCTGAAACCAATGTATTTATTATTATAGCAGCAAAAACCAACTTCGGAGGAGCAAGAAAATGTGGCAAAAAATTTAATCAACATGACTTTGTCGGTGTTGTTTATTTTCGGTTCGGAACAGTCAACTTGGCGCCTACACAATCCCACGGCTTTTCTCTAAGGAATGCAGATATAGACCAGGACGTGGGAGGTGTTTCCATGTATCGCATTCGAATGCAGCAGCTGCGTCCTACTGAGTTTAATTAATGCCTGTGTGGACTAAATGAAAAAATTCACATTCCCTTGGTACAAACAATTTTTTGCTTAAAGAGGTATTTTTAGAAAAACTTTGCGTTTTTTTTAAACTCCACCTTTTAAATGGGATGTATTATATTTAGATTAAAAAATTCCAAAACTTTTATATAGCTTATTTTCTTTAAAAATTTAAACAAATACCTTACAGAAATATAAATTAGTCCATTTTGTTGTATATGAGTGCGAAACGCCCGAGATATCCGCTAAATGCCATCCAATTTAATTTCATTAGTTATAAACATTTTTGGGCTCAAAAAACTAAGCACATGGCTGGACCAGCACAGGGCATATGATTAACGCCCAAAAGCCACAAAGTAGGCAGCACAAAAACCACAAAATGTCAGCCAGCAACAACGGCAGCAAAGTCTCATCAAATATGTTGATAAAACACAAAAGATTACAACCCAAGGAGGGTCTGGGAAAAAAGGGTCCTAGGAGAAGGACACCAGGCCAGGACGAAGGCATCTAATGTGTTTGTCAAAACGTTTTAATGCCCTTTCCCAGGGATGGGGTCCCATAAAGCCAGCTAGATAGCCCAGGCACAGTAACCTTTTTTTTTGGGGCAGAAAGGGCGATAGTTAAAGCCTAAAGGGGGTGGTGGTGCGTTCGGGACCGACTGACCAGCCACAGATGACCTTTTTCGCACAGCGAAATAAAAATTGTTAAATAAAAGGCGAATAAAATTGGTGTGTCACACAAATAAGAGGGAAAAAGAGCCTCGTCAAAGTCTCGACATGAGCAAAAAACAACCTGTTGTTCATGTGTGTGTTTGTTGGGTAGGAGGGTTTTGGGTAAGGGTTTTCGTATGGGTATGCCTGAGCGAAAGTCTGGGTTTTGGGGGCGTTAAATGTATTAGTTGGGCTATGCCCTAAAGGCTATTTAAACGTCGTCAATGTGTTTTTCACGCTTCGGTTAAGAAGATGTTGGGGAAAAATCACACTACACAACATAAAATAGGCTGAATTAGTAGACTGATATTTATTATACGTTACCACCAGTAAAATATTTGAAGATCTTCACATGGTTCCATTTCAATTTGATATACTTTCGTACGTATTTATATACTACTTATTTCGTGATTCATTATTGTTATATGAATAATTATAACTTAAAGTTGATTATATATATGATTGATGATTGATGATTGATTATATATCTCTTCAGTATTTATTATGATGTTTTTAAATTCATCTCCGAAAAATTTGCTGTTTGATGTGAAGTGTATTTTTGGATAACCTTCTCCATTTTGCACTTATCAGGCTCTTGATGCTCAACAATGTGTTAATGGGATTGCTTATTATGTGTCAATCAAGCGTTACACTCCAAGCAATTTAAGAGCCCAAAAATATTCGTCCTGTCATGTACCATTTATTGGTTGACACATTGTTTTTTAAAGCCTGCTAAACTGGGATCTGCCTACCATGCCCACGAACAAACGGCATATTCGGACGTAAATAGCATCATTATCTAGGAGATATCGCACAACTCATTCGTCATTCGTCAAAAGCCAACAAGAAGGCATCCCCAGAGAACGATGATAAATCACTTTCAATTTTGACAAACGTCCCAAATGTCGCGCAGTCTAGGGGCACATTTCATCGGCCAAACACCCACTTGCAAACACAGACAGATACCAAATTTCCATACCGAGTGGTCGGACTCCGCTGGGCAATTGGCCAACACTCTTCCGCCCAACAAATCATTCTCCGGCGGACATTTCCGAGATATCATTGGCCGAAACGAGAGAAAGGCACAAGAGGGGAAAGCGAAAGTCAATTCGATTAAGGCTTGGACAGACATCAGAAAAGATGGATGGCTGGGAGCTGGGCGAATGGTAAATCATAAAAAATAAGACGGTATATATAGACGATTAAGTGGGAATTTATAGATTTTAAGGAATACATCTTAAATTAGGAAAAATTCAAGTTGGAAAATACTAATACGTGTGTAGTATAGAAACGCCTGTTTAAACAGCATGCTTATTCAATACCATTTATGCATTCGATTTTATTATTCTAAGATAGTACGTATTACCAATATTAAATGATTATTAAAGAGTTTCTCTTCGTTATCTTTAAAAGTCAATTTTAAGTGCTTAAAATCCGTTCCTTTCTGACTTCAAATAAATATTTATGATGCTTTTTTAAAAGCAGTCTCGTGATCTACTTATTAGCCATCATGGCGGCGGTATTTTGTGAAACGTGCCCCTTGCTTAACTTCAATTCAATTTCCGGTTCGCCTTCCTGACATCACGTATACGCAGGCTATCACGTATACGACAAGTTGCATCGCCAGCCATCCGCAGTCAGCTACTAACAAAATATTTCGCCAGCACTTAACGCCCCCAGCAATCCTCCTTTTTGCCGATGCTGTTGCAAAGGCTTAACTTCCAACTTCCGCCTGCAACGACAGGGAAAAAAGCCAAAACAAAAGTGTAAATTTCAACCCCATTTGGGGGAAAGTGTCTCTTCCTGTGGAGAGACTGCTGTGCATAATATTGCATACTCATTTAAGACCCATTGTTCAGACACTTCTCGGCATAAGGACTTTGCTCTAAGAATTTCTTTCTTTTGCCTTTGGTGTACTGCCCCCAAGGTAAGCCATCTATCAGCATCCTGACTGGATTCATCAAGACCCAACCCTTCAATTGCAACTCCTCCGTCCCACTTGAACCCATGGCTGTGCTGTGTTTCTTCTTATAAATAATTCAATTGCCATTTTCCTGGTCTTATTCTCTTTGCTGTAAAATGAACATATGACGCCTGAAACGAATTACAATGAACGGAAGGCCTTACAGTTGATATGAAATGCATGAGGGTCCTTTGCATTGTCTAGCTCACGTCTATGTTGAGGACATAGAAAATATTGCAGCGCTATTGATTTTCTTTAAATTTTTAATAATGGAAAATCCCACACCATCGGCCATTAGGCAAGCCATTAACCAATGACATCATTTGGAAAAATATATACATTTCTATAAAAACGGTGGCAACTAATGGTGGCATTGGCGCAGCTGTTGGGTTTTTCTGATATCTAACCTTTAACAATTTACGGAAAAAATAAATGCATTGAAACACTTCGAATATGGGACCCTATTCAAGTGCAGTCATGAATAATTTTCGCTCATAAATTGCTCTTCAGTGGACAAAATCTATGTTTTCCCAGGAAAATGTAAGAAAAGCCGCTTTCATTTTCAATGTTTGCCAAAACCTTCTTTGTATAAGCAAACAGAAATTTAAAAATGAATTTTGATCTGAAATACAGTAGTTCGAATTGAACTTTGATTTCCCATTTAAGACTAAATTTGGACATAATAAAATAGTGGGTAAAAGTCATTTGTGGCAGAAATTAAAACTTAACAAAATTACGCTGCATTCAATATATCGACTTTTATAAAATACAATATATAACGAAATGTATTGTAATTTTTCTGCTTTTACCACTAATGTTTTGTTGAATTTATGCTCAAAGCATTTTAATATTTTACCATGGTCTCTTACCTTCATATATTTTGGGAAAAGGTTTTACCCTTGATAGGTATTATTAATTGCTGTTCTAAATTTATAAACTCCATCGGAAAAAGGAAACTGTACCATCGTATTTACTTTGTATTTGTGTAGTGTTGCTATTATGATGACAGCTGCATATCCTTTATATTATAAATTTTTGTAATTTCTCATCCTGGTTCTTCTTCCTTACAGATTCTCATCAACGCAAGGCAAGAGCAATAAGTAGAAATGTTTCACTTGAAGCGCCAACTGAGTCAAGGCTGTGCCCTGGCCCTCATCTGCTTGGTGACTCTCCAGATGCAGCATGCCACCCAGGCGGAGGTGTCTCCAGTTCAAGGTGACCATCCCTTGCAGTCGCCCTCCGAGAAGCAATCCTCTAAAGACTCTTTTGTAGGCACTCCCCTGAGCAATCTATATGATAATCTGCTGCAGCGCGAGTACGCCGGACCCGTGGTCTTCCCCAATCATCAGGTGGAACGCAAGGCCCAGCGTTCGCCCTCGTTGCGTCTCCGGTTTGGACGCAGTGATCCGGATATGCTGAACAATATTGTGGAGAAGCGTTGGTTCGGCGATGTCAACCAGAAGCCCATAAGGTCGCCCTCTCTGCGCCTGCGATTCGGCAGGCGGGATCCCAATTTGCCCCAGATGCGACGGACCGCCTACGATGACCTCCTGGAGCGGGAACTCACCCTCAATAGCCAGCAGCAGCAGCAGTTGGGTACCGAGGGAGACTCCGATCTCAGTGCCGACTACGATGGTCTCTACGAGCGGGTGGTGCGGAAGCCACAGCGTCTTCGCTGGGGACGAAGTGTTCCTCAGTTTGATACAAACAATGCTGATAATGAACAGGTAATTTTCATAAATTTGATAGGATTTTTTTAAAGTTTTTTTAGGGATATCAAGTAAATGTGTCTTTTTAAGGAATATTATGATACTTTTTAAATGTGTTAAAAAAGGAAAACAAATTGCCAAAGAAATTATTAAAACAAGGTATATAAAAGTCAATCTCAAAAACAAAAATTTTGTATTGAGGATTGTGGACTTAAAATATATTGGAAAATATATTTAATCACCTCTATAATTGATTTAAAACCGTAAGCTATTTTTAATAACTTTTAGTTTAGTGATATTTTCTATAATAATATTATTCAAACTGAGTTCTGTCCCTCATCTTTAAAAGAAGATTAAAAATGAATTGTTGCAGATTTTATTGCTAGGATTATTTTGATTAATATGATATCATTACCCTTTTTAATTTTCCAGATGGAACGCTCGCAATGGTACAACTCCGTGTTGAACTCGGAGAAAATGCGCCGGATGCTTATGGCCCTGCAGCAGTACGAATCTCCCGAAAATGTGGCCAGTTATGCCAACGATGAAGATACCGATGCGGACCTGAATAATGATGCATCCGAGTTCCAGCGAGAGATCCGTAAACCCATGCGGTTGAGATGGGGACGAAGCACTGGAAAGGCTCCCTCAGAGCAGAAGGTGGGTTTTAAAGATATATGAAAAATGAATTTTCCCTGATTCCAAATCTTTTTCTGAAAATGTAGCCGACTCCTGGGGAAACTTCATCGGTCCCACCCAAGACACAGAACTAAATTATTGAAAAACAGCCATGTGAAGGAACTGCAGGAGAATGGCAACAATTAAAAGATATCGGAAGCAAGCTACACGGTCAATATCCAAAGCCAAATAAGATACAGAAAACATATAAAACCCAAGGTCAGACAAAGTTTTTGAAAGCATTTTGAGATCGCAAGGAGGCAAGGGCTAAGAAATACATACTATAAAACATATATCTAATAAAAATTATTAACCATTTATGTGTAACTCTTGGGTTTGAGCCACTTTTAAAATAAACTAAAACTTACAAATATATATTTTCCGTAAACTTTAACAATGCGCAGGTAAAACAAGGTAAAACAACCATTTCGACTTAGAGTTAGTTTACAAGTGTACCATTTTCAATAATTTATAGTTGCGTTTTTTTTATAAAGATCTTCAAAATGTTTTATATTTTGTATTATTTAAAAAAAATTAAGTATGTATACCCAGAAACCCATCGAAATAGTTCAGCCTCCTTATTCCTAATATGCTCAATTAAAGAACTTTAAAAATATTTGATTGCCCCAAAAACTTTTAGACTCAATGTATATAAAAATATTATGAAAACTTTTAAAAATTAGCGCAATTTGTTATACTAACGCTAAAAAGCTAAAAAAAAAATTATTCTATTAATGAAAGAACTTCTTCGTTTCTAAACTCGTAAGCGAATTTCGATTTAATGTTACGATGGAAGTGTTTGAAAAACATAGAGGCCCCCGAAAGCTGTATTACTGTAACACTTGTTATATTTTGTGTGCTACAAGTTATAAATAAATGTATATCAACTATTATATTATACGACTATATATATATATATAAATATACGATGAACATTGTCTATTGAAATTTTATCGATGTATTTTAATAAAAGGAGAAATCAATTACAGAGCAAACAAGCATAAAGCTGAATGTCGTTAGAACACTTTTGTATATTTAATTTACACCATCATTGAAATTATTGTTTACCAAACAAAAATATGATAATGAAAATACACTTTGTGGTAACATCCATATCCAGCTGAATGCCATTTCTCGGTGAAAATTGTGCAAAATCTTCTCCCGCGTATATATCAGTATATAACTTTTAATGAATGTAACATCATGAATGTAAATAAAAGAGCAGGAATACTTAAAAGCAAACATATTTTACTCGATCTATGCTACAAATAAATAACTCAGATGGAGTAAAAACTTAGAAAATTGTATATTATTAATTTTGGTGGGAGAACATATAACTGCATATCATAATACCCTACTCAAAAAATCATTTTAATTTATTTTTTTAATTATGTTTTTCTACATTATCCCACCCATTTTACCACCCATCATTTGCATTTCATGTTAAAACTTTTCGAAATCTCTGCAGGAAACTTTTTTGATAGGTTTTCCTGCATAAAACTCACCGATCCACTAAAACTGCCAACAATAATCAACTTGGGAACCCACCGCATCCGTGCCTGCAAACTGTTGCCCATTATGGGATTAAGCAACAAATGTTAGAATATTAAACCGAAACCAAACAAGAAGCAAAAACTCTGATGAGAATGGCAGCTGGGAATGGGCAGGGGAATTATCATGGCCAAAGACAAACAATCCGTAGGAGGCCAGGACATTTGTCCTCCCACCTGTTGTGCTATGACAGCCATTGCCATTAACCCCATCACCACATCCTCGAACAGCCCTTTTCCACCTGGTTTCCACTCTTTGTTGATGTTGGCTTTGATAATTAACTTTTCAACTCCTAATGTACCGAAATGTGTGTTGCCTAAAATTGTTATACTCCCTACATGAAACATATTATTTCGGTTAATTGCATGCAGCATTGAAAATTCAACATGAAAATGCACTTTACGAGGATACCAGTTTTGTGGGTGGTAAACGGGTTAGCCTAATATGTTGAAATTCCGCCATGAAAGTCTAGATTTTAAAATTGCATGCTTTCAAATTATTCAACAACATTATTTCAGTGAACAAAGTTACATTTAAAATGTGTTATTTTCTGAAAATTGGCTAACAACGGAAACTTTTACTGGGAAACTATTCGCATAACTTTTAAAATACTCATATATTTTATAATTACAATATAATTTCAGAGAAAACCGTGTTATTACGAGCTGGAGAGCTGTAATATTTTTTTTAATGACGATCAAGAATTAAGGATCGCTTTAGAATTTATGTTTCTGAATATAACATCCACATTTTTAAATAGAGAAAAAGATGGAAAATTGAATCCTACATTTGACTTGAAAACTTGGATTTCTGTGTAAATTGCCAATGTCAAAATTTTGTGGAACGCTTTTAACTGATCTATGTTGCTGATGTTGTTGTTCTAGTCTTCCATATGTACAGAGTGTAATCTGTATGACGCCCCACGTTACTTAGTACTTGGCAAATATTTATGCAAATAATATGCAATTACACACACAAGCAAGCGGCGCCTAAAAGCGCTCTGTAAACACCGAACTTTTCCAACAAACACAAACACACCCGCAGCCAACAGACACACATGTGTCCCACATACACAAGTGCCAAAGGAAAATCCTCTTCAGGGGCGACAAAAACCACTTGCAACTGAAAACACCAGGAAAACGCTTGCGATTTACATTCCCATTTCGCCTTATTTTACACTGTTACTATGATGTACAAAAAATGTTGATTGATCATTAGCGATAAGTGATATTAAACGCGAATTATTCAGTGCAAGTTGTTTATATAAGGCTAACAAAATAAAATTACTATTTTTCTTTTTTTTTTGAAGTACTATCGATTTCTCTCAGTGTACACTGATATACGTATGTAAATTAAAGAGCAACAGAAGCAAAAAAACAATGTTAACTACTTCTTACTTTCTGTCTGAGCCGCCATCACAACATAAACATCCAAAACTAATGCGAAAGTTTTGATTCATTCATCTGAATACAGAACTTTGTATTCACCACGTTATTTATATACCTTAAACGTTAATGCTATAATGCTAACTGCCTTTGATTTATTTGCATTGAAAACGCGCTCGGTGGTATGCTTTGATTGGACTTATTAAATGAGTCAAGGTTCTTATTTTATGAATTAATATTAGAAATTTAACAGAGATAGAGAAAAATAAATTTGTTAAATTAGAAAATTATTCAAAGTATTTAGTCCAAGATTTTACGGATTTTAAAGTCCTTCAAGTCTTCTTGTGGAATAAGGCGCAGCTTAGAATCGTTGGCCAAATGCAGTACCGAATAGAAAGCAACCGCCGGAGACAACGAATCCGCCATTTTGGGGGTCAGATGGTTGGGCAATTTTTCGTACACCTCCTGGAAACTTGCGACACCCTTGGCATATTGTTCATTCTGTTTCCTTGGATGCGAGGGTATCGACTCCTCGGGGACATCGATTGAAAGTTGTTCCTGAATCAGGGAGTTGCAGGATTTTTTTAGATTTTTCATGTCGATCACCTTGGCTTGCTTCGCGAATGGAATGTTTACTTTGGTAACCTAAGGATAAACAGTTTGAGTTAAATCAGGGCACAGGATTCAGAGGTTTTATTTTTTGGATAACTAACCTGCGGCGGAGCACCCTCGAACTCAGTGCCGATTTCCCAGACTGAGTTATCACAGGTAGCATTCATCTTGGTTAGACTCATATCATCCGCACCCAACATGCCTTTGGATCCTTCAGTGGCCATCGCCTCAATAACGCTCACGTCGGCGGGAACAGCATCAGTAAAAATATCGTTATTGAACAGATCCTGGTCGTTATCTTCACTAAGACGCATGTCAGCATCCATATCGATCCCAAGATCTCCACCCTCATCCGATTCAGGCTCTCCGAAGCGCTTCGACAACTTTATGCTGGGTGCCGAATCGTATTTAAAGAAGAGGTCCGGGTCCAAATTGAAGTGTGTTGGCAACATCAGTTTTCTGTGGTCCCACTTTTTGAAATTCACTCGGCGCTGCTTTTTGGTAAAATCGGAAGAATCCTGCTGTTCAAAGGAGCCCTCAGTCACATTATCATAAGCAACAGCCTTGGCTCTACGGTTGACGTTTTGATTCGACGACATCTTGGGTCGTTCCCTGCGAACAGCCTGGTTGTCCTGCGGAACTGTGCTGGTGCGCTTGAACTTCCAATGTGAGGGTCCGGCCCAAAACTGAGAAATCTTCTCCATCGGCCTGTAGCAATACTCTAGCTTTGAGTTTCCGTCTACTGGTCGCAAATCCTTGAGAAACTCCGTCGGTTTTTGCAGCCGACTACAGCTTTTAAGCACCATTTGCTCCTCGGTGGTGAGCTCGTCCAGCTCATTGTGGTCCACTTCCAGTACCAGAGGAGGTCCATCCAAGTCGGGCATGGGCTCACACTCGGCGTTGATGTCGAAGGCCATGGAAATCTCGTTTACACACATATCGTCGGCATTATCCAGCCCCTCATCATGCTGATCTTCATCCTGCATGGGCTCTGCGGGCTTGTCGTTGGAAGCCTTTGGATTAGGAGCACTTGTGATAATGTAGCCAGTGTGCAGCGGGCGCAAATTTGATCTTTCAGCATGGGGAAGCAGTTTCCGCATGAAGGTAGTGCCCATCAGCGATTCAGCCGGCCACTGTTCCATGTCTGCGTTAAGAGTAGTGTGATCCTGGACCTCCTCGTTGGACTCTTCGCTGTTCCAGAAACTGTACGTGGTGCGCAAGCGCAACTCCGAGTCCAAACTGGGCAGAATGTTGTGCATTAGGCGATTTGAGGCATCAATGGAGCCCACTGTAGAGTTGAGTTTGCCAAACACGGGATCCTGCAAGGGTGTCGTATCTAGGCGGCTATTAAGTGTGTCCTTGTTCTTGGTGACGGTGGACATAGGCTTCTTCTGCCTTTTGGGCTTGGCTGCTGCTTTTTCTTGAGCTTGTTCTGCTGGATCTTGCCCCTCACCAGCCGCCTGATCGGCTTGGGGTCCATCGTCATCCTCGGCAGCGTTCAGTTGCTTATCCGTGAGAGTGCGGGCACTCAGGCCGGCTGAAATGCGCATGGCATCCAGGTAGATGGAATCAACCCGCAGACCATAAACCTTGGAAGAGGCCTCCAGTGAGGATGCCGCCATCTGGAAGATAATCGAAGGATGTGAGTGTGGTTTGCACAGAGTCTTAGTTATTCGAACTCACCTTGAAGTTGCTCATCCGCTTGTGATGGTGCTCCAGCAGATTGGCCAGCGAGTCGATGAGAGTAAGATTCCAGGCATTGTCCTTGCTCAGCTTGTTGCCATTGTAGATCTCCAGGCAGTTTTTGATCGTCTCGTTGTCCTCGATGGACTCCTGATTGCTTTGGCACTGTTGATGCTGGAAGAGAGAGCGGCGACAGGCTGCTCGCCTTTCCACCTCGTTGTCGAGCAGCGGGGTCAGCACGCGGGACACGTCGCCGTGGTACATTCCCGCCGCTGATCGTCGGAGCGGAGTCTTAAAGCGTGGGGAAGTCATTCCTCCGTTAAATCAGAAAAATAAAAAACTCAGAAAAGAAAAATCGAGATTGACGAACGCGCGTGCTTCTAGAAACACTTTTACTTTTACTGACAACTGTCGGCTTACTAAACTGACACTATTAAACTATGTTGCTCTGTTTACGATTGAATATTCTATAATTTCTTATATTTTTACCAAATTTGTAATATACCAAACTAAGATAAAATTTTTTAATTGACATATTTAAACAACAAATTTTATAACGCCAAATCGAGGAAAATAATTTGAAAAACTCGAATATACCCGAAGAAAAATTGTGCCAATTATAAAAGACAAAACATTAAAAGGTAATGTATGTGGCTTATTGTTTATTAAATAATTTATAAAATGTGAATCTGGCTTCGACTATAATTAATTTCCGATTCGACTGGGGTGAGGGTAATTCTTTGGGAATACTGATATGAGTTCTGAGTGGGACATAAGGTTATGAGATTAAAGGATACAAAACACAAAACGAAATTTAACAGCACTAAGGGCAACTACAATTAATTAAATTTAGGAATTTAAGAGTTTAATCCAAGACTTGACGGATTTGGAAGTCCTCCAAATCTTGTTGGGGAATAAGGCGCAATTTTAAATCGTTGGCCAAATGCAGAACCGCGTAGAAAGCCACCGACGGCGACAAGGAATCTGCCATTTTTGCGGTCAGAAGGTTGGGCAGTTTTTGGTACACCTCCTGGAAACTTGCAACGCCCTTTGAATAATGTTCACTCTTCTTCTTTGGATGCGAGGGTATCGTCTCCTCAGGGACAACGTTCAGAAGTTGTTTTTGAATCAGGGAATTGCACGACTTTTTCAAATTTTTCATGTCTATAACCTTTGCTCGCTTAGCGAATGGAACGATCACTTTGGCAACCTATATAAGCGATATTACATAAATAAGGGCACCAATTTTATAATTTTCATAGTTCGTATGCTCACCTGCGACGGAGCACCCTCGAACTCTGTGCCAATCTCGAAGACTGTGTTATTGCATGTGGCATTCATCTGGGTGAGCCCCATCTCGCCCGCATCCACATCCATTTTACCATCGGCCGCTTGTTCGGCGGCAATGGCCGCAATAACGCTTACGTTGGCGGGGACAGCATCGGTGAAATGTTCATTATTGAATAGATCCTGGTCGTTATCATCATCGTGATGCATGTCAGCATCCATATCGATCCCTAGATCTCCACCCTCATCCGATTCAGGCTCTCCCACGCGCTTCGACAACTTTATGCTCGGCGCCGAATCGTATTTAAAGAAGAGGTCCGGGTCTAAGTTAAACTTTGTCGGCAATATCAATTTTCGGGGGTCCCATTTCTTTTGGAAATTCACCCGACGCTGCCTTATGGTAGTATCTAGCTGCTGGAAGAAGTTCTCAGTCACTTTGCCGTAAGCTACAGCCTTTGCTCTTCGGTTAGCGGCCAAATGCGACTTCTTGGGCCTTTGACTGCGAATGGGCTGGGTATCCGCCGGACCATTGGTCTGAGAAAATGTGGTGCGCGGCCGAGTACGCTTGAACTTCCAGTGTGAGGGTCCAGCCCAGAATTGGGAGATCTGTTCCATCGGCCTGTAGGAGTACTCCAGCTTGGACTTTCCGTCTACTGGTCGCAAATCTTCTAAAAACTCCGTTTGCTTCCGCAACCGCCGACAATTTTTAAGCACCATTTGCTCCTCGACGGTGAGCTCGTCCAGCTCATTGTGGTCCACTTCCAGTACCAGAGGAGGTCCATCCAAGTCGGGCATGGGCTCACACTCGGCGTTGATGTCGAAGGCCATGGAAATCTCGTTTACACACATATCGTCGGCATTATCCAGCCCCTCATCATGCTGATCTTCATCCTGCATGGGCTCTGCGGGCCTGTCGTTGGAAGCCTTTGGATTAGGAGCACTTGTGATAATGTAGCCAGTGTGCAGCGGGCGCAAATTTGATCTTTCAGCATGGGGAAGCAGTTTCCGCATGAAGGTGGTGCCCATTAAAGATTCAGCCGGCCACTGTTCCATGTCTGCGTTAAGAGTAGTGTGATCCTGGACCTCCTCGTTGGACTCTTCGCTGTTCCAAAAACTGTACGTGGTGCGCAAGCGCAGCTCTGAGTCCAAACTGGGCAGAATGTTGTGCATTAGGCGATTTGAGGCATTAATGGAGCCCACTGTAGAGTTGAGTTTGCCAAACACGGGATCCTGCAAGGGAGCGGTATCTAGGCGGCTATTGAGTGTGTCCTTGTTCTTGGTCACGGTGGACATGGGCTTCTTCTGCCTTTTGGGCTTGGCTGCTGCTTTTTCTTGAGCTTGTTCTGCTGGATCTTGACCCTCGCCAGCAGCCTGATCGGCTTGAGGTCCATCATCATCCTCGGCAGCGTTCAGTTGCTTATCCGTGAGAGTGCGCGCACTAAGGCCGGCTGAGATGCGCATGGCATCCAGGTAGATGGAGTCCACCCGCAGTCCATAAACCTTGGAAGAGGCCTCCAGTGAGGAGCCCGCCATCTTAGAGAGAACCGAAGGATGTGAGTGTGGTTTACAAGGACTCTAAGCTGAGTAAACTCACCTTGAAGTTGCTCATCCGCTTGTGATGGTGTTCCATCAGATTGGCCAGCGAGTCGATGAGTGTAAGATTCCAGGCATTGTCCTTGCTCAGCTTGTTGCCATTGTAGATCTCCAGGCAGTTCCTGATCGTCTCGTTTTCCTCGATGGACTCTAGAGTGCTTTTGCGCTGTTGCTGCTGGAGAAGAGTGCGGCGACGGGCTTCCCGCCTTTCCGCCTCATCGTCGTTCAGCGGGGTCAGCATCCGGGACACACCTTCGTGGTAACTGCCCACAGCGGATCGCCGGATCGGATTCTCCAAGTGGGGCAGGGTCATGGTTCCGGAAATGTGGGAAGATCGGGAAGATCAGGGACTCACAGCCAAGTGTAATTGAGATAGACGGACGCGCGTGCTTCTGGGCAACCTTGGCCAACAGACAACTTTACTGGTTTCCCTCCAACCTACTGTTGTGTTCACAGTTAGCAATTTTAAATTGTTTGTTGATCGTATTTCGCCTATTTCTTATTTTGCGCTGGTATTAGTACTAGTTTACAGTTTCTTTCAAACGACGCCGCAATTTAGGGCTGCAAAATGACTGTTATTTCCAGTGCTGAAAAACCTTAAAGGTATGGCGTGTTGGCTAGGAAAAGAGCTAGACTAATAGCTAGAGTATCTCTCAAAGAAATTAGTTGTTCTTGCTATAAAAACAACTTTAATTAACAATTCAATTTTTTCTTTAAGGTATGAACTAATATATTTAAAAAACTGAAATATTTTATAAATTTAAGAATTCAGGGCTGCTTGATTTTTAGTGCCGTAACTATATCGGCAAGCCAGGGCTGGATACTTTAAATAACCGTTAGACTTGAAATACAAACTGGATAGACACAGTTTTTAATTTAATTAATTAACCAAAGAACGAAAATATAATACATGCCAGGAATTCGATTGCTTAATTTCGCTATCAAATTAATCGACCTACTCTCGACACAGATGTTGGAATTTTAACCAAGCAAATAAAAAAGCCAGAAAAGTGGGAACACATCCTTAATTGGTACTCGGGAGCATTTGCCAACACTGGCGCTAATCTGCATCCCTGGAAGGCGGCAACTCTCACTCACACAGTCGCAAAAAATAGAGTCCGTCGCGCAGTTCACGTCCAATGTCGTGATTATATTGCTGTTACTTTTCGTTGTTTTCATCTGAGAAACTTCAAATAGCTCTTTGCCAGCGCAGTGTGATAAGCTCGATGTGATCGAATAGAGCACGGGAAATGCTAAAAGCTTGGAAAAAGAATATAGAATCTATAGCTTCACTGTAGTCAGCGCACAGTGTGTGTGTGTTTTTGCCTGAGCCTGTGTAGGAGACCGAATAACTGGACATTCCGAATTTGCGCAGTTCCAGCCAATCCTAACGGGCTTTCCAGTTCGCATTACTGAATTGCGGAGTTACGATATTACGTACTTAAGGAAATATCATGGCTCGCGACACTCAAGGAACCCAGGGAACCCAAAGCCAGGCCTCCAATATCTGGACCCAAGTGGAGAGCCAACCGATGGAGAAGATCGTCTGGGGCCGTTTGTACGGCAAGAATATCAAAATCAAATCGCTGGGTACGAGCTCAAAATACCGAATTCTTTATACGCATTCGTCCTTTTCTGTTGGTAACCAAATTTACTGCCTGTTTTGTGTTTTAACTTGCTGTCTAGTATGTATTGTAATGGTATCCGTACCTCCAATGGATTTCAGATCTCAACAATGACGAGTTCAGCGCTGGACGAGGGGAGGCCAACGATTTGATCCTCACGCTCAACGATTTGCCCGAGAAAATCCTGACACGCATTTCCAAAGTGCATTTTATCATCAAGCGGGCAAATTGCGAGCTCTCCAATCCAGTTTACATACACGTAGGACCTCACATATGACTAGCTTTTCAGATCCCCACCCTCGAAAATTAGGCCATTATATAACATAAAAAGTTTCAAGCAATGAGAGTTTAGCTTTTGATATTTCTATTCAGTTTAAAACCCTGGAAACAAAAGAAAAACATGGAAAAAGAGCTACGAATTTTGAAATATACTGAACAAACCCCTAAAATATGAAAAGTTACATTTTAAAATCATTGCATCCAATTGAACATACCACTTAAGTAAAACAACAATTATGAGAAAACTATACATATATGTTATATTCATGAAAATCCAATACAAATCCATTATACCCAAAATCGATCCTATTCAATTGGGAATTCCCTGTAATACCGGGAAGTGAGTATTCACCCACGTTTCTTTTTTCAAACATATAAGTCAATGAAACTTTAAATTTTTTAATAGCTAAAATTTAATATTTTCCACATTTTTTGGGGTGGGAACTGTCTTTTAAAATGTTGTCATAAAGGAAAACCCCTAAAATTAACAACCTTTGTTTCCACCCATTTCTCAGGATCTCTCACGCAACGGGACGTTTGTGAATAATGAAAAAATTGGAACAAACAGGAAGCGAATCTTGAAGAACGACGATGTAATTTCCCTGTCCCACCCCACTTATAAAGGTAAGCGATGCACAAAACAGGTAAAAATACCTGCAGAGATTTGCAAGTAATTCGATGTTTTTCACCTGCCTCCCGTGTAGCCTTTGTATTCAAGGATCTCAGCCCGAATGAGGCTATCGGCCTTCCCGAGGAGATTAACAAAACGTATTATGTAAATCGCAAACTCGGCTCGGGGGCGTATGGATTGGTGCGACTGGTCTATGACACCCGCACCTGCCAGCAGTTTGCGATGAAAATCGTGAAGAAAAACATGCTGTCTGGCAGTGCGCGGCCCAGCACAAATTTCAGTGATCCCGATAGAGTCCTAAACGAGGCCAAGATAATGAAGAATCTTACCCATCCGTGCGTGGTTCGAATGCACGACATCGTGGACAAACCGGACTCGGTATACATGGTGCTGGAGTTTATGCGGGGTGGTGACTTACTCAACAGGATTATCAGCAACAAGCTGCTCAGCGAGGAAACATCAAAGCTATACTTTTACCAAATGTGCCATGCCGTCAAGTACCTACACGACCGAGGTAAAAGTATTTTCAATTACTTTGTTATTACTTTCTATTAACAGCAAGCATTAAAGTAACATTTGCACATAGCTTAAGTTTGATGTCGAAATCTCCAAATAATACATTCTTTAACTTGTAGGCATCACCCATCGCGACCTGAAGCCAGACAATGTCTTGCTTGAGACCAACGACGAGGAGACTCTGCTAAAAGTCTCAGATTTCGGGCTGAGCAAGTTCGTCCAGAAGGACTCGGTGATGCGGACACTGTGTGGCACTCCCCTCTACGTGGCCCCTGAGGTTCTAATAACCGGCGGCCGAGAGGCCTACACCAGAAAAGTAGACATCTGGAGCCTGGGAGTGGTGCTCTTCACTTGGTAGGGAAATTTGAACTACCATTACACAAATGATATAATATTACAATTATTTATTTGCAGTCTGAGTGGCACGCTGCCCTTTTCAGACGAGTACGGAACACCGGCGGCCCAGCAAATAAAGAAGGGCCGGTTCGCTTACGGACACCCTGCTTGGAAGGGTGTCTCGCAACGCGCCAAGCTGCTGATCAACCAAATGCTCATTGTGGATCCCGAAAAGAGACCCTCAATCGATGACGTCCTGCAGTGCAGCTGGCTGCGGGATACGCAAATGCTGCAGAAGGCAAAGAGGCTGATGAAGCTCGATGGCATGGAGATCGAGGAGGAGAACAACTTTCTCGAACCGCCCACCAAGCGATCACGACGCTAGCTACCATTTCTTAATTTCTATCGTTAATACTGCCTAGGGGTGGAGGCGTGAAAAGGTTTTAATTTTCTGGAAAAATTAAGCGACAACATTTTTCCCAAATCGCCGACACCGCAGCACCCGAGTGTATTGGCAAAACAAATGTATTTTTTGCGGTTGTTTATTTTTACGTGTTGTCTAGTGTAAGTTTCATCAACCAAGCCCAAATAGTCCTGTTAAACTGCATTTATTACTGGGCCTTTGCACTCACAATTATTTTAAGCTTCTTATCGCCCTGAATTCAGCCATTCCGTTGGAATATAGTTTCGATATATTACCAGTAATTGTTAAGAAACTAAAAGTGTTATCTGTAAGAACTTTATTTGACTCTTCAACGAACCATTAAGCTTTTTGAAATAAAGCAACTGAATTTGTTTAAGTAATATACTTTGCACATGCTCTTTTTTGGGAATAAAACTAAAATTGTTTATGCCTCTTTTATTCCTGTTCAAAAAGTCTGTATTCTATCAATATTTACAAAAAAATGTTTTGATATAAGAACAGCTTATTTACATTTGTATTTCAACGACAAGATGGTTGACAATACAATTTTTTTAGTAGTCATTTTACGTCTACTTATACACGTTACAAAAAAACGTTGTATAAGTCAGTCAGGCCAAGCATGGTAAATATTAAGGGGACTTAGGTAACTAAAAAGTAAATGCAAAAAAACGGAAGAACATTGCAGGATCTCCAGCGAATTTACTTTAACGAATGTGTCACCATCTTGCGTCCATGTCCGATGGTGATGAGGGTGCTATCATCGCTCCAAACGGCATCCGTGAGGCGGGTATGGGTGTCCTGGTGCGTGTAGATGAACTCATAATTCGCCTGCGCATTGGCCACTTTCACGGAGGCGGGCAAGTTGCTCATGGCCGCCAGATAGGGGCTACAAATATTAATGTTATTTATATGACTAAACCCACAAGCAATCCAATCTCTTACCCATTGATTAGAAGTTGCGAGACATGCCCCTTGTCGAAATATTCGCGGGTTTCCGCCAGTTTCCTTGGCACTCGGATGTCCAGAGTATGAACCTGTCCGTCGTAGTCCCCAATATAAACGTAATTATCACCCTGCAGCTCAGTTGCAGCGGCCCAAGCGGCGCTCGTGAAGCTCAGCACATGAGTGGAGTCTGCGTAGAGGCACGTGGAAGATGGAGCCGCTGCGCGGACATCCCAGATGCGGGCACATCCACCGCGATCACAGGTCACAAACTTGTCGGCCGAAGCCGAGGGCGTGGCCAGGGCGGTCATCTTATCGGTGTGGGCGGTTCGCGAATGATAGGAGCTCACCAGATCGATGCCCGAAAGATCCCAGACCTGTGAAAGGAATTGGATTTGTTTATGAAGATTCTGAGGAAGCAGTTTCTACCTGGTGACTTACATTCAGGGTGCCATCCGCTGAGCCCGAGACGGCTCTTTGTCGATCAGCCTTGAAAACGCTCAGCTGGCTGATGGGCGTTGAATGGGCGTGGGACTCGCCCACGAGGAAGAGGCAGTAGGGCGACTGCGGATTGCGCACCTTGGAGTAAGTGGACCAGGCCTGGAGGCGTGTATCGCCCAGAGCCACCAGCAACACATCGTTCTCGGCGTAGCGCACAATGTTCACCGTGTGCTCGGCCTGCAGCTTGAAGTCGGCGCTGTCCACGGTCATGTGGTTCAACTGGCTGTGCCCATAGCCGAAGAACATGCCCCACCAGTGGCCTCCCTCACGCCGGTTGGTGGCCAGTGCGAAGTGTTGCTGCTCATTGATGGCGATGCTGTCCCAGCAGTCGTGGAGTCGCGGCGACAGATTCTCGAGGCGCGCATTCAGATCGGCAACGTTGAGATTCGGGTACTCCAGATTGCCGGCCAGCTCCAAAGCCGGTGGCGGTTGGTGGGTATCCGGAGTGCGGTACAGCTCCGAGCTGCGTTGCGGGAACATGGTGTTTGGGTCAAGAAATCCGGGAATTCAGGGGATTTGATTTGGCCAAGCGGCGGAGGCGAAAGAAAAGGAGCGTGTTTGACGGCGTTGCCAGATGGTTAAGCCATAAAGTTCAAGCACAGAACACAACCTAGGTTCAAGCCCATACTTTTCAGATAATACCCTATTCACACAGAGGGGGTGTCCTTGATTTGGCGGGATAAAATATTTATCATCCGGAAGTAACCAATACATTTAAAATTTTTAATATTTTTTTATATCAATTAATTTTTTGGCTTAAAACCCCCAAAAATAAGTATCTTTGTTGCTCATCATTACAAATGTTGCTCAGCAACATGGATTTTTTGTAGTATTTTTGGGTAACTCAGACCCGGGAATTTAAAATCGAAAAGAAATCTTTATTTAAACATGTGATCTTATTTTCTTTTTAAATGTAATTGGAGTGCACATCACTATCAACAAGCTCTCGTTCATTCATCATTCTTTTTCTGGCGAGCTATCTAGGGATAAATAGGTGTATGCATTGCCTCTTAAAGTAATTAAACTGCGATCCCCATCTTCGGAATACATTAACAAAGTGTAATCCTTTTTGTCATTTATTAATTAACTTTTTAGGCTTATTTGAAAAATCCTTCTACGATTTTCTATCACAGAGTGTTTCAGGGGTCCATAGCCTAACCGTCTTCCACATTTGATAAAGTTGCCATTTGCTACACCTGCCAGAACTGGTGAATACCCTAACTGATATTTGTAAACTACAAAGGGAAAAGAAATTTTGGTACTGAAATGTATAAACTATTTGTCCTTTTGAAATCACATTTGATACTCAAATGTATTAAAAGTTTTTTGTTCACTTTGCACATCATTTACGAAATATTTAAAATATTTTTATAATAAAATAACGGTATTCGTTATTTCAGAGGGAAAAATATCACGATAGAAATATTTATTTTTATTCCGAAAATAACGATATATTGATACTTTGATACATTTCTTACATCCCTAGTTGTTATTGTTGTTTATTATTATCGCGTCGTTCGTTGCGCGCTGGGGTTTATTTTTTAAAATAGTGCACTTTCTTGTGCGTCTCCGCAGTCGTAGATTCTTTGCCTACCCCATAAAAACCAATTATATCCTTGCGTAACCGAAGAATAATTTCAACTTTAATTTAGCCACGGGACGGAAATCAATTAACAAAGACACGCAAGTGCATGCACACTGCACCGCTATTATGCAAAGTGAGGCATTGCAGCTGGCCTAAAATTGCAATTAAAAAAAAAAAAATAAGGAGAAGAAAACCCATGCAAAAAGTGCCTTGGCAAAACGAGAAATCCCTTGAAAAGCAGCTTCAGCTGTGACTGTGATCTTTGTTTTCTCGGTTCTCCATAGTGTGGGTGGCAAAGTGGGCGGGATGGGGGGCGGTGGGTTGCTGGACATCTACGCCATGGCCTGGGAGCACCTGAGACCCGGAAGTTCACCCGTCGATTGGTGCGAGGGCAACTACTTGATTTCATCCAATATCGCAGAGTTCGTGAACACGGTGCGTATGTGCAATTTATTTAAATATACTTGCTTTGCTCTAGTTAGTTAGATTGGTTGTTTCTGCCACTCGCACAAAGGCAGCTGTGAATTTTCCATATATGTTAGGCCTTGACCTTTTCAGAGTGAGAACGTAAGTGTAAACAAAAGATGCTGCTTGCCACGCTTCGTTTGCGAGAGCGAGACGGAGCGCTAGAGCATTTTCGCAGTGCGACACCCGGAAAATGCTGTTTTCTTATCGCAATTAACCCCTGTTGTGGCTCACACACCCCACCGATCGATATGAAACTTGGTATATGGGCAGAAATAGACAAAACAAACGGGTTACCTTCAGATTGTAAGTCCCAGACTCTTAAAAACCTCCAGAACTTTAAAATATTGTCCAGTATCTAATATAAAATTATTCCTGTTATCTTGCTTAATTAATATTATAGTTTATATTTTAGTTTTTGATTTAGTTGATAAGGAAAGAAGAACATAATAATAAGTTTTAAGTTTATTTGTAGAAATGTTTTATTGATTCAGATATTAAATAACTTAGTACATGGTACTACACCCAGAATAAACATTGAACATGCAAGCAAACGGCGGCTACTGATTACAATTCTGATTAAAGTTAGTTTTCTAGCAAACGTTACTTGATATGTGACGGATTCACTTTCGTTATGTCTTATCAATAATAATCGCCCGATGTTTACCGTTAAAACGCAGTTTTACTGAACAAACAACTATGGTAAAACAAGATCAAAACATTGACGAAGCTGTTTAGATCTTGGTTTACCTGGTATAGAAAAGACATAAATAGTTTAATATTTCTAGTTTTCAGCCTCTTATTCTCAAGTCCGAAAGGTTATCAAACCCCGACCCTCTTATTCGAGAATTCATTAGCAAAATAATGTCGACATAATCTTTTGTTTGTGTGTTTGAAATAAAACGCATTATCGTTCATTTCTTGAATATTGGGTCAATGGGGAATACAAAAACCTTACATAATTATGTAGAACAGCAATTGAAATGATTGGTGATACACTTCCGCTTGCTAACGATAACAAAATGGTCATCTCTTAATTGGTTTCGGTGTCGTGAGTAATCGTTTGTGGGCCAATGAAGTGCAAGTCGTTTAAAACGCATTTCGGCTTTGTTCCAAATGAGTTTGCTCAACAGATGGTTGAATGACCTCCGATCTTGACACTCCGCTGCACAATAAAAAAGCGGCATTAGTGATGAAATCAAAGCGGGACTTTGCTTTATGACTATATGACTATACTCACTCGTAGATATCAAACATGGGAAATATGAATAATGGTGGCCTAACCCATTTCGTTATCAATTGCCTTAATATAAAACGAACATATAAGTATTTCTTCATCCACACTTTAGATGTGATAATTGCCACCCTTCTCACTTTGTTGCCCACACAAAACAATTGCAGGTAATTCAATTTGCTCAGAAATTAACGTGACAGAGTGCAAATTGTCGAAGTGACACGTAAATGAAGGGAAGCCCAACATTATTAAATATTTAATACATAATGCCAACGCATATATGGTAAACAGATATATACAGAAAGAAGAAATACAAATTGATGATTTATTACAACGAAATTCTCAAAAATAAGGAAATGTTAGTAGATAAGGATTATTGCTTAAAATAATAGAGCTTAGATATGGATTCTATATATCCCTGTGGGTTTAATCTTAATACTAATGATACTAATTATAATAATTATATTTCCCCTTCCAGTTCAGCAATATCTTGTTTATCCTCCTCCCGCCCGTGCTTATAATGCTGTTCAAGGAATACGGACGCTTTGTAACGCCTGGAATCCATGTGCTCTGGGTGTTGCTCATTGTTGTTGGCCTAAGTTCAATGTATTTCCATGCCACTCTGAGTTTAATTGGCCAACTCCTCGATGAACTGGCCATTCTGTGGGTCTTTATGGCGGCCTTTTCTTTATTCTATCCAAAGCGCTATTATCCGAAGTTTGTGAAAAACGATCGGTAAGTAAAATGATATCTTGGCCTGAACCCCTATCTAAATCCCCGACTTTCGGTGTTCTTTGTTTTTAGCAAAACCTTCAGTTGTCTCATGTTAATGTCGGCGATAGCCGCAACCGGCTTGTCATGGTGGAAGCCCATTGTTAATGCCTTTGTTCTCATGTTTATGAGTATTCCGACCATGGTAATGCTCTACACGGAACTACAGAGGTGAGTCTATCTTACGGACTCCATAACTCGTAAATCTGAGTTTCTTATTGATAAGTAGAAAGTTCTGATTTCCCGCCTAGTGACCCGAAATTAAACAGTCCATAAATCATGTATCTATCTTCACTCATCCTTGTTATCATATCATTTATGCGACTGTATTTTATCGTTGGGAACAAGTGAACTAAGCTGAACTGAGCTGCTAGTCGAATAGATTGTGAAACAATTTCAACCTTATCAGCACTTATTTACTCAATTTTATTTTGTATCATATTCGATTCGGAATGAGCCGTCTAGGTCAAAGATCGAAACAAAAAGGTGTTTCCCTGCATCGAGGACACATGTTCTGAGGAAAAGTGTCGGTTTATCAATCAATCATATCACTCTATTCAAGTGCGTAATTATGATAAGCCTGAAGCAGACCCACTATACTATTACTTCACTCAAGGGTTTATTGTTTATATTGCTTTAGGAAGCTAATGTTCCACTGAATACTCCCCTGGGGATTTATGACTGTCATAGATTTGAGTACTGTTTGACGTAACTGGGTTATAACTGTGAGAAATTACAATTCACTATGCTTTGGCAATAGATTTTAATTACTCTTTCTAGTTTTCCAACTCACAACCTTAACATGAAAATAAGTGATGACAAAATATTAAGTTTTATACGATTTTTATTATTACTTCAATAGTTAAGTATAATCTTCACTAGGCTTATCTAAGCTGTCCTTACAAATGCAGTATTTTTTGGCATTCTTTTGATTTATGCAATTGGCGTCGTTTTTGTACGAACTCAGCCGACTTAGATCCTCCACATTTATGTACTTAAGCTTCTGAGTGCGAGTATTCCAACGGACAGTGGCCTCGAAAAGGGGGTTTTTTGGACTGGTTTTGAAGGAAATTATGTAAACGTGCTCGTCTTTATCAGCTGGCTTATAACCAGTGGATAGGATCGTTTTGCGGTCTGCTTTTTCAACACTTTCCAAGGTAAAATCATGGCAAAGGTCGCTGAGATCATGGCTAATTAAATGATCATTCATTTGCTGCACAATTGCCTTGGCTATATCTTGCACATAGTTGGCATTTGTGACGGTTTCGGTGGGCTGACAACAGCACCATTTCTCCTGAATTCCGGCCATATGGCAAGTGCGATTGAAGGGCAGTTCGAGGAATAGCGATTGACAACTCTTACACTGCCTTGCCTTGAGATTATCCGGGAAATCAGCCACCGATTTTTTATCCAAATGGAGCAAATGCAGCAGAGTCATGTAAACATCGAAATTAGAGGATAGTCGATTCTGGTTCGTCTTGAGATTCTTTGCTAGATGGGGATATTTGCGACGGAACCAGGGCGGTAAATAGATAAACATCATGGGCATGCGTTCCTCAAAATAACCAGTAGAGGCCAGTCTCAAAGTATTGTATCGATGGCCATGATCACTCATCAAAATCACTATCGATTGCCCGAAGAGATCCGACTCCTCGAAAGACTTTAGATACTTCATGAACAGATTTTCCAAAGCTGTGGCTCCCTCGAAGTGATCGTGCGTGAAGCTATTGCTCCAGATCATTCCAAACATCGGAGTTCTGCCCAGAAATCGATCGATGAACTGCTGGCCAAAGTCCCAGACATAACTGAAGCTGAGATGACGACCCACACAGAAGGGATATCCATAGTCTTTGGTCACCTTAAACTGTTTTTCGATCGCCAAGAGTAGGGGACGCAGATAGTAATCGGTTGGCTGCTTTACAAAACCCGGTTTTAGATAGTTGAAAGTACTTATAGCTTGACAATCCTCGGCGAAGGCTGTTGTATAGTTGGCGTGTTTGAAACGCTTCCAAATAAAGTTTAGAGAGTCCAGACAGCCCGCCTTCTTAACGTCACAGAAATGCTTTACTCCTTCTTCAGAATCCCCTGTAAGCAATGCCAGAAGATTGGGAAAGGTATTATCGCCCACTTTATTGTAGCCTTGCATTTCGAACCACCCCGGTTTACTAACGAATTTGTAAACCAATGGCATCGCTCGCCGAAGATTTATTCGCGATGTGGAGTCCAGTCCCATTATAAAGACACTTGGTTTGGGATCCACACTTTGTTGCTTCACAAAGTCCTTAACCTTTTTCTTTGGCAGGCGGTCTTCAATGAACGAAATGGCATCCTTTTGCAGCAACTTTTGATGATTCTTCGCGTCCTTCACATAGCATTTGGTGATCATAAAGTTCGTATTTTTCGGAACATACTGGTGGTTCTTAAAAGTTCGTACTCGGAGCTCCCTGGAAGATACCAAATTTATGTTATTGATAAAATAATAATATAGGAAATAATGCTATAAGATCGATATGATTTTTGAGGGCATAGTGGGTACTAGGATGGGAATAGAAAACATATTTTTCTGCTTCTTCGGGACTTGAACAGTTTCGTATAACTTTTGCACTTACTTGTAGGTGTCGTCTGGTTTCCTGACAAAATTATCTCGTGATATTTCCCGATACTCGCACTTAATGGTGGCATTCCCCTTTGTTTTCAGAATGGGTTTGGCCAGGTGCTCGTGTATGTGCAATCGGTACTGATGTGTCTCAAAATCGAATTCACTTGTAACCATATCGCTGTCGTTGTGGCAGTGTCTCAACTTTTTTTTATGGAAACCTCTCATAGTATCCCAGGTAAAGGGATTGACGGCAGGCATCTGGCAAGCCGGACTGTTTACATAGTACTTTTGGTTTCCTTGAGCATTGTTTTTATTCCAAAAGCCTAGACATAATACAACGAAAAGGGATTGAACCACCTTAAGCATCCGATTCATGATTACCACTAGTTGAAACATTTTCATTTTTGACTCAAAAGGTTCGGTTCATAATGGGATTAGCTACACCTAGTTTACTTTAACTGTAAGTAAAAGTAAGAGTGGGTTTTAAGTCCCTTTAAAACTGAAAATGGTTTACTTTGATAAGCGATAAGTTACTTTTGGTATACTATTTTTATATGAAATCTAAAACTTTTTTTTTAATATTTGAAAAACAAATTTTTTAATACTTAAAGATATTCAAATAGAGCTGATTAAAGTTTAAGTTTGCATTTGTTTTATAATTATTGTTACAAGACAATTTATTTTTACGTTGCCATATGTTTTCAAATACCATGAGTTCTATTTTACAATCGTAATTGTTTGGCATTGTCTTGTTGTACTAGGAACTATTGTTTTTAGTCATATTTCTGATATGTTTTTATTGTACAATCCCATACAGAGTTAGAGACCAGAGGGTTTACCGCCTCGGAATCCGATCGACGACAGTCTGGGCCGTGGCCGTTTTCTGCTGGATTAATGACCGGGTTTTCTGCGAGGCCTGGTCGGCGATCAATTTTCCGTACCTGCACGGCTTCTGGCACATTTTCATCTTCATAGCCGCTTACACGGTGCTGGTGCTGTTTGCCTATTTCTACGTGGAATCGGAACTGCCCCAGCGACAGCCGCTCCTCAAGTACTGGCCGAAGAACGAGTTCGAATTCGGGATACCCTTCATATCGATCAGGAATCCAGGTAAGGCCCTGCGAAACACCATCTAAGGAGGAGGATCCTGGAGTGAAGAGAGCAGAGAAATGACCAAAGACCATGTCGATAATATCGTAAATGCTTTACAACCATAAACAATTATTGTAAAATTACAGAAATGTAATTGTGGCGCACACATTTTATATAGCTAAAAACACTTTATTAGCCATAGATATATTTATATAGCAAACGAATTGGATTCGCAATTGTGTCTAAAGAGATAAGTCTGTTAACGCATTAAGATACGTTGCAACTGAAAACTCAGGCCTAAAACAAATAACAGCAGAGCTTTTCTTAGTCCTCAAAAGGACGATCGCTCAATGTAGCTAAAAAAGACATATCCCAAAAAGATAAGATATCCATACCAAAATTAGTATTTCCAATAAGTTCAATCGAAGTCTTCTAAGCCGTTCTATGAGTATCTGTTACCATCAGACTGTGATATGTTATGAACTAATTCATCCCATGACTTCCAGAACAAACAGTTCCTAAGCTTTCCCAAAGACACAAACATGTTTAACTAGGTTGTCAGTACCTGAATGTTTTATTTGTTTTGTGGTTAATGTTCTCTCAAATCTTTGCATACTTACAACCTACTAACACCTACTAATTCTGGATTGAAAAGCCATGTAGTAATTACTAACCACAACTAAACCCCAAAGTACACTAACCAAAGTAGTTCGTTGCTCAGAGTATGATAAAACTTTAAATGATCCGAAACGCTACCTTGCTGATCCCCACAGATTCGAAAGATTGGCTCGTCTACTGCAGCCTGTACCTGCAGGACTACGACTACAAGCACGGAAAGAACTAAAGCAAGATTTCGGATAGAAAGGCCTAAAAGCCTTTTCCAAACAAAGACAAAAACACAGCGTGATATAAGTTAGTGTTGCAGAAGGAGGAACACCTAAATTAAATATACAATACACCCGATAAAAATGTAGCTTGTCTATATTATATAGCTGCCATATCTAGAGCATTACTTTAGGAATTATGCTTTACCTAGTTTAATAAATGTCAACAAATGTACTGCGTTAAATTCAAACTCTTTTGTTTTACCCCAATAAAGAATATTATTTCAATTGCTTTTGTATTTATTCATTAAAATGTTGCATAAACATACATTACTTCTACAAACTTTGTAATTCGTATAACTTTTTATTCCCTTACATGGTAAGTGTCTTTTTCTATGCGTGTGTGTGTTAAGGAGGTTGGGTGAGTGTTCGCTGAGCATTGGTCCAATAAAATTCGTTAGGCAATGTCACAAGTTTCGAATGTAAATTCTGTTTCTCTAATCCGAATCCGATGATATATTGGTGCAGGAATCGAGAGCAATGCGTTTGTTGATGGGATTATATATGCCATTGAGCAGATAAGGACCGCGGTAGGTTATGATATTCTTGGGTGTCTCATGGATCTTCACCTCGTACAGCAGTTCGGGTTTCTTGAGCTGCAGGCGGATGTTGTCCCAAATGTAGACGGCCAAGTTTTCTGTGGTACTGGGCTAAGGGATTATGGGGAAAATATATTTAGTACGGTAAGCTGGGGTCTGTTTTGCAAGTAATTTACTGTATCGGCAAAGTATTCCACATCCTTGTCGAGATTTTTGTGGTCCAGACGCTTCATAATCACCGTCTCAATAGCCTCCTTTAGCTCCGTGATATTAAGCACCATTCCAGTTCGCCGATCGATGGGACCACGAACGGTTATCTCCACTGAAAAGAAAGAAAAATCATTTAGATATATTTTAATACTAATGTGCATTGAAATTAAGATTAATTTTGTAATTGTAAGACGGATTTTTGTCAAATTTCGGAGTCAGATTCAAAAGCTTTCTTGAAATGGTTAGTTCTATACTTTTGAAATCTGTTTTATGATACAAGAACCTAATATAACGCCCTTCTTTTGGATTTAAATTTCATAAGCTTTTAAAAAATTCAAACATATCAACACTTACGTTGATTTTAAAAATTTTATTATAAGAACCGCTTAATATTTCCCTTTTCTAATCTTGAAATGGTCATATACCAGAAATTCGAAACAATGGACCAGTCGAACTTTAGTTTCTTTGGGCTCAACTCATATAGAAGTAAGAAATAATAGACTAGTCTGATTTTTTTGGGTTTAACCTATAGAAAATAAACAAAATAAGCCTAATCTCTAATCAGTGAATATTTGCGCCATATTATGCTCGCCTAGAGCATTATTCATTATCAATCCTCGGTTGGCAGTCACATATTCGATTACCTATAAGCGTTGAACTTGAATATGGCTTTGATAAGCGAGCTTGTCGGCCAAGGTTTTGCTATGGTTAGGCACTTTTTCGGTCTCGGATTACCAATAATGCTGGGGGATATACCCGACTGAGCCTGGGTTATATGATATATTTGCCAATTTGCGGGTAATCAGGCATTTAAATGTACATATTTATGGAGGGGGGAGTATTTTTCACCTGTATAGTTGTGTCCATGGCCATGGAAATTATTGCACTTTCCGAAGACTTCCAGGTTCTCGGCATCGCTCAATTGGGGACTGCAAGTAGAGTCAAAGGGAATCAATATATAGATCGAACTTAATTGGTTTGCAAACTGTGATTGAATCAAGCAATTGAATAGATTCAATTTGATTCAATTTAATTACCTATGAAGACGATGACAGGCGCTGAAAGTTTCGCGTCGAGTCAGGAAGGCAACAGGTTGCTGCGACATCTTACAATCGATTTATTTGATACCAATATATGTGGACTATACTATATATCTGCGATTAGTCAGCTTAGCACGCCTTAGCACTTTGTTACAATGAATGCAGCTGGTTTTGCAAGTCGGGCCTATTTATATGGTATTTGGTTATTGGGAGAACAAGGAAATTATTGGAATTGAGCCACAAATGCGGCGACTGCTAAATCACAACAAAAACAACGCGTTCGGAACTAGTTACTTCTGAACTTGTTTAATCTTATTGCAGCTGATTTGCGTGTTTTTTTCTGGGTTCTCTTTAAATTGTTATTTTTTGCTGTAAGGAAACGAAAGATGAAATGTTAGTCCCTGTTTACCTAGTAAATAGAAAGGCGACTCACCTTTATTTGCTAGCCAATTGTTTAATAATATTTACTTTGTCTACGTTGCTCGTCAACAGCTGTTCCCGATAACAGAGAAGTGCTATCGGTCAGGGATGAGGAGTTCGCACTTATAGTGACTGTTCTCAGTGACTTGGGTTGGTGAATAATTTTGACTGTTCTCAGTGACTTAACTTGAAAAATAATTTTACTAGCGAATAGAACAACTAGAGAATCACTTACAAGGAAAAATATTACTTTAATCATAACTTAAGCTAGAAATACAATTTAGGATTAACCACACAAATACGGAAGCTTAAGAAATGGCGGTTAGGACTAAGAAGTTTGTTCTTTTTGACTTAAATAAGTCGATATCATAGTAAACTTTTCAAAACACAACTTTTAAATGATTTTAAAGGATGCATGACTCACTCATTCTGTACAATTTGACTAAACCCATTGATTCATAAATACATTGCTTTTTTTTCATATAGCCATTGTACATAGGAACAGATTGTGCATTGTTAAAAGCATTTCTTGCATTGAGGACTTTTACAGATAATTATTTTAGGGAAATATTAATGCACAAGTCATAATTACAAAGTGACCGTTACCAGAGCACTTTTAAAAAATAAAAGTTTTCCATCCCTGGCCATTAGTGGCGTTGCCAGATCAGAACTCGAACCTCGCTCTAAGATCAACCCTGCTTTGTTATCGATCTACGTTCGTCACTAGAAAAAAAATCAACAAACGACGCCGCGCAATAATTCGAAACTTCTTGCAACTATTTAATAAAACCTAGCAAAAAGGCGGACTTAGCCGAATAAAAGATGAGCAACAAGAGCACACCTGTGCGCCAGCGCATTCAGCAGTTCCAGACGCGAGGCTCGCACAAATCGACGCCGGCGTCTGAGATTAGCGGGCTGCGCAAGAAAGTGCTGATGACGCGGACAGAGGATCATCGGGATCAACTGCTAAATACGGCCTTCAATGGGGGAAACACCACCCCGCAGCCCAAGCCCAAACCCACATCCCTAAATGCCTGCTACACGCCCTCATCGCTCTACAGGAATGCCAATAATACACCCGGGAGGACAAAGACTCCCGGCACTGGGAAATCCAGCTGCAGCAGGCCCAAGGATCGGGACTCCATGATGGACTCCTGCCTTAGCGTCTCCGAGGAGAGCAACATGATTGTGGCCGTGCGAGTGCGTCCACTCAACGCCCTGGAGTGCACACGTGGTCAGGTCACCAATGTGGTCCAGGTGCATGGAAACAGCAAGGAGTTGACCGTCCAGGCAGGCAGCAGTGCCGACTCCTCGGCCGGCGTGACTCATTTCTTTAGCTATGACCAGGTCTACTACTCCTGCGATCCCGAGCGCAAGAACTACGCCTGCCAGGCGAAGGTCTTTGAGGGCACGGCTCGTCCTTTGATCGACACCGCCTTTGAGGGCTACAATGCCTGTCTGTTTGCCTACGGGCAGACGGGTTCGGGCAAATCCTACAGCATGATGGGCATTGAGGCGCTGGACGATGCCGCTCTAGATGGTGGGCCACCACACGACGAGGCGGGCATCATTCCACGCTTCTGCCATGAGCTGTTCCGCCGGATAGAGGCTGTGAAGAGGACGCAGCAACTGCAGGTGGAGGTGGAGGTCAGCTACTTTGAGATCTACAACGAGAAGATCCATGATTTGCTGAGTGTTCAGCATGCGGCCGCTGCATCTGGGGAATCCACTCCCGTCCAGCAGCAGCACCACCAGCAGCAACAGCGACCGGCTCTAAAGGTGAGAGAGCACCCCATCTTTGGACCCTATGTTGTGGATCTGAGTGCCCACTCGGTGGACTCGTACTCGGCACTGCGCAACTGGCTGGCCGTGGGCAACTCCCAGCGAGCCACCGCATCCACAGCTATGAACGACAAGAGCTCACGCTCGCATTCCATCTTCAATATCGTCCTGAACCTCACCGACCTGAGCAGCGATGATGCCTTATCCTCCGATACGGACTCGGGCTCAACATCCTCGCTCCGGCAGACACGGCGCAGCAAGATCAGTCTGGTGGATTTGGCGGGCAGCGAGCGCATTAGCGTCTCGGGTTCAAATGGCGAGAGGATCCGCGAGGGCGTCAGCATCAATAAGAGCCTTCTAACGCTGGGAAAAGTCATCGCCGCTTTGGCCGATTCCCGCAAGGCCAGCGGGAATGGACCCCTGGGATCTGGAACACCCAGCACCTTCGTTCCTTATCGCGAAAGTGTGCTCACCTGGCTTCTGAGGGTAAGTGTTGCCAAATCGGTTCTAACTGCGTTTGTACTTATCAACTGGGTCAGTGGACTGGTCTACTTTGACTGATGATAACTGCTTCTTATTCTTCAAATTAAGTCCAAAGGTACTTTGGTAATATTTTCAACTATTGAGCAACACAGGGATTAAGTTATAAAATGTATTTTTAATATATTTTAACATTTTTGGATAGCATATTGTTCAGACTTAAAAAACATTTTTTACCTTGGAAAAGCTAGTTTAATAGATTCTCCTGTATTTTGAAGCCTTACGATACTTTTCGTAATTTTTCCACCTCCAGCTGGTCGGTTATCAACACTTTCGCTTTGATTAGCCAATGGCCCACGGAATGAGGTCTCCTCACAATCAGTAATTACCCGGAAAGCAATCAGTACCTAGAACTGCACTGGGAATGCATACGACACGTTGACCTCGATGGAAAGTACCCACGATAGTCTTAAACAGACCAATATTTACATAATCTGAATTTAATTTTCCGTCGATCTCGTGATGTTTCCGCTAACTCTTTGTCTAAATGATCATTGTCTAAAGAGATATGATCTCTTGATGAATGTCGACGCCCTGTCTTTTCAGACACGCGAATTTGTCTTTTATGATGTCTGCATTTGTTTGACCAGGTCCTATGATAGATGTTTGTTTGTGTTTGCTTATCCAATTAAATCTTATGCTCGTTACTTCAAATAAAATAAATACACAAATTGTGTGAAAAGTATGAAGAAACGGGAAGAAGATAAGGTTAAGCTTATCAGGACTTTGCAGGATAAAATATATGTTTGTTATTTCTACATTTGAACTTAGCTATCATTCGTTGGTTTATTTTTCTTAGATAAAAACTCAGACTCAGTTTCTTATTTATTGTTTCCTTATCATTTTTCATAGGGAAACTTTTTATCTGGGTCTTTAAGTTGAATCAAAGACCTCCCCGCGCCACAATCAATTGAGTGATTAAAGCCTTGGCTTCTTATCACATAAATTCAAACCTTTACTTATCTACTTTATTCGCTCATATAATTTACGACCTGATACAAAGGCACGTGTAGGCGTCTCAGAAATTTATTTTAAGAAAGCCATTAAAAGAAGATAGCAGAAGCTTTGTTCACTTTGTTGAATCTTACATATATCTTTCGTTATGAGACATTAAGATAGAACATAATAGAATAAACAACCCGAAGAAATTGTGTAATTTGAGTAACGAAACAACTTGTTTTAGCAAAGATTACATAGTTGGAAGCTTTTAAGGATTGATCATCACTAAATTGTTATAGAAGAGTCATGGGACTAGATTACAGAACTGAATCACCAATCAACTTAAATATTTTCCATGTTAATTATCATTACATAAACCACGATTTGCTCACGATGTAAACTCATTGTTTGAACTTAGATATGCCTTCTATAGTATCACATGCTACGTACTTATGTGTGTACTTCTGGTTAACGACTGCTCTCAAAGGAAAATCACGAGCCTTACCACTTTTGTAATATCTTTATTCTTGAAGTATTACAAGGTCGGTCAATAGATTATAAACAGTTTTATATAAAATAGGTAACTGCGTCTAAATAAAGATGCACTTGACATTCTACGACGTAATTTATAACCATTACTCCATATTCTATGAGTAATTAATGGGCGCCAGAGTGAAAGGCTCTTGACTGAAGGTACTACAAAGTCCAAACACTTGTCTATTTTCCCGAAACCCGTTCCACTAAGTGTTGTTTATTGTCTTGCCACTTTAATTTTAGTTACGGTAGTACGCCTCAGAGAAGCCCTCAAAAGTTTCAGCTTAATATATGGGCTTTGCCATAAAAGGTAAAGACAAGAATTTGCTAGAATGGCGTCGAACCCAATTATATAATAAACAAGTCAATAAAGAGCCCTTCAGATCTTTTTTTAGTAAGAAAAGCAAACTGGAAGTTCAAGCGACCTTGTTTGAGTCCATCTGTGATTGTGATTATACATTTCTCGTCGTCCAACATTTCTGGAACTGACTATCTTTAAGTACTTTTCCTATCTTTGCATAATAAACACAAGTATTATGTACATCTAACTGCCACCCCAGCGATTTAAAAATACTTTGCAGACAGTGTTTTCCTTTTTTATTTTTCCTGGTGTACTCTGGTACTAAAACAATATAACACTTGATAAGTTATCGCGTCTCCTAAGTTGTGACACCAACAATTTCAATTGTTGCTGTCGTTGTCGCCGTTTTCCACATTTACATGCCGTAGGTTCGCATTTGCAATTGCCCTTGCTCAACTTTTTTCCATCCTTAAGAGCTGCAATAAAACAATTTAATAACAATTTATGAATACTTAATGTAGATAGTGGGTAGATGGGACCTAGTAACTTTCAAAGTGTTTAGATGCAGTCCACGTTAATAACGTAAATCAACCAAACTCAGAACATTACGCACTAATCAGTGATTATAGACAGTTAGATAATTTACAATACCTTGTAAATAATAACAAAGTTATTGATAACAGGCTATAAGATATATAAGCCAGCTTTCATTATTCAACTTATTTTAGAATCCGCTCGTTCCCAGTTCTATAATTGTTTTTATCTTTACTCTGAATGCTTAAATTAGATAATGCAATTTAAGATCTCGTAGAATTTCAAGCTATAAAAGAAATTTACATTTTTCCATAACATGGGTAATTAAAACTAGAAAGCGTTTTTGTTTGTAGCTATAATCAGACACCGGGTACCGTAAAGATATAACAACAATTCTTGCACAATTCATTATCTTATGATTCAATAGGTAGTACTCACTCTATATACCTATACCTATCATTAGGTGGCTAACCCATGGTATAATTAAATTGGACAAACAATAAGGCACTTAAATTTAAATTATTTTGTTTTGTTAAATCATTTTGTGAAAGGTCGTGACTGTTAGCTAACTGTATTAATCATTGTATTTTAAAAAATAGGTAAATTTATCATTTGTTAAAAGCCTATTATAACTCACCTTGCGACTTGACTCCTGTGGACGTTCTTAGTTTTTTTAACAGACGGTTCAGCATTTTGAAAATGCAATCGGAGCTTTTGAAAAATATACACTTTTTTCTCGTTTGATTTTGTTTGTAATAATTATTTCTGAACTGTGTATGACCTTCACATGGCTGGAGGAACTTTGAAACTGCAAGTATCGAGCGCCAAGCCTGCTTTCTAAATAAATTCCAAGCTAACTTGCTCGTGTGCAAAGCCCCTAGAAACCGCAGTGAATTTATAATCAACCCAAACTCACTTTGGTTAGCCACAAACAATGTTTAGATAGCGAGTGGATGTGGAATTCCAAAATTAATCCAGAAACATCGAATTGAATGCAAATGGAGTGAGTACACGGTTCACACGATTTGATTGTTTAATTTTTTGATTCATTGCATTCGAATCGTGTCTAATACAAAAAGCGTGCCACCAGGGAATACGTCATTATATTATTTTCATAATTAGTAACAGGCGGAGGTCTGTCGCCAATGTGAATTTTAAAGTAAGCCACGTTTGTAGTTCACAAATGAATGCTAATGAACCGTATCGAAATAATGAGGCATATAAAGCCGTAACAATATGAATAATGTCAGAAAAGCTTTGCACTTATTTCAGATGATAATTGAACAAAACTCATGATTTTTCATTGCAAGCAGCTGCTTTTTAAATAATAAAATTTACATTAAGTGAAGAAAACTGTCTAGAGGAAAAGGTATGAGAAAGCGAAAGTTTAGCACAAGTTGTGTAACCTATTTAATTGTAAACACGTTTGCAATCTATTTAAGAAAACAGCGTGTGGTTTCGGATCACCTTTCCCGCATAAATACAATTGTTATTTAAGCCTGCGAATAGTATTGTATTTCAAAACAAAACTCAGGATTTTTGCTTTGAGGCAGTTGCTATTTAAATATTAAAAGAGCTTGGATAGAGTGGGAAAAACTGGCAGGAAAAAATATCAAAAAGCGAAAGTTTTATACAAGTTGTGTAACCTATTTAATTTTAAACACGTTTGCAATTTATATAATCATAATAATAAAAATCAGTTCAAGTTTCCCGCATAACTACAATTGTAATTTAAGACAGCGTATACTACTATACTTAGCTTTTTTACCCTCCAGGCAAGTTCTACTCTCCGAGGCAAGTGGTTAACATTGAATATAAAATGAATCGAATTCATTGTACACACAACTGAATATATGGCTTCCCTCCATGAGTTGTTTTTCTCAAATCCCGCTTTCCCCGTACACCCCATTGCAAATACCGATGCATACCCGTTCATACAAGTAAATATAGCGTGTGGGGCTATTCACAATTTGATCACCCCGTCGGGAGTCCAGGAGAAAGAGCAGTTTATTTTGATTAAGCCTCAGGCTGATCTCATCCAAGCGTGTCAAATGTTTATTGCTCTAATTCAATTCAATTTCGCTGAGTGGGAACTAATTTAGCTAAGGTTATGTTTGGACAAACTTGGATTGTTGGAATAAAAGATCTAGGAAATCATCTATGTATACCCTCTTCACACGGTCAAGTTCCAGGCCGGTTTATTCGGGTTCGAGGTGATCTTTTCTGGGTCAGACCAAGTTCCCAGGGTAATCGTTTAGAAACTGACCTTAGCCATCAAGTATTACCTTAATTTAATATTTATCTTTTATTTAACTTGAGGAATATTTTGAGATTAGGCTACAATAGACGGATTAACTTCAATTAGTAAACTGGTGCGAGACGGAAAGGTTTCCGTAAAGATTTGCATACAAAATTATGGAATCTTTTGGGAAAAAGTGAACCAGTTTAAGTCGGTGGTCTTAACTGACCCACCGCAATGTACTTGGAACAGGTGTCATTCATTCAAAGCTAGTTCAAAGCAGTTTTCCTGAAAAAAATGATAGTGCCTTTTTTTTAACAACCTACATTTTTCCATCTGTTAAAAGAAAAGAACAATTTGTAAATAATTTTTTTTCATTTGTAATTTTATTGATTTTTTATAATTTAAATTAAACATTAATATATAATATATACGATATATAACATTGTATAAATTGAAAATTTTCTTGGTACCTGCAAGCAAATTTTTTCACAAATCAATACATCTTTTGATCAATTACTTAAATAACTAATGCAAATTTTAAATCGTTTTTATAATATTTCCGTCTTGCTATTTGCACAGTTGAGCCTGAACACCACATAACCTAATAATATTTTCTGTTTTACAGTAACTATAAGTTGTGTTAACAAAATGTAACTTGGCATAAACTTTTGAAACACTTTTAACTTGTACATATATAGCAATATTACGATTAATTTTGACACTTGCTCGGACTGTGCAATGCTCAGTTGGTAGTACAATAAATATAGGGGAATGTCTAATATAGACAAGGATACAATAAAAATCGGGGGTCCAAAGTATACATAGCTACACATATATCGAAAAAATAATAATTATCAACCTTAATTGGTGCCAATGAAGCATTTTCGTTTTCTAAATGTTTCATAACTTCTGGTTTAAATGGTATACCTGTAACTAATCCAAAAGGGTCCAAAAAAGAAAAAAAAATGAACTTGCTTTTAAATTTTCTACTGCAATATACTCAGTCTCGTACGCAAAATAGAAAATTTAGTTTTCTGCTATTTTTGCTTCCCTTGTTATGTGTTTGTATACATATATCATTTTTTTTGTAAGCTTTTTTCACGATGTTTTTGTTTGCCTAAGGTCAAAAAAATGCGTTGGTCAAGCGGGGCAGGTTCTCGTTATTTGATTTTCTCATCGTGTGGATAAACAAATTACTGTTTATAGTTGTAGATAACTGCGAAGTTGGTGTAAAAACGAAATGGTAGCTAATCGGTAAAGGGAATTGTAAATTGGTATCAAGTTCAAGTTCTGGCTTCTTGTAAATGGTAGTGTATTCGCGATGCGGAAATGCTGGGGCAACCACTCAATAAAAAAAAAGGGTACAGTTGCCTTCGATTTTTGTAGCTGCCGATGCTGTCTCGCTTCCTCTTTGTCGCACAATCTTCGTCTTTAACAGCTTTTTTCTCTTTTCTCCTCTGGTTTTTCTTTGTTTTTGTTGTTGTTACTCATTCAGGTTTTTCCTTTCTTCTGGTCACATTTAAATATATATGTATGTATGGCATTTCGCGACTGTCTGTGGGGAATCGTCTGCAGAGTAGAGTCGTCACGCTCCCACTCACACCTTGCAGCTTTGGGGGACGGCAAGGACGGTGGATTGGCTGTGATTGTGGGCGTGCTCCAGCTCATGTTCGTGCATGTCCTCCTCGTCCTCGCAGATGCTGTCATGGTGCTTCCGCTGCTCCCGCTTGCGCATGTAGTTGATGAGCGGCCGCTTCTTGTGCTCCTTGCAGAACGGACAGTCCTTGCGCATCTGCTTCTCGGACTTTATCTGTTTGCATTTCTCTGTAATCAAGAAAATGGGATAGGTCACTGGTTAATGAAGGTCGGTCGCAGTGTTTGCTGTTTGATTGGCCTCGTCTGTGTTTTTTTGCTTCCTCTGTTTTTTGGCCTACGTGCGTGCCCACTTGAACGCCCTTCTGGGCCGCCAAACAGCTGATTTGACTACGTGACGTCTTGAACGCACACCGAGCGTCACTCTGTACGATCCCCCACCCGTGTATTTCCCGTTATTTGATATGTGACCCTGTGACACAAACAGCTGTGATTTAATAATAATCTTAATTTTTAAAGATCTATACTTTTTATTTAATATTTTAATTATTTTTTATTAATTTAATTGTGTTGCTCTTGACTTCCTTAATGCTTAGATGACCTGCCTTTGTTAATTAAACTATTGCTTTGATTGCTCAATTGACCATGTTAAATGCTAAACGGTTATTATTGATTAAGGCCCAGCCGATCCATGTGGAAAGAATCTATTCATTGCCGCTGATAAGCGACCTTGCATAATCTATAAACGTATACACTGGGAAAAAAGGGACATATTTTCTAAGTGCACTTCATTTAAATGTAGATTTGATGTAAGCCACAAAATGTAAGGCATACTTGGCAACATGAAAACTATAGATTATCTCATTTTATACCTTTAAAAAAGGAGTGTTCTTTGTATTCTGAATTTATTAATGTTCTTATACATAAATGATATATTTTATTTCAGTGTTTTTGATAATGCAGTGGGCATAATCAGTCCATATACTGCACGGATATAAGCAAAAACAAAAGTTTACCTTCCGCACACCTCAGTTTTGTTATTACGCTTTAATTTTGGCACACAAACACAATGAAGCCCTGCTTTATTTGTCTTCCCCAAAAAAGAATCCATTGTTCGACCACCTGCTCAACTTTTGTGAGCCAATTCTGGAAGTACAGTCAAGCTTTTGACGTGTGTCTAGTTCATTATCGTAAAACAGTCGAATGCAGAATATCTCTTAATGGACTCAACTGACCTCGATAAGGTGGAGTTTAATCACCTCTTAAATAGCCGCACAGTCTACGTCTTTTGTTGCCTTTTATGATTTTTCACGAGTTGCGATATACTCTTTTATATACCTATCTCAATTACGCTTTAACTTTGAAATGCCGGAAATTTCCAACTGAACCTTGTGGAATTTTAGTTGCTATATGCAATAAACCGCCAATATCGTACAGCACGTGGATTTAAGCCGATATAAACAGATTGTAAGGGGGGTTGGTTGGTTGGTTGGTGTAGTTGATACTGCGAGTTGCGCCAAGAAACTTTGGACACCCTGTGTTTGTGCGCAAAAAATTAAGGCGTGTTCCGCCACATACATATGTATGTACACATGGGGCCAAGAAATCAGGCTGGCTATTTATAAATTCTTGCAAAAACAACAAACAACACACGCAATTCACAAATACAAACAAGAAACTTGCTTTGGTTTTATCTCTACTTTTCACCCAGTGCATTTGGAAAGCTATAGGTTATCGCCTTTTCGTGGACCCAGTTCTCTTCAAATTACCTTGCACTCGACTGTAGCAATCCTTGACCGCATGGGTGGAATTCGTGGACTCCAGGGTTCCGTAGGGGAACTGCTCGTAGTCCCGGTAGTATCCGCTGCGCATGGCCCCGCCATATGCCATCGTGGAATCGCTAACGCAGAATCCCCAAACATCCATGTCTATATAGCTTTTTATATTTTTCTTTTTATGGAGCGTTGCAGCAATCAGTTGTGGGATGGGATGTGGGTGTGTTTGCGCGGGTTGTGCGAGGTCGTTTCACTTTATCTCTCGGTTTTCTCAAGCGTCCAATGAACCCTCTGTTTGAATCACTTTGTTTTGTCTTTCAAATAACGCGTATTTTTATGCACATTTGCGTGGAATACACCAAGTCAAGGTATCTCAATGCAGTGGTTTTTCTTTATTTTTTAGTAAAAATTTCACCGAATTTCGATGTACTCTGGTGGAAGTCTCTCAGGAAACTGAAAGCCGAACACTAGAGTTACTGCATTTTTGTAGCCATCGTGCTTCGGCTTGTTTTGCTGCCGAGTTCGGGTCTCCCCTATATTTACTGCTGCTGTGTCTACGTGTGGATGTGTGCGTACAGTCCGGGGAGAAATAATAGGACATTCTCGAAGAATCTTATGCGTATCTGGTTGCATTGATTATAGATATTAAATATAATGATGGACCGCGACTTTTTCAGATTATGAAGTCGGATTTTCATGGGCAATGTTAGGAAGGCAACGGAGATGTAAGGACTTGAGTTCTACAAAACCGCGAATTCTTCAGTTAACTCCAAATAAACAACCCTTCAGCTTGCAATGGTTGGTAGGGTACTAAAGTTCTAATTAAAATGGCTTACAAACACCCTACTTGACTTTTTTGTTTTGGTACAAACCCAAAGGAACCAGGTCAATTGGATTTCAGGTGGGTCAGTTGGGTTTTAGGTTTGACAAACAAGTCCTTGAATCATCACTAATTTGAGTTTAGCAATAAATACCAATTAAATTAATATTATCTTGGCAAGGTAGAAAACTTTTTCTGACTCATTTTCCTTATATCAGAAAAAACTCTAATCTTTCAAGTGTTGTGCTGATATTTTTGTTCCCGCGATTGTAAGGTGGTATGTGCCTGTTTATAAACACGTATGTATGGCATTGTTTTTTGTTGTGTTTTCGCGTCTCGTGCTTGTTGAAGCTTCACCTTCCACCCGAACCCGCCCCTCGAGAGCTTCCACAGTGGTTACAGCTCTCACATGAGGCACAGTGGGACCCATTTCTCGATATCACTCTTGTTTAACATGCATCCATTATCCAAATGATTCATTCTACGTTAGTTTGATAATTTTTAATAAATGTTAATTAACTGGGGGCTTGAAAAATACTCTTGGAAGTTTTTCTCATTAGCGACAAATTGCTAATACCAAAGTGATGATGAAAAGCAGTGGTCATGAGAGTGATCTGACGTATGTATTTGCCGGCTGATCATCCACAGGATTGGCTGGATATATCTTTATCAGGTGCGCTAATCACAGTCTAGACTGCAAGCCGACCGTTCCATGATTTAGCCTCATTTATCAAAAGAAATTTGGTTGCCACGCAGTTTATCAATTTTTTTGAGTGCTAAAATTGAGGGTCTGATCGATAAACTTTCCATAGTCAAAGTGGACATGAGTTTAGAAGTGTGACTTTTGGAAGGCTTAATAACCCCACAAAACAAGTAAAACCACAAGCTGCAGTTTTTTCAGTAGCCCAGAGGTTAAATGTTTTCGTGCATTCTTGAAAATTTGCGTATATCTAGTGTTAATATGTGGTCTACGTCATTTTAGCCGGTTCTGACCAAGGTTTTGGTTGTTTTGTTTTATAAAACGTACCGCGCTTATTAGCGGCTTTTTGCGGTTTAAGTTTTGTGCACGCGAACTTTGGTCATTTGTTGGGGAGTTCGTGACTGATTTCTAAAGATGGGAGGACGTTCAAGAGCTATATTTAGTAAAAAATATTTTTTATATGGTACGCTTTGGTACGTGAATGACTAACCGCGATTCCCACCATTGATTGAATTGATTTGCGGTTAATGGACCCAGTTTCAGACGATCGGACGAATACGACAGGCCCCTTAAGGTCGTATACACTTAGTTAAGGAAATGTATGATTTGGTATCACTGTGCACGCCTACGCCGCTGCTGCTGCGCAGTTTGTATAACCATTTAGCCCCTTTCCGCGTTCTTCTCCTTGTTGGCCCACAGTGCTGACCTGCTTAATCAAACAAGTGTCACTTACGCACACTGTCAAGTATGTGTACTAAATAGTTAATACAGAGCTATGTATGAATGTTTTTTTATGTACATTGTACACAGGCAAAAAATATGATATGATATGAAACCTAAAACCAAGGTAAAAATTAATAGGAGCTTATGATACCATAAGCCCAGGATCAAATCCTGCAGCGTAATAAAAATAGTAATAACAGAAAATTGATCAGTTTTTACACAAAATTTTGCTTTTGTCCCAAATTTATATTTATTTAATCTTATCATATATTTTTTCTGTGTATATAAGTGCATGCAAATGAATTTTGTTGCACAACAACTCGTCTATCTCCTTCTCTTTCTTGGCACTGCAGTTTCTGATAAGATGATGATGATCATCAGTCGGTGCCTTTGTCAGGGTAGTTTTACGCAAACAGTTGGGCGTTGCCTTATCATTTCGACCGTCCTTATCACACCAAGTCCACAATCGAAAACACATACTCGAAGGTTTAGATTGTCTATTTTCCATTCCTTGAGATTTTCACGCATCTGTTGTGAGTGCTTTTGAGTACTTTACAGTCCACATGGGCTCAATGTTTACCGATTGTTAATCATCATACCCCTCATATAAAGGGGTATATCGCTTTCCAGAAAGTTGTCATATCAATATGATTATGACACCCGAAAGGGGAGTGTTTTAAAGCGAGACCAGCTCTTTAATTACCCTTATAATACAATTCGAAAATATATGTATTTATAAAGAATCAATATTTAAGTCACACCATATTTCGTATTAAACAAAGCCTATCGCATCGAAATGAAATGGACCATTTCCAATAACAGTCCCCTATAAAGAACCATTAAGATTATGCATACAAGTACGTTGTTTTCCGAACAGCCAATAATCCAATATATTAAAATGTCGTAATGTAAAAAAACTGAAAAACAAAGTGCATCAGAAAGTAATTAACTTGCATTTGCCTGCATAACTCATCCAATTTTATGGATGAGTTTTTGGATACTGAAATGCATTTTGTATTACTTATTGTATTTGCTAAAATTAGTGATGTATCTATTTGTTTTTATCTGTTAAGAAATATTTACTGCCTTGAATAACACCGAATAAGCAAAAAGTGAGAAAGTCAAAGCTGAGGTTTATCCCCATTTGCCATATTGACCCTGCCAATAAATAACTGGATTTACCCCAGAGATTAACATCAAAACAATTAGTCACCCAATCCCAAGATGCATCCCAAAGTTCTGTATATAACTTTTTCTGTCTCCTCTTTCCAGGAAAACCTCGGCGGGAACTCGAAGACCGTCATGTTGGCCACCATATCACCGGCTAGCCTTCATGCGGATGAGACCCTGGCCACTTTGCGGTACGCCTGCAAGGCTCGATCCATTGTCAACCGGGTGAAGGTGAACGAATCGCCCCACGACAAGATCATCCGGGATCTGCGCGCCGAAGTGGATCGCCTGAAGTCCCTGAGAAATGAGTATGAACGCCAGAGGCGTTTATCTGGCAATAATAACAATCCAGTGCCACGTAAGATCATTATTGAAACCTCGGTGGATGAGACAGAAGTGGAGGCACTGCGTCAACAGCTGGCTGAACGCGAAAGGGAGTTGAGTCGGGCGCAAAAGTCCTGGATGGAGAAGCTTAAGGAGGCGGAGGATCAGCGTAAATCGGAGCTGCGTGTCCTGAAACGCCGGGGATTGGCCCTGGAACTAACCGCCGAGCAGAAACAGGCCTGTCTGGTCAATCTCACCGCTGATCCCATACTGAGTGGCACCTTGTTCTATCTGCTGCCGCAAGGACTCGTGCGCATAGGACGTGGTCGTCTGCCAGGAGGGAGTGCTAACTCTCAGCCGGATATTGTGCTAGATGGTCCATTGGTGGCTTTGCAGCACTGCAGCATCGAACACGAGCGTGGTGGCAAGTTGTATGTCATTCCCGGCAGCGAGGATTTCGAAACATATGTGAACGGAGAACTCCTGCAGGATCGCCGGCAGCTATTCCATGGTGACCGCCTGGTTATCGGTGGCTCCCACTATTTTCGCATCTCCAATCCCTTCTGCTCGCAAAGAGGAAAGACAGACCATCCGGTGGATTTCCAACTGGCCCATCAGGAGATCCTGCAGAAGCAGGAGCAGCAGCTGCGCTCCGAACTGGAGGCGGAAAAGCGAGCTGCTCTTACGCGAATCGAGCAGGAGCGGGCTCAGCATGCCCGAGACTTTGAGGAGCGGCTGCAGTGCCTCGAACTGGAGCAGTTCAAGTACAAGTGCAACAGCGAGATGCTAGAGACAGAGCGCCAAGCATTAGCGCTGGCCCAACAACAGGAACACACTCCCCTGAGGCAGGAGGACGGAGTATCGACCCCAGCTCAGAAATCCACTATTCTAGAGGATATCCAACGCATCATGCTGAATCCCTCGGAAGAGAGTCTGCACAAGACCCAGTTGATGGTCAAGGAGGCCACTCAACGGTGTCGCCAGTTGGATCTGCCATTGGAGTTCCGACAAACTCAGACGCCCGATGAGTTTGGACTACTGCGCACCGTAATCCTGATCTTAGACAAGCAGCGTGGCCTCAAAGCCGAATGGCCCACTGCCAGGTTGGGTGTTTGGCTGGATTTGGTCAGGGACAGTGCGGAGCAGCAGGAGAAACTGAATGCTAGGACCATTTTCCAGAGTGTTGAGGTTAATTGGGAGCCACTTGATGCGGATCTTAATGAGACCCTAAGCGATACACACAATTCTAGTCGCATCGCCATAAATCTAAGTGCCATGAAGGATGTGCTTTTGAACAAACCGCTGAAAAGACTGCTCAATGTGTCCAGCAGCAGCAATACACCCCGACAGACCTCCACACCTTCACCTGGCAGCCAACTAATGCAGTACACCAAACGTCTGCTGACCTACGATCCCGAGGAGACGCCAGGTATCCAGAGTAGTTTCACCACGCTCGTCCAACAGGAACTGCTGACGATGCAACGATCCTCCCAGCGATTGCGGCGGCTCTGCGAGAATGCCCTCCTCGAGCGGGAAAACCAGCAGGACAACGGTGTACTGGCCGTCAGCCTGCAGGAGGCTCTGGCCCGAATGGACACCGTGCTCAATGGGATGCACACTTCACTGGCCCGAGCGGAGGCCACTGCAAGTGCCACCTCGCCGACGAAAACACAGAAGGCTGTGCGATTTCTTATCGATTGACGACGATTAGTTCGCACCTTGGACTAGATTTTATACTGCAATGTGCTTTGCGTTTGTTTTTATGTTTTTAAATATATATATATATTTTGTATATTGGTTTTTAAAAATAAAATATTGATAGCACCAACGAGAAAAGCTGACTTGTGATATTATTTACATTAACGATTTTTAAAACGAAATTTTGAGCGACTGTTTTAGCAATGACAAGGTCGAGCCTTAAAAAATAAATTAACATCTTATTCATATGGATCTATCAGTGGCTCATTTAAAAAATTGTTTGCGCATAGAATTACTAACTTGAATATCACTGGGTTTATACCATTTGCCTCTACAAAAGCTTATCACGAGTTTACCAAATGAAACATTTCTCGATCTAAATATACATAAAAACTTTGCTTTGTAATAGAACCCAAATATTGGTTTATAAAAATATAAAAAGTGTCATAAGCTCATAATATTGTGTACCCAACCCTACATCAACTCTTTTCCAATACATATCTGGCACAAGGTAGCAGAACATCTTTCAAGAGGAATGCTGTTCCTGATTCTTGGCCATTCCCTCCTGTATCTTCGTGTTTAGCTCCACTACCCAATTGCAGAACTGCCCGTCTTTCAGGTTGACGAAATCGGCAAGGAAGACATTCACTGTAGGATCATCTTTTGGTTCGAAGGGGCCCGGAATCTGCTCCTGAATCCATGGCTGCAGCTTCTTGTCCACCCGCTTGGCTGTACTTTTCAGGGTGAAGAAGAGCCGGAAAGCAATATAGCGGCCTGTGGGCGTGATGAGGCACTGGGAGACGTACCCTTGCTGGGGTTGTCGCGACAGTAGAGAGTCTTCCAGAAAGGATTGCAGCTTCTTGACACTCGCTTTATTAGGCCATGGTGTGGGCCAAGTATAGCTGGGCCAGAATCTTAATGGCAAGGGAATGGGACACCGTCTATAGATGATCACCAGGCTGCGTTGCATTTCCGCACATCGATTCAGAGTACAATCCTTGAGGGAACCATCGACGGTGGAGTACAGACGATGGCCAAAGAACTGGATTAGATCCTTGTGCAGCTGCTGGTGATGAGCCACTGTCAGGGCGTAAAAGTGCTGCAGGTCTAGAATGACCAACTCCTCAGGATGGGAGTCCACAAACTGTCGAATCTCCAATAGTGGCTCGAAAATCTCCATTGCAAAGAGGCCATGACAGTAGTAGAACTTATCATCCCTCTGGGCTATCCTCAGGTCAAAGTAGCGCACACCCAACTGCAGTTGTTCCAATGTCCCGGTGTTCTGGGTTTTGCTCCAACGGCGCACGAAGCAGGGAAAGAAGCGATGCCATCGCCTTATGGCCTTTTCCGCGTCAGGCGATAGTTTGGACTTGCTATCTATGCCATATGTCATTGAATTGTGGGAACCTATACTAGAATGGAGACGCCTTAATTAATTCCATTAGCGGGGTGATCTCATCCATACCTGGAATGGCTAGATTGATGATGGACAGGTCGCGCAATTCACTTGGCAGATCCCGCATCCAGTGCTCCTTGGACATGGTGCTCCTTTTCTGATAATAAAGCCGAATACCGTTAAAGTTGATTTGATACTACGGTCCATAAATAATCCGGAGGCTACCAAATGGGGGGGTTTATATTGCGTAGTATTTTTTTTAGGGCTGCATTACTTTCTGGCATTTGTTAAATACCCCCCAGTAAACAAAAACAGCTGATTTGAACCCGCGGAAAATTTAAAATAAACACAAGCTACAGTAGATTTTCTGTAACTCGAGCTACTATTAAGTTCAAGTCGAAGTTTTTTCATTAGAACTTTAAAACAATTCACTTTCTTAGGTGAAAGTTGGACAACAAATTATGGAAATATCAAAAATAAATATAGCTTTATAAAAGACATATTTGAGTACCATTATTGTTCTTAAATAATATTTTATACCTCTTCATATATTCTCTTATATACGTATTTTCTTGTTATGTATTTTACTTATAATGAAAAATGTTATTTTGTGGGTCAATTAATTTAGTAATCTCCCACTGTAGTTTTGTTTTGTGGAACCAGACTTCAACAGGTTCCACTGTGCTTTCTTGAAATCAGCTGTTCAGTTGGCCGTTAGTGAATCACCTTCAGTATTTCGTGATTTTGGTTTATTATTAATTTTTGCCCTGAGGATGTCGCGCGAGTGCGAGTTCCTGGTGATTGGTGGTGGCATCGCTGGCGTTAGCTGCGCCGAGTCCTTGGCCATCTGCCGACCCACTGCCTCCATTCTCCTGCTCACGGAATCCAGCATCGTGAAGAGTGTCACCAACTTGGTGCCGGTGGCTCGCTATCTGCACAAGTTCGATGTCCGGGAACGGGATGTCTCCGAAATGGGAGCCACTATCGAGACTCTTGTGGACGAATTGGAACACATCAGCAGCAGGGAGCACTGGATTCGCACCATAAAGGGTGTGGTGATCAAGTATCGCTATCTGTGCCTCTGCACTGGTGGAGTACCCAAATTATTCTGCGGCCAGGTACTCGATCCCTGTGTCATTGGCATTCGGGACACGGATTCTGTGCTGTATTTGCAGCGCAAGTTGGCGGCAGCCAAGGATGTGCTGATCCTGGGCAATGGCGGCATTGCCAGTGAGTTGGCCTACGAGCTGAAGGATGTTAATGTCCATTGGGTGGTGAAGGATGCCCACATCTCGGCCACCTTTGTGGACCCAGGAGCAGCGGAGTTCTTTCAGCTGGCCAGAAGCGAGTTGGATGCACAGGATTCCTCTCCGGTAACGGCTATCAAACGTATGCGATATGGTGAAGTGCTGTTCAAGGAGCAGACTGACAAGCACGGAGCTGCTTTGGGTCCGGATTGGCATCGCTCCTTCGTCTTGAGTGGGGCAGCAGGAGAAGCAGATAAACGCCTTCCGAAGATCTACTACAAATCTCGCATTTATTCGACACTGGAGCTTCCCGATGAAGCAGGATATGAAGTCCAGTTGGAACACGAGGATGGTAGTAAGGAGCAGCTGACCTGTGACTTCATTGTGTCCGCCACGGGAGTTAGGCCGAACACCTATTACACCTGCTTTCCCCGGCTGAACTTTTCTGAGGATGGTGGCATTCTCGTGGATGAAATGATGCGTACAAATCTGGAGGATGTCTATGCAGCCGGTGATGTCTGCACGGCCAACTGGCCAGCAGCGATGCACTGGTTCCAGATGCGCCTGTGGACGCAGGCCCGTCAAATGGGCTCGATGGCGGGCAGGAGCATGGCAGCCGCCAGTGAGGGTGAAACCGTGTATCAGGACTTCTGCTTCGAGCTCTTTGGCCATGTAACCAAGCTTTTTGGCTACCCAGTCGTCCTGCTGGGGCGATTTAATGGCCAGGACTTGGGCAAGGACTACGAAATCCTAGTGCGCTGCACTCGCAACAAAGAGTACATCAAGTTTGTGCTGCAAAAGGGCAGACTGCGCGGTGCTATCCTCATCGGCGACACCGACTTGGCTGAGACCTGCGAGAACCTCATCCTAAACGGCATCGATCTGGAGCCCTATGGCGATGATATACTTAATCCCGATATTGACATTGAAGACTATTTTGATTAGTTTATTATGGGCTAGCTTAAGTATTAAAACCATTTAGAATAATTCGTATGCCGGAGCTTACTGCTAGGATTGGCTTGTTCCTGGATTTGTTGGGGCTTTTTTGGACCTCTGTCATTTGAGTTTGCCCTCGGTGCCTGTGAATTAAAGATTTAAATGGTAGTTTATATCTTTGCCGATCCTAACTCGCACATTAAGAATACTTACCCACATACTTGATCTCATCGAAGGCCTTGCGCGCCTTTTTGAGCTCCTCGTTCATGGTCAGGAGGTCCTTGACCCTGGCGTATTTGCGAGGATCCTTGCGCACGAGGAATATAATGTCCTCCACCTGAACGCGACCCGTCCGACCAATTTCCATTGCCCGGTGGGTGGTCTCGGCTATATATTCGATGACCAGATCTTCCAGCAGATCTACGGTTTCCGTGTACGGATTCTTGTCGTCGCCAAAGCCGAACATCATGCAGCGCAGCTCCTTGCTAAAAAGACGCTTTCGTCCTGAATTAGTGGCCACAAATTGGTCATCCTCCGCATCGTCATCGAAGTTGAACTGGAAAAGTTAAAGAACCATCATTAGGTGTCTCGGAACTATAGCTCCCACTATATCCTTACATCCCCGCCTTCAAAATTCTCTTCTGGCATGCTGTTTGAGGCCATTTTTCTCCAGTTTTTGTTAATTATTGTGTTTACACGAAAAACACCGCACTGAATGAGTACATTGAACATCTGTTGGCATCGATACTCTCAGCAGTGCTGGCAGATTTTGATTGGAAAAAATAGCTAAATGCAAAAACTGAGCAAAAACCACCGCTTTTTATATGGCTTACCAAAATTGCTTTTACCTTAATTTCATTATAGTTATTTTATATGATCATTACACAAAAATCATTAAATTGTATTATAGATATGTTGCGTTAAAAGCGAAACGGCTAGAAAAGAAATTGAATAGAATAGAAATATAAGCCAGATTGGTCGAGAAAATAGCTTAGCTACTTTATCGCATGGTTGCACTGTGCGATAACTCCGCACGAAGTATCGTTATCGAAGCCACAGCCTGCACACGCATTTCAAAAATCTTTCCAAACGTATACATTGCAATTAACTAAACAGGCGCAAAATGGAAGTGTTTACCTTCGAGAAATCGTATTTGGAGCGCCTGAAAGAAGCGGAGGCGGTGCTTTCCTGGGAGGGGGCCGTAATGCCCGCCTCCCAGGTTCGATCCGAGTGGAAATCCTACGTAGAACTGAAGATCGAGCCTGCCGGTAAGCCACCCACACTAGTGCAAAAATTCAACAAAGCCTAGCCCATGCTACATATATCAAACACGTACACATACAGGTTGGCAGGCGATTTGGAAAATACCGCGCGTTATTTGCGAGGATCTTAAACTACGCTATCCCACCATTGTGTACGGCTACGTGGAGCAGGTGATCTTCGATGAGCTGAAGGCGGTCTTTGTGGTCACCGCCGTGCAGGACAACGATGTCCACCTGCCGGAGAGCAACGAGGTGTCCCTGGTGGAGCTGTGGCCCACGGTGCAGCAGGAGAACTCGGCCCTGAATGTGGATACCACGGCGGAGTGCATTGATCGGTTGAGGTTTTTCTATACGCACGTTTGGATGCCCTGGGACAAGGATTACGACGATGATCGCGACTGGGTGCAGCAGCATCTGGAGGCTCGCATCCAGTTGGTCTGCGATCTTAGCAAGAATCGGCTACCTCGTCCGCTGGCGCTGCACATGCGCACCCTGCTCACCGAAGCCAGTTACATCCAGCAGCGCTTGGACTACCTAGAACTCGATCTCAGCGATGCCGAGAGCGACGACGAAGCCGTCGAACTCAATGACAATGGAGCGGAGCCGGCCAGAAAACAATCGAAAACAGGCAATGCCAATAGCAGCCTTAATGTGTCCAGTTTACCGGTAACGGACCTGATGTGCCTGCACCTTCGCATGGCCATCATAAGGAGCGAGTTCGAGATTCTGGAAAATCCTGAGATGAGGCGGGCCTACAGTGAGTTGCAATCGAACAGCTTGAAGAGGATTCGCAGCTCATCAGGAAGAACCAGACAAATGGACGATCTCTTGGCGGAACGGAATCCCATTAGCCATGTGGTCACGGTGCCAGGAAAACTGCAGCAGCAGCTGGATCTGCTGAAGCTGGCCCAGATGCAGGTCAAGCCGGAAGCGCAGGTGCAGTTGTCCAATACGCTGCAAGATGTTTTAGGCATCTGCCAGAGCAACGATCATATACTCCTCTCACCCGGTGAGCACACCATCAAGTTTTTGGAACATCTCAACGACAGCGGCAGCATGAGTGGCCTGATCCAACCGGAGGCTATACTAACTCCGGCTGCAGATCTTTCCCAGCTGCCTGTGGTGTGTTCCAGCGATGAGGATAGCACTCTGCTGGTCATTGATGGTGACTATACACTGTCACAACTTGTATTGGATTGCCGCCACGTCCGCCGGGGCATTCTGTTGCGCAATGGCACCTTGACGATGCGAGGCTGTCGCCTTTTGGGCGATGGCAGCTCCAGCACTCAGGAGGGAATCGTCTGTATGCCTGGCGCCAGTGTAGAGCTCAAAAGTTGCATAATTGAGAACTTTGCTGTGGGAGTTTCAATGCGACCAAGATCTTGCGCTGAGTTAGGAATCGTGCAATTCAAAAACTGCAAAACAGGACTGGAGTTGCTGGAGAAGACGGCTTCGGTAAATCTACAGGGAAGCAAGTGCAGCTTCGACAGCTGTACTCTCGGAATCATGGCTGATGGCCTAGCCATGGGAGAGGGAAGTACAGAAAAGACCGTGATATTAAACAAGTTCAACGAACTGCAGCGGTAAGCATGTAAATCATTGACAGTTGTAAATGTTTTCCTTCATCAAAGCAAGAACGGTTTTTTTTAACTATGGAAAGAAAATGTATTACATTAAGCATTTTTTCTTGCAGCTATAACGAGGACAACTTGCTGGGTAACTGCACCTTCAACAATTGCACGAGAAATATCCGCATTTTCAAGGAGGCCGACCATCTGCTGGCCCAGCGCTCGTATCAACGACTCCTGCAAGAGGAACTCGGGGGTGAAAACAAGGAGAACATTCAAATGGCCTAGGGGTATTATATGCACATTAACAGTTAAATCAGTTAGCCCTTTAATAAGCAAATACTTGATTAATAAATTTAAAGTTAGCGGTAACCGAAAAACATATGAATGGTCATTAATGAAATACGATGGAAACTCTAAGTGAATGCTAATGCATTTTTTCGTATCCCCTCTTTTATTTAATTTTCTATTATTTTGCACGATTTTGGTTTGATGATCATTTCAACAAAGACAAGTGTTTTTTTAGAAAAGGATCCATCAACAGCTGTCATATTATCCCAACTAATTCCAAAACCATGTCCGTTTTTTATTCCGCCTTTATACCATTTTGCATTGAGGTTACTGTAATTTTAAATGTTAAAAATTATACATTGTAGATGACTAGTTTTATTTATTTGCATACCTTGTGGCACAATTGTGATACCACCAACCACTGTAATAGGGGATTCCGCAGTTACTGTCAGAAAGGTCATTATCTCTGTCAAAGGTGGTAAACTTCATTTTCTCATGCGATCTCAGGGAGTCACCCGCTGTGCCAGAATATTTTCCTAAAGATTTTAGCTCAAATTCCTCCTTTTCATTTCCAATTTTAAAATTATCATATCTAGCGTGGCCACCATTGTCATTTCCATCCCGAAGCGTAATGAAAAGTTCATATTGTTTTGTTTCCGTAATAATATGCAAATTTTCGAGCCCGATAAAATATTCTCCTTTCATTATTAGGCCAAATCCATCTTTGTACTCCGTCCAGCTTTTGTTAAAATCTACATGGCCGTCAAGACGCCTCTGAATTACCATCCAACCACACGATTTACAAGAAGCTTCTATCACTTTCGTACTTTTCTTTCGCCCAATCGTGATTTTGTAAATGCCATCTGGACCTTCGCGAGGACACCAGACTTTTTGTTTGCACTTCAAAAGCTTGCTCCGCAAGGCCTTGTTCGTGGACACTAAATGAGGTATTTTCTTTTGCACGGCACTGCAAGGCACCACTATGTTGGAAGCCCGTTTTTCCCTTTTCCGACCGTCTGACCGTTTCAGACCGTCTGCAACGAAAAGTAAATACATTACAAACATCACAAAAATACAGGACTTCATTTCCCGGCTCTAATAAAGTGATTTATCTCTCATTCAGTTTAAGAATAAACTGAGCTTAAAGATTTGACGGCTATTTTGTTTAGTTATGCATACTACTTAGTTCCGCCTGATGTTCTCTGTGTATAGAAGCGTATAATTAAGTTTAAAAATGTATACAAACATTGAGGCCTAATCATCATTTCAGCGAACATCTTAAAATGTGGTTACTCCAGGAACTGAAAAAAATACTATATTATTTTCTATTTCGTTACTATAGTACTTTCAAGTGATTACTATCGAAACTATTATTTTAAATGAAGTCTTAATGTTGCTTTCATACTTCGACTCATTCAGAAATCAGCTCTGTTAGTTATAATCCAAAATGTCTTTATCTCGGTTATAAAAAGTTCATATTTTCATTGTGTACTCAACTGTAAACATCTGTGCTACGATATTTTCCTACAGCTTCCTCTTAACTTCCAACTTTAAAAATGTTACATCGTGTCGTATCTTATAGTTTTGATGGTTTTGATTAAAAACTCTTTTAATGTACCCTAGTCCCCATTAGTATTTATTTCAGGAATTATAATATTGTGTTTTTTATATGGACCTTTGCTTAGAATATTATCTGTTCGCTTACACTTCATAAGATTACTCTACCTGACCTGGTTAGAGAATAAATTTAACGCATATTTTAGAAGTTAGTTTCGCTTCAATCTTTCCATTATCATAGGAACCGTTTCCAATGTTAAACATTTTGGCATAATCATCATTACAACATGGGTAAGCGAGATGTTAAAGTCGTAGTCTTTATTCCAGGAACCCCAAAAAATCCCATAATCTTTTCCTTCTGGTTTTTTCCCGTCCTTATAATACTTTCCATTCAGCGAACTGTAAGTTTAAATGTTTAAAGTTATACATTTTGAATGAAGAAATAATTCATACTACAAACCTTGTAGCACATTTTTAAACCACCAACCACCATGATGATGTTTTGCACAGTTCTCAGTATGTAAGTCGTTATCACGGTCGTATGTGCTAAACTTAGCGTTCTCATGATATTTGAGAGAATCACCTGCTGTGCCCGAATAACTTCCAACCACCTTTAGGACATAGGACTCCTTCTCACTTCCAATCTCTATCTGATCGTAATGAGCGTAGCGTCGGTGTCCCTTCTTATCCCGAAGCTCAATTAACACTTGGCAATGGTGTGCCTTCGTGATTAGATGCAGTTTTTCGAGACCAATAAAAAAATCTCGTTTGATGTTTCCAAATCCTGCTTTATAATGCTTCCAGTCACGATTGAAGTTTTCAGAGGCATCAGAACGCCGCTGAAATATCATCCAACCGCACCTTTTGCAGGAAGCTTCGAAAGTAATTGCTGTTCTTGCTGTGTTCTTCCCACCGAGCGTAATTTTGTAAATGCCATCTGGACCTTTGTTAGGACATCTGTCTCTTAGTTTACATTTGAAAATTTCGTTCTGCAAAGCCTTGTTAGAGGTTTCCAATTCGTTTGCTTCGTTTCTTAGTGCCATACATTCCTCTGCGGGATCCTGTTTTTTAATATCCTTTGTTTTCTTCTGCAACTTTTTGACAGATTGCGCAAGAACATGGGTTGTCTCCTCCAAAAACAGGCAGGACAGAGTCAGCACCAGAATGCACGATTTCATTTTCCGTCACTTGTGAGTTGTTTCATATTTTTCTCAAGACTAAACGGAGCTAAAACCATTTACCGCCTATTAACTTATTTCGGTACGGTACATTGTTTTCAATTTTATGCAAAAATGTACGCTATAGACGAAAACATCGACTATCAGATACCAAACCAAATGGCTAACTTGTACTATAGAATTACCTTAATTAAAAGGCGTTGTAAGTTCATTTACAATAATTTTTTTTTAATAAACAACAAGCAACATGTGGTAACTAAGCTTTTTGCTTATGTCCCTGGCCGTAGTACTCGTTGTAATCGTACTCCCTGAATGGTACATCGTATGTTAGATATCCGGAATCGCGTGCCTGCTGCACGGCAACCTGAAGTCGCAAATGGCTCTTCTGGCACAGGCCCGTCTTCGAGTAGCTGAGGACATCTCCGCTGTAGGGCGAGATGAACTGCTCCAGGAGTTCTGTGTTGCGGTAGTCCAGCACCAGGTACTCGTCGCGGCAAATGGGACAAGGATTTCCCGTGGTGATCCTGTTCTGGCGGATGCACTGCTTGCGGGTTTTGCGAGGAGCATACATGCCCTTGTGGTTGCGCCTAAAAATATATTGGTCATTATAAGATAATAATGTGTGTGGTAGTAAATGTACTCGGGGGGACCCTCTTGAAAACTTTTCCAACCGAAATCGGTGGAGATTTCTTTGTTGGAAAAGCTGAGAAAATGTCAGTTGGGATTCATATGTATTCCAATACAAGTTCCTAACGCTTGGTTGAACAAGGTTTTTTGGAACAGCCTCAATTGCAGGTTAATAACGATGTTGCGGTGATTAATTTACACAGTGTGTTTTAAACTATAAGTGGATTATAGTATATATTATACATATATAAATCTTTAGGTGAAATCCAAGAAAATCTTAGCTATTTAGATGTAGATGGTAGCTGTAAAGCTGTCTTATCTAAACTGTTGAATTTGGGATAGCTCAGATACGGATATAGAAGACCTTTCAGAGATTCCCCAAGATGTTTGTTGAGCCTACCGATACTGCGTCCACACAAAGTCCTCGCCGTAGGTTTGCTTATAGGCAGCGCTCTTCAAGTACCGGATCGACGTCTCCACGGGGATAAGCTTGCTGCGATCCTTTGGATCTGAGGCGGAACCACTGGAGTTGTCCTCGCCATCGCCCTCCGTGGATTCCGTGGCATCCTTTTCCTCGCCCGCGGCCTCCGCCTTGCAACGCAGTGCACTGGCCGTGTGAAGAGCTGCCCGGCTGTTCCGGGTTATGTTGGCCAGTCCACTGTAAATTCCACGTGCGATGGGCAACATTTTAATTGAATTAAACCAATTTGTTTTCAGTAACTACGTAACAAGGTAAATTGCATGCAGCCGGCAGATCAGCTGTTTATTTAAACAAGCTGGCAACGCTGCAAAGTATCGATAGTCGATAAATCCAGGGGTGCAATATGCTCCATTGGGGTATTCCCCGGTTTAAGTTTAAGCTTAAAATAATAAGTAAAAATTGTGTACATTTTGGGAAGAGTTACCTTTTGTTTAAATACCTATTTAAACTATATACCATTTTTGTCCAAACTAGGGACTTGTTATTATATTTGAGCATCTTTTACCTCCTATAATTACTTTTTAGTCCGGAATCAGTTCAAAGTTCCTCGGTTTTTTTTTAACCCGTCGATTATGCATTTGCACTGGATTAACTGTCAAAATTTGAATATTTTTAGCAGCAAAACAGGACTGAAAGTAAGAGTTTTGGCGTTTGGAACCGCTAGATTAAAAAGTGAGTAGTGCAACATGGCCGAAACCAACAACAAAAAGCCCGGCAACGTAACGGTAAAGCCCACACTCACACCCACACCCACACACACACACACATGCGACTTCGGGGGGCATGAATGAAAATGGCTGCGCCGTACGATTCGTTTTTGCCGTTAGGTTTAGTTTCTTTCGGAATTTACTGGTGCAAAGTAGCGGTACTCTTACTGCAGCTCGTGCGCGCGTGTGCGTGTGTGTGTGTGTGTGAGTGTGTGCGAGAGTGCGCGGCATGCGCGTGTGTGTGTGTACGGTGGGGCAGCCTTAAATCACGTGCATACAAAAAAAAAGAAGAAAAACACGGCATTTATTTACCTTTGGATGCCACTACGAAACCAAAAAAAAAGAAGAGAAATAAAGGGGACGCCGACGCCCAAGTTCGCTGTAATTCAAAGTTAGTAAATGCTAAACAATCGCTGGCGTTTTGGTTCCAAATCAATACTTGGCAGACGGTCATTTAGTTTTAATTGCTGCAAGAAATAGGCCCCCCAAAAACTTTTGGAGATTCAACGATAACAATATTAAAACACCTGCGAAAAGGTGAGTCAATCGCTTGCGGCGAGTACGATTTTCGCTTGCCTTTAAAAATAGAGCCATTGAAATTTCCTTATCACTTGCAAAAAGTCGCGACAACAAATAAACTGGGCTATTAATACCGCCATGCCACTACACTATTTAAAAACGAGAGCGCAGTTGGCAACCGAACAAAAGCTGTCGGTTTTGTCACCCAAAAAAAAAAAAGAAAACTAGGTACTTTCCCATTTTGAGTGTGTCTTTCGCGCATTTCGTGTAATAAATTGTTATTTTCCTACGAAAAACGAACCACGAAAATCGTGGTTACGTTGTGCCAAATTAATACCTGTTGGCTGTGCGCCCTTTTTTATGCCTTTCGCGAGCGAACAAACAAATAATTAGCCAGGTGGGCAAACTCGAAGTTCGGATTCCTCGGTTGGGAATTTTAAGGACTTTGTAATGTTTTAATAAGCTGTGGTTCTGGAGATTTTAAAACCGCGTTCGAGAGTGTTGAAAAGTATGCTACGAAAAATTTAAATACCCTTTAAACTGCAGTAGTTCTATCATTCTAATTAAATTATTGTAAATAGAATAATAATGTAACAAAAATATAATAATATAATAATCTAATATAATAATGGCAAATATAATAATATAATAATAATGTAATAATATTATAATAATATAATAATAGCAAATATAATAATATAATAATAATGTAATAATATTATAATAATATAATAATAATAATTCGTATATGATTTTAAAGGGGGGACTAAAATTTGTAATATAATGTTTTTTATTAATAGGTAACAATGAGTTACATCGAGTTCAGTTTAAGATTTATTCGTTTACTATTCTTTTGACATTCGTAATAATAACTTACATAAAAGAATACAGATTCTTGTTAAAATTGAATTTATATTGGTAAAATATTTACATGGAGCAAAATAGGGCGAACCCGAGCTCCAAATTGTGATATATGTATAGAAACTTTTTTTAGATTAAAGTTATTTTTAAGTTTATTAAATTATGTGTAGTATTTATCGATACACAAGCTTTCTTATTACGTTTTCAGCAATTCATAGGTTATTATGTTTCGTAGATCTTATAGTTTGGCTGAAATGTGCCAAGCATACCCCCTGATTACAGGGTATCCAGGACAGGCGTGGGCGTCATTGAAGTCGGCGCCAAAGAATTTAGTTGTCGGCATTCGCACATTCATTTGGGTTTCTCGGTTTACTACTCCCCATCCCAACCACCCACTAACCACCCATTTGCCCCATTTGCACCCACAACTCCACCAGTTCGCATTTATTTTTGAAATTTGAATCAGCGCTCTACTGGTGGTGTTCATTCCGTCCGTCTTTTGTTTATCCTGCCCGGTGCACGTCACCCGGAAATGTTTGCGTTTGCCAGCGGGGGCGTTTTGGAACTCAACCGTCAGATTATGGGTCCTGTTGTCGTGTCCTTCGAGACTCCTGGCCTCGGTGGCATTAGTGGATGGATATATGTACGCCCACGCGTGTTTTGGTGGGGCTTTATCAATAGGTAGTTGCCAGTTTTGATTAATGTGCTTTCACCATTAGTTCTCCTAATGACAGATGGCCTATGGAACTTTGAAACAGTTAATTTGTGTAATATTTCCGATCCCAAATGGACTAATTAATGTAATTGCGAGTGCATTTGGCGGTTCTGGTACACTTAATTGATGAAAAACATGCTTTAATCAATGAAATTTCTATTGAATTCAATTGAATTCTAGGAAGTCAAGTAACCTCAAGTATGGATTATTTTGAAAACGAGAAATTGGTGTTAATCTTTATGGGTGCTATGCAGTTATTACCTCTATAATCCGTTTACTTACTGTTAATCTATACACAGAGAAAATTCTGACGTTTTCTTTTGAGTTAAATATGTTCTTCAAAATAGAACGACATTTTTGAAGTTGAAAATATTTTTATTTTGCTCAAATCAAGTAGTATTGGCGGTATTTAACTAATAAACTTATCAAAAAGTTGATAATCAAACTCAATTTAACCTTTCTCTTCTCACCATTTCGTTTTAATATTGAGAACATTGATACCAAAATGTACTTACACGGTTTTCAAGAACGAATGTTCTCAATTCAAGAACTATGTACTTGAATTATTCTCACTATGTACTGTCCTTAGTTCTTATCAGTTTTACAGTCCCCGGAGATAAGTACACCTTGAGGTGTAAAATCCAAGGTGCACATTTCATTGTTCACTTTGAATAACATTATTCTATACCTATTTTAAGCCCAAACGAGACTTTGTTTTCCGCCCACATTTCGTGTTAAGGCTCATTTATCACCGAAGAGTACCCCATCGAACATAAAGAGCTGAATAACAAAGAAACAAATAAGCTGCTAAAAATATAATCCTTTGACCCATCGCGTTTTTCAACCTACCCCAAAAAGCAGGCAGATAGCGTTCACAACAATTTAAATACCAATTTGCCTAATTAAGGCAACTCTAGACCGCGCCTCCGCCGCTGACAACTCAACTCATTCGGTAGAGTTAGCTTCTGGCGGTCCCCGCAGACCAGTCGTAAGTCCAAAATATTGCGTGACCCGTCGCTTGGGTTCGGGTTCTGTGGAACTGGGGGGATTGCAGCTGGAGGTAATGACATCAACGCCGCAACATGCTGGGATCCCTGACCAGAGGTCATTGGTTGGAGCAAGGCGACGGTCTGTCCTTCGGTTACACTGGGTAGTTGCTCTTGCTTTCTTGTTTTCAAACTGTTAAATAAACCATTTAAATATAAATGTATCCTTTCTAAAATGTACACCCACCTGGTTGTCCTCGCAATCGTTAATTATGTAGAGGCGACCAATTGAACCAGATGCCCCCGTTCACAGGCAATAGAATCGCTGGCCTGACATTGAATTGAGGCATTGCATTGGCAATCAGTCAGGAATTGTCATCAAGGCCTTCAAGTTGTTTTTATTTCGCTCAGATTGTTGGTTTTGTGACCCCCGGCCTTGCTCCTCCATTCGCAGACCATGACAGGCAAGAGCGATAAGGATATTTTGGCCAACTCCATGTACGAGGATGACCCCAATGGCAACTCAGCGCCCGCCACCACAGAGGATCAGGAAACGGCCATGCCGGAGGAGCTAAAGGTCACTGGTGCCTCAACAACAGGGAGCAACGCTGCGGCAATAACTTCCACTTCTCCGCGCTGGGGACCCCAGAATAAGGGTGCCCAGGAACTGGCCTCGCTGTACAGTCCAGGTGAGCTGTTCCCACCGAACAACCCATTAAATCAGGTTATTAACGGTTAGGAATAGAGTTACCAGTTGGTAGATTATAATAACCATTATTACTTTTAATTACACGTCTGATTATACATATGTGATATCACATTATTAACTTACAAAGTCAGGAAAGGGTAGGCTATAACATTTTTTCATATAGCGATAATTAATGTTAATCCTAATCCCATTATAGTTTTAAGCAAAAAATTGTAAGTAGTGAAGGATCCCCGTAGAACAGATGCTAGTGAAATAATGTTTTTATAGAAATATTTTTATAAAAACATTATTATTATTAGCATCTCAACATGAGTTTTTTCCACAAATTTTGTACTTAAATTGAGTACACCCTCAAATTGAGAATACAAATACTCAATTTGAGAACTTCATTATTTTCTCTGCTTACATATAATCTTACGTCTTCTAATAATCAAGAAAGTGATCGACTTCACAGACTAAAAGACAATGTCCTGTTACATTACAATATTATAATGTCCTCTTGTCTGGATTTAATCCTGAAATAAAGTTAAGCAACCTCAAAAAAATGAGGATTTATGCCGACATTTCATTAAAAAGTCTTTTGGAATCGTATTTAAATATGTTGTCTTGTGAATAATCAAACTAAAAAATATTCTCAATATTTTAGTTAACATTAAAGTTAGGCATCTAAAAAAATGAGGATTTTTGTCGATATTTCATTAAAAAGTCTTTTGGAATTGTATTGAAATATGTTGTCTTGTGAATAATCAAACTAAAAAAGTATTCTCAATAGTTTAGTTAACATAATATTTTGGTAACCTCAAAAAAGTTAGGACTTATATCGATATTTCATTAAAAAGTCTTTTGGAATCATATTTAAATATGTTGTCTTGTGAATAATCATACTAAAAAGGTATTCTCAATATTTTAGCTAACGTAACTGGCGTAAAAAATAATGTACACATATTGTTATTGTATTAGCTTTATTAAGAAAGAGTAGATACATTTAAGGGACATCAACCCAGAATATTTTATTACTAGATTTTATCATCTTAAATATATCAATATTTTACCAAAAATATTTGTATTTTAACAGGAAAGCGTGCCCAGGAAATCATTTGCGTCTACACATGTATTGGCCTTATGATTATCAATCTGGCCCTAATTGTTAGGCACCTGCGTTTGGAGCGGATAAGTGTGGCCTTTCTGTCGGCCCTATGTGGCATTATAACGGCTGACTTTGCTTCTGGATTGGTGCACTGGGCGGCAGATACATGGGGATCTGTGGATTTGCCCATGATTGGCAAGGTGAGCAATGCAAAACCACCGAATATCTAGTAATTAATAAAATATATTTTCTTTTTTTAGAACTTTCTGCGACCATTTCGAGAGCATCATCTAGATCCCACTTCCATAACGCGTCATGATTTCATTGAAACAAATGGCGACAACTTTATGGTGGGCATACCAATCCTGGGCTATTTGGCTCACTATTTCTACATCCGGTCGCCGAGTGAGATACAGCAGCACTTTGGCTGGATAGCCTATGTTTTTCTTTGCTCCATATTTGTGGCCATGACCAATCAGGTGGGAAAAGTCGGTTATTGAATTTTGAATATGATTTAAAACCTATCTCTTTTAGATACACAAATGGTCGCACACCTACTGGGGACTGCCCAGATGGGTCCTGTTACTCCAGAGCTGTCATATTATCCTTCCACGCAAGCATCATCGCATCCACCATGTGGCCCCGCATGAGACGTACTTTTGCATCACCACCGGATGGCTAAATTGGCCTCTGGAACGCATAAGGTTTGGTCGTCCATCAGGATCTTTTAAATCCTTATAATGCCAAGTATTTCTTAATAGATTCTGGTCCACATTCGAGATTATTATCGAGCATTTGACTGGTCTCAAGCCCCGCGATGATGACCTGAGGTGGGCCAAGAAACTCACATAGATTCGCTGGCCAGCGACTGTATATAGGAAACTTGGACCAAGCAGCCCCAACTCGCTGAAAGTCATCTTCAAATGTTATCATATTATCGAAATGTTTTGCACAACGAAGTAGCTTTAAATGAGGGCAGATTACATACTTGTAAAGTTAACTGAACAAAAATGCATAGTTCTCAGTTGCATGTTTGTTATGAATAGTTTATGATTTAAGTTAGTTTCCTATAGATCTATTATATACACCTGCACACACTCGCACATTAGAGCGCATAAGCGTACATATATGCATTCATTGATCTCGCCACAGATTAATCGTACTTCGAGTGAGCCTTACGTATACCTAAATAATAAATGGAACAAATTACTGATTATCAAGCGCACTGGCTTGTCGTATAAATTTTTAAGGATTTACACAAAAACAAAAGTAATTACTTGATATATAAGCTTAATGAGCCACTGATTTTGGTAACAGGTCCAAACAAAAAAAGACATTTTTAATACATTTCATCATCGCTGCTTTTTGATGGCTATAAAAATAAAAACTTATTTACAACTATATATACAAGAAAATACAATTAAACTAGGCGCTGTATGCAATCAAGAACGTGACTTACAACCTTTGCCTTAAAAACGTTTTTTATATGTATAACAAAATTTGTGGTTAAGCGGAATCAGTTTTTAGTACGCACACTTTTAGTGGCAAGTGTTAATCCTTTTATAAGACAACAATTTTTATATAATTAATTTCGAGAGGAGTTTGTTAAGTGCAATATACTTTTCAAGTATTTCACCAGAATTTGGAATAATCTAAGACGATTTTTTAATGAGGCCTAGTTGCTTGTATCATTTGAAGTGTTGTTGCGCAACACGGTAATTCTAAGACAGCAATATTAATTGTGATCTGAGTAAAATAAACCATAAAGCTAATAAAACCAAAACTGGATGGGGTGTACACTAATAGATTCTTATTTATTTATATTTTTTAGGAATTAGTTGCAGAGGGATTTAAGATGTGTTTCTCGAAAGACTTACATTTTTAAAAATCTTAATTTCATTTTATAAATATATATATATTTTGTGTTCGTCAAAAAGTATGTAACAGCCACATCCTCAAGCTCATGGGAATAGTAGTACTTGTTGCTCTGGAACTTGAGCATATAATAGAAATGGCTACGTGGTATTTTCTTCGGCGGCCTAAATTCGTTTTATAAAATGAATTATGGCCGCAATACTAATTCTAATTTCATTTTTTTGCCGCCCAATAGAAATCAAATGAAAGTTAATGAAGTGTGTTGTTACTTAAAGTCGATGTTCCTTCGACTCTACTCGGAGATATATTTATTTTGAAGTTGGCTAGCTGAGTAAGGGGTATCTGATAGTCGATTCATAGACTCTCGACAAAATAAAAAACACACTCATAAGCTTTGTTAACGAGAGTTATTAAAATATATATTAAACTGATATAGTTTATTGTGCCATTCGTTTCTTTCTCGAGGCCTTTTCCATACTTCGTTGAAGCTTTTCCCTTTTCTTTTGGGCATCCCGCTCCCGAGCGCTTGTCCACATTGCGATATTTTGCCGGGTGCGTTCATTTTGGATGGCCACCTCCCTTTCAGCATTGGCCTTGGACTGCCTTATTTGGGATTCGTTGTGCAGGAAGAAGCGTCGACAGCTGCGGCGCATCCAGCTTTTGCAGTGAGCGGTCCTATTTTTCTTTTTTTTAGAGCTTAAACCAGGTGGATCTTCTTGTGGTTCGACCTTGGTGGCCTCGACCTTGGTTGCCGCAACAGATCTTGTGCTTTGGCGCTTCATTCCACACAACAGAATGGAGAGCATTAGGATTGCTCCGCAGGCCAGGAAGAGGGCCACCATTCTTCCCAGGCCAATATTATCCAGCTCTAGCTCCTCATCCTCTTCGGCCACTTCGTTGGCCAATTCCCTTTTCAGCCGATGGCAGTCTGCAACGGTCATGGCCTGAACATCCGCCTTATATACAGCAGGGGTATCGTTCACCCACCACATGGGCAACGATTCCGTGCTGAAGAGATCCCGACATTTGGCGTATACTTCGACCATCCATTTCTGGCACTCTGGTCTGTTGATATCGACTTTGCATGTGGGATTCATATTGGCATATGTCATAAAAGTATGATCCCAAAGTTACAAGATTTGTTTGCACATCTGACAGCGATATATAATACACATCCCACTATGCTTTAGAGAAAACGATATGTGTGCAGAAGTATTTATTCATTTTTAACCATATTAACATATATATTTATTTATCCCTTTCCATTATATACATTTTCTGGAGAAGTATATTTTTGGAGTAGATTTACATATAAATACATAATAATAAGCGACACGCCGTAAGAGCCCCAAGCAACCCCATATTGTTTTCCGGCTGATCCTTTTCCGGTTGTATAATATTTTCCATCGAGTGAACTGCAATTTAAATATTAAAAAATATATATTTTAAATTAAAATTTTTGGTTTCAGCTTCATACCTTTAAGCGCATATTTTAAACCAACAACCTACGATGCTTCTTCAACAGGAATTCAGGAGCATAAACAATTTCGGGATTATTCTCAAAAAAAAACAAAGTTACTTAATCAATTTCAGTTGTTTTATTTCAAAAAGCTTAATGGTTCAAAGAAGAGGCAAATGATGTTCTTAAATATACAGTTGGTCACAGCTTAAATGATGCAGTCCATACTTTAAGCTTTGACGCTAGTTAGCGGTGGATTTGAACGGAATATTTGAATGACCAACGTATCAAAAAAAAGGTAAAAGTGTCTAGAGTAAAATGTACCCATTACTTATATTCAAACTACGATAAAGACTGAACTATAAGAAGCTTAAAATAATTTGTAAAGCCCAGTAATAAATGCAATTTAATAGGAATATTCGGGCTTGGGTGATGAAACTTACACAGGAAAACACGTAGGACCACCTTTTTCAACTTTTACATTTCTATATATATCTCCATTATGGTATGCTGAAAAATATCTATAAATATGACGCAGATCTTGGAATTATTTGAATTCTGGAAACCGTTGAATTATTTGAAGCAAGACGGTGATGCCAGATCTTTTCAAAAACGGCATAACCGTCGAGTGTGGCCGAGCGAGAGAGAAAAAACCAGTAGAGCTGAAAAATGTATCGTCGATGTATCGAATCATTAAAAATCGAACATCAATGGTTTTTCTAGCTCTAGGGACTGGCGTTCTCGCTTTGTTATAAGTAAGGCAGATCGATTTGAACTCTTGTCGCGATTGGTAGAGGTGGAGAAACATCGACGTTTGCAGACATCGATGTTTTCGATGCTTTCAAAAAAAAACACCGATAAAACATCGATCTTTTGAAAAAAAAATTTTTTTAATTTTCGAGATTACACGGGCATACGGATCAAGAATATATAAAGTTTATGGGGTTGGAACCGCTTCCATCTACCTGTTACATAGTTTTCCCCGAATATTCTAAAAAAACTGAATTGGAAAATTGTTAAATTCGCCAAGCCATTTTCAAATTCGCCATAAGGACTGAAATTCGCCGCAACGTGAATTTTCTAAGCATAGACTTGAACCTTGCGTTTTTTGCACTGAGCTCCAGATGGCGTGTTAGCTGACTCTTAACAGAGCCCGTTAAGCGCAGTCCATTAACAGAAATGTTAAGATGCAACGTTTTCTAACATAGAGAAAAGCAGCATCTGCCGCTGGTAGAAAATGTTGTATTCTAACATTTCTGTTACATTGTAACACTGGAAACTACCCGGTCCAGGGATGGAAGGCAGTAAAGCCAACCAAGACCTAAAAATGCCCACAAAATCGCTGGGACGTTTTCGCCACCGCCACGCGCGGTCACTCTGCAGTTTTTCACCGAATCGAATGCACGCAGCGGACGGACGGTAAATCGCCTTTCGATCGGAAAACAGCGTACAGTGCACCAATTCGCCGTGTACACATATTCAAAAGTCGCGCGGACAGTGCGGGTCAAACAAAAAACAGCTGCGAAATAAAATACACAAATCTCAGCTCGTGGAGGGCAAAATCAAAGAGTGCCGAGTGTAAAGAAAACTTCTGGACGCGCTAAAAGTCGCTCTTCCTCTCCATCTCTCTCTCTCTCTTTCCCCTGTGTTGTGTGTGTGTGTCGTGGTGTAGTGCCTAGTGTGTGCGAGTGCGAGTGAGACGGGGCAAACAATTTGCCGCTAAATACAAAAAGCAGCTGAGACCAGCTGACACATGTGTGTGTGCGAAATACAATAGAGGCAAAAGGCTACAAATAAAGGCTATAAATAAATTGCAAATGTTTATGTTTATGTAGTCGTGTACAGCAGCGGCAGCAACAACAAAACGCACGTGGCGCAGACATTTTCGGCCACGATAGTAAGCAAACACACAAACACGATTAAACATGTCCGCCGTACCGGTTGCCATCAAAACGGAGGAGGTTATTCTAGAGCACGCCGAATACAACAGCGCCGAGGAATTGGATGAGGAATTGCAGTAAGTTTGCATTTCAATGTTGTGTTGGCCAGTGCCAAAGAAAGGGGAGACAAGAACAACAAATGCGGCTGCGAGTCAACAGCTTGGCTTGCATTTTTATCACGCAAATTATTGATTATTTTTACTACTTGCTAGTGCGCTCTCATCGTGCTCTCTCGCCCTCTCTCTTTCTCTCGTTTGCTTTTTGCCGCCGTTTTGCCGACAAAACAAATACGGCACAAAAACACCACCACCATTAAGGCTCCCCTCACACACACACGCACACTAGTGCATGTCGCATTCCATTTCCACTTCCATGCCGTTTTCTTGTTGCTGGAATAAATGTGACGCTTCTTTTTTTCTCCCATCTTTCGTGTGTCTGCCTGTCCTCTTCCTCTCCTCGCTCTCTTTGCCTCCCGCTCTCCTCTCGTGTTTTCACGCTCTGCCTTTGGTCGTCCATATTGTAAAACGGCTGTTTTGTCAATTTGTCAGCAGCGTCGGCAGACGGGAAACACTGCCGGCACAAATATTAGTCATGGGCACAGCTGCTTGGGAAAGAGGGGATTTTACAAAACTATAATGAGTACCAACACAATTTAAAAATATATATTTATTTTGAAGTATGAGTATATTTTAATCCTAGCTTATAGGGAAAAAAAACTGGAACCAACTTAAAATTTTCTAAAAGGGATAAGGGTTTTTTATGTATTTTAAACTCAGCTTATAGGAAAAAAAAATGAGAGCCAACTTAGGAGTTTTTCAAAATTTAAATGTTACGTTAAAAATTACCATAGAAAATGTATAAATTTAATATGATATTCAACAAAATTTGATAATGCATCATTTTAATTGTTTCTAAACCGGATAAGGTGTTTTTTTATGTATTCGGTTCTACAGAGTCCAAAACTAAGAGGTTCTTTAAAGATTATTTTGTTAATGAGAAATTTACCCAAGAATTAATCACATGTTAAGTAATTTTTATCAAGACTTGTGAAAATTTCTGAGTAATTATTTCTTTTGAAATGTTGAAAATTCATTTTTTTAAGAACAGTTTTTAAGCCAACCTTAAAATCGTTTTTTTTTTTTTTGCTCGGCACTCTATAGGTTGAGATGTAGAGATTTTTTTAACGATCCTCTTGTTATTGTAATTTTCACCATTTCCTTTCCTCAAATATTTGGTCTAATTGTTACAGCTGCTTTTGCTATTTTTTTTAGCTGTTGATCGCGTTTGCTCTCCTCTCCTCCGCCTCTTTCCCGTTCTCCGGCTCTCGCGCTCAGCTGCCAATTTGCGCTAGCTCACATGTTCGAATTAACGGAGGTAAAAAACAGCTGCGCCGCACCCGCACTCCCTCTCTCTTTCTCTCTCCTTCGCTTATCGTGCATTGCCTAATCAACATTTCTAGTTCTTCTTCTTTCCTGTTCATAGTTGAAATGAAATCAGCTGTACCGGTACATTCGTATCATCAGATGGTTTTGCTTTGCTTTTATTTACACTCTTCTCTCTCTCTCTCTCTTCCTTTTTACACAAAAAGAAAAGTATAGGTGATATTAATGATCAGTTTGATCATAGTAAAAATATTTTGAGAGCAAATATCTCAATCTAGGATTTTACATCATTTTTCTTTTGAAATATTTATCTATTTATTTTTTACCCATCAAAATGATTAAACATCTGATCTTCTTTTTTCCGTGTACCTGAGAAATATGGAAAATAAATGGCCTGAGAAATTGTACAGTTTGAATTTCTTATTTTCCTCCTTGCCTTTCTTTCGATCTTTATTGTTTTTCGAATATTTGTCATGTTTTCGCAGCGAAAGTTTCATTTTCTTGTGCCGGCTTATCAGAATCATATGGATGCGCTTTTCGCTTTTTCACACGTCATAAGCGGCGCCTTTTCTTATCGCCAAGCATATGTTTTTGCACAACCACAAAGAATCGGAAATATATACATATATATGTGCGTATATATACCAATCCATTTTAGCTGGCTTTTCAAGGTTTTTAATTCTGTTTAGTATACACATATATTTAATTCGGCACAACACCAAATGTTTTTGGTGTTGAATTTTAATTTTGATTAACACTATAGTTGGCTGCAAAAAGCAAATTATTTAAATTCTTATCTAAAAGCAAAATACCAACCTTCTAACTAGTTTACTTTAAATAAAAATTATTTTTTGAAACACTTGCAGTCCAAAGATAACTGTTACAACAAAAAAACAGAAAACGTGGGTTAGACTGTTATTTTGGCCGCCAGTGTGGGCGGTATAACAACTGCGTTTTAGCAGCTGCTGTCCGCTTGTTGTTGGTGCTAAAATAAAAGAGCGTGCCTTGGCTAAAAGTCTCCACTGCTCTCCTCTCTCTCTCCATTCCATCCGTTGCACATTTGCGAATACAATGAAAGCCATGTGTTGCGGCCGTTGTTGTTGTTGTGTGGCGTCATTTCCGTTTTTACCCCACTCGACTGGAAAAGAGGAGCAATCCAAGAGACAGAGCGAGAGAGTGTGTACCCAACTCTTTTCTTCATACTCCATCTCGCTCTCGCTGCAGTTTTATAAGAGCCGCTCCCCATTTAATCCAAGTACATAGGCAACAGAGAGAGAGAGAGCCCCCATTTGAGTTGCACTCAAAGGCAAAAGCTTGCCGAGCGAGAGGGAGAGCGCAAAAGTACAGATGCCGCCACACACTTTTTTTTTTTTTACTACCACACACGTTTCATTGAAAAAACATATACACAAAAGCTAAAGCTGAAAACCCGCTGCAAATTTGCGAAAAAAATGAAATGGAAACCAATACCAGCACATGGCTTCAAATCTGCTGCGCAAATTTTTGGGCGATGGCTCTGTGTGTTTCGTTTCGTATGCCAAAACGTTTCATTTTGTTTTCGTTTCGTTTCCACACTGTTTTTTTCGTTCGCTTTTTGCATGCGGCATTATTGGCAACCTGCGAGCGAAAGAGAGAGGGCGCAACGGAGTGTGCGAGAGAGACAGAGCGCTACGGCTTGTTTATGAAAAACACATGATTTTTGTGTACATCAGTTTTTGGGACAGGGCAAAGGAGAGAAAGAGGAGGAGGAGGATGAGGAAGGCAAAACTACTACTGAACGATAGTATAAACGAATCCGTTAGGATAAATCCGCAAATATGTAAACCAAAGTATCTCAACTACACATATGTATATTAAAATACCAAGATTAAATCATTGGAGATTATGTATTTTAATAGGTATTATTTGTTTAACTATTTAATATCAATAATACAATACAATAAAGTATTTCAATATTTTAAAAATTCCACCCAACAATCATATGAGAATATGTATCTCAATATGGATTATTTGTTTTACTATTTAAGATCAATAGTATAACAATTAGGGAATATATATCTAAATATGAATGGTTATTTATATTTTTTTTTACATAAATACGAGAATTTTTTATAAATATCTTTAGATGTCTAAAATGCAGTATGCAATACGGTATCTACATAGGGATTATTTGTTTAATTATTAAGATCGATACCAAAATATTCTATAAATATCTTTAGCTGTTTGAAATTCAGTAAGCAATTCGGTTTATCCCCTCTTCGTATTTTTTTCGCACATATGTCTATCATATTTCCCCAATAACTCAAATTGCAATCCATGTATAACAACATTTGTTTATGATACCAGGAGTTCTGTAGATTTCTTTAGAAAACAAACAGCAGGGATAGAATTTCTTTTACGCTTTAAGCCTCTTGATTCCCCGGAGTTATCTGGCTTATATAATTTCTATTTGCTTTTTTAACGTTCCTTTGTTTATAGTTTTATGGCAAATGTGGCGCCAACTGGCACAACTGTAAGGCAAAAGAGTAATGGGCGGGGAAATGCGAATTCTAGTACGTTCATTAGTTCATGCGCCTCAACTTTGTTGCACAAATTACGCAAGTGGCGCAAACCTTATTGCGTTGCATTTCATTTTTGCCCCGCATTTACAGTCTACGTCGTTAGTTAGTCTCCGCTTTTCCCAAACGATAATTTTAAATGCGGGAATTCCCCGGGTTTTATTAATGTGGCGTTCGTGCTTACTTTGGATTGGAAAATCCTTAATTAATAATTCCCAGTTCCTATATTTCGCATGGCTTTGGTTTTTACAAGCTTAAATTTTAATTTTAGGCTTAAAATTTAAAGACATGTTTTGATGTTGCTATGACTCACGTTATTTTTGATGGAATACTTTCTATACTAGGTGTCTAGAGAAGCATAATAATATATTTTCAATCTTTAACGGCTTATATGGATTGATATTGATCATGGAAATATTCAAAAAGAAGAATTCTAAACATTAAACATTGGTTGTATCCTCATTTAATGTATAACTTTACTAAAAAGTTGGCGATTTTCTAGGATCCTCGTGTTTTTTTGTTGACTTCCTCAATCTTTCTCGATTTCTCTACCAACTTTTGGTAGAACCTCCAGGAATTTTCGAAGGGTTTTGCACCAGGTCTATAGAACGACATCTATTAAAAGGCGGTGTCTCTTGTTTACTTTATTTCTGGGTTATATTATATAATTGCACAATTATCTGGATGAATTGAGGACTGGGAGTTTCCCTTGCTCTCCAACTTTCTTCGGCCTTCTCAACCCTTTCTCCCCCCTCCCCACCAGTATCCCCCTTTATCCCTTATCTTCACCTGCTGTTGGTGCAGCAATACGACGAAATTCCAGTGAAATGATGACGTAAGCAGTGACCCAATAAACGTATGTACAATTTATGTGCAAAGTGCAACAACAGCAAGTGAAGAGTGAAGAGGGGGGGGGGGCAGTGGGTGGCGGTGGGTGTTTGGAGGTAGCAGCACTCGTGACTTCGGCTTTTGTCTCTCTGTCTGTTTATCGCTCGTATCTGTGTGTTTTTCTCTCTATGTACTTGCTGGCGAAAAGTGGCCAATGAACTACATTGAACCCTGCCTCAAAAGCAGCGCTGCAGCAGCGCCGTCAGCTGTCCACAGTCATATGTTTTTATTATTATTATATTTATTCAATTATTTGCAGCACAGAAAATCCGTTTTAAAAGGGGAACTACAGCTTATGTTCACCAAGTGCTCCAAACAACTTGTGCAATTTTGATGACCCCATTTTTTACATAAATATAAGATGTTGCATCTTTAGCCTAAGAGTATTTGGGGCATAAAGCAATGCAAGAAATAAATACAAAATTAAATCTAGATCAGAAAACTAGAATTTCTAAATTTATCTAGACAATTTGTCTTAAACGAATTTATCAGAATTTATAGTTTTGCGATGATATTATGAAGAAATAAGTTGGGAACGTTAAAAAAAGATTGTAAAAAAGGGTTAGGAAATACACATAAAACGATGGTAATGAATAGTTCATCCTAGAAAAATATTTATTGCCCCCACCAACTCCACAAATATTTCATCAAACGATTTAATTTAATTTTTTCACTTTAAGCGTTGTGCATTGCTGGAATATTTAGGCTGCCCTCGTAAAGTAGACAAAAATATGCATCAAAAACAACAACAGATGTTGCCACCACATGCGGCATGCAACAACATTACCCGCGCGGTTTTCATTCAGTGTTTTTCGGCATTATTGTGCAAACAAAAACAAACGAGAGGCCAAAAAGCAGGCAAGTGCCCAGGTCCAGATCCGAGATCCGAACCACATTCCTTTGGCCATTTGCAGCAGCAGCAGCTTGGCAGTCTGCAGTCTTTGCAGCGTTTCTGCTTTTCTGGCTGCCACAGCATCCACATCCGCCTGCTGGGGCTGCTGTTGACCAACTTTGGAGGCATCTCCCCTCTCTGTCGGCAGCCCACTTGCCGCAGAAATGCTGCCGGAGAAGAACGACCTTTGGATGATGTTGCTAAAAATAAACCAAGCTACCGAGACGATGTCTCTAATACAGTCCCACTTCAATAACGAGAAACAAATGCTTTTTCCAATCCGGTTTTTGAAAGGGTTTTGAGATTTTCCAACAGAATATAAGTTTGGCACTGTAAGTGGAGTCAGAAAAATATAAACAGAAAAGTATCAATATAGATATATAAACCCAGTTTTTAAGTCTCAGCATTACAATTTCAAAATTAAATTCAATTAAATTTCAAAATCCTAACCTAAAATTCTGCTCACAAAAGATTTTTGAAAATCTCTTTTAATATTCATATTTAAGAAGAAGGATAATTTTTTTAAAAAATCGAAGACTTAATATTTGAGATTATCAGTATTACAATTTTAAATAGATCAATTAAAGTTCTCCATTTCAAGATCAAATTTCCAAATCCTAACCTAAAATTTTGTTGCCACAAAAGATTTTTGAAAAGCACTTTTCGAATATTCAAATAAGAGAAGTGAGACTTTTTTTTAATCTAAGACTATACTCTTTCAAATCTCAGCATTACAATTTCCAAATTAAATATATAAAGTTCTCCATTTCAAGTAATAAAATTTCCAAATCCTAACCTAAAATGTTCTTGCCACAAAAGATTTTCGAAAATCTCTTTTCGAATATTCATGTTAGAGAGGTGAGACTGTATTTTCTAGCATCGTCTTGAAAGAGCGTTGTTCTTGTTGTTCGCCCGGAATGCGGTGTTGCAACTTTTACACTCCAAACCCCCACCCCCACCCCCGCTCTCCGCTGATCTACCTGTGTTTTTGTTGTTCTTTCTCGGTGAGCATACCATTGTGAAAATTGTTTTCATTAGCCTGCAGAAACAGCAAAACTCTGTGGCCTGTGGAAAACGTGTTTGCTCTTTTTTCGTAGGGTAAAACCGGTTCGGCATTCTTGGGACCGCTCGCGTCTCTTTGAGACTGAGACTATGCTGCAGCATAGCTCAAAGCCCCGGCAAGAAGAAGAGGAAGAAGTACTCGAAGAGCTGCGAAATAATTCGAAACGGAGGTCCAAAGCAGCAAATCCATCCGAAACGAACCAAATCGAACCGAACCGACAAAACAGAAAACAACAATCACGACAACCGGCGATGGTGGGCTACAATAACAAAAAGAGGAATGCCCATACTATTGACAGCTGTGCCAAGCTACCTCTCTCTTTCTCTAGCTCCCTCTCTATCGCTCCTTTACATGTGTATAGCAGTAGTTTGATACCCTACAACGAAGTATATAGGTCATACAAGTTTTGTTTGAATCAAAAACATAAATATTTCTATAGTATATAGGTTAATAGAAGTTTTGTATTAATCAAAAACGTAAATATTTCTCCAGAGATAACCTTATATTATATTCTTATAACGAATATTACCATTACCCTAGTTAAAAAGTGGATTATCTATAGGCGAACCGGATTTTCACTCGCACTTAAAAGCGATAAAAATAAGATAGTTCTAAAAAAGTGTTGATGCATTGCCTAATAGATTATAAAGAATTATAAAGAATATTGAAACAAATTTTAATATTCCTCAAAAGTATATATTTTTAAATATATAAAACAAATATCATTTATTTCTATGGTAATCTACTTCGTTGGATGAGCTTAATTAATCAAAAAAAGATATTTTAGGAATAATTAAAATACCAATAATGTATTAGTTTCACTTAAGATTGTGTTGGGATAGGTTAGAGCATTCACTAACCATAGTATACCCCAACTTTTTCTTTAGTCCGATGCTGATGGTAACGTGACAACAACAGAGTAGTGGCTATGTGAGTGTATTGGTGCCTCTCTGTTTTTGTTGTGATTGTTGTGCAGCGTCGGCGGGTTAAACTAAAATTGAATTGAATGGAATTGTAAATTTATGAATGAATGAATTTTTCAGCGCTTTGGTGAACGGGCATGTGGTTTTGTGTGAGTGTTGTGTGCTCGTAGATTGTATAAATGTAAAAGTTAATTGGTTTTTTGTATATGCAAGCGATAAGCCAAAGCCATAAACAATAGCGCAGATAATACTTAAAAGAATCTATAAAAAAAAGGTGATAAAAAAGGTCTTTGTGCAATACTATCTTGGAAATACATTAAATCTCGTGTAACTTCATACAAATGTTGAAAAATTTTGCAATCAATAAATAGTATTAATGTTATTTCTGAGGTACCCATTTTTTTCCATTTGAGTATTACATTTAAAACATCGAAACATTTATAGTTAAGGCATCATAACATAATAATGCGAAGGGTAAATAATTGTATTTAACCACTTCCCGGAAGAAGATATGACTCTTGACCAATATTTATTCCCGTCTTTATACGTTTGCCATTCTGTGACTCATCCTTAACCGATTTCATCATATTGCAGATTACAACTGGAAGATTCAGGGGGTGAGAACTATCACATCGAGTACGCCAGCGAGTCGGCCCATCAGGGTTCTCAGCGTCGCCAGTCGAGCATGAGCGGTACGAATACCTCCAAGGGCGGCGGAGGAGGCGGGGGCGGGGCCTTGAGCGATGGAGACGGCTCGGGAAAACCCCTTGTGGACAGCGAGAAGAGGATGCGCCGGGAAATCGCCAACAGCAACGAGCGGAGACGCATGCAGAGCATCAATGCCGGATTCCAGAGTCTGCGATCGCTTCTCCCGAGACACGAGGGCGAAAAGTTGAGCAAGGTAAGTTACTATCCATTCCAGTTTGACAAGCATTGGGTACCGCTTTCTTGATATTTTGTTTTTTTCTGGACTATAAGCACCGAACTCTATGAAAGGCTTTTATAAGACTATATTTGGTTTTTAGTACAGAAGTGATTAAGTTCAAGAAACCTTTAGGCGTAAAACTATAGTATCTATAATATCCATAAGATATTCAACAAACAAACTATTAGTTCAGTGTATACTTATCAAAAAGTTGTTAAGTAAACTCAATTTAACTTTTCTCTTCTCACCATTTCGTTCTAATATTGAGAAAATTGATACCAAAATGTACTTACACGGTTTTTTGAGAACGAATGTTCTCAATTCAAGAACTATATTCTTGGATATTTCTCTCTGTGTATGTATTATCTGCTGGAGTAGCGTGTTTTATTATAAAATCATTAAGGACCAATGGAAAGTTTTGCTAATCATAAACTATACACAAATTGGTTATTAGTGATGCCATTATTAGTCCTTATTCAATTTAAAAGATTGCAATGCAAGTGTCTGAGAGTTAAACAGTGGATATTATTACCCATGGTCAGTTCTCGATGGGTTGACTTGTTTTTCTGGACTCCTTGTAAGGCCAATCATCATCTCGACATCAACACCATTTTTGGGATGAGATTCTTCGGCCTTCTGGAACCCTAAGTTTACCTTTTTAGTTTTTTAGCCCGTGGCACGCAACTCCAATTACATTTAACCAGGGTTCGAACCCGAATCGTTTCGGTCTGGACCGCAATTACAGGGCCAGGAACACATGTTGACAAATTGCCGACGACTCCTGCCAAGAAGGAAAACAAACACACACGCCACTTGGCAAAAGCTTCCAGCTGTGGAATAAAACGTGAATGGAAATGGCTTTATGGGGGTCGTATAAAGTGGGGACTAAAGCTTTGAAGGTCCCTTTTCGACATTTAGTCGTCAGGGCAACCGTGTTGGCGTCGTCGTCGTCTCAATTGTTTGTTGTAGGAGGCGTTTCGCTTTTTCTTTTTACGCCGCATATATATTTTGTTCAGCTTTTTTTTTGTTTTTTTTTTCTTTAGCATACACATGTTCTCATATTTATGGGATTTTCACCTTGAGACGACATCGATTTGTTGTGACGCGTGTGTTGTAAAAGGCCGGTGGAATGAACGGCCTTGTTACTGGGGGAGGATATTAGGCATGTCTTAAAAACACTTTGTAGGGAACCACTTTATAAGTACTTTGCAGATGTTGTCCTTCGCATTTCTACCACTCAGACGGTTGTAAATCAACGAAATAGCATGAGTACAAAAAGAGCAAGACAGTTATTTGCTTTTTAAATTATGTGTCTGCGGTTAGGAAAAAAAAGAATGGGATTGGTAAAATAAATTGAAGGCTTAAAAATGATAAATATGAAGGGATTTGTCTCTAGACTTAGCGAACAAAAAGTGTTAAATGGGTAGATTACTTGCCCAATTAAAAAACTATTATAATATTTCATAGATTTGTGAATTTGAAACCAAATCCCTTTTCCAACACTGAAACTGCACTAATGATCGCTTTCCATCACAATGCCCAATTGAAAAAAAATTTACTATAATATTTCATACATTTCTGAATTTAAAACCAAATCCCCTTTCCAACACTGAAACTGCACTAATGATCGCTTTCCATTACTGATTTATGAGTTTTAGTAGTTTCCCTTTTTTCGAGGATTTCTTTGGAACCCCTTTTATTTATTGCAAATTGAAAAGTGTCAACTGTAACTGCCAAGGCCCATAAATCAGTCTTTGGGCCAAAAAAGAAAGGCGATAACAGGCAACCAACAGAGAAACAATGTAATAAGTCGCAGCATAAACAAGAAAGCCAAGGAAAGCCAGCGTAAACGAGAAATGCAAACAGGAAGAAAAGCGCGTAAATATTAAAAATACTACTACAGGCAAAAATGAAAAGGGTATAAGCAACAGCAGAGCAACAACAACGACGAAACTGCCTGATGAATGACATAATGGGCGTAGACAGAGAGGGGGCGAGTGCAGAAGAAAGAGACGGGTGTAAAAAGGGGGCGGTTGGCGGGCAGAAGTGCAAGTAGTTTATGGATTTTTGTTCTATGCACTTCGTCAACGTTGACGATTACAAACGATACGATACCACCGCGCCTGTCACACATAGTAAACATTGTAGTAAATACGTGTGACAGAGAAGGGGCTACAGCTCTAGAAAGAGAGAGGGAGAGCGTGGGAGAGAGAGCAACTGGCGAAATAGAAACCTCCAACAGCTTGACCAAGTTTCCACCCGCTATATAAACGGTTAAGCATTTACAATTTTAGTTAAGTGCCGGCTAAAACATATGTAAATACTGAGTATATTAGCATGAATACTTAAAGAATCATTTTGAAATCAACCAAGATTTTGCTAATGGTTCTTGAGAAATCTCCAGGGATTTTAAACTAAAAACTTTCTGGGATTCCAGCTAAAACATATGTAAATACTGAATATAGAAGCATGAATACTCCTAGAATCGTTTTGAAATCACCCAAGATTTTTCTAATGGTTCTTGAGAAATCTCCAGGGATTTTAAACTCAAAACTTTCTGGAATTCCAAGGTTTGATTTAGAATCAATCCCACAGGGATTCTAGTTCAAGTATTATTATCTTATGGATCCCTAACGAATACTTATAAAGCTTATATAATAGCAATACGTATAATATGTACATATATGGATATTAGATATACTGACTTGACTGTACAGGTTTAGTATTTTTTTTTTTTAGTTGTATGGTTACAAATTGTAGGATTAGATTCATTTTTCCTAGATGTATTTTTAGAAATTATAGGACTAGGGCATCTAAAACACAATGAAACCAGATCTTACGCACATAAAACATACATACATCCATTTCTATAATACACATGCATATTTGGCACACAGAGAGAGTGCATACTGAACATACATACAAAAGTGCGAAATAAAATTGCAATGCAGACAGAGGTTGGATGACAGAAAGCTGCGGCGACTGAAACCATTCACAGTTAGGCACACGCACATAACGGTGCATGCCAGCGACACACACACACACACATCCGAGCACAAACGCACATACACAGCCACGCCCTAAGGTGGGTGGCATAAATGGGGGGCGGAGGGATGGAAATGTGAGTGCAAGTCTGTGATTTACTCACTGCTCTCCTCTCTCTTTTGCACTCAGCAGGCCGCACTCTTCCCGCCCACTGTTTGGCGGGTCATTGAACTTGCTCGCTAGGTGGCGCTAAAGTGCAAATGTGCAATTGCGTACAGTTGCCCCCATTGTTGTTTTTGTGAATACTCGCAATGCACTGCGAAAAAGTTCCAAGATTTCTTATAGAAAATAAACAAAATGGCTTAAAACTTAAAATACCCCATAATTAAGTGTTTTAAAATGGTCTTAAATCAAAATTAAATAGTTTAAATAAATAAATAAACAATAAATGTAAAAAAAATTGGTTCCACACGTCATGAAACTCTCAAAGGGAATGTTTTTATTTTTAATCCTTCATCTATTTTTCTTTAATTATTTTGTTTTCAATATTTTTTATAGTTAGTAAATAATTAGTAACTTAAGTAAGGAAACTCCTTAATTATTTTTAAAATTTCCGTACAATACAATTTTTCAATATTTCGCACCGTGCGAAGATTTAGGCGCGCCCCAGCTGAACTAACCTACATTACAGTGGGTGGGGGGTGTTCACTGTACACAGTACACACCTTGCCCAGACAGCGAACAGAGAGAAAACTGGAAAATTTTCTATATACAATACAATATCGATTCCTTTCCAGTGGCCAACGCAGAAAAGCGCGCGCCAAACGCAAAGTTACCCCAAAAAAGAAAAAAAAAAGAGCTGGGATACTCTGGTATGCTACGGGAATATTGGGATATATGCGATATAAGGATTTTGTTCGCCTTCTGCTGATGGGAGCCCACACCACTCGCTCAGCTGTGGAAAATGTGGGTGGGGGTGGGTTAAGTTTTCCGGGAGGTTTATGGATCCCGAGAGTGTTTCATTGCCATTTCATTTCCAGCGTTTTGGCGTCTGTCTGGCGCCTGGTAGGCAGCTGTTTCACAGCCGATGACGATTCCGAGTGGAACGATGGGTGGTAGAGCACCCCCCAAGCAACCAAAAAAAAAAGAAAACCCCCCACTCCATATGAAAATGGGCATTCAGCCTGGCAGTTGCGCACTGCGATTGTTGGCCCGGCAAAATCCGCTTTTCTTTCGCCCCCGAGATAGCCTTTGTATGTTCTGGACACAGGGGCGTGGCACCGGCCAGGGGCGTTGGGTGGAGGTCATTCGGGGGTTTTCCGATGGAGGTGCAGTGCACTAGGCCATTGGCATCTCGCAACCTTTTGCAGATGGAAGCAAAAAGCGGGATTGCAGCTGGAGAATTTGATGCGACGACAACTTCTGGGGCATGCCAACACCCAGTTTTGGGGAAAAGTACATAAGTCCTATGTATATATATATATCGAGTTATGTAAGCCCCGCACATTTGTATATAAATAGCATAGCATCGTGTGTAGCCTGTACTTTCAATTGCATTTCATAGTAAAAATGCCTGCACTACTACTCCGCACACACAAGAGCATAAGAGGAAAATCAGGTGTGCAGTACTCACATGTAGAGCAGCAGCCACAAAATGCAATTAATAAAGCCACTCCGTAATTTTAAATATTTGTATGCTTCAGTAGCTTTATTTAATTAAAAACCGCACTTTTGCCTAATTGCTTTAGGAATTTCGTGGTGCACAAAGGGTTGTTAAATTAGCGGAATTAAATCCGGGTTGTGTTTTAGTTGTTTTACGAAAGTCCCAGGCATGATAACCAAGTATTTTTGGTTTTTATATAGAATACAAATGGGTTTATAGGGAATTGCATTTGTTTTATGACATCAGAATGCATTGAAAGCAGATTAGAGATGGTGCGATTATCGATTGGTATTATTAAACTGTTATCGATAGTTGGCACTCAAGACTTTCTCAGCAGAATGCAGCCGCGAAGAGAAAGCAGAGTGGCAAAAACAACAGCCTATTCAAAAGCCAAAGCCAAAAAAAAAGCATAAGTGCAATGGATCAATTACTTTGTGGGCAGACAGAGCGGAATGGAGATAGTCGACGGTGTGTGTGAGTTTTGCAAAAATGTCGGTCGGTCGTTGGTCTCTCTCTATCTCAATCTCTTAGCTCTTTCCCCCTCTGTCTGGCGATTTTTTTCCGTAGATTATATGGAATGCCGTCTCGCCGGATTTAATGACTTAGTTGCATCGTAACGGTGTTTTTTTCATCAATGACCAAGTCAAGATCGCTGTCTGCTTCTTGGCTATCTCTCAAGCGTCGTTACTACATTGTCGGCAGCTTTTTCTGCCAGTGTGTGTGCGTCTTAGTTCCGTTTTGTATTGATTTATAGCTCGTCAGTTTATGTTTTTACCAATCAAACTGTTGTAACTTAATGTATTGCTATTATATCTTATTTATATTATGCTAAAACAAAAGACGTTGTAGAAATACTCATTCCCAAATTTAAAGTAATAAACTGTATTATAGGATAAAATTGTATATATCGAAATCATGGCCGTACAATGTATCGAAATCAAGGCTGTACATATATATCGAAATCAATGCTGTACATATATATCGAAATCAAGGCTGTATTTGGAAAATTCAAATTAAATGCAAATCCCAAATTCCCAATGCGTCAGCAAACAGCTGTGAAATCTTAACAAAACCCGATAAATTTCTAAAGAAATTGCAAAATAATAAATACAAAAAAAAATCTACGAAATACAACAATAAAACCAAACAAAAACAAAAGCCAGCCGGCATTTTTGCTGCGCAATTTCACGCACACAACGGCAAGCACGTGTAAGCGAGACTCAGCTGGTCAAGCGAAGGCAAAAGCAACAACCACAGTGAGAAAACAAGGTTAGAGCGTCGGTGACCGGCAGAAAAGCTCGGTTCCCAAGAGCTCAGCTTTCCCAATTGCGTCGCAAGCTGGTGTCACAAAGAAATAAACCTAAACAAAAAGTACAACGCGGTTTGACAATCGTTATATTACTTGTAGGTACATATAACTGGGCTCTGATCTGTAGGTCCCGTATTCATATGCCTACAAAATTTAGAAAAGACTAATAATGATGTAGATACATTTGTATAAAACCTCTAAAGTGCAAACATACAATATTATTAGAGATTCTTAGATCTAAGAATATGTTTTGATTAAATTTGTTAGTTAACTGATCTAATAAGGTTTTCTTTTGGTAGATTGATAAGCACAAAAGAGAGCATGTATTGAATATTATTTATATACTGTTACTTTTTGAGGGTTATATTCTATTTTATAAAAATTTAATTTTGGTATTTCCCTTATCAAAATAGGCTTTTATTTTGGTAAATTGATTGTCACAAAAAGAAGCATATTATAAATATTTATAAGTTCTGATACTTTTTGAGGGATTATATTCTATTTTTTTAATAGTTCTCCGAAAATATATTATAAAGACCTTAAAAAACCTTAAAAATTTGTATTACTAATTTTTAAATACCAAATATTACTTACACTTTTTGTTTTGAACTAACAGACAAAAAAAAAGTTAATTCCACCAAAGGTCAATAAAACCTTTAACCCATAGAGTGTCAATGGGGCTAAGCCACGACATGCCATAAGGTTCGTTGTTTTTTTTCTTGCCACCGGCTTACCAAAGCTCATGGTCAATGAAAGCATTTAATTAACATAAAAAAACAACCATAGTCACACAAGCACGCAAAAATGTTTGAAAGTGTGTTGAAAGCGATTTGAACTTAAGCAGCGAAAGAGATGGTAAGATGGCGGTAGAAAGAGAAAGGCAGAGCAGAGCAGTAGAATGTTGTTAAATTCCAAGAAAGAAAAAGATAATAAAAAAAACTCGCACCGAAAGGCAGCTGACCCTCACACACAGATCAGCTGATCGAATTTCACTTCTATAAAATTAAAGTAAACGCGGCGAACGAACGACGACGCCTGCGGCATTGTATTTATTTTTATCAACGTGCGCTGCTGCTGTTGTTTACCCAAGACAGCTGTTTTAATTAACCCAAATAGCAACAGCAGGCGCTGCCGCCAGTCAGTGAAAATATATAATTAAATTTACATTGCTGAATGATGACGAAGTCCCACGAGTTGCATAGAGCCAGATAAAATGGGTGTAGTCTCGAACTTATCATAAAGTATCTTTGAGTTTTTAAAGACTTGCTTAAGGGATTTGTTAGGGGATGTCCTGTATATATATTACTAAAGGATTCTTTGAAAAGAACTTTCCGGAATTGTAATAAGTAATTATTTTAATCAGTAATGTGAAAACCTAGGCTAAGTATTCCATTAAAAAGGGTCCCCAGATCCTACAATTCTTAAATAAATTGTACTTTGTTTGCAAATGTTTTTTAATAAACAAATAGGTTTATAATGGAAAAGTTCTTCTAAACCTAATAATAGTAATAATAGTTATTAAATTGATGGTTACCTTTTCTTTTTGGTATTGTATCTCATAGATTCACAGTTTCGGATATTGTATTTCACTCGGGAAAGATAGTTTTGCTTGTGTTTTTATTACTGCAACCCTGGGCTCCTCGCTACTGACGTTACTTTTTAAATTGCCACGCTCTTTTGGCTTTCTTTAATTGCCGCTTTTTATGACTTTCGCCTTGGATTAACTTGGGGGCAAATATAAATACAAATATCCAGAGATATATAACTGGTACCAAGGCACAAACAAAGCTGTGAGCTTATCTACCGCACGTGTTTGAATTTAATTAGGTTAGCGTAAAAAGCAAATAATGATTTTATTTTTTGTACATACTTACTCAGATTGAGTCAGCAGCCACCGCTCGCCAATTGCTTAAAAAATTAGCCAAAAATGCGAAATAAATTTGCAAACATGAAAAAACCAGAATGCTGTGTATGTATGTGCGGAGAGCTTATAGATTGAATTGGTACACAGCTGTTTTTTGTCTGCCCGAATGACCTCGCCCCAGTCTCTCCGGAAATCTTTCCTTTTACTCCCACCACATTTATATAATATACATGATACCTGGTAATTGTAAAGTGACAGGGTATATTGCATTCGGTCAATAGTTTGTATAGGAAAGAAGGAAAGTTTTGCTCAGGATCTATATAGACTTGTCTCTTTACGCCTTCGAAGTTGAAATACCACTTAAAATTTTTGTGATGGGAAATTGACTGCAAGCGATCTTTATTTATTTTGCGTACAACTAATTGTATACCAAAAGATTTAGTAATCTAACCATATTCATTTAAGTTATAACTATAGAGTGTTGATATTATCAACTGTTGTTCTCTAATAATAACTCTTCTCGCCTTTGAAGTTCAAATACCATTTAAAATTTTGGTGATTGGGAACTGACTATAAGCGATCTTAATTTATTTTGCCTACCACTAAATGTATACCAAAAGTTCTAGTAATCTAGCCACATCCATTCCAGTTATAACGATAGATTGTTGATATTATCAACTATAATAATGGTGATTGGGAATTGACTGCAAGCGATCTTTATTTATTTTGCCTACAACTAATTGTATACCAAAAGTTTTAGTAATCTAACCATAGCCATTCAAGTTATAACTATAGATTGTAGATATTATCAACTCTAATAGGTATCTTTTTGTCGTAGCACCTATTTTTAAAGTATTGATCTTATTTTTCCCATTTTTCGATGACGGCATTTCCTCGTGCTCACACACACTCTACAAATGGGAGATTTTCACAGAAAAATGTGGGTGAGATTGGGGGGTGGGGGGTGTTCATATGTACCTACATATGACTGTTTAAAAATAGCCTCGATTTTGTTGCATTTGGCTTGACCGCAAAAAATACGCGCGATGTTGTCACCCCAAAATTCTCTCCTGGGACCCAACACACACACACACACTCACATCATCATCGTTTTGACGTACATGTGGGAACACATGTTTGGCGCCCAACAAAAGCAGCTGAGTGGGAGTGGGAGCGGGAGAGAACGAGAGAGGGAGCGAGGGAGAGTGGGCGAAAGAGCGAGTGCGAGTGAACCGTAGAAAAGCCCCCATCTGTGGGTGTGTACCATACATACATACGTACGTATCTCTCATTCTATATCCATATCTATCCCATAGATGTGTGTTTTCGAGTAAGCCGGTAGAAATCGCAGCTGTTTTTGCCTATTTTCACGCTCACACACATTTTTTTGCAACAACGAACGGAAAACAACAATTCGCTAGCGGATTTTATTATGGCCCGTGCAACTCGTCTCGGGTTCCGTTATGACCAAAAATGTTTGGATGCTAATTTTAGCAGGTCCGCCATGCTAATAAATACGGAATCGCGGTTCAGGGATTATTAAAACAACGATAAAATATGCAAGCAGATCGATTTTCATTTTGGTATCGCAAGGTTGCGCTGGTTTAACATCATAAGAAACCATTTTTCTAGTCCTATAACGAATTAAGATCACTTGGTCTATAAGGAATCGAAGGCTTTGACTTTTAATATCTCTATCTTAAGTTTATCTAAAAGATATCTTCTTTCAATTATGAATGTTTGTATATAATCATTAATAGTTGCTCTCAAACACGATTTTAGGTATCTTAAATTTTGGCGTGGCCATAGAACGAAAGCAAAGCCAAAGTTTTGCAAAAAATTAGTGTCAGCTGACTTGTTTTGTTTCGCTTCTCTTCTTCTTGGTGCTTCGCACACACCTGTCATCATCATCTGCAGGTGAAGAGGAAGAGCCGAAAGATAAGCGAAAACGTAGCGTTAATTGTTTCTTCTTTTCGCTGACGTGCGACGCAATAAAACGGAAAGGAAAAAAAAATAAACCGGCAGATGGTAGATAATGAGAATAAACAATAATATCAGTTGAAAATGGGGGAAGATTGACATTTATAAATAAGATACAAGAACCCAAAGATGGTTTCAAATGGATGTCTTGAAAACATTTTATTCGAATAAGGTCGAATTTTATTGCCACGAAATAAATTTAAATGGGATCTTTAAAATAATTTTAGATATAGTTTTTATTATCCGAAATTAATAAAGAATTTTTTCATTACCATTACATTTCTTGGAGTTTATTGATAAAAAAAAAACGTAGTTTTTTTTGTGTAAGAAAAGGCATATCCGTTTTGGCAAAACTATCTATTGGTTATCAAAAGTATCTTGTTTAACTGCTTATAAATATTTCGCCAAGGCAAATATACATACACATATAAAACCTTAAGTTTCGTTTTGCCATTTGTTTGATTTTGGGGTGGGGCAAAGCAAATGTAGTAAAAATAAAATGATTTTCCCTGGTTGTTTTCATTTTAACCGCATTTTATGAAGGGAAAAGCGCCACACTTAGAAACATGCGTGCACGCACGTAGGCCTAGAAAAAATGGAAAAACACAAGGAAAACAAATCAAAAGGGGAAGAGAAGAGGGGAAAGTATGGGGTGCTGGTGCATTTTTGGTGGTTGGATTTGATTTCCGGCTGTTTTTTAATTCTTTGGGTGGTCTCCCTTCTCTTTCTTTTTACTATCGCGCCCACTTTACTATCAAATGAAAAAAATATCAAAAAGTAAACACAAGGATTTTAAACAGCTGGTGGTTTTACTGATAATGTGTGTATAAAACATTTAAAAAATGTAAAATAATATGCTTGACAATATAAAAATGCTTTAGCTTGGTCTTAGAAAATGTAAATAATATGTTCCTCAATTTAAAAATGCTTTTGCTTGGTCTTAAGGAAACTTTATAAGATATTCTTTATTTATACAATAAATATAAACGTAGTTTAAGTTTTTAGAAATATCAGTATAAATAATAAGCGATTTTCTTTGTTGGAATCATAAAATCCATCTTAAGATCTGTGAGATAAATGATTTTCATTTTAGTTTATTTAGCGCTACGCCTCGCACACAGATACACCAATACTGAGGCGTAGGCCGCTTTTGAGTGCCAGCTCAGCTGATGACGAATTCTCTCTCGTGCCGGCGGCGTATTTGCTATTTTTATGCATTTCCTTTTATTCAATCAACGAAATTGTAGTGCAAGTTGTGGGGTGAGAAAAGCAGCAACAAAAACAACAACGATAGCGATGGTGCAACAACAACGAGAGCGCCACAAACAGACGCGCCATTTATAGAAGTCAGCTGTCAAAGAGAGGCAGAGCGGAGAGGGCGCGCAACTTCCAATCGGGAATAACTGGAAAGCTTGAATGAGCATGAGAGAGAGAGCACGTGGGAGAGGCCGTAAAAGCTTGGGCCCACATGTTTTTCGCTACGTCTGGTTTCCGTTTCGCGGAACGAACGAAAACGAAACGAACACGCAAACCCAACGAAGACCATGGCCGTCTCGCTCTAACGTCATGCAATTACCCCTACTTGAGAGAGAGGAAGAGAGAGAGCACATAATGGCAGAGCGGCTCTCTCTAGCAACATTTGTGACGACGACGCCGGCGAATATTGAAAAACTTTTCGTATTGGAACTGTTGCTGGCTTCTTGTTGGAAAAAAGTACAGTCACCGCAAAAGGGGCCGTCTGTTGTGTGTTGTTGCTCTGCCTTTTTTTTTTTTTATTTCTTTCTTTGCTTTGTTTACATATATGCTTTTGCTTTTGACTTTGCCTTTTGTTTACTCACACCGATATAATATTGTGGTGGATTTTTCTTTAGCCGGCATTTTTCCCCCAACAAAAACAACTATAATTGCGATGGCAACGACATTTTCTTATTAGCCAAGGCCTCAACTTGCCGGCTAGTGAACGCGATTTAGTGCGAGTGAGAGGGGGAGAGAGAGTGCCATATGATGAGCGAATGGGACTTAAGAACAAGTGCATTCTGATTCTGATAAGCAAAGTTATGGGAAATTCTTGTTGGGAGGGTATTGCAATTGGAGTTAATTGAAATCTGTATGTTTAATGTTTTTGAAGAAATATTAAATGGAAATATATTTAGTTTGAATGCTGGAAATATCTTTAAAATTGGTTTATCATTTATTATAAAACTATTTCTGTAGTACATTTATCTTCTGTTATGATATACCCAAAAACAACATCCTTTGTCTTTCCATTGGATCATAGTTTTATCAGACAAAGCGGCAACATTTCGCCTTATCTTTCCAATAGTTCCCATACCATATGTCTGCGACTATTTCCAATAGACAAGTCAATGAACGACCTTTGTGTGTAACAACAACAACAACAAAACAACCGCAGCTAGAAAACTTAAATATGCTATGTGATTTGTTCTCGCTTTTGTTGCTCTATTGTTTTTGTTGTCGATTTCTTATAAGATATGCGCACGACATTGCAATGCCGCCGTCTGCGATGGAAATAGATATAGAATAGTGTAGAGGGGTGGGGGGGGAGTGTGATGAGATTGAAAACCGCTTGGGTACTTCTATTACTACTACTACTGGAAGCAACAATAATAAACCCAAGAAAACTGTACACACAACATTTGCTCTCTCTCTCTCTATCTGAGTTGCAATAACAACAACAAGTACAAAGATGACGTACGGTACGGTGTGAAATTACAGTCAGAGAGGGGGGAGAACCAGAGAGAGAGGGAGTGAGAGAGCGCGAGAGCAGCTGTGCGATGCCGGCAGACCAAATGTTGTTGTTGCCTTCCCGGCTGGCCATCTTTTAGTTGTTATTATTGCTTTTTAGTAGTGACCTCCGACAACAAACTGAAATCGAAACAAGTTTTTCAGCAACAACAACAGCAGCAACAGCAACAACAACAAGAACTGCACTAAAACAACATAAGATTTATGGTTTTTTAATCAAAGCCTGAAGAATGCAAACGCATTCCTTTGGCATTTGTAGAGGGAGAAAAAGTTCAGAATTTATACGATTTCTGCCCCCGACTGCGGTTCTTTTCTAATGGAAATGTCATTCACAGGCTGTGGTTTTTTGGGATACGAATTTAATTTATTGTTTAAAAATGTTTTTATTAGATGAGGGATTATTTAGAAAATGAAAATCAATACAGTTGGTAAGGTTTTTATGGAACAAGTTTCAAGCAAATACATATTTTAGTGAAAATAACTTAATGGTAAATCCTAGATTGCAGTTTAAAATTTTTTTAAAAAAAGGTAGAAATAAATATTTTTTATTTTTTTTGTATTAAGTTACCCTTAACCTTGAGCAGCTTAGAGAATTATTTGGACTAGTCTAGAAACAGCGCCATCTCCTAAAAACATTTTTAGAAAAGGGGTTTAGTTTTTTTTATCTTTATTAATTTTTGTTTACTGCTTTTACTTAAAGATCACTTTTAAGGTTTATCATGACCCATTTAGTTTATCATAACTCTAAAAATGTTGTAAGTTCTACAGAATATGTGGCCTATATGTCCTCCCACGCTGATTTCTGATGACTTTGCCACTTTCTAAGCCAGTTTTCCATCTTTACTGCCTCCTCAAACCACGCTTCTCAAATTCCATGTATGAACTTTTACTTCCCACGCCTTTTTTGCAGGCCAGTGTTGTACAAAGCCTGATAAATGAGGAGCGCGCGCATTTTGAAGGACACGAGTTCCTTAACCTTTTCGTCGAGCCAGCTTGTTTTGCAGCCTTACTACACTATTTACTATAAACATTGCGAAAAGGCAAACAAAAACAGTCAAGGCGAAATGCAAAATGCAAAAGCAACAAGCCAGGCTATTTATGTGCTGTGTGTTGTTGCAATTAAGTCTGCTCTCGGCAATTATGCTTCGTCTTCGTCCTCCTCCTCCTTCTTTTTACCCTTCTTTTTCTCCTTCTTTTCCTACGCTCAGCTGAAGATTCCCCATGTGTGAATCTTCTGAATGTTGTGTGTGTGTCTTCTGAATGACTTTTATTGCGGGGCGAGAAAAAGAGAGGCCCCGATTAAAGGGTTAATAATTTCCTCAACTTAATGATCACATATTATAGTACCATCCCAAAAATATACGAGATGTAATGATACAAATCATAGGAAAAGGGAAATGGAAATGAGGATCAAACTATAGAATTAATAAAAATAATGTAGAATGGTTTTTTTCTCAAAAAGTTTTAACTTTTAAAATTAATTTTGTTAAAACATTTTCACAATTTTCAGACCCCGTTTAATGTCTTAATAATTTCCTCAATTTAAAGATCACATTATATGTACCATCCCAAGAAATATACGAGATGTAAACATACAAATCATTGGATTAAATGGAAAAGGGATATGAATGTGGGAAACGATTTATAGACTTCATAAAAAATTAATTTGCACAAGAATTATATTTTTTTCATTTCCATTACACAATTTTATTATTGAATTATTTATTTCTCCTTAACTTACTTGACATAACATTAGTAATCACTTCTTAACTCACCAGTAAAATACCAAACCATGAGCCATTTACCCCTTGCTTGTATCTCAACTCAATTATCTTTCTTTGAACCTTGGCCTAACCCTCACTCGCTTTTCTTTCCAGGCCGCCATCCTGCAACAGACCTTCCAATACATTGTGGAGCTGGAGAACCAGAAGACGCAGCTGCTCACGCAGAACAGCGAACTGAAGCGACAGGTGGGCGAGCACGAGGCCGGCGGCGGAGGAGGATCCGGCGAGGGTGGTGCCAACTCCGGCGGAAACTACAACGATTCCAATGCCAGCGGGGGCAACTCCACGGCGGTGGCCATCAAGAAGCGCAAGCTGACGGACAACGTGATCAACATCCAGGCGATTAGCGACAGTTCCGACGAGGGTCTGGGCTCCATGTCCCCGGAACCGATGACCCTGCTAACGGCCGGCGGTGCGGCGGCCACCAAACTGAACAACGCCACCCTACTGGCGGCCAAGGAACTCCACGAATCGAAGAAGCAGCTGGAGAAGGAGCGCAGCCTGCGGCGACTGCTCGAGGATGAGCTGCAGATGATCAAGAGGCAGCTGTACAGTGTGGCAACCGCACCACCCGGCACAGCGGTGGCAGCCGCATCCGGAGGAAATAGTGGCGCCTACATTCCACGCGAGGTCATCGAGCATACCGATAACTTTGTTCGCACCGAGGATTTGGAGGAACTCGGTGGCACCGTCTCGTACGTGGAAATCGATGAGATGACTGGCCAACAGCAGGTGGTCGTCTGCTCCAGCATCGAAGAACTGGAGGCCGATGCCGCTGCCGAGATCATCACCGAGGATCAGGTGCACGAGGAGGTCATCCTGTCGTCGAACAGCTCCACGGAGTCCGAAAACGAGGTCAATGTGAACGCAATTGCCAAAGCCTATGCCGAAGGATGCACGTCGAGTGCTGCAATGCTGCAGCCCATTCTGCAGGCGGCAATCAAAGCCACGCCCAAGGTGGAGGTGGAGCGCATCCACGAGAAGATTGTCAAGGTGAAGGCGGAGAAACATGATCTGCCATCGATTCAGACCACCACACACTATCAGCATCCACATCGTCAGAATCTGGAGACCATTGTTCAGGCCATCCGGCATCTGGAGGGCGATCATCTGTTTGCGGACGGCAGTGGGGGCCAAGAGAAGTTTGGCCAGCAGCAGAATCTCCAGCAGCATCATCACCAAATGACTGGAGTGCATCACCAGCAGCAGCAGCTGCATCATCATCGGCTGGCGCAGGATGCACCGCTGGCCCTCACCACCACGGGCAAGCAACATGCGGCGCTGGCGGAGCTGCGACCCTTCCTTCAGCTGAAGAGCAGTGGCGGCAATAAGCAGGTTATCATTACGGCCAAGACGGCCAAAGATGCTGGCGGTTTGGTTTCGACGAGCAGCAGCAGTACCACCGTTACGCCGACGGCGATCTTTAAGGTGCAAACAACGGGCGGCCATGGGAGCAGTGGCAGCGGCAACGGCAGCGGCAGCAGCCATCATTTGCAAGCGGGCTCGACGACGGGCACCATAATCACTGGGAGCAATGGCAGCGGTGGAGCCCAGCAGCTGACCATCACCACAGCCTTGAAACAATGCCGGCCGGGCGTGATAGTGGCCAAGCAGCTGCCGTCGTCCTGATTCAATGGCCCCAAAAAGGGAGCGGGTTCGGGTTCGGGTTCCAGTTCGGGATGTATTGCGGCAGCTGGAGCAAAAGCAGGAGGAAGATGTGGCGCCCAACGTGGGTCAGGAGCTGTGACTGGGGCACGAGCTAGTATTAAAGGCGCTCGCCAGGAAGCAACAACCACAACCACCATACCGACAACAACAGCAACAACAACGGCAAAAACAGCAGCAACCACTCAACAGTTTACTAAGCAAAATCCTTTTGCTGCCTCCCGGCAACGTAACAGTAACAGTAACAGTAAAAGTAACAATAGTAGCAGTAACTTTAACCTTATTGTAAGCAGTAAAAGTAGTAGCATCATCAGCAGCAGCAGCAGTAGCCACAGAAACGTTAAAGAGACTGTTACCAAACAGAGGCAGAGGCAGAGGCAAAAGTATGTAAATTAGTAAGAGTTTAACAACAAACAAAAAAACAAACGAAAATTATGATACATATACCAAGCAAGACCTAAATCAATTTTTGTATTTTTGGGATACTTATGATTTAACTTCAAACTCAACCAGACCTCTCTTTCCAAGCTTCAAACGCCAACAACAAACCACAACAACAACACACATATAGCCACTGTAATTAAATGCAAAGAAAGAAAGTACACACATAACATTTGTTCATTTATTGGTTAAGAAACTAGAATTAACAGATATAAAAAACAAAGAAGAGTGCAACAATTGATTTTGAACAACATAGTAGAGCAGCAGGCAAACAGCAAAACGACAAGAAACGAAACCGAAACAACAAAACAGAGTACAAAATGGAAAGAAAAAGAAAATAGACATAAAATTAATACAATTTTTGTTTGGTTAATTCGTTTGAATTGCATGCAGTGAAAAGGGCGCCAGAGATAATCGGAAGTTGAGAGATGCCGGAAATTGCTTAAGCAAGTTTTTATTGATGATTCCTTGAACTCTATAAACACCATCGCATTAATTTTTACCTTTTTTTAAATTATTTTTTCTTATCTTTAATTTTAACGTTTACTAGGCGTACATACATATACTTTGAATGGAACTTATTGAGTTTTTGTTGATATATTTCTGTAAAAAAAATTTTAAGTCTAATTATGTAAGCGAGTGCAGAGCGTGGGTGGTAAAGATTAAACATAAATAAAACATTAAAAAAAATATTAAAACAATCTAAAGGAAAAGAAAAAAAAATGCAAAACGAAAAACAGTAAACAGAACTAAAGCAAGTGAAAACGTTTATTATATAAACTATTATATAAATATATATATATATATAAATATAAATTATATACAAATTACGCATACCTACCACAACATATATAAATAATACATGCAGAGTACATACGAACATAAGTAACGGAACATTACATAATATTACTACTAAACTACAATAAACAAATACTTTGCATACATATTTAATATGCTTTAGTAACTTAAGTACGACAAGTTCAGAGAGTTTAACCAAGAATCCCTTGATCCTTGATCCTTAGTCCCCCCCCTTTACGAAAAAAAAAAAGAATGCGCACGTGCGAGCGAGAGGACCATGCAGCTGTCTCCCTTCGCCAAGCTGCGCCGACGCTGTGCGATTATTTGTTTTTAGTTTCTTCAGATATTTTTGTCTGCCTGCTGGGACACCAAGTGTCCCTGTTTGGGCGCCAGTCTGATAGGGGATTCCCCCCGATTCGAATTGAAGAAACTGTTCCTCGCACAGCGTCGCCGCGGCTTGGCGTCCCGCATTTTCCACACAAGGAGAGAGACTATGAGAATGATGAAGGAAACAGCAAGTGCATGCAGGCATCTACGTTTTGTCAGCCACGCCCACTCGCCCACCCGTCCGCATTCGATATATTTGATTAGGAAACATTATGCAGGCCGTTCATAGTTAAAGGAAACGAAATCGTGAAGAATATATAAGCCAGATCATGCAAAACAACAACCCCATATTACTACATACATTCATGCTCTATGAAAACAAAAAAAATACAACAAATTATGTCAAATAAATGGTTTTTCCTTTTTCCCTCAACAAAATTAGAAACAGTTTTTTAATGGTGGGGTTTATAAAATATGTTTATGGTTTAATGGTCACGAACAACACTATTTGAGGTGTATTTTCAATTGGCCACCATGGAGATGAACCCTATGAAGATACCTATCACTAGCCTGGTCTTAAACTAGATGGACTTATAAACTACAATTGCTCCTCTTCGATTTGCAGATCGGTGGAGAAAACGTACATATCCCGACGTCTGGCGAAAAGCATTTCCTGTCGCTTGGGATGGGTGGCTAAAGAGTGGACCACACCGCCATTATCACCTAAAATAAACAGAAAAATCAATGACTTATATAGTAAATATAACACTGCAACCGCTGTACTTATGCGTATGCGCTGCAAAACTTTGGTTTCCAGCAGGTCGTAGACAAAGGCATCTCCATCGCTGGAACCAGTGACTATGTGAGCATCGTTCGCCAGTATTCCGCACTCGATGTGGTAGTCATCGCCGCGGTGACCCTTGTACTCGGAGAGCAGTCCTCCCGTCTCGCAGTCCAGGAGTCGCACCACACTATCCTGGCAGCCCGCCACCAGGCATTGTTCATCCCGCGTCTGCGCCAGATAGGTGATGGGTTCACCCACCTTGTCGCAGGTCAGTTCGCCCACCCGAATATCGTAGGTCCGCACACAGCCGTCCAGGGAGGAGGCGTAGATGCGATTCTCGTTTGTGGCCACCGTGGTGATGCAGTCGCGGGCCTCCTTCATCACCTGAACGGGGTCCAGGCGACGCGTTCGAATGTCCCAGCACATCACGGCATTGTCCCTGCCCCCGGAAATGGCCACGGAGGAGTCCTCGTTGAAGCAGACGCAGCGGACGCCACCGGCGTGGCCACGCAGACGGCGAACTGGAGCACCTGGAATAGATAATATATATATACACTACTGGCCAAAATAATAAGTACACGCTTATGAGGTTTCTTATACGTCTCGTATAACTTATTTTTATTAACATAAGGAAAAATATAAAGATACTTTTAGTTTTCAAACATATTAGAGATTATAAAAAAAGATAACATAAGCATTTTTCTGTTCAAATAAAAATGTTGTGATCGATTAATTCTAAAAAACATAAAAAAGGGTTGGCCAAAATAATAAGTACATCAATTCTACAATGTATAAAACTTAAAACTTATTAACTTTTTTTCACTTTTTTTCTTAGTATGTGTAAACTTATGCTAATATCCTGTATATCCACCTTTATTTTGTAGGACTTTTGCGATTCTTTTGGGCATGCTAGCAATAAGTTTGCGACAAGTGGGCACTGGAATCTCGTACCAGGTTTTTTGGACATATTGCCACAATTCTTCGGAATTTCGAAAAGTTTTTGTCCCAATTCGACGTTTTAATTCTCCCCATAAGTGTTCTATAGGATTTAAGTCTGGAGACTGACTTGGCCAACTCATAACATTTACCTCATTTTCTGTAAACCAGGTTTTGACTAACTTTGAGGTGTGTTTAGGGTCGTTGTCTTGTTGAAAGACCCATCTCAAGGGCATGTTTTCTTCAGCATATGGTAACATAGTGCCGGCCAATATATCCTTATAACCAAATCGGGTCATAGTATCAGATATGCGATGTATTGGACCAACGCCAAGAAAAACAGCCCCAAACCATTATACATCCGCCTCCGTGCTTTACGGTCTTCTTTGTGTACCGGACGTCAAGTTCTTTGCCTTTTGGGCGTCGCACATATCTTCTGGAGTCATTTCCAAAAAGATTTATTTTTGTCTTGTCGCTCCATAAAACATTATTCCATTTTGAAGACCCATGTGGCCCAGACCAAGCTAAATGATTTTTGGCAAACTGTTCCCTCATCTGAAAATTTTTTCCTCGAAGTAATGGAACATTTCTAGCTATACGTCCTGGTAGGTTAGCTTCTTCCAGTCTACGACGAACCGATCGGGATGATATTTCATTGTCAATTTCACCGCTGATCGCCTTTGAAGACATGAAAGGATCCTTTTTTGCGAGACTGACGATGCGGGTATCCGTTGTGTGTGACGATTTCCTCTTTCGGCCTCGTTTTTCACCAAGGACTTTTGATTTTAAGGCATTCTGAACAAAACATACTGAACGTCCAACGCTTTTTGCTATTTCCCGGAGAGATTTCCCTTCTTTCTGAAGATTCACAGCAATCTGCCTTTCTTCAGCTATACAATGCTTTCTGCGGCCCATCTAGATACATTTTTTGGCTTGGATGTACTTAAATATTTAAGGAGTCAATAAAAATCAACATACCTTAGCCCAATTCTTTGTTTGATCCTTTAAAATTGATAAATAACTTAAGTGTACTTATTATTTTGACCACACCAAAAGCGCTCATTCGGCACAAATTTAAGCCTAGCACTATATAAACGGGGTTCCCTGCTTTCATTTTTTATTTAAATGTTTTGCAACACTGTAACCTTTCAAAATATTATCGATTGGCAGGGCTGTATTCGAAAATAATCGAGCAATATCGCAAATAAGAAAGACGATACCTATGTACTTATTATTTTGGCCAGTAGTGTATGTACCAAGGCTTTAATTTAACTTTTAAATGTCTCTTATTTTTTTGAGATTAAGAAGTTAATATTATTATTATTATAATGCTTAAAAATGTATTTATTTGAATAACGTTAATATCAATAACTAAAAATCAAGTATTTGAAGGGAAATAAAAATGATACTTAATAGATAGTTAAGAAATTTAATAAACATTACATATCATAAGAAAATTAAAAAAAACCTTAGGAACTCTAACGTTGGTTATGTTTAGCACAAAAACAATATAAAACTGAACTCATTTTTGACTTTTTATAACCTTAAAATTAATAAATCTGAATATGAGAAACTATGTATGTATTTCTTGATCCTGCAATGATTAAAGAAACCTTTTAGAAAACAAGATAATGCCTAAAATGTATTTATTTCAATAACGTTAAATCAATAACTAGAAATCAAATCCTTCAAATGAGGAATAAAAATGATACTTAATAAATAGTTAAGAGATTTAATGAACATTACATATCATAAGAAAATTAAAAAAACCTTAGGAACTGTAATATGTTGGTTATATTTAACACAAAAACAATATAAAACTGAAGTCATTTTTGAGTTCTTATAATCTTAAAATCAATAGAAGTCTTTAAATCTGAATAAGAATAACGGCATTTCTTCATCCTGCTAAGATTATAGAAATCTTATTAAAACTACAGAATTCATGTGGTTTTAACTCACCTGTGGACACATCCCAGTAGATTATGCTCTTGTCCAAGCTGGCGGAGACAATATAGCTGCTATCACAACTTCCCTAAAATAATGCAAAATATATATGTTATTTAAAAAACCCATTTGTATCTATGTCTATAAGTTCAGGTACCGCTGCATCCGTCACTTCGTCAGCATGTCCTCCATAGGTCTTGAGAAGTAGTCCTGAAACTGGGTTCCAGAGTTTTATCTTCTTGTCAGAACCACAGCTCAAGCAATAGGTGCCATCAACTAAATAAATATATTTTAAAATGTATAACATTTTCTACAATAACTTTATAAATTTATATAATATAATATATATAAGAACTCACCATTATAGCGCACAGCACGAACTGCTCCTTGCTTGCAGTCAATAGTGGTTTTAACATTAAAGTTTTCGAATTCCGGCATATTTCATAAATAATAGTAGAATTCCTTCAAAAAAGGTAAACAAAATAGCGGTGGGTAAACATCGATATATTCCAAACATCGATATTTGCCAGGGCGATCAAGCAATATATCGATATACCAACCAATCCAAGTTTATATATACAATTTACAAAATCACCTGCAAAGACAGCTGTGAATTTTAGAATTTACAAAATTAACTGATCCTTGACATAAACAATTCAACCGACCATGCAAACATACAAAAAGTAAAAATCAAATTCAAACATTGAGAGCGCGCCAGTTTACATATGGCGCCGTGGTGAGTTGGCGGTGGTGTGGTGAGTTCATCGCAGCCGAAGAATGGGGAATTGGTAAAGGCGCCAATAAATTTGACCAGTAAAAGCGAAACAGAAACGTGCAAGAAACAGGAAAAGCGCCAAGAATTTTGGCAATAAAAATCAGTGTGCATGCTGCAGACCATTATTTAGTCTTGTCAATAAATAGATAGAGCCGCAAATAGAACAAGGTAAGTGGTATTTACCAAATACCAAGGAAATCCAGCTGATTTAGCCGGTATACAGCTGACTTTGTTGTTCATTTTCAAATACTTTTCGCAGATGGCCAGCAAGCGGCTGATGCTCGATGTGGATGAGGAGGAGGAGGGCGATGGTGAGGGGGCATGTGGCCGGGAGAAGTTAGAAGATGGCCAGGAACACCAGGCCAAAAGGCGCAAGCCAGCCGGCCAGCAGGAGACGCCACTGCAAAGGATGCTCAAGCGGCACATTCCCGCCAGCGCCATTCTGTCACCCATTACCGAATTGTCGCAGAATATGCGTGGTGCTCGTCTGGATGGCACACCCAAGTCCACCCAGAGATGCCCGTCGGCCAGGACGCTCAACACCTTCGGTAGCCTCTCCTCGCGAACCCTCAGCAGCTTCAGCAGCTCCTGTTCCAGTTACGATTCGGGCAACTCCCTGGACGATGAATATCTGGCCATGTTCGAGCAGGAGTCGGCCGAGGATCCACATTTGGAGCTACCCGATGACCTGGAGGTCCTCCTCAGCGGCCAGCTGAAATCCGATGGCAACCCTGAGAAGGAATCCTCGAGCAAAGAACGTGGTTCCTTGCGTCGCTGTCTGAGCTTGTTACCCATTAATCAACCAGAGGATGAGGAGGAGGATCCATCGGCCCAAGGCACCGCCAACATGCCCACCAAAAAGCTGCAGGCAAGGACCCTCTCCATGAACGATGCCGAAATCATGAGCGCCCTGGGCGATGAACCCGAGTTGATTGGAGATCTCAGCAAGCCTTGTACGCTGCCCTGTTTGCTCACAGGCATTAGACATCGTGATCTGAAGACCATCTCGAGTGAGACATTGGCCCGGCTGATTAAAGGCGACTTTGACCAGCAATTGGGCAGCCAGGGTGGCTATGAGATTATCGACTGTCGATATCCCTACGAATTTCTGGGCGGGCATATACAAGGAGCCAGGAATCTATACACACGCGGCCAAATACAGGAAGCCTTTCCCGCCCTCCCTTCGAATCAGGAGGATCGTCGCATCTATGTATTCCACTGCGAGTTCTCCTCGGAACGGGGCCCCAAACTATTGCGCTTTCTGCGCAGCAACGACAGGAGCCAGCATGCCCACAACTACCCGGCATTGGACTACCCGGAGCTTTATATCCTGCACAATGGGTACAAGGAGTTCTTCGGCCTGTACGCCCACCTGTGCAATCCCAGCCAATATGTGCCCATGCTGGCACCAGCGCACAACGATGAGTTTCGTTACTTTCGAGCCAAGACCAAATCCTGGCAATGTGGCGAGGGTGGAGACAGTGGAATCGGCGGTGGAGGCTCTCGAGGCCTCCGAAAGTCACGATCCCGCCTGCTCTACGCCGAGTAAGGTCTGTCGGGCTCCCAAACCATAAACCGATCCCAAAACAATCTGCCTGCCATAAGCCCACTGAGATCTCAAGCAGAAACAATGGTTGCCCACTTTTACCACAGAACAATATGTTTTCTTTAAGGACGCAAATTTTTTGTTTATTTCTCGTTGTGTTATTCAAATGTTGTGAAAGCCCTTTAGATTTATTTGTACATGTTTAATTTCAATTTCGAATTTTGGATTTTAGTTATGCGTTGTGTGAAAACGGGAACAAAAACAGGAAATGGATATTTGTTCTCTAGTCAGTGAAAGTGAAAATTTCGAAATTTATTTTAGTTTACTTTTTGTGTTCGGCATTTATTAGTTAAGTTTAAAAAGAATTCCGTGTTTAATTATAGTTTTAATAAACCAAATTAATTTAAATATGTATAAATACAAACAGAGCTGAAAATGTATTGTTTTTCAATTTATATCAGTCAAGTTTTGTAATGAATTTCAAAACAAAATTATTTCCCTCATAAGCTCTAATTAAAATTATTCAACTATAAGCCAATTGAAAGATTTTGTAGTGAATAAGGTTTAAGGAAAACCGGAGACATCTAGTATCCCAAAAAAAAATGTTGTGATACAATGAAAATAAAATAATGTTTAAAGACGGTATTTAAAGTCAATGTGCCATTAAATATATTCTAAAATGAAAATACTCAAAGATACATTATTTTATGGATCTTATCATAGTAAGCTACATTTACAAACTTTATAAATAATTTTTTAACAGAACAGATTTTTGTGTTACTAAAAGTTAAGTTTAAATAATTGTTCGTGGTTAAGCCCGCGAAAGAAATACCTATTAATTTAAGAAATCATATTACTACATTTGGTTTTATAAAATGAATTCGTCAGAAAAAAACAAACTAAAAATTTGATCTTATTCATATTATATTCGGGTGTAATGAAGAACTTGTATTTTATTTCTGGACTGGTTATAAATTTATTAACTATTATTTTTTATTAATAAACACCAGCCAGCGGCCGTTGCAGCTCGTCAATGTCTTTGATCCCAGTGAAATACCATCCAAACACCCATAATAAAAGACTACGAATTTCCAAAAACATTTTTATTCAATATTTTTTAACAATGCTGACATTCGGATCTACAAACTAATGTCAAATGCTTTGCAATTTGTGTTTCGAGAGATTCCGAAAGGGGTTTTAGAAAACAAGGAAAGTAACTTTGATGGTCACTAAAAATAAAATCAGGTTTTACCAAAGTAATATAGTTTTCAAGTTTGGCTCCGTATACAACTTTTCTTTGCCAACTGATATCTCAGATAAGTCGACATCTTTCATCCAAAGGGATAAAAAACTGCAGTTCACAGATCTAAAGAGACCCTAATCATCATCGGTGGGGGCCTCAAAGGGAGCCTTGCAGCCGGCCTTTTCGTAAAAGTCCAATGGCAGGGTGTCCTCATAATCGTAATAATCGGAATCACGAGCACAACAGGGACCCAGTTCCATTTTCACCATCTTATCGCGCCAAAAGTCCAGAAGCTCCCTCTTGATGACCTCATCCCTTAGTTCGACAATCCAACCGTTGAACTCATCGGGGCCATAGAAACCAGCATCGCCCTTGTACTCCTGCAAAAGCTCGGCGGCCTTGTCCTGATCCTCCTGCGAGGGAGTGCTTCCGTCGAAGAGCAGCTTCCAGATGATCTCCCTGGCGGCGGCGGCCATTTTCTTCACGCTGGCCTGGTGAACGTTGTCGGGCACAATGATTTTGGTCAAGACAAAGCGCTTCATCAGCGAGCGGTATTCCTCGAGCGGCTTTTCCTTGGTGATGACGGCCTCAAATTCACCGGACAAGGCGGCGGTGTCGTCGGCACTCAGTTCGCCCGGAGTGGTGGGCACCGCCGGACTATTCGGATCCTCTGAAGCGTTCTCCTCGAGGGCAGCTCGCACCTTTAGGCTGGCCGCAAATGGAGCCGTACAGCCGGCATGGGCGTAGAACTCCAATGGTGGTGTGTCGTCGCTATCGAACAGATCACAGTCGCGTGACCAGCAGGGACCCAACTGCTTCTTCACCAGGACTTGGCGCCAAAAGTCGAGGAGCTCCTTCTTGAGCACCTCGTCCCTCAGCCTGACAATCCATTCGTTGTACGGCGTTGGGTCGTAGAAGCAGGCATCACCACGGTATTCCTCCAGCAATTGGGTGGCCTTTTCAATATTTGATGGTGAAGCATCGGCTTCTTCGAATAACAAACGCCAGATGACGTCACGCGCCGATGCAGCCGTCCGATCGAAATTCGCCTTGGTGACATCATCGTCCACGATTTCGTCCACCTGCACTCGGGTTTCGATCAGCTTCTGGTAGTCCTTTACCGGATCCTCCAGTCCAATAGTATAGTCATTCTGCAGAGGTAAAAGTTTTTTGATATTTGTTTATATGCAAATAGTTTGTTTGGTTTTCAGTTACCTGTGGAACTTTTTCCGCCGTTGCCATTTTGTCGGATTGTGCGTCTTCGGCTTTTCGCTTGGACATGCCCCCAGGGATTATTCCACGATTTAAAACACTACGCAGTATAGTATTTCGAATTATTGGGAAAATATTGTCGGTGTTTGTCGGCAATAGGTGAGATGACTAATTTGTAAGATCAACGATTGTTTTCGGGGGCGTACATATGTATGTATATATGCAAGTGCAAAATACCTAAATACTAGGGTAACTCTTTTGTAAATAGGGGCATTCATGCAAGTACGAATACCCCTAACAGTTCAATACAAAATTAATTGAAATTCATACAGACGTAAATATTTCGAACCGAAGAAAGATTTTTGTATCATCCCCCAATAACTACAAAGTTATGTATTTCAAATATTCCTCTAGTTTTTATTTAATTTTTAAGTATTTTATCGAACATGATAATATAAATAGAATAGACAAATAAATACAGATTATTACAACGAAGTTCATGTTAAATAAAAATGAACGGTTTAATTACTAATTACTACAGCAAATCAATTATTCCTACAATTTTAAATTAAAGTTATGTATTTCACTTATTCCTCTAGTTTTTTTTTAATATTTATGTATTTTATCGATCATGATAATCATCATATGATCATCATAAATATAGTAGACAAATAACTACAGATTATTACAACGAAGTTCGTGGTAAATTAAAATGAACGGTTAAATTACTAATTACTAGAGCAGATTGTAATTAATTGTTTTTAGTCGAACAATTTGTTTTTTACTTTTAATTATCTGAACTGTCTTTGCAAATAAATTACAACATTAAAAATTGAAAAAATTAAGCCAAAAGTGGAAACTACATTTTTTTAATTTCTTTCTAATTAATATAGGCAAAAAAAATTTTAGGTATTATGGCATTATGTATCTGAACAGTTTTTGCAAATAAATTACAGCATTAAAATTTAAAAAAAAAAAAAATCCAAAAGTGGAAACTATTTGTTTTAAATTTCTGTTAATGTGACTTTATGCGGAATTGATTTATATAAACACAATTCATTTTAGGTATTTTATTGGTATTTGCTAGAGATTTCTAGACGTCCACCTATCGATAGGCCTCTTCTTCTTCGATTTCAGGAGGCGTTGATTATCCTATCGATAGGTTATCGACTAGCATCGTCTGAAATTTTTTTCGAGAGCAGGTCGCAACGTCTACTTCAATTTCAAGTAATTTACACCTGCAACTCGGTGGAAAATTGTGCAATCTTGTGCTGCGGATCCGTTTTCCCTGAAAATAAAGTGAATTTGATTGATTTTAAGCCATTGGTTCCGCCCCGCACTGTCTGTGTGCGTTGCGTGTGTGTGTGGTAGCGACTCTGTGTGTGCGACAAAGAAATTTGAGGTTAAGCAGCAAGCAAATTTCGCGTTAATGTTGCCCAAAAGCCAACGATTACCGATCATATGCAATATAAAACACTTATAAAACAGTCAAACTGAAGATATAGTCAATTAAATTTGTTAAAAAGAGTTGTGGTCATACAAAGAGACACACACACACACAAGGAAATTGCATTCGTGGAATTTGTGTCTGTGAGAGTCGAGCGGTGTGCGTCTGTGTGCGTGTGGACGTGAATTCAATTTTCTCGTGCACGAAAAGCAACGAAAAAGCTTCAAAAGTTATACTCAAATGTGTATGGCAATTGTGGTAAGTGTGGGCGGGGATCCGTTAAAACCACGTATTTTCCAAATAATACATTTTCATTGTTAAAAATTTTGCCAAACGACAATGGGCACCCATACACTGACAGCCACAAAATGGGTGCGTTTGTGTGCGTTGGCATTTACATTCTATTTTGATTTTATTTTCTTATTAACAACATTTGAAATGTTTAAATTTCCAACGATTTTCCGGTTCCTAATAGAGCATCTAGTATTTTTAACAATTATTTAATTACCAAGATACCTATACATACATATATGTATAGCTTTGAGGGGCAGCATTTACCCTATGTTACTTTCTCCTAAAGATTGAAATAATTAGAGACTGTGCCATCTATAAAAAATATAATAAAGGTTATTTATTAAATCGAAGAAATCTAAAGAATTCGATCCTTTTTGACAATCAAAATCTTAAACATAGAACCCTAAAACAAATATTTTTTAAATTCACTATAAATATGAAATACAAATTTTGAAAAATAGGTACTTTTTTAAAGGATATTAAGTAACAAAAAAAAGTTTTAGGAGTAGGGAAAAACCTGCTCTTGAGTTGGCATTGCAGCCACACATAAAAGTGCAGGATGAGAAATGGTTTCATCATAGAAAGAGCAATTATACACCAAATTAAATATGTAAACTCACTCATTTTACTTTCATTTGACCCAGTTACCTGGTTAACTTCTGTCGCCAGTTGAAAGTAAATGACCCAGTTTATCATCCGAATGGAACTAGGACAGGCCAGGAACTGCTAGCGAAATGCCCCAGTAAAACTTCAAACACTGGTGCTTCTAAATACTTTTCTTTTTGGCAGTTTTCTCGTTGTCTGCATACGTCATTCGCAGTTTTCATACACTGAGCGATATCTAATATCTAATCTACGAAGACATTTTAAGCAGATTTATCATATCAAAGCGAGAGCAAACAGTAAACAAAGCGGCGGCCAAGAGATTCGTCTTTTGAGCGAAACAGGCAAGTCAGTTGGCATTTTATACTGAGCAAATGTGGACGTAGAACAATTGAAGTGGAAAGGTTTCCTCCTTCGCTCATAACATTTCAATTTTTACAATCAGTTATTCAACAAGGTTTGGCTTTGATTTGCTGTTATCTGTACTTGTCGCATTCCGGCGACAGCATTTATCTTGATCGCAATATTTGCTAATCGATATCAGTAAATTGCGTCAATTGGAATGGAAAGAGCTCAAAAAAACCAACCCGGCAACAAAAACTTAATGACATATACCCACAGGAGTCCATTTACTTTTCAACTGGTGGTTGAATATCACGCAGAGATCAGATTTTTAAATCAGTTCTCTTGTCTGATTTTTTCCCCTCTCTGCTTTATTTCCGTTTGGGGTCTCTTGTCCTTGAACAAGTTCAATGATATTACCCCGGTCATACAAACAAAAAAAAACTCTCTCGGTTGAGCGTTGATTTTCTCTTATTATTTATTCGTGATAAAAAACAAGAGCGTAAAGATAAGCGTATCAACAAGGGAGAACCATTCTAAAATCAGGTTTATCACAAATTTTCCCAGCGAATTTAAAAAAAGACGTCATTAGTTAGCACAACATTTACAGATTTCTGATAATTAAGTCTGGGGCACTAATGCTAAAAAAAAAAACATTATTAAAAAAACAAGGGTGCTTAAACAATTTTTTATGATTTTTAAAATTAATACCCCTTTTATTTATCTTTTCACATAGTAGTAAAATATTGTCGTATGATTTTTAAAATTAATACCCCTTTTAGAAAAAATTCTTAGAAAACTATTTATCTTTTCACATAATAACAAAGTATTGTCGAGAATATACTTATTAAAGATTTTATTAAATTCGGTTGCCTTATCAAAAATACTCCAAAGTGCTCGGATGATAAACTCTGCCCAAGGGTAAAAATAAAGATAGAGATTACGTATACGCATGTGTATACAGTTCCTTATTTTTTTGTTCATTCCAGCCGTTTGCATTTCGTTGTCTGTTTTCTGCGTTTATCTGCTTTCCACCAGTTCTTAAATGTTCTATATTCTAACACATACAAGTATCAATTGAATTCTACGAAATATATGGAAGAATTTATGATTATTAAAGAGTTGCCACCAATTTGTTTGAGGTCATATTGATTAATGGGAATTTATGGGGTCTTGGAACGTCTTTAAGAAAGCTTCTTTACTACCACCAAGCTCGAATTCAACTGCGAACTTATTACGGACATTCTCGTAAGCACTTGCTAATTAGAACTTGCGAAATGGTATGAGAGTTGTTGGGAACTTTCAGACCTTTGTTCCGGGGTTACATATCACTGGGCTGTATTTTTACTGCTGTCACGTTTTGGCAGCTTGTGTGCAGAATTTCACCAATACATGTCATATCCAAAAATAGACCAAAAAACAAACAACAAAGCATGCAATACGATTTACAAACGTCAGTGGGCGGTGAAGGGTGGTAGATAGTCGGGGAAAATGGGGGAAATGCCAGCGCCCACCGACGACCCACTCCCATTTAATTCTATATATAGAGCGCGCGGTTTGTCCTCAATAGTTTTGCCCTGCCCTTGGTTAAGGCAAAATACCCAAAACTAACAAGTAAAACGGCAATTTGCTAGTGTACTCTGCACTTCTTGTCTCTAAATCAATGTCGAAGTACGTCAGTTTTGTGGCAGAGACATGCATTTGATAATTGCAATAACAAAACGAGATTGTTTGTTATTATTTATTGTTGTTCCTTTATTTTTTTTTTTATCAAAACCAAGCAACAACAGCTGTTCTCGATAAAAAGACTATGACGCATAAGAAGCCGCCTGTGGTGCGTCACTAAAAACATCGTCGACCACTTGGCAACTGAAAGACGGTCGGATTTTTAGTTCCCCCCATGGCTTCCATTTCCTGTTCATCTCCTCGTCGACCAGGATGCACACAGAAAAGCTTCTGGGCAAATTCAAAATTTCCATTATGGCGAAATAACTAAATTAAGGATGGGTGTAGGTTGTGGGTATGGATGGTCATACCCCCTCTTCCATTAGCAGTCGCAAAATCAATAACTTGTAACTTGGACTCAGTCTCATTTTGAGTTGCTTGTCGTGCTCGAAGCGAAGCACTGTCGGTCGGATTTTGTTTTGCGGTCTATAAGTCTATCTTGGGTGCCTAATACCCATACTTTCTAGACCTGAGAATGTGTGTGCCTTATGAGTAGTTGGTTTGATTACCTGAGGTAAACAAAACTTAGGCAATCCTAATGTATGGGACTCTTAGATCGTTATAATGTTTAGTTAGTTAATAATAAGTCTTCTATAACTAAAACCCCTATTCAAGTTTTTAAAATAATTTTTGTCTAATCCTAGTGCATGGTGGTCTAAAAACTTTTAAAGATATCTTCAGTTAGTTAATAATGAGTCCGAATAAATATAATATAATATAGAAAATATTATAACTAGAACATCTATTAAACTTTTTAATAAATTTTATCCTTTGATTACATTTTTTTTATTCAAGATCTTAAATAAATTGTATTATTCTTGTTCTTTATAACATATAACAGTATTTTATCACAGTGCTCCGATTTCGTATATAAATAATTGAAGTATGTCATGTCGAGTATATCATGGCTATTCATAAATCAAGTATTGCTTCTAACAACAAACTTTTGCTGTCGTGAGTTTTCAAAATCATTGTTTAGTCTACCGATTTCCTGCTGAGTTTAATTGCTGAGACTTGAAGGAAAAGATGTGTGTGGATATGAATATATATATGTATGAATAATCCATTTGATTTGGGCATATTGTGTGTCTGCGTTATGTCTGGCTTTGCCGTCTGGTTTTATTGACACCTGTAGACAGACATTGGTTTAGTAAGTTGAGGCTTGAATGGCGTTACCCTCATCACATTTCCCGTTAGTCATTCTCAACTTGTTTACACGTTTGTAATAAAAAAACGATTACTCGCCGAAATATGGCCGTCTGCCTGTCCAGGATTGAAGTTGAAGTCTAAACAAAACCTGAAAGCAGCCAAAGAAAAAAAGGGAATTGAATCGAAGTACTTTGAACCCCAAATCCAATCCCAGGCACACCGGCATTCCATTGTTTTTTACCTCTAGATTCCTTGGGTTCCTACTTGGAATCTTTGTTTCTCCATTGTCTGCCCCGCTGTCTATGTTGTCTGGTCCTGGTCTGAGGAAGTCCAATCAACTTAGAGCTCAGACAAAACGCATCTGCTATCCAAAAAAGAAAAAGATAAATGTCAATAGCACAAATTTACTGAAGTGGTCTTAGGAGATCTGGTTTAATTGCAACAATATTTTGTACTGTTTTTAACTCTAACTTAAGTTCAGAATATTTTAAATGTGATGATAAAATCCATCTTAGAAATGTTTTTTAAAAATTGAAACTACTAGATTTTAAAAAAAAACTTCTTAGATGGATTTTATCATCACATTTAAAATACTTTTAAAAGGAAAAAGACTATCTTACCCTCTTAGTTTTTGTCATTTAGGCTTATTAGTTAAAAACATCTAAAATAGGTATACTAGATTCTCTTTAAATTAAATTACCTTTAATTAAATTAAATTCAACGATGTTGGAGAATCGCATATGTATCGATGGGCAGCCAAGTGTGACAATCACGTACAAGTACATCCAAACATATATTAAGTAACAATTACTATATATACCCACAATTAGGTATTGGTGTCGTCATGCCATTTGCCCACATCTCGATAAGATTCAACTGGTTTAAATGTGCAACTGTTTTCATATCAAGTTACATGTTTTTGTGCGCCTTAGCCTTCATTAACTGTGCATATAAACCGCATTTAACTTTGTTTATTGCCCTTAAATAACAACTGACCTTGGTATCCCGCAAAATTCTATCTGCCCGCAAAACTTTCTTTAGCCAAGTTTGTACACTTAAATAATATATGTATGCATATTTGCATATATACTAGATAAGATAAAACTTATTTTTTGCGTCGTCATATCCTATTGATATTATCAATGCATTAGTTATGTGATTATTAAAAGGTTATAGCTTTCCCACACATTTAAAATACATTATTGCCATTTCATTCCATATCCACTGCTTTTATGGCTTTATCCATTTATGGCACTTTAAAATAGCGAGCAATTACATGAATTTATGATTCGTTTTGGCCATAAATGAAAGTGTTTTTTGGGCAATGTCAACACCAGTTTGTTTTGGTGTAGAATTTATTTCGCTCTAAAACACAGCTGTGTTCAAAATAATAGTGGTGGCATCAAAGTGCTTTATTTAAATTTTAATGCATTTTAATTATTTTTATGAGGTACAAATTTAAGCATAGAATAATTAACAATTAATAATCAATTAATTTAATACAGGGTTTTTACTTAGATTTGTTTTAATTTGTATCGTCAGGATATCAATTCTTCATAAATAGTAAATATTTATAAATATTATTTTAACAACTAAATGGGGTTACATTGTTCTACCCTCAAGTGTTTTTGCACAGCAGACCTTTTAAAGAGCTTTAAATATGCAGCAGACTGTAAAGTGGGGGGTGAAGTGGGGGTGGTGGGGCCGAGGGAAAATCTGTTCGCGTGAGCAATTGGAGAGATGTGCGTCATGCGACTCTCTCCGCTCTCTCCGGCAATGGAGACTTACTGCCGGAAAGAGGGACACGATGTAGTCGTACAAATGGGCGGCGTTGAGTTGACAATCGCCAGTCGATAGCAAAACATGAGAGAGTGCTCATCGCGCAGCAATACGCGTCTGCTTAGTGTGGTAATCGTAATCGATCAACGTCTCAGAATCGACACTTGTCGATATTTAATCGAGATCCTTTCTCGCCGCATCACAGGCGATTAACGATAGGTAATTCTGATTTATTATCTGATTGCAAGATTGAGAAGGACCATCGTCATTGGTTCTCTAAAAACTGAGAGAAAGAGAGTGCTTTCCGATCCGCGGATAAAATCGTTTAGGGTCTTGGCAACCACACCGGTCAATATCTAATCGGGATTTCATATAGCCGCATTACAATCCCTATCGCAATCAGTAATTTTTTTTACCTCGTTCAAATGCATGGCAATATAGTATATATATTTATACATTCGCCTGTGTGACTTTTCAATTTCGCCAAGACGCAAAATACAAAAAATACATTGCATAAGTCACAAGTAAAAACCGAGTGGGAAATAGCATCAACAAAAAGTGTTGTTGCTTAACGTGTCATGAGGTAAACACACAGACAGGCAAATCTAGTATGTACTAGTATGTACTATGTGCATACGAACAACAAGTAAAAGTTTTCACTTCTATCAACAAAAAAAATTCCTTTTTTTTGCACCCGCTTCTTAATTAGTTCCACGCGTTTCTATAACATTCGCTATTCAATTATGTATTCTGCTAAAATCCAAATTCCTCTTCCCGGTAACAATCGTTGGTCGAAAATTCAATGGAACTGAATACTTTAGGCCAAAAATGCAAAAATAAACACAGGTCGCACTGTGCCCATAAAAAATGGAATATTTGCTTTAAGAGTTATCGCGTTTGTGTAGATATGAACGTTGTATATATGCGAAATACATATTATACAATCATTGTTCTGGCTCTGTCTTTATTTGTGAACTCATTTTATATATACATATGTTTTTCCCAAACAACAACGGAACATAAATATTGTAAATAAATGTTCTTGGAAACGAGCAGAAATTATCTTTGATCGCTTTGAGGGAATATTTTTAATGGTTGTCTTCAGAGAGCAGATGACCGACACATTTAAAATTTGACTGAAAGTTTTGAAAATATCCACTTGACTTATGAATTATATATTTTACATTTTCTTTCTTTTCCATGATTTAATCTTATTTTATTCTATTTGCCTTTGCTTGTAATTTTTGGCAGTGCCTCTTTGCCTTACAAATCGATTTTTATAAACAATGAGAAATTATTTTCCCAAAAAGCTTTTAGCTGCGGAAATGGGTTGAAGAGCAGCTTCCCTTTATTTATTAAATACTTTTATAGGGGTTTTAATATCTTTTTGGGTCAGCCAATCCTATAAATAAGCAGACAATCTTAACTATATTAAAGCTATAAATTTAATTTGCAAATATATTGTCTCATGTATTCTATTTGTATTTGCAGTTGGTTCGACCTGTTCCCACATCTATGGAGTTTCATCTAGACAGTGCAGAATACTGCCAGGCACAGCACAAATAAAAAGTGAGTATAAGAAATTTACGCCGAGGATTTGGGCTTTTTGTTTAATTAATTGGCTCAAGTAGCCCGTGCGTGAGAGTAGATGGCAATGGAAAGGTCACTTGACTTACTGTGAATTAAGCGCGGTGACCTTTCTGGACAATTGCCTGCTTGACCCGCCCTCAAGAACCAAGAACCAAGAACCAAGAACCAAGAACCCCATGGATAAGAGGCCAGTGTGGGACGAAAATGGCGAAAGTCTCAATTATTTCATTGCGTGTAATTGAGCTAAATTGTTTTTTAGTTTCCCACGAATTGTTTTCAATTGAATGAACAATGGGAAACCCAACAAAGAAGCTTGAACCAACTAACGCCAGATTTGTCTGGAACTCTACTCATTCATGTCTCATTCCTTGCAGGTAAGCAATCCTCAAACAAGGCGGTGATAGCCTGAGTGAACACGGTCACCTCTTCGGAAGTCGACGTCGATAAGTGGTGTGGATCAGATAAGCTAAATACCGTCAACGGATCAGCCGAAAAAGCGGCAGCACCGGCCCGAAAAAGCCAAAGTCTGTTCATCTATGGGAGAGAAAGCAAAAAACTAAATTTTTAGCATCGCGGTGATCGCAGATCATATCACAAGCAAGGAGAAATTTTAATTTTTAACAACGAAACTGAGAAAAAGTTGTAATATTTTCAAAAACAAAACTAAAACTGAGCCCAATTCATTTTTGTTAGCTTAAAATACGTGTGACACTTAACAGGGAATCACTTTTAGGTCACAGAAAACCGATTCATTTTCTTTGTGATAGAAGAAAAAATCCAAAATTGTACTTAATTAAAAAAAAAAACAATTAATTTTTACTTAAACGATAATTTAGGTTTGTGTTTTGGTGTAAATCATTTAAGCGTACGATACGAAAACAGAGTAAATTATATTTATATTTATTTTTTATACATAACTCAAACCTAAACGAAATTCAATTGTAAGCCTCTAACACGCTGAATTTTTAATCTAGAAATCGAACTACTTCCGTTAAAAAAAAACCAATCAAATCTTTGTGAAAACCAAACAAAAACCACACCTCAGATTGTAAGAAAGTAACAGACTTAACGTAAATAAGTGCACACGAGTCAGACAAACTCCTTCAGAACTGCTTTTGTAATTGTTTATGAGCATCACCATGCGTCAAAAAGATCTGCGCCCAGCCCCCGCTCTAATTGAGTACAAGGGCATGAAGTTCCTAATCACCGATCGACCATCAGACATAACAATTAACCATTACATTACGGTGAGCACCCCCACAATCATCATCTTATTCCGGAACCCCACTAATTTATTGTATCGCTTTCGTAGGAGCTGAAAAAGAACAATGTCAACACTGTGGTGCGCGTATGCGAGCCGAGTTATAATACCGACGAGCTCGAGACACAAGGCATTACCGTCAAGGACCTGGCCTTTGAGGACGGCACCTTCCCGCCTCAACAAGTCGTTGACGAGTGGTTTGAGGTCTTAAAGGATAAGTAAGTTAAATGATAACGCTCTTGCATACGCGTAGATTATTATTATTTAATTAATTATATCTTTGAATTTTAATCTCATTTTTGACATTGAGCGTGAGACATTTCTTTAAATTTCACAAGAATACTGGAGCTCTGAACCTATTTTAATGTAGTATTGGCCATTACGCTGTAATTAGAATAACTAAGAAGTAATTTTTGTGTTATATTAAAATTTAACAAAACAACATATTTAACTAAGAGTGTAAAAGTATTTTTCTTTTTCCGATCTAATACCATAAAATCACAGCTCCAGTGCAAATAGTTCCTTTACTAATCATAGTCTAGACATATGTAATTATATTGTATTATTTCATTCAAAATATAATTTCCAAGTTATCATTAACCATATTCGAAGTATACGCGAATATACAAAAAGAAACCAAGTGATTTTTATCAATTTATTCAGTATTATTTATTGCTTTGTGCCACTCAATCGAAAGATAAGCAAATATTTCAAAATTCAAAATGAAAGCCAACGAAAATCAATAAGCTGCGCTAGCCACATATCCAATGAGCTGTTAAAAAAAATGATCCACACTTTTAAAGAGGAGACCATTTAGAAGATGTATAGAACCTTGCTTTGTAGTCTCCGCAATCGCCTTAGCTGCTAACTTTGTATAATTTCCAATGCTCATCAGTTATAAGTTGCTGTACAGATTTTAGTTAAATCAAAACTTCTGCACATTCCTTCTCTCATACTCTCTATCTCTCTCAACGTTATCGTTTTGTAAAAACTTCGAATTCCACCCACCATAAACAACTTTAATTACCTGTAAGCTATCAAACTTGATCAATGAGAACTTACCTTACCTTCCTGTATGATTCGTTTCGTGTGCTATTTTATGATACCGCTGCTGCTGTGCCCTAGTTTTAGAAAGTCCACAAGCGCCACACTATCCTACTACAAACATAAGCGATTCTCGCTCAGACACATACCAAAAACAGTTCCACCAACAACAGCAACTGCAACTGCAATAAGAACTTCAGCAACCAGAGCCAGTCTATCCGCAGCATCAGGTCGGGCCACAGATACAATTCCCCTAACAGCCAATGATAATCTCCATGATAATGGCGAGGCAGCAACGGCAATTTATAATAATACTGCATTTGTTGATAATGAAACTTGTCGGTAAGCGTAGATCTAGATTTATAGGCCTTAGCCGAAAGCAATTTTAGTTTATATCAATTAAAGTAAGAAGAGGTCTTAATTTTACGTTGAAGTTTATAAATGTTTGAATTTTCCCTTTTTAGATATCAACAAAATCCCGAGGCTTGCGTCGCCGTTCATTGTGTAGCTGGTCTGGGACGGGCTCCTGTTCTGGTTGCCTTGGCACTGATTGAATTGGGCTTAAAATACGAGGCAGCTGTGGAAATGATTAGAGAGTGAGTACTGTTTGATCTAGGCTGAATGAATATTATTAACTAAACAATCCTATGTTTTACAGTAAACGACGTGGGGCCATCAATGCCAAGCAGCTATCCTTTTTGGAGAAATACAAGCCAAAGGCGCGACTAAAGCACAAAAATGGCCATAAGAATTCATGTTGTGTGCAATAGATTTCCAAAACCATATGTATATTCCCACCAGATAAAAAGTGTTCATTTTTTCAAAAACAAAAAAAAAACAGCAAGCGGAATAGAAAAGCAAGTAAAGAAATAAAAATTGATAGGCAACAAACACGAGAAAAGGAAATAACCAAGTACCACAGTGAACGCAAATTTGTAGACGGAAAATATGAACCACAGCCCCAGTAATTATTAAACCTCAAATCTCAAGTTGAAATGTATTGGCAACAATTGTGTAATTTGTATGTATTAATTAATGTAATTTATATTGTTATTTTACGATTCGATTCAGCCACCCCATACCAAGCTAAAAAAGAGTTTAATTTTACACCCACAGCTTATATAAACAGACACGCATATATTAATTACGAGCAGCCCGTATACCCCATTAAATGGTTGTAGAAGGCTCGTTAAAGTAGTAAAACCATGTTGTTCTGGATTAAACTGTTCTGGAATAAACAAAATAATTAAATGTAAAATCTGCAAACGAAGGAAATATTACAAAACTCTATAAAGAGCAAGCTAGAGGAAAAGTGTATGATGAAACAAAAAATATCTACTTAACAGTCATATTCTAAAAACGGGAAAATGTACTTAATCGCATATTAGTTTGGAGCTTAGCCCCCTTAAAATCTGCTTTATTTATATTTTACTGTTCATTTTCCCTTTAACTGTGGGCACATTTTAGCACTTAGCGAAGCAAGGCATGTTTCTAAATAGATATTTGAGTTTTAACTTTTACTGCAAACAAAAAACATTTATTTATATTACAGTCTGCTTATTAAATGCTAAATACGATGCTTATTTGAGAACTACAATACCAATCAGCCTCGCACATATATGCATAAATTCTTATGCATGTGTGTGTGACTCAAATATATATATCTATATATATATAATTAAATATATATATGTAGTATAAGACTACAAAGTTTTACATTAATGACTACATACATTTAAACTCAAAAATTGCATGCAGTAATCAAGCAAATAAAAAGAATACTTCAAACCAGCAACAGCAACAGCAACAAAAAGTAAAAAGAAAAATTGAGAAAATGAACATGAAAAAAAAATTAAACCTTATTGTAAACAACAAATTAACAAATTATTGTGTCTGAGAGGAGGCGATGAAAAAGCACGAAGAAAAAACACAAGCCGAAAATAAAAACAAATATAATGCTTAAAAAATAATTTATCCAAAATATTGAATTGTAATTTTTTAAAATGTTAGTCATTACAAGGAAATAAAAATGATCTATATTAAAACTAAAAAATCACCTCTATTGCTTAATTCCTATTTTAGTTTTTATAATTTGTGTTGGACATATTTTATATATTTCTAACGTATGTATGAGAGTTGTAGTAAACTGTTCCACTTAGTGAAGTGTAAATGTTAATTCATTCGTTCTAATGAGACTTAGTTACACTGCAGATGCCAGAAAACTAAAATCTTCCGTTTAGTTTACTTTTTACAGCTAGGGAAACAAAACGAAATGTCGAAATGGTACTATCTACTATTATTGGTTTTCTTGGTGCCACGTAGCCATTCCAAAGAAAACAGTGTAAGATGTGCTTTTAACCCACTTGAAAACTATTTTATTAACTCAAAAATATATAAAGACTTCGCTGTTTGATGCAACCGAGGATCTTCTGTTGAAAATTGGGATGCATCAGAAATCGCTGTACAATGCAAATCAAACTTGCCCGAATAGGTTTGTAAAATAGTTTTGTTAAACTATTAATTATCTGAAAGTATTTTTTTTTGTTCTTCAGAAGTGCCCAACTGGTTAAAGGTATGTTTTGTAAATATATGTTTTTCAGAACTTTATTAAAATAATATGAAATATTTCAGAAGTACACGATAAAGTAAGTCTGTATTAATTTTATGTAATATCAGTAATGGGTTCGACTTTTCCAACTGAGCTAATGAAAAAATCGTTTTTCACATAAAGTAGTAGTGCATATCAAAAAACATCAACAATGTTTCATGTACGCCGCGCTTCTGAAAAAATTAGATTTTTTAAAGATGTTTACTTTAAATATTCTTAGCACCGTTAAATAGACAACAAAAAATTCTACAAATTAACAGATAATTACCATACCGATACTCTTTTCTTCGTATGCTCAGTTGGAAAAACCTATTTTATTAACCTTTTATTACAACCTATTTTATTGAAAACCCAACTTTTTTTTACTATCAGTATGCTAATGCCAGCAATTTACTGGAAGTGATTCGGGAGCAATACTTGTTTTTGAAGAAAACGTATACAAATGTCTGCACAATAAAAACAGGAACTAACATAACAGGACCTTGAATATGCCGTTCAACAAATAAATTAAAAATGATGTTAATTTACATATTAAAGTCTAAAAACGATTACATTTTAATCCCTTTATTCGAATTACTTTTTTTCATTTGGCCTTTCATAGATCAGCGGTCGGCAGCGTCCCATTAAGCGTTCATAGGGCATAGTTCTGCCTAGCCTCTGTCGGCACACGAACAGCGTCTTCACACGCACATCGTTTGTCAGGGTGTCCCGGTGTGTTTGTTTTAGCAGCACTTACCTCATTAAAAATCCACAAAAAATATTTAAAACCTTTATAGTATTTTTCGACGATTAGTTCATTTATTTTACTAAGGAAATTTAAAATTTTTATCGTTTTTTAGGTTTAGTGGACATGTCATATACATACATTGTGTATACGAGTCGAAATTGAATAAAACGTGATTAAAAAGAGTCGTAAACTCATAGAGATGAACATTAATTGGTTAATGAATTTGCAAATCCACGTATACCAATATGACTAGATTTTGTTATTTAATATTTTTTATACATCTTACAACGTTTAAACACTCCAAAAAATAAATGTTGTATTAGTAATTCAGTTTGTTTAAAAAATTACATTTAATAGTTAACTGTTTTCATTCCATTTTTCATTCATCATAGCATCTTAGCTCAGCTTTAAAAACGCCATTTCATTTTGATTTCATTTCCTTGAAAATAATCTTAATTTAACTTGTCTTCTTTACAATATTACATATTTTGGTTTTGGTTTCTATGCATAAATTCATAAAGTTCATAAATTGTTTCCACATTCGAAATACGATACAAAGGCAATTAGGTTTTGGTATTCATTTTAGGTTAGGATTTCCGTTCCATATTCTGTGTAAATCTTGCTAAAGTTTTTTTGACTAAGTGTAAGGCCTGAATAGAGCAGTAAATTATAGATGGGTTTTCAAACTCAGCATTGAACAAGTATTGCATACTTTACAGGTGGTCCTAAATTTTGTCTTTATAAATCTGTGCGTTAACTCTGCCGTTTTAAAAACACTATACTCAATAATATACACTTTACAAAGAAGAAAAAAACGTATAAAAAATGTTGCCATATTAAGATTAAGTATTATCTGTTGTAAACCGTTTTGGGTGTGTACAAATAAGAAAACCATATTTTCTTTTCGGCTGCAACAAAATGACAAAATTGCCCTAATAAAATTAAGTGTTTTTGTCTTGTTTTTGTTATTTTATCATTTCATCGTATTATCATATTTATAAGTTTTCATTGTTGTAAAAAATCAACTAAGTTTTATAAAATTACAAAAATAATTGTCATTCGAATTATTTTTGTTCACCTTTACTAATTTTTGCTAATTTATTTGGCATTGGTTGCACCATATTAATCTATCAAAATAGTCAGTGAAACGTTGTTTTTTTTTTATCTATAGGCGTTAGTATATAAAAAAACGCTACTTTCATTAATATTCTAAGAAACTGTGGAAGGAGCAGCTTGGGACTAGGAAACTCATCGTGTGAAAAGGGTTTTCTCCTTAAATGGTTGGTCTTTAAGTTGCCTCCTCGTTTAGCAGCAGCCTTCATCAATTCACTACGTTTGTAAAATAAAGTAAGACCCAGTTTCATAACATTTTGGCGCAGTTTGTAAGTCTAAGAGTTGAAATTGTTCTTGCTTATTTAGTGGTTTTAAGTACCGAAGATTGTGCCAGTTTTGGTTTGGTTTGCGTTGTTGTTAAACATTCGACAAGTATTGGACTACGGCATAGTTTACAATCTATAGAAAACAAAAATATATATATTTATGTATAAACAACAAACCGATCGTAGTCGCGTATAGTACATAATATTTGTATAATATATAGTTTTGTGTACATTAGCCCTAACGCATAAAGCTGTGCGTCAGGTAAAACATTAAAATTATGGTCAGCGGCAGCAGCTGAAGAGTTAAACCCAGCCGCGAGGCATTGCCGCAATAGGTGTACAGTTCCTCCTGCAAAATATAAATAAAAAATAAAATTTTAAAAAATGATCTTAATTATGAATTATTTATAACTAAACGCAACAGTATAAGACAGACTAAAAGAAAATTAAACCTCTGACATAACTAGAGGTAGAGTAATACTGAGTATATTTTTACTTGGACTTAGAAAGATATAAGCCTCCAAGAATACTACTTCAATACTCACATCCTCGTGCTCCGTGTAGCACTCTTCGATGCGTCGCCGTTCGTAGAAGCTCATGTTGAGCTTATAGCAGGGAAACTCCTTATCGTATTCCATCCGTTGGGGCTCGGTGGTCAGGCGAACGCTGCGCGATGGCATCAGGACATTGACCACCACAAGGACCAGATTCGAGTTGGGTATCTTCTTGACCCAAAAAGGTCTTGTTGAGGGCGCCTCCACGACGTCATTGATGTTCGCCAATTCAGCGGGCTGCAGGGCGTACAGAGTGGATCGCATGTCACAGGCCTTATAGATGGGATCCGGTTCGGGTTCATCGAACATAGCGTTCTCATCGTCGCTATCGTCTTTTGGCTTGGCAGCCGAGGCTTTTCCACCATCGCCAACGGCCACGTACTCGTCTTCGATCTCATCCGTATACTCCATAACTAAAATGGGAATCATACGGTTAGGAAAGCGTGAAGGACAGTGAAGATAGATAATTATAAAATATTATATTATTTTAAAAAGTTCCATCCAAAAATTTAGCTTCACATGAAGTATATTTTTGAGTTAGGGTACAAAACTGTATGAATTACATATTTTGATAGCAAAACAATCTAACTGTGGGGAAATTACTGAAGGAAATTTGTATCTTTGTAAATGTCAAACTGTAACACAAGTTTAAAGTACATATTTTCAAAATATAGTTGGATTACAAAGTTTTTCGTAAATGTAACTAATAATGAAAAACACTTACATGGTGCTCCATCAGCCCACCACTGAATCCTCTGGTACTGAAAGAAAAGGCGTCCCACCAGCCACTTCCAGCCGAAACTCAACAGCCGAAGGGGCTTAAATAGGGAGAATAAGGTTCAGTTAAATTTTAGATATAAAAGACAACTACAATATCTGGACTTACATGCAAGAGGCCGTGGCCATCGCTACCTGCCTTTGGCTCCTCCTTGCACTGTTCCTGGTAGTCATAGACCTCTATGCTCAGAAATATGCCCTTTTCCACCATCGCAGACATCACATCGCCGTGGAACTCCCCAAAGAACTTGCCAGTGGTGTTGATATTCTGTCCAATCACTACGTACGCATTATTGTCAATCACTACACAATCCACTTCGTCGTCCGTGCAGATGGACTGGCAATGGTTGCACTATATAAAGATTAATTAAGATTAATTATATTCCATATCATTCAAGCAGATCTAGAAAAAAATTTAAAATATATCTGATAGATCTTTAAAACTATAACATAAACAAAGAATATTTCTCTTATTCTCACATGAAGCAACTACAGCGTTAAAAAACCAAAAGATAGAAAAACAAATGTCAAGAAAATAAAAACCTGTTTGAAAAAGTACTAAAAAGTACTTAAAGTAATCTTTAATAGTGTTGTAAAGGTGCCTTCGACTCACATGATCCACAGCGGTAATGTTGAAGAAGCGCTCCCACATGCGAGCGTGGGAAAACTGGAAGCCCACCACGCAGGCCGGAGCCTCCTTGCCGCCATCCCTTGGAAAGATGGCGTGCGAGGCGGTGACCTTGACCTCGCTATCCTCCATTTCATCGTCGTAGTGCTTCACCGAGTAGACGAAGCTCTCCGATCGGTCCTCATGATGCTGCAGGATTGCACTCTTGTACCAGGTCTCGTCGATGGCCGTGGTGTGGTAATCCCCGAATTCCCGATCCGTGTCCACCTCAACCTCCCCGAAAATGAACTGCCAGCGGGTCAGGCCACTCATGGTGGCCACAAACCGCAGATCAGCACCGAATCGCTTTATCAACTGGCGCTCCTCGTTGCTCTCAAATCGCCAAACGCCGTAACTGGAGTTCGTCACCTTGGCGTCGAAGATGAGCAGGTTAACCAGCTCCTTGTTGCAATAGTAGGCATCATCACCCAGGGTTTTGCGGCCACAGTTTACTGGAAAGAAATATATAATCGTTAATATTAAAATTTAATCAAATTTATTATACTTCTAAAATTTCAATTTCTATTCCAAAAATTAGAACACTCACGTTCATCTTTGTCATCCCAATCAGATTCATCCTCGGCATATTGCTCTGGCCACTTCCAATCGTTCATCATCTTGCCCAGAAACTCACGTAACTCATCCTCAGGTGTTTTGAACTCATGACCCTCCAGATAATGATACTTGCAGTAAACCCTATGGAATAACGAAAATGTACTTGAATTACATTTCCGGGAAAAAAGTTTTTTGGCCTACCAATCTGGATGAACCTTCCAATTGTCACCCATAAAGAAATCCGATATATTTATCTTCATGTGCTTGTTCTTGTCCACCTCCTCGCCCACCTTAATCCAAGTTTTGCCATATTCGGTGGGCATAACGATGCCCAAGGTGAATGGAGTGTTTGGCAAGGGGGCAAAGAAGTAGTCTTGTTTCTCCTCGGAAACGCGTCGCATCTTGTCGTAGTGGAACTTCACGGATATGCTCTTGAACTCATTGCTTTGATGTCGCACCATGGCATTGCGAATATTTAGAATGGATTCCCCTGGCTCACGAGGACTTTGGTCCTCGAAGAGATGCTCCACCTCGGTGAAGTCGATGCTGTTGTAGTTCGGATTCATTTTGCCGTGGGTCTGGTTTATAAATAATTATAAGTTCAAGGTATTGTATTAAGATGACAACAACTTACACCAATGGGACGCAGATCGGGATGCAGCAGAACATATCCATTGTTGGACACCACAAAGGAGTAGCCATTGACACCCAGCTAAAAAATATGCTTTATGAGTACCCAAAATGTCGTCCAAACTCCTCTTTACCCACCTTGTAGGGTAGTGTCAGCTTGTCTATATCTTCCACGGGCACGTCCGTTCCAGCGACTCCCAACAAACGTGCCCTCGGATTGGTGCTGTTGGCGTGGCGATAAAAGCGATCAAATGCGGGCACCCCCACAGAAATCATTAATCGAGGTCGTCGCTCAACCGAGGTTTTCGGATCGTACTGTTTGGGAAAACAATAATTTTTTTTTTTTAATATTTAATTAGAATAATGTGAAATTGTTGGTTACACATAGTTAACTTTATCATTTTGTGTTTGACTTTATAAGGTCCTAACGTATATCAAAGCTCTGTGGTAGCCACAGTTCAAAAGTTAAATATTTCTGCTTTAAAAAGAGAACTTATATTTTTCTAATTCTTATCAGCATACAGCCTAAGTTTCATAACAATCGAAAAAATATTATGGTCAAAAAGATGATTTTACTGCTCCCAAAATGGCGCTATTAAGAGACTTGATTTTTAAAAGTCCTAACAAATTTCAAAGTTCTTTGGTAGCCACAGTTCAAAAGTAAGAAATTTCTGTTCTGAAGAGAAAACAAATATTCTTACAACATTTATCAACATTCCAAGTTTCATAACAATGGAAAAATACGATAGTCAGATAGATGATTTTACTGCTCCCGAAATGGTGCTATTAAGAGTACATAAAATCAATAAATAAAGGACGAGTATTTTTTTAACACTTGTTAAAACTTAACAAACATTTTTTCCTTCAAAGCATGAAAAAAATTGTAAACAGTTTGATTTTCTTGAGTTAGTTATGTACTCTTAAAAAAAGTAAGCACTTACCGTCTTGTCGGTGAAGGCGTGCGTCCAGGTGGGCGGATGCTGTTCGTTCTGCAGCACTAGGGGCGTGGCAATGACATCAACGTACTTGAGCACCTCCTCGTGGACCTCATCCAAAGTTTGGACATGCGAGTAGTATCCCCGATTCAGACAGGCCATCCACTGGATTTCGCGCACCTTGGTAACCTCCTTGCCCAGCAGATAGGTAAAAATTCTAGTGTTCATCCGCGAGGTGCCGTTCTCGCCGTTTCCCCAGTTGTACTTCTGAAAGACTTCGGTGGTATTTCCCGCTACTCCGTCGGTTACCAGCATTATGGCCTGGTTGCAGGTGGAATTGGTGCTACAATGACGACTGTCATAGTACTTTTGCAGCAGCTGGAAGGCTGAGTCGTAGGCTAACGTAAGATTAGCATAGCCCTCGGGAAGTGGTAGGCTTTCGATGTGCTGGTTAAAGACCTCGATATTTTCGGGTGTGGCCTGCACGAGGGCTCCACTGAAACAGGGTATAATGTCCTTCACCTCATTCGAATACTGCAAAATGGTGAAGAAATCATTGTTGGAAAATGTTTCCAAGATACTGCGAATTGTGAACTTGGCAATGTGATGCCGAAAACCCGTCATCGAACCCGAACGATCCAGCAGAATAACAACATCCTTCGAGCAGGTGGCCGTTTCAATATACCAGGATCTCTTCCGGCAATCGTAAGTGTCAGCATCATCGGGATTTGGTTTTGTATCCGTCCACTGGGCAGCCGGATAATGTCGCAGGATACCCGTATCGGAGCCGAAGTATTGCCATGACAAGGCCGGATCGGATTGGTAGTTCTGCCGGAAGACCTCGTCCAGCTGCTCGGACCACATAATGGTCTTTAGCACCCGTTTCGAACGATCCCAAATGTTCGAGGGCACATGCACCGAACTGTGCTCCGTATCCACCGGCGTATTGTAGAAGTGTGTATCCGGATTCAATTCCATATCCCGATACATCCACTCGTACTCCTCCTCATTCGGTTGCAGTTTCTCGGAACTATTACCATTGAACTTCGAATATTTGCTAGATATATAGGTGAAGTTCTGCAGCGCATAGGTGAGATTGAACTCAAAGTTCTCGTTAACGTATTCGGCCCGCTCCTGGATGCACCGCACCGCATCCATCTTTCTGGCCAGCATCCTGCCCACATTTTTCGTAATCGACTTGATCAGTTCGGTGCCGTTCTTCAGCTCCACGCGGGCATTGTACTCCTTGTACTTCTCCTTGATCTCCTGCGACTTGGTGATCTTCTGCGCCAGCGCGAACAGCTCGTCACCAAACTGGGTTGCCCACTTGCCGACGCTGCAATAAAAAATCCCTGGTGAATAACTTGTAATCATTTTGATATTTTCAATAAAATTATAAAACAAGAAAGAACGCTATAGTCGATGGCCTCGACCATTAGAAACCCGTTACTCAGTTAATGGTAATGCGAGGGAGCCAATCGTATGTTTCCGAGATGTTACACTTTATTTAACTTTATTTGAAACCATTTTTAACATGTAGATGGTAAATATTGACCACAAAATACCCTTTACACTTTTACAAAATAAAAATGTAGGCGCTAGGCAGGATTTAGGGCGTTAGATTGGCCGGGACACCCTTCTGAAATAAAGTACCGCTGCGCAAGAACCTCAAGAATTTGCATGCCAAATCCCAACGTTTTAGCCATCATATATAATAATCTACAGATTCCGAGATCTCAGCGTTCATACGGATGGACGGACAGACTGACAGGCGGAAATGGCTAGTTCGAACGACTAGTGATCCTGATCAAGGATATTTATATACCTTATAGGGTTGGAATCGCTTCCTTCTACGTGTTTCATCCCGATGAATATATTATAACCTTTTATTCTATTAGTGACAAGTATAACCAGTAAGCGCAAGTTTTTAAGTTTTTAATAATATAATGTTAAAAAAAATTTAGACAATCGTTGGATAACCTAATATCTTAGTGTTAATATCTGCATAAGTTTTAAAAGCATTAGATCTGTTTATTTAAGTCCTCGCAATTTATAAGCACGTAGATATGTATATATGTAACTTTACAAAGGTCTTTTGCTCGCTGATTATATCCCATTAGATTTTTCAGGATTAATAACCGAATAAGTCTTAATTCTGAATTGCAGACAATTTTTCTTAAAATTAATTTTAAATACAGCAAATATATTTGTTGAATTGTAAAACTCATTTATGCCCTCAAGAATAGCACAAGGTTTAATGTTTTCGTTTTTTCTAAAGCAAACATGCTTTTTGTCCAATTAAAACCTTGTCATGTAAAGCATACCCCCATAAAAGGGGGTAAACAGTAAACAACACTTTGTCGACGTCAGAATTGCGCCAGCGAGATGTCAACCACCTGTCCGAGTTCCGTTAATTCAATTAGCGCACATGTTTGCCAGTGGCGTGTGGGGGGCGCGGCTGGGTGGTGGGTGGGTGGTGTTTGCACCTCCTTACACCTTACACCTGGCCACAAAGAGGTGACAAAGCCGTATTCCTGGCAGCGCAGTCGACGTTCCACCACGAACAGCTGTTTGAGATTGAGAAATCAACAAGTGCCTGCGTGCGCAGCTTTTTTCTCTTCTAAAAACACTTTCTCTTTAAAAACACTTTCTCTTTAAAACACTTTTTCTTCAAAACACTTTCTCTTAAATATATATCTTGTTTTTGGGAGGATTCCATTAGTTAATGCATGCGATAAGCAATAAACAGTCCAGCGGTAGGTTGTAAAAGTTCAAAGGTTGAGATAGCCAAAAGACTTCGAAATGACACTGGACAATGTAGCAAATCATCATTAATTTACTTCTTAATACTACCTCACAAAAAAAAATAAATGCTACACCTAAGTATACAAATACAAAAACAATATATTACTACAGCTTTTTAATATATAAAAATATATAATATTTAATGTTCTGTTAGGAGCAACTTAACTTCATTTTCAAAAACAAAGTTCAATGGGTAATTATAAAATATATGTTTTAATGAAAATTAAATAAAAAATGTTTTGGAAATATACTTTCCCCTTTGAATTGCAACCAGCTTATTTTATTTAATTCGTTTGAGTACTAACTAAAATTTTGAAACAGATATAAAATATTATATACTGACATACTAAATAAAATTAAAGCTTCACAATAGGCAAATGTTCAGCTCTAATATTTCTTAAAATGTCAGATCTTGGGAGAGTCCCTAGGGTAGTCCAAAATTTGAAAATGTCAGAACGCCTTCGGACATGATTATTGTGAACATTATTCATTGCTCATTCATAATTGGCCAACAGACTGACCAAAGGCATTGGGATTTTTTATTAAGCAATAATGACCTAGTCTACAGTCCAGAGAGTACATTTTAATATTAAAAAATGTGTAAAAATCTTTAAACATTACTATTGTCTGCCATAGTGACAATGCAATAATCAATGGTAATGTATCTTTTCTATAGTATTAAGAATGGAATAAATAGAAAATACAATTAGAATGGTTGGTTCAAGAGTAGAAGCGTCTTTAGCCAATATTTATTAAACTTTCATTGATGGGCCAAAAATATATATGATCAGCACTGGTGTTGTTATATATTTTTGGTGTTTTTAAACATATAACCTCCTAAGCTTGGAAATTATATTTTTTAATTAGTTCTGAATTTTGTATTTAATTTTATCAAAATCGGACGACTATATCATATAGCTGCCATAGGAACGATCAGAAAATTGGTGGGAAAATAATATGAAACAAATTATAGCTTCGGTGTTTTTTGACATATTATCTTATACTATTGGGAATACCATTTTTGTATTTTAAAGAATTTTAAATTAAACTTAATAATTATAATTGCAAGGGTATACAAACTTCGGCTTGCCGAAGTCAACTTCCTTTCTTGTTGTTAAACCTTTGTATAAGTTTAGATATCCAATTCATGGGTCGCGAGGTGATAGTGTATTTTAGAAAGCGCATTAATAGTTTACTTAGCTTCGCCTAGCCAAATGCACTGGCCTGGCAATCGTTCGCGTGAGAGTTTGGCATTTACTATAAACATTTCAGGCATTCTGTGCCTGCGCATGACCGCACCATTTCATTCCGCTCTTTGACTCTTTTCTCGGTGAGGAAATCTCTTGACGTGGCTTTTGATGTCGCCGACGCTGCCGGCGGCGCTGTTTCGGCCATTTTCATTTCACTTCTGTCGCCGACGTTGCCTTTGACACAGTTATTCCGCCAGCCCCGAAGCGCCCCGAAATACCCCCCCATATATGAATAGCCCCTACATACCCCGAAATACCCTCATAGACACCCTCAAGTGTTTTGGCCCGGTCGGCTCTCGGTGAAATTGTTTTTGTCGCTGGTTGGTAGTTGGAAATAAATAATGCCTCTCTGGCCTTTATTGCGTTCTGGAGTTGTTCTATTAATTTGGCCACATTGCTTTGTCGTCTCTCGGCCGTACCGTCATTGTTTTAGATGGCCCTTGTTAGTCCCGACCCCTGAAGATAGGAAACCCGCAACAACTCGGGGGAAATGTATTATTTACACTTTCATCATAAACGGAAATCATGGTACCACAGAAACTCTGACTTAGCAGTTTACAAGAATTTTTGACAGTGACAATCTTAAAAATCTTAATGTTTTAATATCTTTTTAAGGCAGATATATTTAATTTAATCTTACAAAGTAAATAAACCTCATTTTTAAGAAGTTTATTAGTTGCTTTTTATAAGGTCATAATTAGTTATAACTGTTCGTATCTTAGTTTATACTTATATTTTGTTAAGTTTACTAAAAGATACCTATTTTATTTTGAGATTAAACAAACGGAATTCTATAATATAATATATTTTAAATTTTATAAAAAATTTCTATGATTAAGTATTTAATATATATGCTTTGCGGACCTAGTCAAACAATTATATGTTCACATTTTTAAGAAGACTAGCCAAACTCAATTTCAACAATGTTTTACATTTTATATTGAATTTTTATTACGGTTCCCTGGGGCTTAAACAGCCATATTCTATTTATGCTCGCCATGCTGCAATGCGCCAAAAATCCCAATTTTCTATTTAATATTCTTTGTAATGTGAACGGACATTAAACGATTTCTCGGTCTCTGCTTTTTTCCAGGCCGCAATTTAGTGGCTATTTAGTAGCGCTAATTTGGTTGGGGAAATTTTATTATGGGGGTTTTTGGTCTTTAATATTTGATTATTTATCATCCCATGCCGTAGTTGGCTAATTGGACATTTACTTTATTATAATTTATGTGGCCTTGCTAAACTTTTTATGAGTCATTTAGATTTGTTTGTGCAGTTATTTTGGGGTTTCTATTGATTCAAGCGTATTTCTCCAAAAAATAATGTCTTATAATATTTACAATCTAATGATTTTCAAAATAAAATTAAAAGAGTTTAAAAACAAAACCATATATAATTCATTATTAGCATTACTCAATTAAGTCGCCAGCATGTACTAAAACGTTTATAAAAGAAAAATAATTTAATTAGGCTTCCCCAGGTCTCCTATTTACCTTAATTAATTGCCCAACTTTTGGCATTATGTTTGGCGGGCGCAAACAAAATGTCCAATAAAATATTCATTTAGCGTAAATAGGCGTCTGCGTTTCAACCGGCTCTACCTGTTCGCGTCATTCCCAAAGTCAGCATGTCAGACAAATAATTTTGATGTGACTTTATGAGAACTTGGGGCACAGAACAGAAATTGCGAAGCTCTGCGGCCCTCGAGCAAGGGATATTATATCAGGGAGAGAAAAATCTAGAGGAGCGGTATGAGTAACTGCGGGTGAAAATGCTGACGCACAGAGTAGAATAAAAATGTTCCGAACAAAAGACAAGACGCTTAAACACGCAATGGGAAATGGCAAAAAAAATATGGGTACACGACCTTTGGAATACCTCGATAGGAGAATAAAATAACTCAATTATTTATAAAATGAAAATCATTTTAAAGATCATTGGGTGGTATTTTAATTTATTTTAAATTATCAAGTATGATTGAAACTGAATTTATATTATATAGCAAGCAGGAAACGCACCATCATTTTTCTATTCAATACATTTATTACTTATTTTAAATGCCCTAAAGTCTCTAAATGTCTACGTTATTAAGTTTGCAGATGATAAATTAAGTTCCAGCATTTGAAAGCAGTGGCTTTAACATCTTTCTACAATCCTGAATACGCACTTGTACATATGTATATGTAGAATATCATTTGCGTGGTCTTAACTCAAAAGCAAGGTAAATTGATTTTCATTAGTGAGCAGAATTGTTGAAATGAATACCAGGAAATGAGCTGACGGATGAAAATCCAAGTCTCGATTATAATGGGGAAGGTGCTTCGAAATTGAAATTGTCTTATAAATCAAGCAAGTGAGCTTGTGAGCATAAATTGTGACAGGAAAATTAAGGTTAAGCCATAGTCCACAATCGATTGAATATTTTTGGTTATACTTAAACTGCTTTACTTTAAAATAATTTAAGACTTTATTAATTAATAAATAATTTTGGTAAACATGTAAAACGTTGAAATTAATATGAAATGTAGAAAATGGGTTGCATTATATTTAAGAGATACATATTTTATAAAATTAATTCAAATTCCTGGAAGTCGTAATCAATAAAAAACATATTTATTTGTTAATTTTAAGCTTTTTACTTTCTGTTTAGGTATTTGTTGTTAAGTATTTTGCTTGTAAACATGTGACCTCCGTTCGTATACGTCCCAAATAGGTTTATTTAAAGCCCTTAGCCGAATAGGCCCATTTAATGCCTACAGGGAATATTTCGTAGGAGAAAAAGCCGCGCGGCTGCCAACGAAATTAGCATAAAATGTACGAAAAATTAACGAGCGACTTTGACAACGAGATGGGGGCGGTGTGAGCACGCCTGCTAATTGACTGGTTTTCAAAAAACCCGCCCATTTCACCCATGTCAGCCCCATTCGAAATCGTTGCGTGCCCATTAAGGGTAAATATCCTGCTGACCAATTTCCACCTGGTGGGTGGCAGACTTACGCTTCATCCGCCGCCGAGGCCTCCGCCGCCCAATGGGCGGAGGTCGAGGGGGTGGTGCCGCCATGCGGACCGCAAATCAGCAACAACAACAGCGGCTGGGAGAGGAAAAATGCGGTCAAAATGACAGCGAAATGTGTCATCAACTTTTCGCATAAACCAAACATTTTTCTCGCATTTTCCTTGTGTTTTTTTTTCTTGTTGTTTTCTCTGTCGATTCGATTCGTTTCTCACTGGTATTGCTTGTAAGGACTATTTTTATGGCATTTGTCCCCGTTTTTTTTTGGTCAAAAGAACGTGGAAAACCCCTTCAAAATTGATATACAATTTAGGGTGGAGTCGCAAAGTTGACTGCGACGCAAGCAGAGCTTTTCTTTTCGCTCTTCACCACACACAGACACAGTGGTCACAGACACAAACACACCGAACGGCATACGGGGCGTATGCGTAATGCGAATAATAATAACGATAATAACTGCGATTAAAGCGAGCCCGTGGAAAATGCGATTCTATACATTTTTAATTTTTTTTCGGTTGGTTTTTATCTGAAAAGTGGCCACGATTTTCGTAATTTATTTTCGTATTTTAGTTTTCCCTCAGAGCTGCGTGCGTTGAAATTTTCTATATATAAACGGCGGGGCTCCGAACGATTTGATTACACATATGGAACACACTGTCGTTTGTCACTGTGTATGTGTATGTGGACGGGGCGATGTTGAATTTTCCGCGGTTTTTCCTATTTTCCGTGCCACGAGCCGCCGATGTCGAAGAGCTGCGAACAACTGAAAAATGGGGAAAACTTAATCGGATTTCTGGCAACCTCAAAATGCTTTCCGTTTCTCTTCAATACCCGCGCTCACTCTTTCAAGAGAGAGTCCTATTTTTGGTGTCTCTCTGCATGTTTACATTTTGAATGTCGCAAACAGCTGTTCTCGTCGGTTTTCCTTTATCTATTGATTTTCTCACAAGGGAATCCGTTGAATTTTCCCACGCGCCTCCTCTTTGTGCCGCATATTCACAACAGAGAGCCGGATTTTCCTATTTGCCACTTTCTAAAAGAGCTCTCGAGAAGAGAATTATCGAGAATCCCACACCCCAAGAGTTTTTAGAAATGATTTTCGATGCCCATGGATATTATTCATAGCTTTGTTGACTCAAGAGATTTGTTTGTGAAACGGTTTATTTATAGAGGTTTTTCAGTGTTTCTAGGCAAGGAGTTGAGAACTCAATTGGTATCACTGTTTGCTGTAAAAGAGATAGTAAACATTTTAGGATCCCTTAGTAGAAATCTTTATTATGATTTTTTATTTGTTGGGGAATTTTATAACTTATGTATAAACTTGCTTATAAAAATGGTACTATTCAGAAAGGAAATGGTACTATGTATTTCGATAAATATTTCTTAATATTTCATAGCTCATAATGTTTTAATAATTTTTGTTTTTCGGAATATATTAATTTACCAGAATTTTTTAGGTTTTTGTTGGCTAATTAGTTTTAAAATTTGTTTATGTTTTTAATAGCTAATTAGTTTGAAAAGAAGCTTAACATAATTTTAACAAGGGATTCAAGATGTGTTCCACCAAAACTATTAATTATTTATCTGAAGCTGTACATATATTAAATTAAAATGACTCCTGACTCCACTTAAAGTCCCTCTTGAATGCTATCTCCTGGGATGGCGTATTAATTGCCGAGTCACAATCATATGCCGCCTGCATATTTCATGAGCCTTAAAAACAGGCTTTGGGGTACAATCATCTTGCCATAATCCCGGTCCAAAAATTCTGGCCTGCGTTTACCAACAAAATCCAATTTCGGTTAGCGCAAAAACCGAAAAAAAGCACAGACACACATGTGAAACGAGAAAGTTGAAGAGCGCCTACCGCACATCGGTAGCGAACCCTCGCCGAAACATCCAAAATATACACACACACAGGACTTCTGACAAGGACGTGCAGGATGCCAAGCATCAGTACACAGACCTGGAGAGACAGGGGTCAGAGGTTGCCATGATGACGATGACAACGCACTTAGTCAAATTTTTAATGAACTCAACAGCGTTTTACTTTTACACAGAACGCCGGTAGCAAAGTGGTTTTTGAGTTTTTGCGACTTTGCGATACCTGGTAGAATCAATTTTAGAAATAGTTTTTATGATCAAACGAGCTAGAACATTTTGTTTCTTAAAGTGTAAACATATTTTGGGTAAAACAATATTCTAGGCAAGTATTTTAAAATAAAGTAGATATTATATTTCACATTAAAACCAATTGAATTTGCATTTGGCAAAGTAAATGAATATTATGATTAAAAACTAACTCACTGAAATTAAATTATAAATATAATACCAGGAATATTTGCTTCCACTGCGCAATAAATCCAAACCTTACATACTTGTTTGGATTATAATATACCCGCTTACCATTAAAAACAGCAGGTGTAAAAACAACAACTAGAGAAGCGTATGATGGAGGGCCCTTTTGGAGTGCAGTTGCCTGCAGTTTGCACTGACAAAGGGTGGAATGCGAAAAAAAAAAGATGGTTCAGCAGTGGCATTTCAGGTATTTTTTTCAGGCCCTAGCCACTGCAGTGCACAGCAAGCTGGCTAAATTATGAGCATACTTTCGAGGGCACCCATCCTCCGCAACCTGCATGATAATGTTCTCGTAATTGTGGCAGCTGTAGAACACGTATCTGCCGGATGAGAAGCAGGGAAACTCGTGTGTGGTCCGTTGAGCACTGAAAAAAAAAGAACAGAAAGATTCCTACCTTTGAGGTTTGGGCATAACAATAGGACCTTTGAGAAGATGTCATCATAAAACTGCCATTTTAAAAAAGGTTTTGGCAGGTGGAAATTTACAAAAAAAGAAATCTCACAATAATATTGTTATGGGTTTTCCGCCGTGTAATGTCTATCCCGTCACGTTTCGCAGTCCCTCCTCTTTTAGTAAAGCTCAAGTGGGTGGAAAGTGAGGCCGAGAAAAACCGCAAAATGTTGGCTGTGCGTATTTCATTTGCATAAAATTATGAGCAGCCCAAAATTGTGGCATATTTTCCGCTGCTGACTCTGCATCGATAAACGTGTAGAAGACTCTGCCAAAAAACTTTAGAGAACTCATGAGAACACACTTCAATTAGAGACAGATAGACCAGAAAAAAATTCCAATCGAGTCGAACGCCTTGAAGCATATAATCAACTTTTGGGAATTCGAAACTTTTTTGCCATCCAAAGACCCCTGAGGGCAATTCCTTTGGAAATATTTCGCAACATCAACTTTCGTTTGCCTTGCCATCTTTTTTCAATACAGGGTGCACAGGTATTGTTATTCATGATAATACTGTTAAATAATAAAGAACAATTTTTTCTGTATCATCGCTATGATAGAGTACTAAAATGTATTTTATGAATCGAATGACATTTTTATGTCTGGCACATTTTTTACACATAAGAATAATGTGTTAAGAAAATGTTTACCCAATAAAAAATTGTATATTAATATTTATATTAAGTATTTAAGATATAAAATATTGTTTTTGAAAAGGACCCTGTGGTCATAAATTACCTAAGAGGAAAACCCATTTGAGTTCGACCTTTCACCTCCTGCTGCTGTTGACTACGGTCACCATTGCAACACCAACAATGAAAATGAAAATGAAAACGAAAAAACAAGATCGGAAAAAAAATGGTTGACATCTAGTGTCAGTTGCCATTTCCATTTTGTTTTTGGATTGGTGCCAATTTCGCGAACATTTTCCCTTCGGTCGTTTAGTTCGCTCCTTTATGTCAATTTTGCGCACACCATTTTTGGCAGCGTCCTCGTGAATCTTTTATTTGTTTATGGCATTCTTTATTGTACAGGGAGTCAGAGAAACAAAATAGACTTATAAGCTTTAAGCTTTGGTAGTGCCAAGTAATCTTATTATTATATGGCTTATGGCTGCAGTTATAGAATGAAGTCTACTATTAGGTACTAAAAACTAAAATAATAGTAAAATTGTTAAATTTGGTTTTTAATGTGGAAAATAGTAAGACATTTTTAACAAGATGAACAATTAAATAATCCTTGATTATAAAATTCCGAAGTTTCTTCCAGTTTAAACAAAAGCCTTATCAAACTAAGAAAAGGTTCCTATCTTTGGCTTCAATATATTAAAGTATGAAACGAAAATATCCCTTTAATATAACTTAAATAAGTAAAATGCTTTAAAAATTAACAGCGACTGGGTGAAAGTGTTGTGCCTTTCATGGGTTCATCTTCCTGCTGGTTTTCCTTGTTTTTCACAGTTGGCTACGTTTTATAGTCCACAGGCCCTTTACCCGAAATTCTCATCGTCCTGTGTGGCTGCCCAGTGAGCTTGAATAACACGAATAACCCAGAGCGTGTAAAAAGTTTGAACAAGTTAACATGTTTCGAATAATCTATGTGGTCGATGTTGTTGTCACCGCTTATAGATATGATATATATTTTTTTTTGGGTCCTTCTATTGAAGGACTCTGTCAATTTTTTATCACGGCTGCCGGGATCAATGGATTTTCGGCAGTGATTTAATTATAATTTCAGCTTTGCTTGTTTGGCTTTAATTGCATATCAGCTACGCAGATCGTGTTCGAATGGCAAAATAGCAAAAAAAAAAAAGAAGGGAAAAACAAAGCCTGCTCATTAATTATGTCGGATCTGACCAAAGCCTAAAGGCCAGCAGTTAACTGAGAATCGAGTGTCAGAGTCTGTTTGGTAGGGGAAGTGCCATAATTTATGGACTGGCGTCCATTTTATGGGCTCGTGTTTCCCGGTAAATTATGGCCCCCGTACGTGTCCTTTTGTGTCCTCGTGTGTTTTCTCTGCAACTGACAATGACACTGACACATTTGTCTGTTTCTCCTTTTTCCCCCACTTTCATGTTTCAAAAGCGAAAATGCTCTTATTAGCCTGCCGTCGGAATTGAATTAATTTATATAGGAGCCAATTCTGCTAATTAGTAATTGCTGGCATTATTTGACGTCGAATGAAATAGCCATGGCAATTGTTGGCTTTTGGTATTGCCGATTTGTGTCGGCTCTGCGGTTAGCTTTGCCAAGTTAAAACCGCTAATTAGTAGCATGATTTAGCAATGAAATGACTTTTGATTGCGTCTGTATAAGTTGAAATGTACCAACCATTTATGGGCTAGTCTGATTTTTTGTAATTATTTATTTATTAGGCTTAAATTATTACTGTAGCATTGTTTTACATAAACGTATATATGTATGTACTTCATAACAATTAAAGAGGTACAGTTGGAAAAAAGGTTCTTGTTTGTAAAAAAAATATGGTTAGGGTTGCTTTTTTAATGAGATAAGGCTCTTATTACAATGCTTAGTACTTAAACTTTTTATAATTTTTGTCTGTACTTAAGAAGTAAAGATTTCTTTTCTTGTTTTCTACAAATTCTTATAATTTGCTGATATTTGTGGATGGGATGCATATATTTTGTAAGATTAGATTAAATTTACATTTCCTGTAGGAGTAATTTATACAGCCCTTTAAAGTGCTGTTGCTATATTTTCATGCCAATATTATTAACTCATAATAATACTACAATTTAATATCGGTCTTATTTTTACGTCATATTCCATGGCTCAAAGGGAAATGCGAAAACAAGTAGACAAAATGCTTATCTACAAAAACTTGAGCAAACAGGGTTCAATAGATTTAACCTGATAAGCACGAAAAGTTGGCTGCAACATTGTTTATGTCGCAGCTTAAGCATACTTTGTCGGATTTCCTTTTGCTGGAAATGATCCGTACTCTAGACGTATTTTTTTGCACTTCCGTTTTAATTAGGCGAGAGAGCTTTTGGGCAGATTTTCTTTTAAGCCCATCGGCCAAGCACTTTGCCTAATTTATCTTTTCAATGGGGCCCCTTGGCTCCGGCTTGTTCAATTAGTTTGACCCATTTTCAAGAAACAAAGTAAGTGACCCCGAATACACCTACCCCCTGAAAGTCTCACGATTAATAGAAATTGTTTTCGGCATCATGTTTCAGGGAACTTTATGGCAGACCGCTTCAACGCCTCGGGACTATGAATAGATGCGCCTTTCAAAGCAAATCGATAATTGCTTTGGTTAAGCCACAGATTCACAAGCTCAATTACGAGAAAATTTAATTCAATGAACCGCACATTAGTCCCCCAATTCTATGTTGAGCTCAATCTTACAAATTTCCTTTGGGGACAAATGCACCGATAAAAATGTATAGGGAATGATATGACAATTAAGAAATTTCGTATTAATTTGGTATCTTAAATGACACCAGTTCAATAGATACAAATATTTAAAATGCATTTCGAAAGTAGGTACCTTACTCGAAATAAAACCGATTAAACAATTCCTTCTTTCTTTTACTCTTCTTTTGAAGAAAGGGAAATCGTAAAATTAAACGTTCAATATAAATTATTCAATGGTAAATATGATACGTTTATGTAAATATTAAGTGGAACTGTGAGCTTTCATATTTTTTTTATCTGTGTGCACACTGGCACAAAACTTCATCATTGTCAGCCGATTTCGCAATATCTTTAATTAATTCTCTGTGACACAAAAGCCGACGTCCATGCGACGAGAGAAGTTGACATCTCCAGGAGGAATTCCGAGCATCGTTTAACCTTGTTGCTTGTAACGTTGATGGACAGGCTCGGAGGAACCCCATCCCTACGCCCACATTCCCCTCACATTTGAGGGGCGTGGCACCACTACTTGGCCACGTTTTCGAAAAACTCACGTCCATTGTCCCGCTGACTGATGATGGGCGGAGTATGATTTATGGGCCACAGGCTCTTCGTTCCAACATGTCATGCAAAGAATCCATTCTTCTTTTTTATCCCAATTTTTTTTCGTTGACATTGAAAAACCGTTAACTGCAATTGGCTTATAAAGGGTGAGAAAAATGGTTTTCTTTTTTCCCCCATTTGGGTCACCAATGGCCTTAAAAACTATCTTCGTTATGCTGGCAGCACCAGCGGAAATTTATGGAATGTTTGATCAGGATTGCTGGGTTTCAGTAGATTCAAGCAAATTTGGTTGGTGCTGGAGTAAACTGAATGAAAAAGTAAGGGCTTAAGGTTGTCCTAGTCAAAAGGAACTTGAGAATAGCGTTTAATAATTTGGCTTTAAGTGGGGATTTTAATACATTTCATTTAAATTTAAAGACTTTTTTATGAAAATAATTTTAAATGTGGTTGTTAAGTTTTTGTATTTGTGCTTTTTTAACTATTCTAACAAATAATTGTATATCGTTGTCTAAATACACATTAACTCAAAGTTCAATTTGCCAGGGTTAACTCATGTTTTTCCATTGTTTCCCAACTAAACACCTGATATTCTAATGCCCCTGCCATTATTTCAGTACACTAATGACGAACAAGAAAAGCCGATAGAAAAAGGACACCTGACATTTGCACCTCGATTCGATAAGGACGAAAAGAGCATGGGAAAGCCGAGAGTTGACAAGTGTCAAGATTCCCTTGTCATTGTGCGCCTAATTACAGAGCA